>NC_050105.1:117718897-118343897 GCF_902167145.1 Zea mays
CCGGGACTACATCCGGCGATTCTCAAAGCAGCGCACCGAGCTGCCCAACGTCACCGACTCGGACGTCATCGGCGCGTTCCTCGCCGGCACCACCTGCCGCGACCTGGTGAGCAAGCTGGGTCGCAAGACCCCCACCAGGGCGAGCGAGCTGATGGACATCGCCACCAAGTTCGCCTCTGGCCAGGAGGCGGTTGAGGCCATCTTCCGGAAGGACAAGCAGCCCTGGGGCCACCAGCCGGAAGACGTCCCCGAGGCGTCCACTCAGCGCGACACCAGGAAGAAGGGCAAGAAGAAGTCACAAGTGAAACGCGACGCCACCGACGCGGACCTTATCGCCGCCGCTGAGTACAAGAACCCTCGGAAACCTCTTGGAGGTGCCAATCTCTTCGATAAGATGCTCAAGGAGCCGTGCCCCTATCATCAGGGGCCCGTCAAGCACACCCTTGAGGAGTGCGTCATGCTTCGGCGCCACTTCCACAAGGCCGGGCCACCGGCGGAAGGTGGCAGGACCCACAACAACGACAAGAAGGAGGATCACAAGGCAGAGGAGTTCCCCGAGGTCCACGTCTGCTTCATGATCTACGGTGAGCCAGTGGCGAACGCCTCGGCTCGGCACTGCAAGCAAGAGCGCCGGGAGGTCTGCTCGGTAAAGGTGGCGGCGCCAGTCTACCTAGACTGGTCCGACAAGCCCATCACCTTCGACCAGGGCGACCACCTCGACCGCGTGCCGAGCCCGGGGAAATATCCGCTCATTGTCGACCCCGTCATCGGCAACGTCAGGCTCACCAAGGTCCTCATGGACGGAGGCAGCAACCTCAACATCATCTACGCCGAGACCCTCGGGCTCCTGCAGATCGATCTGTCCTCGATCCGGACAGGCGCGACGCCTTTTCACGAGATCATCCCCGGGAAACGCGTCCAACCCCTCGGACAACTCGATCTGCCTGTCTGCTTCGGGACTCCCTCCAACTTTCGAAGGGAAACCCTCACGTTCGAGGTGGTCGGGTTCCGAGGAACCTACCACACAATACTGGGGAGGCCATGCTACACCAAGTTCATGGCCATCCCCAACTACACCTACCTCAAGCTCAAAATGCAGGGCCCCAACGGGGTCATCACCGTCGGCCCCACGTACCGACACGCATACGAATGCGACGTGGAGTGCGTGGAGTACGCCGAGGCCCTCGCCGAATCCGAGGCCCTCATCGCCGACCTGGAGAGCCTCTCCAAGGAGGCGCCAGATGCGAAGTGCCATGCCGGCAACTTCAAGCCAGCAGAGATGGTTAAGTCTGTCCCTCTCGACCCCAACAACGACATCTCCAAGCAGATACGGGTCGGCTCCGAGCTCGACCCCAAATAGGAAGCAGTGCTCGTCGACTTTCTCCGCATGAACGCCGAAGTCTTTGCGTGGAGTCCCTCGGACATGCCTGGCATACCGAGGGATGTCGCCGAGCACTCGCTGGATATCCGAGCTGGAGCCCAACCCATGAAGCAGCCTCTGCGCCGATTCGACGAAGAAAAGTGCAGAGCCATAGGCGAGGAGATCCACAAGCTGACGGTCGCAGGGTTCATCAAAGAGGTATTCCATCCCGAATGGATTGCCAACCCTGTGCTTGTGAGAAAGAAAGGAGGGAAATGACGGATGTGTGTAGACTACACTGGTCTAAACAAAGCAGCCTCGCATCGATCAAATCATGGATTCCACTGCTAGGTGTGAAACCCTGTCTTTCCTCGATGCCTACTCAGGGTATCACCAAATCAGGATGAAAGAGTCTGACCAGCTCGCGACTTCTTTCATCACGCCCTTTGGCATGTACTGCTACGTTACTATGCCATTTGGTTTGAGGAATGCGGGTGCGACATACCAAAGGTGCATGAACCACGTGTTCGGAGAGCACATTGGTCGAACGGTCGAGGCTTACATCGATGACATCGTAGTCAAGACGAGGAAAGCCTCCGACCTCCTCTCCGACCTTGAAACGACATTCCGGTGTCTCAAGGCGAAGGGCGTAAAACTCAATCCCGAGAAGTGCGTCTTCGGAGTCCCCCGAGGCATGCTCTTGTGGTTCATCGTCTCCGAGCGGGACATCGAGGCCAACCCGGAGAAAATCGCGGCCATCACCAACATGGGGCCCATCAAGGACTTGAAAGGCGTACAGAGGGTCATGGGATGCCTTGCGGCTCTGAGCCGCTTCATCTTACGCCTCGGCGAAAGAGGCCTACCTCTGTACCGCCTCTTAAGGAAGACCGAGTGCTTCACTTGGACCGCCGAGGCCGAGGAAGCCCTCGGGAACCTGAAGGCGCTCCTTACGAACGCACCCATCCTGGTGCCCCCCCGCTGCCGGAGAAGCCCTCTTGATCTACGTCGCCGCTACCACTCAGGTGGTCAGCGCCGCGATCGTGGTTGAGAGACAAGAAGAAGGGCATGCATTGCCCGTCCAGAGGCCAGTCTACTTCATCAGTGAGGTACTGTCCGAGACCAAGATCCGCTACCCACAAATTCAGAAGCTGCTGTACGTGGTGATTCTGACGCAGCGGAAGTTGCGACACTACTTCGAGTCTGACGCGGTGACTGTGGTGTCATCCTTCCCTCTGGGGGAGATCATCTAGTGCCGAGAGGCCTCGGGTAGGATTGCAAAGTGAGCGGTGGAAATCATGGGCGAGACAATCTCGTTCGCCCCTCGGAAGGCCATTAAGTCCCAAGTCTTGGCGGACTTTGTGGCTGAATGGGTCGACACCCAGCTCCCGGCAGCTCCGATCCAGCCAGAGCTCTGGACCATGTTTTTCGACGGATCGCTGATGAAGACAGGAGCGGGTGCGGGCCTGCTCTTCATCTCGCCCCTCAGGAAGCACCTCCGCTACGTGTTGCGCCTCCATTTCCCGGCGTCCAACAACGTGGCTGAGTACGAGGCTCTGGTCAACGGGTTGCGCATCGCCATCGAGCTAGGGGTCCGACGCCTCGACGCTCGCGGTGACTCGCAGCTTGTTATCGACCAAGTCATGAAGAACTCCCACTGCCGCGACCCAAAGATGGAAGCCTACTGCGACGAGGTTCGACGCCTGCAGGACAAGTTCTACGGGCTCTAGGTCAACCACGTCGCCCGGCGGTACAACGAGACTGCGGACGAGCTGGCGAAGATAGCTTTAGCACGAACAATGGTTCCCCCGAACGTCTTCTCCCGGGACCTACATCAACCCTCAGTCAAGACAAACGACACGCCCGAGCCCGAGAAGGTCTCGGCCCTGCCCGAGGTGCCCTCGGCTCACCCCGAGGCACCCTCGGCCCCAAGGGTGAGGCACTGCGCATCGAGGAAGAGCGGAATGGGGTCACGCCTAATCGAAACTGGCAGACCCCGTACCTGCAATATCTCCACCAAGGAGAGCTACCCCTCGACAGAGCCGAAGCTCGGCGACTGACGCGGCGCGCCAAGTCATTCGTCTTGCTGGGTGACGGGAAGGAGCTCTACCACCGCAGCCACTCCGGCATCCTCCAGCGATGCATATCCATCGCCGAAGGCCAGGAGCTCTTACAAGAAATACACTCGGGGGCTTGCGGTCATCACGCAGCGCGTCGAGCCCTTGTTGGAAACGCTTTCCAGCAAGGTTTCTACTGGCCGACCGCGGTGGCCGACGCCACTAGAATTGTCCGCACCTGCCAAGGGTGTCAATTCTACGCGAAGCAGACCCACCTACCCGCTCAGGCTCTGCAAATAATACCCATCACTTGGTCGTATGCTGTGTGGGGTCTGGACCTCATCGGTCCCTTGCAGAAGGCACCCGGGGGCTACACGCACCTGCTGGTCGCCATCGACAAATTCTCCAAGTGGATCGAGGTCCGACCCCTAAACAGCATCAGGTCCGAACAGGCGGTGGCGTTCTTCACCAACATCATCCATCGCTTTGGGGTCCCGAACTCCATCATCACTGACAACGACACCCAGTTCACCGGCAGAAAGTTCCTGGACTTCTGCGAGGATCACCACATCCGGGTGGACTGGGCCGCCGTGGCTCACCCCATGACGAATGGGCAGGTAGAACGTGCCAACGGCATGATTCTGCAAGGACTCAAGCCGCAGATCTACAACGACCTCAACAAGTTCGGCAAGCGATGGATGAAGGAACTCCCCTCGGTGGTCTGGAGTCTGAGGACAACGCCGAGCCGAGCCACGGGCTTCACACCGTTCTTTCTAGTCTATGGGGCCGAGGCCATCTTGCCCACAGACTTAGAATACGGTTCCCCGAGGACGAGGGCGTACGACGACTGAAGCAATCGAACCAACCGAGAAGACTCACGGGACCAGCTGGAAGAGGCTCGAGACATGGCCTTACTACACTCGGTGCGGTATCAGCAGTCCCTGCAACGCTACCACGCCCGAGGGGTTCGGTCCCGAGACCTCCAGGTGGGCGACTTGGTGCTTCGGCTGCGACAAGACGCCCGAGGGCGCCACAAGCTCACGCCTCCCTGGGAAGGGCCGTTCGTCATCACCAAGGTTTTGAAGCCCGGGACGTACAAGCTGGCCAACAGTCAAGGCGAAGTCTACAGCAACGCTTGGAACATCCGACAACTACGTCGCTTCTACCCTTAAGATGTTTTCAAGTCGTTCATACACCTCGTTTACATACGCCAATAAAGTCTAACCATCAAGGAAGGGCCAGCCTTGCCTCGGCAAAGCCCGACCCTCCCTCGGGGGCTAGAAGGGGTGAACCCCCTCTGCGTCAAAATTTTCCTCGGAAAAAGTCTTTCTGCCAGAATATCTTTCGTGCTTTTCGACTACTTCGGTAGTGGGATCATGAAAACGACGGAGTACACGTAAGCAGGCAAGGCCGACCGAGCCGAGGGACTCCTACGCCTCCGGGATACAGATACCTCACTCATCGCCTTCTGCGAGAAGTAACTCGCGTTCGGATGAGCGATCCTGCTGACCGAACAAGCCTTAACGCTCAAAAGACTTTCTGCCGAAACGGTTTTTCGGGTTTTCTTGGCTACGTCGATAATAGAATCCCACGGACGAGCAAGAGTACATGTAAGCGGCAAGGCCGACCGAGCCGAGGGATTCCTACGCCTCCGGGATACAAATACCTCACTCATCACCTTCCGTGAGAAGTAACTCTAGCTCGGATAAACGATTCTGCTATCAACGAGCAAGCCCTGATACTCGAAACAAGAGGAAAAGAAACGCAGCTTTACAACACGATGACAGTATGTTTGGGCCTCGACGGCCGCAAAAAACATATGCATACGACAAGCGAACCAATCCTGCAGGCTCAGACGTCGATGGAGGGGGAGCAGCTGCATTCTCGGCGTCAACTCCACCTTCGGCGAAGTCCGACCGAGCCTCGGACGACAACACGGGCGAAGGATTTCCGCTCCGAAGGACGACGTCAGCACCACGCCCGGGCCATCGCCGCCAGGGTCTCCTCCAGGAACCCGGCCCGAGCAGACGGCTCGGCCGGCCGCCCCGAAGCCTCAGCCAGCTGTCCCCCGAGGACACCAGCCCGGCTCATGGCCTCAGCAACCCGACTCCGGCGCTGGTCCCACCAGTGGACGGCCCGGCCAGGCTCCGGCCGACGAAGTCTTCTTTTCGAACTAACTCTGCCTCTGTCCATGCTGACACTGCTGCCTCCGGCTCCGGCTCCGGCTCACCGCAGAGCGGCCGAGGGTTCCTTTAACTAAGCAAGAGAAGCCTCGGGCGGCAAGGCCGACCGAGCCGAGGGACTCCTATGCCTCCGGGATATGGATACCTCACTCGTCACCTTCGCACGAGGCAACTCACACTTGGTTAAGCGGTTCAGTTAGCCGACAGGCGAGTCCTACATGTTCAGGCCCCGACAGCCACAATGAACAGACACCGGCACTCAAGGTGCCATTACAAACGGAACTCCGGTTCCACCCCCGCAGGTACGAACAACCCCCCACATTGGAGGGCCTGCGGGGCGACGAAACCCCAGGTGGCTCACCGCTGCCCGCTCTGGTAGCAGTGACAACGACCTCCGCCCCGGGTGGCCGAACAGCAGCAGCGATGACCTCAGGGCAGACGCTGCTGCGACAAGGCCCTCGCCCGCGTCCCCACCCGAGGGGCGAGGACAAGCAGAAGGCCGTAGAGTTGGAGGTCAGTCCGCGAGCGGCTCCGACTATCTCGTCGGCGGAGAAACCTCTTCCGGCTGCCTCGGTGGGAGGTGGCACCGGAAACAGCGCCGAAGCCACTCAGGCCAGAGAGCCAGACACGTGGCAGCTGCCAGCGCCACGGACGGCGAACGCCCTCCCCCCGATCACTGAGGGAAGGAGCGGGCCGCTGTCCGCGTGGAGACGGGCCCCAACTCGGCGCACTCCCCTCCCCAGCACTGATGATGAACATCCTTGAAGCTGAGGGAGGGGCAGAGGCCGCAACCCGGCTTGCTTCTCCCCACCATCAAACTGGTGGTCACTGTCTTGGGTGACCACCGGAGAGGGGATGCAACCGGGCTGCCTGATGAAAATCCTTGAAGCCGAATGATGGCTGAAAGGTACCAACTTCCGCGAAGTTGCGTTCCTCCAACGACAGCAAGACAAAGCGACGCGAGTGCTCCCCATCCGGGGGCTCGGAAGGTGGAAGGACGCGATGCATGAAGGGAGTGCGAAGACATGGTTTCCATCCAAGGGGGTCACCCTCCTTTTAAAGGCGACTCTCCCCACTTGCGTCCTCAGCCGTCGCGGACTGAGTCTTCACCAACACGCTCCAAGGTCCTCCCCCTACGACATGGGGGCTGGGTCCCACGCGTCATGCAAGCTGGCCTAGGACAGAAGAAGCCAAACCGCCGTGCGCGGAGCGCACAACTGCCCAGCGGTTACAAGCATTCCTCCACTTTCGCCCGGACCAACGGGTGAAAAGTCGGACCGCCAAGCAGGCGGCATGCCACTGCACCAAGGGGACGCACCCTTTCGACTTCGACGCGTCCAGCTTGGAGGTCCAGGCCCGCACGTCATGTAACCGGCGCGCCGGTTACTACGTGCAAGAAACTGCACCGCCACTCGCGCCAGTACCGCGCCTCCTCGACTGCGGAACCGGTGCCGCGACTCGAGGCGACCCTGCGCATGACCCAACAGTGCAAACCGAGCACATCGGTCATGGGTCAGTCAGCCGCGGGAGAAGGCGCGACGGTCGATACGGCCAGAAATGGACCGGCAGTAATGGCGGTGGCAGGCGGGCGGAAGCAGCAGTCAAGTCGTCAACAAGCTCACACCCCCTCCTGGGACAGCGAGAGAACCCTCTCCCACGGCATGAAGACGACGCGCCCGTGTCCGTTCCTCGAACGGCTTGCGCACGCACAACGATTGCCCCGTGAACCACTCGTCCCGTCGCATTAACTCTGCGGCAGGACAGGCGGCACCTTTGGCAGGCGAAGCAGGCGACGCTTCACCTCCGCCATAATGACCGCGTCAAAAAAGGTGCGCCACGTCGTTCGATTTCGTATCCTTTTCCTCTTCCTCTCTCTCTCTCTTGCCACAGGGACCGGGAAAGGGGATACTCCGAAAGGGATCCTTCTCCGCGAAGGAAGCGGGCCCCGAGCCCCCCTACTGATCAGAGGTTCGAAGGCTGGCCCCTCGGAAGGGTTCAACGGCCGCCTCAGGCCACTCGGGCTCCGCACCCACTACTGATCAGGGGTTCGTAGGCTAGCCCCCGAAGGGTTCGACAGCCGCCTCAGAGCATGCAGAGCGAGGGATGACCCTGGGTACGTTCGATACATAACCAAGGCTTGGGCAACGCTCCCGAGGTACCCTAGGACATTTCCGAGACCGATGGGAACAATTTCGTAACGGAATCCCACTAGAGGGAGGCATCGAGCCCTCGGACCCCGTCAAAAGGGGACCGGGTCCGGCGAATCACCCGCAGGTACTTTTGGAGCGCGCCTCCGGGCCACTAGCCGACCCCTAACAAATGGGGCACGGGCGTCCACTCGGATCACCCGCTAGCAACTCACTGGAGACACCATGTTCGGCGCCCTCCGAGGGCAACATGGCGCTTTCCCCCCTCCTCCTTGCGGAAAGGCGACGCAGGGGCGTATGAAAAAAGCCGAGTCTGTCCTTGATCGTCCTCTCGCTCTGTGCGGAGGCTCGGGGGCTGCTCTCGCAAACCCGGCTCCGGCCAAACCGTTGACAGCGTCAACATACCGGCCGAGAACTTGGGACTCGACTATGCACCCGGGCTACGGCCAGTTCGCACGAGGGAACAACCAGACCGGCCGAAGCATCACGAAACGCGCTAAGACCTCGAAGGAGTTAAACCACTCCTCCGAGGCCTCGGGGGCTACACCCGGCGGGTGCGCTCGCGCGCACCCACCGGAACGAAACGCAACCGAGAAAGGCCGGTCCCCTTGCAAAAAGTGTGACCAAAGCCTCCAAGCGAGTATCAAAACTCCCTTCGAGGCTCAAGGGCTACTGTCGGGGACCATAATTAGGGGTACCCCCAAGACTCCTAATCTCAGCTGGTAACCCCCATCAGCACAAAGCTGCAAAGGCCTGATGGGCGCGATTAGGTCAAGGCTCAGTCCACTCAAGGGACACGATCTCGCCTCGCCCGAGCCCAGCCTCGGGCAAAGGCAGCCGACCCCGGAGGATTCACGTCTCGCCCGAGGGCCCCCTCAAGCAACGGACACACCTTCGGCTCGCCCGAGGCCCAGTCTTCACAGAGAAGCAACCTTGGCCAGATCGCCACGCCAACCGACCATATCGCAGGAGTATTTAATGCAAGGATCGCCTGACACCTTATCCTGACGCGCGCTCTTCAGTCGGTAGAGCCGAAGTGACCGCAGTCACTTCGCCGCTCCACTGACCGGCCTGACAAGAAAACAACGCCGCCTGCGTCGCTCCGACTGCTGTGCCACTCGACAGAGTGAGGCTGACAGCAGCTAAGTCCAGCCTCGGGCGCCATAGGAAGCTCCGCCTCGCCCGACCCTAGGGCTCGGGCTCAACCTCGACGCTGGACGACGGACTCCGCCTCGCCCGACCCTAGGGCTCGGACACAGCCTCAGCCTCGGAAGACGGTCTTCGCCTCGCCCGACCCAGGGCTCAGACTCAACCTTGACCTCGGAAGACGAACTCCGCCTCGCCTGACCCTAGGGCTCGGACTCAGCCTCGACCTCGGAGGAGCCTCCGCCTCGCCCGACCTTGGGCTCGGACCCGCCACATCACAACGAAGGCCATCATTACCCTACCCCTAGCTAGCTCAGGCTACGGGGAACAAGACCGGCGTCCCATCCGGCTCGCCTCGATAAACAAATAATGATGGCGCCCCGCGTGCTCCATGACGACGGCGGCTCTCAGCCCCTTACGGAAGCAAGGAGACATCAGCAAGGATTCGACAGCCCCGACAGCTGTCCTTCCACAGGGCCCAAGCGCTCCTCCGATGGCCACGACATCACATGAACAGGGTGCCAAAACCTCTCCGACTGCCACGACGACATGTACTTAGGGATCTAGCTCCTCTCTGCTAGACATGTTAGCACACTGCTACACCCCCCATTGTACACCTGGACCCTCTCCTTATGCCTATAAAAGGAAGGTCCAGGGCTCTCGTACGAGAAGGTTGGCCGCGCGGGAGAACGGGCCGATGCATAAGGCTCTCGCTCTCTCCCACGCGAACGCTTGTAACCCACTACTGCAAGCGCATCCATCCGCCCTGGGCGCAGGACAACACGAAGGCCGCGGGTTCCCCTTTACTGTTCTCCCCCCTTTGTGTCCCGTCTCGCGCCGACCCATCTGGGCTGGGACACGCAGCGACAATTTACTCGTTGGTCCAGGGACCCCCCGGGGTCGAAACACCGACACCCAAAGAGCGATCACATTCGGGGACGGAAATCAAGGTTTGGTCAAAGGATTGGGTAAAATTGCTATATCACCTGACCGTTCCATTTCCAATGTTTTTCTTGTAGATTCCTTAGATTACAACTTGCTTTCAGTTTCGCAGCTATGCCAAATGGGTTACAACTGTCTTTTTACGGATACAGGTGTTACTGTCTTTATAAGAAGTAATGATTCAATAGCATTTAAAGGAGTGTTAGAGGGTCAACTATACTTAGTAGATTTTGATAGAGCTGAACTCGACACTTGCTTAATTGCTAAGACTAACATGGGCTGGCTCTGGCATCGCCGACTAGCACATGTTGGAATGAAGAATCTTCACAAGCTTCTAAAGGGAGAACACATTTTGGGACTAACAGATGTTCATTTTGAGAAAGGCAGGATTTATAGCGCATGTCAGGCCGGGAAGCAAGTTGGTGTTCATCATCCACATAAGAACATCATGACGACTGACAGGCCACTCGAGGTCCTACACATGGACCTATTCGGCCCGATTGCTTACATAAGCATCAGCGGGAGTAAGTACTGTCTAGTTATTGTGGATGACTATTCTTGCTTCACTTGGGTGTTCTTTTTGCAGGAAAAATCTCATACCCAAGAGACCTTAAAGGGATTCTTGAGATGGGCTCAAAATGAGTTCGTCTTAAGGATCAAAAAGATTAGAAGCGACAACGGAACGGAGTTCAAGAACTCTCAAATTGAAGGCTTTATTGAGGAGGAGGGCATCAAGCATGAGTTCTCTTCTCCCTACACCCCACAGCAAAACTCTTGACAATGATTTGTTTGTATGCCAAATTTATGTTGATGATATTATATTTGGGTCTACTAACGAATCTACATGCGAGGAATATAGTAGGATCATGACACAGAAATTCGAGATGTCGATGATGGGGGAGTTGAAGTACTTCTTGGGATTTCAAGTGAAGCAACTCCAAGAGGGAACCTTCATTAGCCAAACCAAGTACATTCAAGACATTCTAAACAAGTTTATGATGAAGGGTGCCAAGCCCATCAAGACACCCATGGGAACCAATGGGCATCTCGACCTCGACACGGGAGGTAAATCCGTCGATCAAAAGGTATACCGGTCGATGATAGGCTCTTTACTCTATTTATGTGCATCTCGACCGGACATAATGCTTCCCGTATGCATGTGTGCAAGATTCCAAGCTGACCCTAAGGAAGCTCACCTTACGGCCGTAAAACGAATCTTGAGATATTTAGTTCATACTCCTAAGTTTGGGCTTTGGTACCCTCGGGGATCCACATTTGATTTGATTGGTTATTCGGATGCCGATTGGGCAGGGTGTAAAATTAATAGAAAGAGCACATCGGGGACTTGCCAGTTCTTGGGAAGGTCTTTGGTGTCTTGGGCTTCAAAGAAGCAAAATTCTGTAGCTCTTTCTACCGTCGAGGCCGAGTATATTGCCGCAGGCCATTGTTGCACGCAATTGCTTTGGATGAGGCAAACCCTCAGGGACTATGGTTACAAACTAACCAAAGTTCCTCTTCTATGTGATAATGAGAGTGCAATCCTCATGGTGGATAATCCCGTTGAGCATAGCCGCACTAAACACATAGCCATTCGGTATCATTTTCTAAGGGATCACCAACAAAAGGGAGATATCGAGATTGCATATATTAACACCAAGGAACAATTAGCCGATATCTTCACCAAGCCACCAGATGAATAAACTTTTAACAAACTTAGGCATGAGCTAAATATTCTTGATTCTCGGAATTTCTTTTGATGTTTTGCACACATAGCTCATTAAAGTACCTTTGATCATGTCTCTTTCATATGCTATGACTAATGTTTTTTTCAAGTATATCTCAAACCAAGTCATAGATTGAAAGGGAATTGGAGTCTTCGGCGAAGACAAAGGCTTCCACTCCACTCCATCAAATTACTCATCTTTCGTCGTCACTCCGAGCAACTCTTCGTCTTTGGTATAATCTTCACTCATATGTTTTTTACCAAAGGGGGAGAAAGTGGTTTAAAAAAGGGCTTATATTTCACTCAAGTATCCGTTTTTGGTGATTCATGCCAAAGGGGGAGAAAGTATTAGCCCAAAGCAAAAGGACCGCACCACCACCAATTTTCAAAATTTGTGTTAAGAAAAGGTTTTGAAATGATGAATTTTTTAAATGGTATCTTATTTTTGATAGAACTTCAAATTGGGTCACCCTCTTCAAAAACTAATATCTAAAACCCTCTTGAACACTAAGAGGAGGATTTTATTGAGGGAGAGTGTTGTTTAGTCAAAGGAAAAGCATTCGAAACAGGGGGAGAAAATTTCAAATCTTGAAAATGCTTCTCAAAATCTTATTCATTTACCTTTGACTATTTGCAAAAGAACTTTGAAAAGAATTTACAAAAGAATTTGCAAAAACAAAACATGTGGTGCAAGCGTGGTCCAAAATGTTAAAAAAATATAAAGAAACAATCCATGCATATTTTATGTGAATTTATATTGGTTCAATTCTAAGTAACCTTTGCACTTACATTATACAAACTAGTTCAATTATGTACTTCCATATTTGCTTTGGTTTGTGTTGGCATCAATCACCAAAAAGGGGGAGATTGAAAGGGAATAAGGCTTACACCTTTTTCCTAATTGATTTTGGTGGTTGAATTGCCCAACACAAATAATTGGACTAACTAGTTTGCTCTAGTCTATAAGTTTTACAGGTGCCAAAGGTTCACAATAAGCCAATAAAAAGACCAAGAAAGGGTTCAAACAAAGAGAGCTAAAGACATCCCAAAAGGCACCCTGGTCTGGCGCACCGGACTGTCCGGTGCACCACCGGACAGTGTCCGGTGCACTAGGGCACTCAACACTGAACTCGCTACCTTCGGGAAAATGGAAGGCCGCTCCGCTATAATTCACCGGACTGTCTGGTGAAGCACCGGACAGTGTCCGGTGTAACACCGGACTGTCCGGTGTGCCAGCGGAGCAACGGATACTTCGCGCCAACGGTCGTCTGCAAACGCATTCAATGCGCTACAGTGCGCGCCAGAGTCAGAGCACGCGCATTTGGCGCACCGGACAGCCGGTGCACCACCGGACAGCCTAGAGGCCCCACCAGTCAGAGCTCCAATGGTCGAACCCCAACGGCCTGCTGATGTGGCTGGCGCACCGGACTGTCCGGTGCGCCATGCGACAGCAGTCTTCCAACGACCACATTTTGGTGGTTGGGGCTATAAATACCCCAACCACCCCACATTCAATTGCATCCAAGTTTTCCACCTTCCACACATTACAAGAGCTATAGCATTCAATTCTAGACACAACCAAAGAGATCAAATCCTCTCCCAAGTCCGGAATCACTCCAAATCAAATAGTGACTAGAGAGAGAGAGACATTTGTGTTCATTTGAGCTCTTGCGCTTGGATTGCTTCCTTTCTTTCTCATTCTTCTTGTGATCAAACTCAATTGTAACCAAGGAAAGAGACACCAATTGCGTGGTGGTCCCTGCGAGAACTTTGTGTTCCGTTTGATTGAGAAGAGAAGCTCACTCGGTCTAAGTGACCGTTTGAGAGAGGGAAAGGGTTGAAAGAGACCCGGTCTTTGTGACCACCTCAACGGGGAGTAGGTTTGCAAGAACCGAACCTCGGTAAAACAAATCATCGTGTCTCACTCTTTATTTGCCCGCGATTTGTTTTGCGCCCTCTCTCTCGGACTCGTTTATATTTCTAACGCTAACCCGACTTGTAGTTGTGCTTAAGTTCATAAATTTCAGATTCGCCCTATTCACCCCCCCTCTAGGCGACTTTCACAGATGACGAAGACGACATCCAGGCCGATGTTGCTGCTTTGCTCGGTATCGATCTAACCTCTGCTCCTGACGATCTAAGTTCTAATCCGACCAACGCTGGTGGAGGGCCTGCTACGGCCACCGATATGTGGCGGAACCGCCCGAATTATTCCAGCTTAAGTGCCCAAGTCGCACCCTTAAGGGCGGCAACACACTTAAACAGGAATAACCCGTCAGTCCCTCGGATCTAGTCCGATAAAGCCACTTATCCAGGATCGAATACCACTAGCTCACACGAAGGTGAGGTACAGAGAAATACAATAAAATATAATACCACAAATTTAATAAGTATCATTAGTGATTACATTATCGGAGTTTCAGAAATAATAACCATAAATTTTAATGCAGCGGAAATAACTAACGGAGAAGAACCGAGTAACATGGCGAAGCCTGGCCACACTACTCCTCCTGGTCCTTTCCTGCGGAAGCAGTAACCCACTCGACCGTCTATCCCGGTGGCAGGGATGGAGGCCAAGTCACACCATCAACTAAATCAAGGATGTACCTGCAAAAATTATGCCACAAGCAAGGCTGAGTATACTAATACTCAGCTAGACTTACCCGGTCTGAGGAGTCTACTCCTCTACCTCTAGACATGCAGCTATTTGGCTGAGGGGTTTGGTTTGCCAAAAGCACTAGCTGAGTCTAAAATCAAGTTTTAGCTTTTCACGTTTTAGTATGATCCTTTTAACTAGATGTGTACCTAGCTATTCATACATGGTATCAAACATTTTATCAATCAACATCATTTTTCCAGTCACCTCATTTCCACTTATTACTCAATGTAGCAGCATGGATCAAGCAGTCTCATTAGCTGCGAGAAGCAGACGATTCGAATCGAGTTTTTATCCTTGCAAGGTAAACCTAAACACACGACATGTAGGGGCACTCCGTCCCCACACACATCAACCGTCCCCATCGATTCCCCGTCAGCAGATCAGGGCTCACCGCCTTGGCGTACAATGCCTCACTGACCCCGACTGCCATCGTGCAGTGACCGCACTTGTGAGAGCACCTAGAGGGGGGGTGAATAGGTGATCCTGTAAAACTTAAAAACTTAAGCCACAAAACTTGGTTAAACGTTAGCACAGTTAATGCCAAGTGGCTAGAGAGAAGATCTTGCACAATACGATAACCACAAAGAGTTCAACACAGAGAATACACAGTGGTTTATCCCGTGGTTCGGCCAAGTACAAAACTTGCCTACTCCACGTTGTGGCGTCCCAACGGACGAGAGTTGCAATCAACTCCTCTCAAGTGATCCAATGATCAACTTGAATACCACAGTGTTATGCTTTTCTTTTCTTATCCCGTTCGCGAGGAATCTCCACAACTTGGAGCCTCTCGCCCTTACACTTTTGATGTTCACAAAGAATCACGGAGTAAGGAAGGGAAGCAACACACACAAATCCACAGCAAAATGCGCACACACACGGCCAAGAATCGAGCTCAAAAGACTATCTCAAGGTTCTCACTAGAACGGAGCTCGAATCACTGAGAATGACAAACGAATGCGCAAAGACTGAGTGTGGATGATCAGGAATGCTCTTTGGTTGCTTGGTGTACTTCTCCATGCGCCTAGGGGTCCCTTTTATAGCCCCAAGGCAGCTAGGAGCCGTTGAGAGCAAATCTGGAAGGCCATTCTTGCCTTCTGTCATCGGGCGCACCGGACAGTCCGGTGCACACCGGACACTGTCCGGTGCCCGATTTCCTTCCAAAAATGGCGCAGTCGACCGTTGCAGATCTGGGAGCCGTTGGCGCACCGGACATGTCCGGTGCACACCGGACAGTCCGGTGCCCCCTTCCGACCGTTGGCTCGGCCATGTGTCGCGCGCGGATTCCGCGACCGACCGTTGGCCCGGCCGACCGTTGGCTCACCGGACAGTCCGGTGCACACCGGACAGTCCGATGAATTTTAGCCGTACGTCGTCGGTGAATTCCCGAGAGCGGCCACTTCGCTCGAGGCAGCCTGGCGCACCGGACACTGTCCGGTGCACCACCGGACAGTCCGGTGCCCTAGACCGAAACAGCCTTTTGGCTGTACACAGCCAACTCTTCTCTTTTCTTCTTCTTTCTGTTTCTAATACTTAGACAAGTATATTAGTACACAAAACCAATGTACTAAGACTTAGAAACATACCTTTGCTCTTGTTTTGCACTTTGTCCATCCATAATCATGAATTCACATTTAAGCACTTGTGTTGGCACTCAATCACCAAAATACTTAGAAAAGGCTCAAGGGCACATTTCCCTTTCAATCTCCCCCTTTTTGGTGATTTATGCCAACACAACATAAAGCAACTAGAATAAGTGCAAAATCACTTCAAATAAAACTCAAATTTATTTTGATTCATTTTTGGCATATATGGATCATCCTTTGCCACCACTTGGTTTGTTTTTGCAAATCAAACTCAAATCTCTATCTCTAAGTCAAACACACATGTTGAAGCATAAAGAGAGTCATTCCAAAAGAGATTGATCAAAGATTTCAAAAACTCCCCCTATTTCCCATAATCAACACTTCTCCCCACAAGAGGCCAACTTTTGACAAAAGAGACAATGCAAGAGTTTTGACAAACCAAAAGCTCTATTCTACTATTTTCAAAATTTCTCAAGTGGTAGCTGATCCATCTATTGCTTTGGCCTTTATTTTCTCCCCCTTTGGCATCAAGCACCAAAACGGGATCAATCTTGGCCCTGTAACTAGGGATGGCAATTCTGCCCGCGGGCACGGATATCCGCGGGTTTCGTACCCGATGGGCATGGATACGGGTAAGAAATCTCGCCCACGGGTAAGGATACGGGCAACACTTCTCACCCGCGGGTAACTGACGGATATAAAATTTCGCCCGCGGGTATTACCCGTTACCCGCTTGATTTACTAACCCATCAAAATATTGCCCATGTGTTCATTTTATCCTAAAACATTGTGTTGTAATAATTAATTATCTTAAGAGTTTGAGACTTATGTTTGTGGATGATCGATCATGTTTGTGGACTTTTAAGTTTGAACTATGTTCCTTGTCATTATTATGTCTGTCAAGTTGTTGTGTTCTTGGTAAAATGAACATGACCACATACTCTATGGTATTTTCTGGCGGGTAACGGGTTGCCCGATATCCGCGGATATCCTGCGGGTACGGACACGGGTCGAAAATTTTACCCGCAATCTCTCGCGGGCACGGATAAGCACTACGGACGCGGATATGTTAGCGGGCGGGTAAATGGCTTACCCGCACTTTACCCGACCCGCTGCCATCCCTACCTGTAACCCCATTGCCTCACCAAATTCTTCAATTAAGAGCAAAATAGGCAATAAGAGTTTAAAGATGAACTTGGAAAAGTTACTCTTTTCATCGGAGTGCAGTGGAAGTCTTGCATGGTCTAAGTCCACCTTTTCCCTTTCAATCCTCCTTGGAGACTAAAACAACCAAACTCAAGCATATGGTTAGTCTCAAAGGGTCAAGTTGTAGCACAACTCCCCCTAAATATGTGCATCACTTACACAAGGACTTGTGAGGTCCGGGGAAAGTTTGTACAACTTGAGCACCACAATAAGCAACAAAATGCAGAATGAACATGATCAAGGACATAAACACATGTATGCTACAATTCAATCCAAGTTCCGCGAATCTAAGACATTTAGCTCACTACGCAGCCTGCAAAAGGTCTTCTCATCTAGAGGCTTGGTAAAGATATCGGCTAGCTGGTTCTCGGTGCTAACATGAAACACTTCGATATCTCCATTTTGCTGGTGGTCTCTCAAAAAGTGATGCCGGATGTCTATGTGCTTTGTGCGGCTGTGTTCAACAGGATTTTCCGCCATGCGGATAGCACTCTCATTATCACATAGGAGTGGGACTTTGCTCAGATTGTAGCCAAAGTCCCGGAGGGTTTGCCTCATCCAAAGTAGTTGCGCGCAACACTGTCCTGCGGCAACGTACTCGGCCTCAGCGGTGGATAGGGCAACGGAAGTTTGTTTCTTAGAGTTCCACGACACCAGGGACCTTCCTAAGAATTGGCACGTCCCTGATGTACTCTTCCTATCGACCTTACATCCAGCATAGTCGGAATCTGAGTATCCAATTAAGTCAAAGTTAGACCCCTTAGGATACCAGATCCCGAAGCAAGGCGTAGCGACTAAATATCTCAGTATTCGCTTCACCGCCACTAAGTGACACTCCTTAGGATCGGATTGAAATCTAGCACACATGCATACGCTAAGCATAATATCCGGTCTACTAGCACATAAATAAAGCAAAGAACCTATCATGGACCGGTATGCTTTTTGATCAACGGACTTACCTCCTTTGTTGAGGTCGGTGTGTCCGTTGGTTCCCATCGGAGTCTTTGCGGGCTTGGCGTCCTTCATCCCAAACCGCTTTAGCAAGTCTTGCATGTATTTCGTTTGGGAGATGAAGGTGCCGTCCTTGAGTTGCTTCACTTGGAACCCAAGGAAGTAGTTCAACTCGCCCATCATCGACATCTCGAATTTCTGTGTCATCACCCTGCTAAACTCTTCACAAGACTTTTGGTTAGTAGAACCAAATATTATGTCATCGACATAAATTTGGCACACAAACAAATCACCATCACATGTCTTTGTAAAAAGAGTTGGATCGGCTTTCCCAACCTTGAAAGCATTAGCAATTAAAAAGTCTCTAAGGCATTCATACCATGCTCTTGGGGCTTGCTTAAGTCCATAGAGCGCCTTAGAGAGCTTACACACGTGGTCGGGGTACCGTTCATCCTTGAAGCCAGGGGGTTGCTCCACGTACACCTCCTCCTTGATCGGCCCATTGAGGAAAGCGCTCTTCACATCCATTTGGTACAACCTGAAAGAGTGGTGAGCAGCATATGCTAGCAAGATATGAATAGACTCTAGCCTAGCCACAGGAGCAAAAGTCTCCTCAAAGTCCAAACCTGCGACTTGGGCATAACCTTTTGCCACAAGTCGAGCCTTGTTCCTTGTCACCACTCCGTGCTCGTCTTGTTTGTTGCGGAACACCCACTTGGTTCCCACAACATTTTGCTTAGGACGAGGCACCAGTGTCCAAACTTCATTGCGCTTGAAGTTGTTGAGTTCCTCCTGCATGGCCAATACCCAGTCCGGATCTAGCAAGGCCTCCTCTACCCTGAAAGGCTCAATAGAAGAGACAAAAGAGTAATGCTCACAAAAATTAACTAATCGAGATCGAGTAGTTACTCCCTTGCTAATGTCACCCAAAATTTGGTCGACGGGATGATCCTTTGAATCACCGCTCGGACTTGAGTTGGAGGTGCCGGTTGCGCTTCTTCCTCCATCACGTGATCATCTTGTGCTCCCCATTGATCACACGCCTCCTTTTGATGAACCTGTTCATCGTCTTGAGTTGGGGGATGCACCATAGTTGAGGAAGATGGTTGATCTTGCTCCAATTGCTCCCGAGGCCGTACATCTCCAATCGTCATGGTGCGTATTGCGGCCGTTGGAACGTCTTCGTCATCTACATCATCAAGATCAACAACTTGCTCTCTTGGAGAGCCATTAGTCTCATCAAATACAACGTCGCTAGAGACTTCAACCAAACCCGATGATTTGTTGAAGACCCTATACGCCTTTGTATTTGAATCATAACCTAACAAAAACCCTTCTATAGCTTTGGGAGCAAACTTAGAATTTCTATCCTTCTTCACTAGAATGTAGCATTTACTCCCAAATACACGAAAGTAAGATACATTGGGTTTGTTACCGGTTAGAAGCTCATATGAAGTCTTCTTGAGGAGGCAGTGAAGGTAGACCCTGTTGATGGTGTGGCAAGCCGTGTTCACAGCTTCCGACCAAAAACGCTCGGGGGTCTTGAATTCTCCAAGCATTGTCCTCGCCATGTCGATTAGCGTCCTGTTCTTCCTCTCTACCACACCATTTTGCTGTGGTGTGTAGGGAGCGGAGAACTCGTGCTTGATCCCTTCCTCCTCAAGGAATTCCTCCACTTGAAGGTTCTTGAACTCGGACCCGTTGTCGCTCCTTATCTTCTTCACCTTGAGCTCAAACTCATTTTGAGCTCTCCTGAGGAAGCGCTTGAGGGTCCCTTGGGTTTCAGACTTATCCTGCAAAAAGAACACCCAAGTGAAGCGGGAAAAGTCATCAACAATAACTAGACCATACTTACTTCCTCCTATGCTCAGATAGGCGACGGGTCCGAAGAGGTCCATATGTAGCAGCTCCAGGGGTCTTGATGTGGTCATCACATTCTTGCTGTGATGCGTTCCTCCCACCTGTTTACCTGCCTGACAAGCTGCACAAGGTCTATCTTTTTCGAATTGTACGTTAGTCAAACCTATCACGTGTTCTCCCTTTAGAAGCTTGTGTAGGTTCTTCATCCCTACATGTGCTAAGCGGCGATGCCACAGCCAGCCCATGCTAGTCTTAGCTATTAAGCATGCATCTAGACCGGCCTCCTCTTTTGCAAAATCAACTAAATAAAGTTTGCCGTCTAATACACCCTTAAAAGCTAGTGAATCATCACTTCTTCTAAAGACAGACACATCTACATTTGTAAAAAGACAATTATATCCCATATTGCATAGTTGGCTAACAAATAGCAAATTGTAGCCAAGAGACTCAACTAAAAACACATTAGAGATAGAGTGCTCATTAGAAATTGCAATTTTACCTAACCCTTTTACCTTGCCTTGATTCCCATCACCGAATATAATTGAATCTTGGGAATCTTTATTCTTGACACACTACACGACGGTTCACTTACAGCGACCTACGGTTGGTTGCTAAAACGACCTTCAGCGACCTACGGTTGGTCGCTAAAAACTTTTAGCGACCCATAAGGATGGTCGCTGTAAGTGCCGTCGCTAAAGGCTTTAGCGACCGACATCTTTTTAGCGACCGACCGTCCGTTGCTAATATGGTATATTTAGCGACCAACCGTGGGTTGCTGTACTATAGATGTAGCAACCAACCGTAGGTCGCCATACTATACATT
Organism: Zea mays; assembly: GCF_902167145.1. Lineage (NCBI taxonomy): Eukaryota > Viridiplantae > Streptophyta > Magnoliopsida > Poales > Poaceae > Zea > Zea mays. Next base: position 117,739,535 of record NC_050105.1, read on the forward strand.
TAGCAACCAATAGAAAGTCGCCCTTTTTACAGTTGTTATTAATAATAATATACATTTAATTAAGCACCACAAATCACAGATTTTTATACACAAATCATAAAGACATACATAGTTAATCAGTATACCACAGTCATAGATCCATCACATAAACACAAAAACACCACAATTGTATATTCACAAAAGCATCACAATTATAATATCATTCACAACTAGATCATTTACAGATAGCTAGCTAGATCATTCACAATAGCTCCAGAGATGATCAGTCAAAAAGCACCACAGCGACATCACTCCAGCTTGAAGCCGTTCAAAAGCCCACAACTACATCACTAATGTTTCATATCACTCCAGCTATTGTTCAAAAGCCCACAACTACATCACTAATTTTCATGGTGTCTCAGATTCTACCTTCTCCAGCAGACATCCATCAGCAGCATTGCGGCAGTTATACAAGGGAGTATCAGCAAAGCATTAAGGGTACTCATGAGAATTGATGTTGAATGAGGAGAAAGTCCAATGTCTGAAAACAAACTAGCCACTCCAGACTGCTCAAATATTTGAGGAGCGCAGCGGAGAAGACCACTGATTCCTGTAGACTGTATTTTTTAGAAGAGCAAACAAAAAACAAGCAAAAAAGAATGTGTCAGCAGACACTAGCATTCTGTATACATGGTAGCCAGTGCGCAAGTAAACTGAACTCCATGCTGAATTGAATACATAATCTACAATAACACATAATCGTACTTGCTGAAGGGCTTGAATTAACATGCCATAACATAAGGCAACTTCATGCTGTTGCTGCTGCTGCTGCGATGAAGAATATGGAGGCTGCCAAGCCATACTTCTTGTAATTGGCTCAGTTTTATAACTAACAGGCTTTCGGGAACTGAATGGAGGAAACAAAGGTGTGGAGGAAACAAGTTGTATTCTTGAATATGTTTGAAGCAAGTCGGATCAAATAAGCTGCAAAATTTAGGAAAAAATGAATAAGAATGTTTGAAGCAACAGAACCTTGCTGGCAGCACAAACACACCTTAGTTTGGAGAAAAATTAGATGCTTATCATTAAAATTAACATGATGGGGTCTGAACAATACAACTCATGTTTATCCCATAATTATTAGTCTGCTTAAAATCCTCACTGAAATAAGAATTATAAGGGTAACATCCTCACTGCACTACTTTCATTGTTATCAACACCATAAATACAAGAAGCATGAATGTAAACCCCTTGAATTTCATTAGTTTAAAATAAAATTCTAGTCCTAATATGAAAATAACAAGAAATAAATTGTGAATGTGACACTCTTGTTTGGAGTAAACAATGATTAAAGGGGAATTACACAAGAATCACCACCTATGAGGTACGTTGGACCATTACTAATGCTTCAAAATGTTATACGACCTATACAACAGGCAAATTTGCAGCCATGTTTTGAGCGAACAAAACAAAAATGGGCCCTATCTTAGTTGTCCTAATACTTGTATCCTTTTGTGAAACAACAATTGCATTGTTAAAGCAAGTAAATCACCCATAATATACCTGCAAAAAATAAGACCTTCACTCAATGTTGGTAACAGACTGATAAATTCTATCCAGGATCATGAGAGTAAAAATCCACGACACCTTTAATAGTTGTCTCGCATCAATTAGGCATTTCAATCCATGACAACTTGAATCGCATAAATTAAACATGAGCTGAACGGGTGCAGATGATACTAAAATCCATGGGATGATTACCGAAGAGATGGACGCGGTGGCCTGTAGGATGCTAAGCCGCTCAACCCCAGCTCGTCGAAGGTTTCCAGGATAGAGACGAGCAGCCGTAGACAGCTCTTGTCGGAGAACACGTTGACGAGGAACCCCAGCACTCCTAGAGTGGCGGCGCCGGCGATGAGGCAGGTGGGGGGAGGTAGGTGGCGGCGATAGCGGCGCAGCCGGATTTAGGACAACTCAGATCTCATGGTCTCGGCCGGGAGGTAGGTAGCGCCGTGGCGGCGCTAGCGACGCTGGTGCTGGTGGATTTGGGAATCCGAACTCGGGAGCTTAGATGCTCGGGTTTGGGGACCGCGGGGTGAATGTGATTGTGAATCTAGGAGTGGAGATCCCGGAACCTGTTGGACGGGAGATGGTGGAGGAGCGGGTGTGGGTGTGGCTGCGGCTGCGGGCAGGTCGGGGTGCGAGGAGCCCGAGGGGAGAGCAAGCGGTGGTGATGGTGAACTCCCACCAGCTGCTCCATTTCCTCCAGTGGGAAGAGGGAGGAGGGAGGGAGGAGGGGGCCGGCGCCCGGCGGCGTACCTGGCGTCCTGGCGGCTCTGGACTCTGGCCGGAGTCTGGAGTCTGGGCAACATCGTAGGGGCTGCCGGCTGAGGACGGCTAGGCGGCTGGCGGGGCTGAGGACGTGTAGGGTTTGAGGACGGCCCAGGAAGGCCCATTAATTCTATAGCGACCCACCGCTAGTCCCGACGACATCTATAGCGACCAACCATAAGTTGTTAATTTTCTAGACTTTTAGCGACCAACCGACCGTTGCTACAAAAGGATTTAGCGACTGACCGTCGGTCCCTAACCTTTAGCAACCAACAGTTGGTACCTAATAAGGGTCGCTAAAGATCAACCGTCGTATAGTGACATAGGAGGTGAACATCTTCTTCTCCCCCGTCATATGGTTTGTGCATCCGCTGTCGATAATCCAGCTTGAACCCCCGGATGCATAAACCTGCAAGGCAAATTTAGGCTTGGGTCTTAGGTACCCAACTCATGTTGGGTCCTACAAGGTTAGTGCAAATATCCTTAGGGACCCAAATGCAAGTTTTGTCTCCCTTGCATTTTGCCCCTAACTTCCTAGCAACTATTTTCCTATCCTTTCTACAAATAGCAAAGGAAGCATTTAAAGCACAATAAATTGTAGAAGGTTCATTCACTACTTTCCTAGGAGCATGAATAATATTCTTTCTAGGCACATGATGAATAGTATTTCTCCTAGACATATTTCTACCATGCATATAGGAAGAACTAGAAGCAACCAAGGCATGAGAGTTAAAGTCATCATAAGCATTATAACTCCTATAAGCATTTCTAGTTTGTCTCCTATCATGATACATAAAAGCATGGTTCCTTTTAGTACTTTTAGCCATAGGGGCCTTCCCTTTCTCCTTGGCGGAGATGGGAGCCTTATGGCTTGTTAAGTTCTTGGCTTCCCTCTTGAAGCCAAGTCCATCCTTAATTGAGGGGTGTCTACCAACCGTGTAGGCATCCCTAGCAAAATTTAGTTTCTCAAAATCACTTTTGCTAGTCTCAAGTTGGGTATTAAGACTAGCCACCTCTTCATTTAATTTAGAAATGCAAGCTAGGTGTTCACTATAAGCATCAATGTTAATATCTTTACACCTAGTGCAAGTTATAACATTCTCTACGCAAGAGTTAGATTTACTAGCAATCTTAGCATTCAAGTCATCATTAATGCTCCTTAAGCTAGAAATTGTCTCATGGCAAGAAGATAATTCACAAGAAAGCATTTCGTTTCTTTTAACTTCTAAAGCATGAGATTTTTGTGCTTCTACAAATTTATCATGTTCATCATATAACAAATCCTCTTGCTTTTCTAAAAGCCTATCCTTTTCATTCAAGGCATCAATTAACTCATTAATTTTGCCAATTTTAATTCTATCTAGACCTTTAAACAAACTAGAATAGTCTATTTCATTGTCGTCACTAGAATCATCATCACTAGAAGAATAAGTGGTACTTTCTCGAGTACATACCTTCTTCTCCTTTGCCATGAGGCATGTGTGATGCTCGTTGGGGAAGAGGGACGACTTGTTGAAGGCGGTGGCGGCGAGTCCTTCATTGTCAGAGTCGGAGGAGGAGCAATCCGAATCCCACTCCTTTCCGATATGTGCCTCGCCCTTGGCCTTCTTGTAATGTTTCTTCTTTTCCCTCTTGCTCCTGAGTTCCTGGTCACTTTCATTATCGGGACAGTTAGCAATAAAATGACCAATCTTACCGCATTTGAAGCATGAGCGCTTCCCTTTGGCTTTGGTCTTGCTTGGCTGTCCCTTGCGACCCTTGAGCGCCGTCTTGAATCTCTTGATGATGAGAGCCATCTCTTCATCATTAAGTCCGGCCGCCTCAATTTGTGCCACCTTGTTAGGTAGCGCCTCCTTGCTTCTTGTTGCTTTGAGAGCAAGAGGTTGCGGCTCGTTGATCGGTCCATTCAAGGCGTCGTCCACGTACCTTGCCTCCTTGATCATCATTCGCCCACTTACGAATTTTCCAAGGACTTCTTCGGGCGACATTTTGGTGTACCTGGGATTCTCACGAATATTATTCACCAAATGAGGATCAAGAACGGTAAAGGACCTTAGCATCAGTCGGACGACGTCGTGGTCCGTCCATCGCGTGCTTCCATAGCTCCTTATTTTGTTGATAAGGGTCTTGAGCCGGTTGTATGTTTGAGTTGGCTCCTCGCCCCTTATCATTGCGAACCGTCCAAGCTCGCCCTCCACCAACTCCATTTTGGTGAGCAAGGTGACGTCGTTCCCCTCATGAGAGATCTTGAGGGTGTCCCATATTTGCTTGGCGTTATCCAAGCCGCTCACTTTGTTGTATTCATCCCTGCACAAAGAAGCTAGAAGAACAGTAGTAGCTTGTGCATTCTTATGTATTTGCTCATTAATGAACATGGGACTATCCGAACTATCAAAGTGCATTCCACTTTCTACAATCTCCCATATACTAGGATGGAGAGAGAATAGGTGACTACGCATTTTGTGGCTCCAAAATCCGTAGTCCTCTCCATCAAAGTGTGGGGGCTTGCCGAGTGGAATGGAGAGCAAATGTGAACTTGAACTATGCGGAATACAAGAGTAGTCAAAAGAAAAGTTCGAATTGACCGGTTTCTTTTTCTCGTAGTCGTTGTGGTCGTCGTCCTTTTGGGAGGAAGTAGACTCATCGCTGTCGTAGTAGACGATCTCCTTGATGCGTCTTGTCTTCTTCTTCTTCCCATCTTTGCGTCTGTGGCCCGAGCCCGAGTCGTTGGACTTGTCATCCCTTGGCTCGTTGACGAAGGACTCCTTCTCCTTGTCGTTGATCACGATTCCCTTCCCTTTAGGATCCATCTCTTCGGGCGATTAGTCCCTCCTTGAAGAGAACGGCTCCGATACCAATTGAGAGCACCTAGAGGGGGGGGGGGGGTGAATAGGTGATCCTGTAAAACTTAAAAACTTAAGCCACAAAACTTGGTTAAACGTTAGCACAGTTAATGCCAAGTGGCTAGAGAGAAGATCTTGCACAATACGATAACCACAAAGAGTTCAACACAGAGAAGACACAGTGGTTTATCCCGTGGTTCGGCCAAGTACAAAACTTGCCTACTCCACGTTGTGGCGTCCCAACGGACGAGAGTTGCAATCAACTCCTCTCAAGTGATCCAATGATCAACTTGAATACCACAGTGTTATGCTTTTCTTTTCTTATCCCGTTCGCAAGGAATCTCCACAACTTGGAGCCTCTCGCCCTTACACTTTTGATGTTCACAAAGAATCACGGAGTAAGGAAGGGAAGCAACACACACAAATCCACAGCAAAATGCGCACACACACGGCCAAGAATCGAGCTCAAAAGACTATCTCAAGGTTCTCACTAGAACAGAGCTCGAATCACTGAGAATGACAAACGAATGCGCAAAGACTGAGTGTGGATGATCAGGAATGCTCTTTGGTTGCTTGGTGTACTTCTCCATGCGCCTAGGGGTCCCTTTTATAGCCCCAAGGCAGCTAGGAGCCGTTGAGAGCAAATCTGGAAGGCCATTCTTGCCTTCTGTCATCGGGCGCACCGGACAGTCCGGTGCACACCGGACACTGTCCGGTGCCCGATTTCCTTCCAAAAATGGCGCAGTCGACCGTTGCAGATCTGGGAGCCGTTGGCGCACCGGACATGTCCGGTGCACACCGGACAGTCCGATGCCCCCTTCCGACCGTTGGCTCGGCCATGTGTCGCGCGCGGATTCCGCGGCCGACCGTTGGCCCGGCCGACCGTTGGCTCACCGGACAGTCCGGTGCACACCGGACAGTCCGGTGAATTTTAGCCGTACGCCGTCGGCGAATTCCCGAGAGCGGCCACTTCGCTCGAGGCAGCCTGGCGCACCGGACACTGTCCGGTGCACCACCGGACAGTCCGGTGCCCCAGACCGAAACAGCCTTTTGGCTGTACACAGCCAACTCTTCTCTTTTCTTCTTCTTTCTGTTTCTAATACTTAGACAAGTATATTAGTACACAAAACCAATGTACTAAGACTTAGAAACATACCTTTGCTCTTGTTTTGCACTTTGTCCATCCATAATCATGAATTCACATTTAAGCACTTGTGTTGGCACTCAATCACCAAAATACTTAGAAAAGGCTCAAGGGCACATTTCCCTTTCAACTTGTACCCACCATAACCGGAATGGGAGACCACGTCTCAGGTCGCGTGAGGGGCAAAGTCTACTGCCAGGTTCAATCAGGTACTAGGCTTACCGATTTACCATATTTCTCGATATGTGTTTAGTACGTTCAAACACTTGACACACGGTACCACACCTTAATCCTTATTCCAATTTTCATCCCGTAGACAACCAATCCCCATGGATTGTTGCCCACAAACCAACATCAATATGATAAGAAAGTGGATACAGCCAATTCCTGACCTCGCGCGAGTGCTAGAAAAATCACTCGACTTCTACCGAGATCCTAATTAATAAAGCAGCTACTCGACCTAGCATACTAGTATCTATCTCAATAGGAATCCTGAGTTCATGCAACTAGGGTTTCAGTCAACTCCTACACTTAAGTGCACAGTACAAGCCTACAAACATTAAGTGTAGTAAAATAGCATATATAACGGTTATGCATAAACCGGGGCTTGCCTTTAATTTAACACTTAGAGAGTGTTTGCTGGGGAGGTACTCGCTTGGCGAGCATCCACTGGTTAAGTCCATCCTTCCTTGGGTCGTCCACCGACAACATCTTGTGGTTGGCACCACATCACTAGCTCGATCATCATCTCTCGGTCCTATATGAGGTGCAAGATGCATATGTATGAATATAATGAAAGTAGCACAAAAATAGCACAAGATATACAAAGACACAGTGGCGAACTAAACATTAAAGTGGAAGACACCGTAGATAACTACACATTAGCTTTAGTTATCTACACGTCGTCGGCGTTCAACATAAACACCATTAAAAAGATGACAACATTTTATTTATTTACGCAACATGACCACGACATCACAAGTACACGCATTTACTACGCTCACCTTAATCTTTCATTTGTTCTTCTATTGACCGTACAAGAGCAACCAATACAACGTAAGTTTAAATAGGACCTAGGCATTCATGTCTATGAACTCTTATATCACAATCAACTAGAGAAGAAACATATAAAACAGGACACTTAGGCAATATTAAGCTTAGTCATGGCAAGTCTACATTTATTTAAGTGCTAACCAAACATTTTTAGCCAAACGGGTGAACTAACAATCAAATGAGCACTAGCAGAATTTTTGGACAGCAATACAGCAGTTGCTTGTTTTAATCCTAACTCTTCAATTGTTAGTCCAAAAATATCAAACTAGGACTTTATGGAAAGCTTAAAAAGTTCTCTATAACTTTGGTATTTTCACCTAAACAAGATTCAACACTTAGCAAGGTTAAAAGTGCTAACACAACAGATCTGTCCAGATTTGGACAGATTCAGACTTGCAACTTCAAAAATTCACAACTACAGATTCAGACATTCAAACAAAGTGATCTTAAACTTTCTGGAAAGCTAATTAAATGTTCTACAAATTATTTATAAACATCACTGGCTGGTTTAGCATGTATCAAGGGTAAAATATACTATGAAGGCTGTGCTGTCCAAAACTGGACAGATTCAGTCTTCACACTTCAAACACATGTAACTTAATCTTCAGACCACCAAAAAGAGTGATCTAAGACTTTTTGAAAAGCTCAGCAAAAGCACTACATAACTTTTATAACCACCAAGAATTGATTCTATGTTGAACTGAATCAAACAATTCAGTTTTCGAAATCTGTTCTGTCAGTGGACAGAACACAGCAACCAAGTTGTAAAATTCATAACTCTTAAACCGTCAGGCCTTTAGTTATGAAATTTTAACACAAGCAAGATAAGAAAAGCATCTACAACTTTATTATAACCTACAAGGACTGATTCAAACATTAACTTAAGCAAACAGTACAGTCTCTGAAATCTGTACAAAAATTGGACAGATTCAGTTACTGAATTTGTAAAAAGCATAACTCCTAAACTGTCAGACTTATGACTGTCAAATTTTAACACCAGTAAGATAATAAAGTTATCCACAACTTTCTTGTGACCACCAATCCCTGATTTCAAAATTAACTTAAGCAACCATTGCGATTTCTGAAATCTGTTCAGAAATTCGACATATTCAGGTGCTGGGCTTGTGAAAAGCACACAACTCCTAAACGATCAGGTTTATGGCTGCCAAATTTTTGTACAAGCAAGATAATCATGTTATCTACAACTTTTCTATAGCACATATCTACAGAAAACACAATTTAGTTTATCAAACATACAGCACAACGAAAACAGTGCGTGCAGCCCAAAACAGAAGTCAATAAATTTCAGCTCCTAAACAATTTAAAAATTGCCATATTCTAGAGACTTGAATTATTCTAACACTTTGACAATTGATAGAGTTAAAATAACTAAGTGAGAACTAACATGTAGACTTACTAATTTTTATACAAGTTATTTCGCGCACTAAAAGTACCATACTCAATTAACAATACGTTCTCTATAACAATCAATATCGAAGCGCTTTTCACCAATAGTTTGCATTTTAACTTAGACATCACCTGAGCATTACTACTTTTCATCACGACCATAAACATACGCATTTAGACCACAACATCATACGAGGACATATGCATACTAGTTTCTAGTTTTACATCTACAACTTCTTTACTAGTTATTTTTAGCCACTTAATCGGCATCGATTGAATTAAACCTCTAACTCGACAATTTGGGCACCACAAATTTCAGAATTCTACCTAGACATTTAGCGTCATATAGAGAGTCTACTAATTAACTTGCCACCACTTGAAGTACTGGAAACACCTACATATAACAATCACTTAACGCAATTGAATTCCTCTATTGAATTCCTCTATTTAACAAGCGTTGGCTAACACAGCATGAAACAAATAGTAATTCATACACAAGTTCATATTTTTCTCAATCATAACACCATGAGACCAACAAAACTAGTTTCACCATTTTAGACATCTTAACTTAAATTATAGCTAAAAGTAATTCAATTAGTTTTCTTAACTACTTTTCTATATTAGGTCACTTAGCTCCTGATTAATCAACACACCATATTTCCTTTGACGCAATAGGTAGAGCACGATTTCTTGTTTCTAACAATCTTTGGGTACCAACAATTAATTGCCTATGGTATTTATCCGACTCGAAAACATAGAGAAGGCGACGACTACTACGACATGTCGTCACCTCATCTTAATCGCATAATCAATTTTAGCTTTACTGATCGAGTCTGCCGACTAACCGTTTAAACTAGTAAAACCTATCCTTCGCATCAAACAACACATCACACATCTTCCTATCGAAACGTAAAAACATCCGAGTTCCTTTCTACTTCCTTTTCTTTCGCCACAAACTTCAATCCATACCAATACAATTTTTAAACACGCACCACATCGACCAATTTATACGAATCGACGACCACCAATCTCTAACTCGAAATCATGAGCACGACCATATTACGACCTACCGCCGAAACATTTAAATCACATCTATATAATTCATTTATCGAGTCAATCGAGAGCGACATGCATCGGCTCACCATAAACAAACCCAATCGGCGTTTGCAAGAACGACGGTGATTCCGATTTGTGCATTGCTTCGAACATCGACGGGCGTCGAGCGGCTTGCCTTCTCCACGCAAAACACGGGGTTCTCTCCTCCACAAAAATAAAACAAAGCAGCACACATACATAATTAATCATAGGAAAAAAATAATGTCGATGCGGAATCGAACAAGGAACGTCGCGGTCTCACCGGGGTGAATGGCGGGGCTGCGCAGATCCGGCAAAGTGAGACACGTAGACGGTCGAACTGCGCAGATCAACGACGCGGCATGGGCTGTCCCCAAACACCAACGCGACGGCGTGGGTCGGGACTGCGCAGATCGGATGAATGCAAGCGACACCGACGGGATCTCATGGCTGCTGCTCGCTGCGTCATTTCGACGAGCACTAGCAGAGCATGCGTAGCGCGGGACTGCAGGGAGACGCTGCTGCAGGGATCGACCATGGATTGCATGGAGGGAGAGGGTGTTGGCAAATGGGCTTCAACAGTGGAGCGCTCGGCTAGGGAGCTGGACGGCGCGGGGAAGAAAGCTTCTGCGCATAGAGGCGACCGAGCAGGAGATGGGGCGCTGGTTGGGAGTGGGAAGAGGTGGACGAGCTGCTGCTCGCCAGAAGGGGGCGTCGGCCATGGAGAGCCTGCTGGCGGCCATGGAGCAAGGAGCAGAGAAGGTCGCAACCAAGGGGAGAGCAGGGACACCATGGTTGGGTGCTCGGCTGCTCGAGCTTCGCCGGCGCCATGGGAGCCTCTGCGCACGCATAGGAGAATAGAGGGGGAGGAGGAGCTGTGCAGAGGAGGCCGGCCAGGGGTGGAGAAGGGCACCGAGCACCTGGGCTCTGGACGCCATGGAAGTCCTCCGCGAGCACCAACCATTAGAGTTGAGGGGGAAGTGGTGAGGCGGTCCCAAGGCCAGAGAAGCGCCCTGCGCGTGAAGATCCTGGGGGAGGGCGCGAGCAGGAAGGAGCCATGGCTGCTGGGTGCGCCTGCGCTTGAGGAAGGAGAGGGAGTACTGTGCGCGTCGGCTGAAAGAGAAGAGAGGGAGAAATGGCTGTGGCGGCTAGGGGGTGGATGAATAAAAGCCAATTTGCAAGGGAGAGAGGTGCTATTTATAGAAGGGGCATTAGGGTTAGGGTTTTAAATGGTCCCAATTGGGCTGGGTTTGGGCTGGCCCAAAATGCGAAATCGGGCTGCGCTAAATATTTTCCGGAATAAATATGCTCCTGCGGAATTTGCCGCTACGGAGAAACAGAGCGAAAAGAGTTCGGACGAACGGAAGGTTGCGCAATTAACTCGGCCGAGAGTCTGTTTTGAATTTGCTCGGAAATTAATTCCCTACGCGTGATTGGAAAATAAATCGCCTTGAGATACGGCCGGCTTTCGGATTTTTGATTGAAGGAGACAAACCGCAACATTTAAAAATCGCTGTCGGAGTGGGTTTTGAATTCGGTTTAGACACAAAGATACTAGGCTGAGTCGGGTAAGAATTTATTAGAGGACGATATACTGAGTATTCCGTCTGAGAGTACGGAGTAGGATTAATTTTTGGACATAGATCGAACATCGAGAAATCGGACACAGCTCGACTAGCAGTTGTCGATCTTTTGATTAAATGAGCTTCAGATGAGATTTATAATTCGAGAATGATCTTCGAGTCTGCATTAGTTCCGAGAATTAAAAGTTTTAACACGCTCCAAAATTTATCGTTTTCTCGCGATCGATTAACTCTGAATTCGGTGAACTTCCAAGAGAAAGCCTGATAAACAGAGATAGGCACGATCGAGAAATAGAAATTTTTACTGAGCATCCGAGATTAGGATTAATCTCCCGACATAACGCGAAATAGACACCTGGGGTGTCACAGCCTTCCCCCCTTAAACAGAATCTCGTCCCGAGATTCGAATGAGGATCTTTAAGGGTGGAGAAGCATGTAACTCCCAGGCTGGAGATAGATGCAAATTCATGAGATGGGATTTGATAAGATAATGAAGATAGATTTGGATAGAATATCACAGCATGTTGAGACAAAATGCAGCGATCACTTTGAGAGAATATCCACAAAAGATAGCACATCAGTATAGTCTCGTAATGGACCACGACTATTAACCGCGATACCAGCGCGTGCCGAGCAGCTCAACCATGTGTGCACCATAGTAGGCTCTTGGTTTCGTCGCGACACCATCAGTCGTTAGTCATGACACCATTACCAAACATAACCAATGAAAAATTCATGTGGCTTAAATAAATGGAGCCCATGAGAGTATGGCTCAGAAAATAAGAATGTGATCGGAGTTGAAGCAGAGATTGCTGGCAAAAGAAAGAGCATCATATGAGAATTTTTCTTCAACTCAGAGAACTATTTCTTGATCATGGGGATTATTAGCCAAAGATTGATACGATATTTAATATGAGGAGGAACCAACCATGAGACCGAGACTGATAAGCTTTTAGAGACATAAGAGATCCAAGGACAACAATGAAATCCATTGAACTAAATGGATACACTGATTAGAGATAAGTTGATAAAATGACGTCATGATCCTTGGAGAAAGAGTATGAGAATGATTAGAATGAGAGATTTAGGCAAGATCAATATTCGATACTTGAGAACGGGTTACAATAGATAACCAGATACGAGGCAGAATCATTAAGGGATCCAGAGATTCGGATGATAAATCCACCACATAATTCACAAGGAAAAAGATCACCAGTTCCATGCAAAAGGAGAGGTAGGCAACAAGATCAGCTGGATGATCAACATGATTGCTATGAAGTTTTAGGGGCAAGGACTTATGGAAAGAAACATGGCTTGGTCATGGTTTGCACAACTAGACACCAAACAATGTTTTTTTTTGACAAAACCACGTGCACAAGGAAGTTTCGGTTTGGCAAGCGGTTAAGCTATGGGGGTCTACAAGTTGTGCAGGTGCAATTTCAATAGTGCAACACACAAGGGCTAGAAAATGCCAACACAAGCATATTTTTTTAAAAAAAGGAGGGTTCACTTGCTAACTCAAGGTTGTTTGGATGGGGGTCTTTTTATGAACAGAGCAAGCAACATTTTTTTTTGCAAAAAGGGTTGAATATTTACAATACCACCTAGATAGCAAGGCAAGCGAAACACATAACACAACCTAGCAAGACTTCCTAATCTGACACGAGGTAAAACATTTCTTACATAACAGTACATCACATTATTCCCAAGATTTTATTATTGGAATAAAGGTGAGAGAAGCATGTTAGTGCACAAGAGACAATTATGCGACAATCATGATGCATGCTCATTCTAGTCGTCTTCTCAGACCTAACTAATTTTCGGGTGCTTCTACAGCATCCTTATTAATAGTATTAGTAGCCTTTATGGCCTATATAAATAGCCACCTAGCTACCCATCTATTTCCTAAGGCTTCACGTCCTAGGTCTATCCTTATCGTCCTGACAGCTATCCAACTTGGTTTCTAAGCAAGTTTTACTTTAGAAAAGGTTGGTAATCATGACTTATTGACTTCTCTGTACTGGTATTCGCTCCGATACCAGCTGTGGCGGAACCGCCCGAATTATTCCAGCTTAAGTGCCCAAGTCGCACCCTTAAGGGCAGCAACACACTTAAACAGGAATAACCCGTCAGTCCCTCGGATCTAGTCCGATAAAGCCACTTATCCAGGATCGAATACCACTAGCTCACACGAAGGTGAGGTACAGAGAAATACAATAAAATATAATACCACAAATTTGATAAGTATCATTAGTGATTACATTATCGGAGTTTCAGAAATAATAACCATAAATTTTAATGCAGCGGAAATAACTAACGGAGAAGAACCGAGTAACATGGCGAAGCCTGGCCACACTACTCCTCCTGGTCCTTTCCTGCGGAAGCAGTAACCCACTCGACCGTCTATCCCGGTGGCAGGGATGGAGGCCAAGTCACACCATCAACTAAATCAAGGATGTACCTGCAAAAATTATGCCACAAGCAAGGCTGAGTATACTAATACTCAGCTAGACTTACCCGGTGTGAGGAGTCTACTCCTCTACCTCTAGACATGCAGCTGTTTGGCTGAGGGGTTTGGTTTGCCAAAAGCACTAGCTGAGTCTAAAATCAAGTTTTAGCTTTTCACGTTTTAGTATGATCCTTTTAACTAAATATGTACCTAGCTATTCATACATGGTATCAAACATTTTATCAATCAACATCATTTTGCCAGTCACTTCATTTCCACTTATTACTCAATGTAGCAGCATGGATCAAGCAGTCTCATTAGCTGCGAGAAGCAGACGATTCGAATCGAGTTTTTATCCTTGCAAGGTAAACCTAAACACACGACATGTAGGGGCACTCCGTCCCCACACACATCAACTGTTGGGGACTTGTTCTCAAATGCTATGAGTTAAGAACAAGGCAACATAGAAAATGTTAATCGTTAAAGTCCTTCGTCCTTCGAAACATTATTTCCCTTTGGGTATAATGGTTTTTGGACGAAGGTTATGAAGGGTATACCTTCATAAATTCGTTATATAATGACGAAGGGTGAAATGTAAGGAATATAGATGACAACACGAACAATTATGTATTATTATTAAGCGTAAATAGAAATATTGTTGAATTACAAGTGTACCTTCAACTGGAAGGAGATGATAGTACAAGTGTGACGCAAAAAACGAATGCCAAGTCAGCGTGTACAGTACGGGGGTACTGTTCACCTATTTATAGGCGCGGGACACAACCCATACAAAATTACATTCATGCCCTCTACACTTGATAATAATTCTATAGTAATCCGTCGAGGTCTGAATAGCCTTTTTATCTTTAAGTCGGTTCCCCCTTCTGCTGTCACGCCGAAGCTTTCCTGCTTACACCTTCGGCGCTGCAACAACCTTCGTATTATTCTGGTTTACTGTGATGCCGACTTGAGTCCGAAGATACCTGTTCACACATTATACTCCAGAAATACTATTAAATCCTGTTTTTGAGGACCTTCGGATGCCGAAGGTCCCCAACAGTAGCCCCTCGCAATAAAAATTTGTTTAAAATAATAAATTTAGATTGCGACATGGACGAAGGCTTTACGCCGAAGGTTCGAAAAAACACCTTCCCTTTGCTAGAATAGCAACATTCACTGACAAGCGGGGTCTTTCAATTTTCAACGCTCTTGGCGTATAAATAGGGCGATACCGCAAACTCATTTGACACGCTCTCTGGCCAATTGCTCCCGCTGACTCAATTTTTAGCTCTTGTACACTACGATTTGCTAAGCTTTTAGTTTTGAAGCTTCGGCTTTGAAAATAGTTTTTAGTGTCTCCGAAGATGTCTGAAGATAAGAAGACTGCTGCTGAGATGAAGCTGAGCCTTGACGAAGAGAAAAACTTGGGGTTTCTCATAGCGATGTCAAAGACCAACACAGAAAAAATTACCAAGGAGATTCTGGAGGGTTTGTCGGAAGATACTGGTGACAGCGATAGCTATGATGTAGACAGTGGTGGTGAAGACTCCGAAGATCGTCCCTGGCGACCAAGCCATTCAGTTTATGGTAAATCAACTATTAAAGAGAGTCATCTTGTCAACATGAGAGGAAGGTATTTTCGGGATTTGTCGATTGTGAGGGCCGACGAAGGGGAAAAAACTTGCCCACACCCTGAAGAGAATGAAGTCGTAGTATACCGAAGCTTTTTGAAAGCTGGACTGCGATTTCCTTTGAGCAGCTTCGTTGTAGAGGTGCTGAAAATATTCGAAGTCTATCTCCATCAACTTACCCCCGAGGCAATTATAAGGCTGAATATCTTCGTGTGGGCCGTGAGAAGCCAAGGTCTGAAGCCTGACGCAAAAAGCTTCTGTAATATACATGAATTATCATATGAAACAAAACCTTGAGGTAAGGAACAGTATCACAATAATTTTGGCTGCTACAGTTTCGTTTCCCGGTCCGGGTCAAGCTGCCCCGTGCCAACCTTTCGGAAGAGATGGCCCGGAGATTGGATGACAGAATGGTTTTATGTGAAGAATGATCTGACAGTACGAGAAGATATCAAAGGTATAATCATGCGCCCTATTTGGCAAAGCTTCGGCCTTCGGAGGCCGAAGGTTGAAATGAATGAAGCTGCCGAAGAATGCCAGAGGGCCTTCGGCGTTATCTGTTCTTTTATTGGAACGAGAGACTTAGTACAAGAGCATATTGCCTTCAGGGTATGGCCGCTCGCAGAGAAATGGGAAATGCCACAAGAAACCGTCAAAGAGGCCGACGAAGGTGGACTTATCAGGTTGAAATACACTTTTAAATTTGGAGATAAATTCGTTGAGCCAGATGACGACTGGCTAAGAAGCATTGAAAATTTAAGTGATGAACTGCTTGGGGCTTATTCGAAGGCCGAAGACACTGCAATGTCAGCAGCCTTCGGAGGCAGAAAAAAGAAGAGGCTGAATCGGGTATTTGATGCAATCGGGTTTGTCTACCCTGACTATTGCTATCCCATTCGAAGGCAAAAGAGAAAAAACACAACCTCTGCAAAAGAAGAAGCTGCAATTGCTCCTAGCGAGCCAGAACCGAAAAGAAAAAGGATAAAGGTCCGCACACATCGGCCGCGCTATATTGAACCAGCTTCGGTGCCTGAGTTTACCGGAGAAACTTCTTCGGCCACCGAAGCTGAAAAACTAACCGAGCCAACCTTGCTGCCAGAAGTCGTAGAAACGGCCGAAGTGCCATCAAAGATAGAATTGGAACAATCAAAGATTTTGTCATCAGAAACGAAAGAGAAGGCCGAAGCGCCATCCACAGAAAAAATGGAAGAGGTAAAAGAAGCAACTAAGGGATCCAAAACACCAGAAGTTTTGAGTCCTGCAGCAAACATTGAGACAATAAAAAATCAAAAAGTGCCAGCAGTGACTCCGAAGAGAAAGAGAATGGCTAATGTGCTAGATGTACTGGAAACGATCAAATCTTCAAGCACACCTCCGAAGAAGGCTGCTGTCATTCGTGAAACAACAGCTGAAATTTCTGGTTCTAAAGCTCCAGAGCAAGAGACTGAAGCCGAAGCTGGGCCCTCAGAGCCCGCAAAGATAAAATCCTTGGAAAGTGAGGCAGAAAAAATAACAAAGCCAACTTTGGTTGAAGAAACCGGTGCTATTGCCCCCGAAGCATCCCTCAAAGTTCGTGATTATATTGTTCGTCATGCTTCGGGGAAAAAACTATCAGAAAAAGAAGAGCAAGAGGCCCAGCACTACGCCCAAAAACTGAAATATCCAAAGGGGGCATTAATATTCAATGGCAGTGGAGAAGAAGACTTCTTGTATTGTCTCCCCGACAGCAAGGAGATTTCTGTCTGTCGGGAGATGAGCAAGAGCTTCGGATTCCCAACTTTAGAAGACGGGCTATCGGTGCTGTCGAAGAACGATCTGGCCGACAGCCTGGCGTACAATAGCTTAAAGGTGCGACAAATGAAATCCTTGTATTTTTGTTGAGTCCAAAAATTTTTCGTTTGTTTAAACTTATTGACTCACACATATTTCTCTTTGCAGGGCCTGATACTTAGCAATGCCCTCAGGGCACAGAAAGATGCTGAAGACGAAGGGTGTTCTATAGCCCTGAGCAACCTTCGTTCCGAAGTTATTGAACTGAGGAACGAAGGTCTCGGGAAAGATAAAATATTACACTCATTGATAAATAAAATAAAGGAAGACGAAGCTACTTTTAAAGGTCAAGCTGAAGCTCAGAAGCGCGAAATTGAAGATCTTCGGAGACAACTGGCCAGAGCCAAGGAAGAACGCATACTTGAAGAAACAAAGCGAGAACTCAGCGACCAATGGGCAGATCACTTAGAAGGAACTGTTGAAGAGCTTCGGTCGTCCAAAAAGAGATGCTATAACAAATCTATAGAATGTGTTAAAAAGCTGAAGGCTAGCTTCGCCAAGGTCGGCGCATTTTCAAGTGAGGAAAACTTTACGAGAGGCAATCCCGAAGGCCCCATCGAATGGATCGACCACGAAGCTGAAGCCTTCGAAGAAATTTTAAATAGCCGTGGAGATATATGTGCCTTCTCTGGTGCCAGAGGAATTGCCACCATCTTAGAGAAGAAGGGTTGCGACCATGTAAAAATTTTAGCACAATCCGAAGCTGCTTTGTCCTTTGAAGATGCAAGAGATCCTTCGGCCGAAGCTAGTATAATTGGTGGAAAATTTTTTACCGATATTTGGGATAATGGTGGCCGAGAAATGGCCGGAGAAATTATTAGAAGAAGTGAAAAGGGGATTCATGATGCTAGAGAAGTAGCTGAAGCTGCTGAAAAGAGCGCAGAGGCCGAAGGTCAATTAGGTATTAACTAACAGTTTTTATTGTGTTGTAATCTTAGGCTTTAAGATTTGTTTGCGATTTGTAATAGCACTGTAGCCGTATCCTATCTTACTTCAGATCCTGCTAAAGCGTCTTCGGGCCCTCAGCCGAAAGGAGACGACGAAATTAAAAAGATGGCTGAAGATATTATGGACGAAGTCATCAATCGGCTCCTGAACGAGGCTGCAGAAGTCGTTTTGAGAGAAGATTAAGTATTTTTGTAAAAAACTTCGGAAATGTAATATACTGTAACATTTTGTAACCTCAAATGTAATATACCTATTTTTGTTAGTCAATTCTTTACGATGCATGAAACTTTATACGTACCGCTTTTGAGTCTTTGATGAAAAAACACCTTCCCTTCTTTTCATGCGTCGTGAAGAAGAATTTTTCTTTGTCAGAACAATATCCAATGTTCTGATGAATAATATCCAGGCTTCGTGAAGATATTTTCCGAAGCTACACTTCCGAAGATCCATGGTGTATCTTTTTGTGACTATGATTTCTCCCTTTTTTTCAAAGCGTTCTTCTGTAGATTAATAATGTGTCCACCTCTTGTGCCATATGCAAAATGATGTATGATGCTTATGCTATGCGAAATGATGCGATGATGTTATGTTATGTGAGATGACGTTTATTCCGAAGATACATACGTATCCCTGCAATAAAACACAATCTTATATAAGCCTCCCTTAGGAGCTTCTTCGCTTTTTACTTCAGCGGAATCAGCGTTTATTTTTCGCTGTAAGCCTCCCTTAGGAGCTTCTTCGCCTTTTACTTTCAGCGGTATTCGCGTTGACTTTTCGCGCTTCGCCTTTTACTTAGGCGGTATCAGCGTTGACTTTTCGCTGTATGCTCTGCATTCCCTTTGGAACGACTTTGGAGCAGAAAACTTACACTGCGCTCCCTTTGGAACGACTTTCTTGTGACTTCGGTAAACTTACTCTGCGTTCTTTAGAACGACTTTTTGTTGCTTCGAAGAATTTTCGATAGTTCGAAGGTCCTTTTTATTATCACAAGTCTTTGAACTTCAATCAATTCAAGCCTGTGAAGAAAACATATTTTCCTTGTAGGAATCAACGAAACTAATTACATGAAACCTAAACAATGTCCTTTATTACAGAAAATAAAACTGAATGAAAAAGATTGCTATTAAGGTAGGATATTTGTCAATAGATGTGCTTTGATTCTGGCACAGTGCTATTGACTGTACGGGCTTCGGACTGCTCTCTAAAGTCCCTTTGGTGTGGAGCATACTGGCTCCCTTCTGGCTGCTGGCCTTGTTGCAACGGAGGTGGAGGCGGAGGCTGTTGCCAGGAAGCTTGAGGCTGACTCGCCGAAGCAATAGAAACTGCAGGATGATTGCCCACATATTCTGGGATGTAGGGCGAATGATACGAAGCTGTATGCATGACCTGCTTCGGCTGAGCTTGTTGTTCTGCTGCTTCAGCTATTTCCTTTTGCTTCTGAATAGTAACATGGCACATTCTGGTAGTATGGCCTTTGTTCTCACCGCAGAATAAGCAAAAGATTCTTCTCGGTTGATCGCCAAATCTTCCTCCAAAGCCCCTGGCGCCTCTGCCTCTTGGAGCTGGTGGCCGAAAGGAGCCTTGCTGTTGCCCCGAAGCTTGTGAGGAACATTGTGGTCTTTGCTGTTGGCTTCCTCTATCATCATTTTGTGTAGAGTTATGAATTGATCTCACGTGCCTCGGGTAGGACCTCCCTCCGAAGCCCCTGGTCATTTCAGAAAACCTGAAAGCCTCCTCCCTTCTTTGGCGAAAATCATTATCGGCCCGAATGTACTCGTCCATCTTCTGGAGCAGCTTCTCCAAAGTTTGAGGAGGCTTCCTAGCGAAGTACTGAGCTGACGGTCCTGGCCGAAGCCCCTTGATCATGGCCTCAATGACAATTTCATTGGGCACCGTTGGTGCCTGTGCCCTCAAACGCAAGAACCTTCGGACATACGCCTGAAGGTATTCTTCGTGATCCTGGGTGCACTGGAACAGAGCCTGAGCAGTGACCGGCTTCGTCTGAAATCCTTGGAAGCTAGTTAACAACAAGTCCTTCAGCTTCTGCCATGAAGTGATCGTTCCTGGTCGAAGGGAGGAATACCAGGTTTGAGCAACACTCCTGACAGCCATAACGAAAGATTTGGCCATGACTGAAGCATTGCCACCATACGAAGATACTGTTGCTTCGTAGCTCATTAAAAACTGCTTCGGGTCCGAGTGGCCATCAAATACGGGAAGCTGAGGCGGCTTGTAGGACGGGGGCCAAGGTGTAGCCTGCAGCTCAGCGGATAGAGGAGAAGCATCATCAAAAACAAAATTCCCATAATGGAAATTGTCATACCAGTCATCTTCGTTGGGAAAACCCTCCTGATGAAGGTCTTGTTGCTGAGGCCTTCGGTGTTGCTCATCCTGAGCAAGATGACGAACTTCTTCAGAGGCTTCGTCTATCTGTCTCTGCAGTTCAGCTAACCTGGCCATCTTTTCTTTCTTCCTTTGTACTTGTTGATGAAGCATCTCCATATCTCTAATTTCTTGATCTAACTCGTCCTCTAGTGGTGTCGGGCTGACAGCCTTCCTTTTCTGGCTTCGGGCCTCCCGCAGGGAGACTGTCTCCTGATTGTGGTCCAGTGGTTGCAGAGCTGCAGCCCCAGTCGCTGAAGCCTTCTTCGGCGCCATAACGAAAGTTTATGATCGCCGAAGGTGTTCAAAAAACTCAGAGTGGAAGTGAGTTCACCGGAGGTGGGCGCCAATGTTGGGGACTTGTTCTCAAATGCTATGAGTTAAGAACAAGGCAACATAGAAAATGTTAATCGTTAAAGTCCTTCGTCCTTCGAAACATTATTTCCCTTTGGTATAATGGTTTTCGGACGAAGGTTATGAAGGGTATACCTTCATAAATTCGTTATATAATGACGAAGGGTGAAATGTAAGGAATATAGATGACAACACGAACAATTATGTATTATTATTAAGCGTAAACAGAAATATTGTTGAATTACAAGTGTACCTTCAACTGGAAGGAGATGATAGTACAAGTGTGACGCAAAAAGCGAATGCCAAGTCAGCGTGTACAGTACGGGGGTACTGTTCACCTATTTATAGGCGCGGGACACAACCCATACAAAATTACATTCATGCCCTCTACACTTGATAATAATTCTATAGTAATCTGTCGAGGTCTGAATAGCCTTTTTATCTTTAAGTCGGTTCCCCCTTCTGCTGTCACGCCGAAGCTTTCCTGCTTACACCTTCGGCGCTGCAACAACCTTCGTATTATTCTGGTTTACTGTGATGTCGACTTGAGTCCGAAGATACCTGTTCACACATTATACTCCAGAAATACTATTAAATCCTGTTTTTGAGGACCTTCGGATGCCGAAGGTCCCCAACATCAACCGTCCCCATCGATTCCCCGTCAGCAGATCAGGGCTCACCGCCTTGGCGTACAATGCCTCACTGACCCCGACTGCCGTCATGCAGTGACCGCACTTGTACCCACCATAACCGGAATGGGAGACCACGTCTCAGGTCGCGTGAGGGGCAAAGTCTACTGCCAGGTTCAATCAGGTACTAGGCTTACCGATTTACCATATTTCTCGGTATGTGTTTAGTACGTTCAAACGCTTGACACACGGTACCACACCTTAATCCTTATTCCAATTTTCATCCCGTAGACAACCAATCCCCATGGATTGTTGCCCACAAACCAACATCAATATGATAAGAAAGTGGATACAGCCAATTCCTGACCTCGCGCGAGTGCTAGAAAAATCACTCGACTTCTACCGAGATCCTATTTAATAAAGCAGCTACTCGACCTAGCATACTAGTATCCATCTCAATAGGAATCCTAAGTTCATGCAACTAGGGTTTCAGTCAACTCCTACACTTAAGTGCATAGTACAAGCCTACAAACATTAAGTGTAGTAAAATAGCATATACAACGGTTATGCATAAACCGGGGCTTGCCTTTAATTTAACACTTAGAGAGTGTTTGCTGGGGAGGTACTCGCTTGGCGAGCATCCACTGGTTAAGTCCATCCTTCCTTGTGTCGTCCACGGACTGCATCTTGTGGTTGGCACCACATCACTAGCTCGATCATCATCTCTCGGTCCTATATGAGGTGCAAGATGCATATGTATGAATATAATAAAAGTAGCACAAAAATAGCACAAGATATACAAAGACACAGTGGCGAACTAAACATTAAAGTGGAAGACACCGTAGATAACTACACGTTAGCTTTAGTTATCTACACGTCGTCGGCGTTCAACATAAACACCATTAAAAAGATGACAACATTTTATTTATTTACGCAACATGACCACGACATCACAAGTACACGTATTTACTACGCTCACCTTAATCTTTCATTTGTTCTTCTACTGACCGTACAAGAGCAACCAATACAACGTAAGTTTAAATAGGATCTAGGCATTCATGTCTATGAACTCTTATATCACAATCAACTAGAGAAGAAACATATAAAACAGGACACTTAGGCAATATTAAGCTTAGTCATGGCAAGTCTACATTTATTTAAGTGCTAACCAAACATTTTTAGCCAAACGGGTGAACTAACAATCAAATGAGCACTAGCAGAATTTTTGGACAGCAATACAGTAGTTGCTTGTTTTAATCCTAACTCTTCAATTGTTAGTCCAAAAATATCAAACTAGGACTTTCTGGAAAGCTTAAAAAGTTCTCTATAACTTTGGTATTTTCACCTAAACAAGATTCAACACTTAGCAAGGTTAAAAGTGCTAACACAACAGATCTGTCCAGATTTGGACAGATTCAGACTTGCAACTTCAAAAATTCACAACTACAGATTCAGACATTCAAACAAAGTGATCTTAAACTTTCTGGAAAGCTAATTAAATGTTCTACAAATTATTTATAAACATCACTGGCTGGTGTAGCATGTATCAAGGGTAAAATATACTATGAAGGCTGTGCTGTCCAAAACTGGACAGATTCAGTCTTCACACTTCAAACACATGTAACTTAATCTTCAGACCACCAAAAAGAGTGATCTAAGACTTTTTAGAAAGCTCAGAAAAAGCACTACATAACTTTTATAACCACCAAGAATTGATTCTATGTTGAACTGAATCAAACAATTCAGTTTTCGAAATTTGTTCTGTCAGTGGACAGAACACAGCAACCAAGTTGTAAAATTCATAACTCTTAAACCGTCAGGCCTTTAGTTATGAAATTTTAACACAAGCAAGATAAGAAAAGCATCTACAACTTTCTTATAACCTACAAGGACTGATTCAAACATTAACTTAAGCAAACAGTACAGTCTCTGAAATCTGTACAGAAATTGGACAGATCCAGTTACTGAATTTGTAAAAAGCATAACTCCTAAACTGTCAGACTTATGCCTGTCAAATTTTAACACCAGCAAGATAATAAAGTTATCCACAACTTTCTTGTGACCACCAATCACTGATTTCAACATTAACTTAAGCAACCATTGCGATTTCTGAAATCTATTCAGAAATTCGACATATTCAGGTGCTGGGCTTGTGAAAAGCACAACTCCTAAACGATCAGGTTTATGGCTGCCAAATTTTTGTACAAGCAAGATAATCATGTTATCTACAACTTTTCTATAGCACATATCTACAGAAAACACAATTTAGTTCATCAAACATACAGCGCAACGAAAACAGTGCGTGCAGCCCAAAACAGAAGTCAATAAATTTCAGCTCCTAAACAATTTAAAAATTGCCATATTCTAGAGACTTGAATTATTCTAACACTTTGACAATTGATAGAGTTAAAATAACTAAGTGAGAACTAACATGTAGACTTACTAATTTTTATACAAGTTATTTCGCGCACTAAAAGTACCATACTCAATTAACAATGCGTTCTCTATAACAATCAATATCGAAGCGCTTTTCACCAATAGTTTGCATTTTAACTTAGACATCACCTTAGCACTACTACTTTTCATCACGACCATAAACATACGCATTTAGACCACAACATCATACGAGGACATATGCATACTAGTTTCTAGTTTTACATCTACAACTTCTTTACTAGTTATTTTCAGCCACTTAATCGGCATCGATTGAATTAAACCTCTAACTCGACAATTTGGGCACCACAAATTTCAGAATTCTACCTAGACATTTAGCGTCATATAGAGAGTCTACTAATTAACTTGCCACCACTTGAAGTACTGGAAACACCTACATATAACAATCACTTAACGCAATTGAATTCCTCTATTGAATTCCTCTATTTAACAAGCGTTGGCTAACACAGCATGAAACAAATAGTAATTCATACACAAGTTCATATTTTTCTCAATCATAACACCATGAGACCAACAAAACTAGTTTCACCATTTTAGACATCTTAACTTAAATTATAGCTAAAAGTAATTCAATTAGTTTTCTTAACTACTTTTCTATATTAGGTCACTTAGCTCCTGATTAATCAACACACCATATTTCCTTTGACGCAATAGGTAGAGCACGATTTCTTGTTTCTAACAATCTTTGGGTACCAACAATTAATTGCCTATGGTATTTATCCGACTCGAAAACATAGAGAAGGCGACGACTACTACGACATGTCGTCACCTCATCTTAATCGCATAATCAATTTTAGCTTTACTGATCGAGTCTGCCGACTAACCGTTTAAACTAGTAAAACCTATCCTTCGCATCAAACAACACATCACACATCTTCCTATCGAAACGTAAAAACATCCGAGTTCCTTTCTACTTCCTTTTCTTTCGCCACAAACTTCAATCCATACCAATACAATTTTTAAACACGCACCACATCGACCAATTTATACGAATCGACGACCACCAATCTCTAACTCGAAATCATGAGCACGACCATATTACGACCTACCGCCGAAACATTTAAATCACATCTATATAATTCATTTATCGAGTCAATCGAGAGCGACATGCATCGGCTCACCATAGACAAACCCAATCGGCGTTTGCAAGAACGACGGTGATTCCGATTTGTGCATTGCTTCGAACATCGACGGGCGTCGAGCGGCTTGCCTTCTCCACGCAAAACACGGGGTTCTCTCCTCCACAAAAATAAAACAAAGCAGCACACATACATAATTAATCATAGGAAAAAAATAATGTCGATGCGGAATCGAACAAGGAACGTCGCGGTCTCACCGGGGTGAATGGCGGGGCTGCGCAGATCCGGCGAAGTGAGACACGTAGACGGTCAAACTGCGCAGATCAACGACGCGGCATGGGCTGTCCCCAAACACCAACGCGACGGCGTGGGTCGGGACTGCGCAGATCGGATCAATGCAAGCGACACCGATGGGATCTCATGGCTGCTGCTCGCTGCGTCATTTCGATGAGCACTAGCAGAGCATGCGTAGCGCGGGACTGCAGGGAGACGCTGCTGCAGGGATCGACCATGGATTGCATGGAGGGAGAGGGTGTTGGCAAATGGGCTTCCACAGTGGAGCGCTCGGCCAGGGAGCTGGACGACGCGGGGAAGAAAGCTTCTGCGCATAGAGGCGACCGAGCAGCAGATGGGGCGCTGGTTGGGAGTGGGAAGAGGTGGACGAGCTGTTACTCGCCAGAAGGGGGCGTCGGCCATGGAGAGCCTGCTGGCGGCCATGGAGCAAGGAGCAGAGAAGGTCGCGACCAAGGGGAGAGCAGGGACGCCATGGTTGGGTGCTCGGCTGCTCGAGCTTCGCCGGCGCCATGGGAGCCTCTGCGCACGCACAGGAGAATAGAGGGGGAGGAGGAGCTGTGCAGAGGAGGTCGGCCAGGGGTGGAGAAGGGCGCCGAGCACCTGGGCTCTGGACGCCATGGAAGTCCTCCGCGAGCACCAACCATTAGAGTTGAGGGGGAAGTGGCAAGGCGGTCCCAAGGCCAGAGAAGCGCCCTGCGCGTGAAGATCCTGGGGGAGGGCGCGAGCAGGAAGGAGCCATGGCTGCTGGGTGCGCCTGTGCTTGAGGAAGGAGAGGGAGTACTGTGCGCGTCGGCTGAAAGAGAAGAGAGGGAGAAATGGCTGTGGCGGCTAGGGGGGTGGATGAATAAAAGCCAATTTGCAAGGGAGAGAGGTGCTATTTATAGAAGGGGCATTAGGGTTAGGGTTTTAAATGGGCCCAATTGGGCTAGGTTTGGGCTGGCCCAAAATGCGAAATCGGGCTGCGCTAAATATTTTCCGGAATAAATATGCTCCTGCGGAATTCGCCGCTACGGAGAAACAGAGCGAAAAGAGTTCGGACGAACGGAAGGTTGCGCAATTAACTCGGCCGAGAGTCTGTTTTGAATTTGCTCGGAAATTAATTCCCTACGCGTGATTGGAAAATAAATCGCCTTGAGATACGGCCGGCTTTCGGATTTTTGATTGAAGGAGACAAACCGCGACATTTAAAAATCGCTGTCGGAGTGGGTTTTGAATTCGGTTTAGACACAAAGATACTAGGCTGAGTCGGGTAAGAATTTATTAGAGGACGATATACTGAGTATTCCATCTGAGAGTACGGAGTAGGATTAATTTTTGGACATAGATCGAACATCGAGAAATCGGACACAGCTCGACTAGCAGTTGTCGATCTTTTGATTAAATGAGCTTCAGATGAGATTTATAATTCGAGAATGATCTTCGAGTCTGCATTAGTTCCGAGAATTAAAAGTTTTAACATGCTCCAAAATTTATCGTTTTCTCGCGATCGATTAACTCTGAGTTCGGTGAACTTCCAAGAGAAAGCCTGATAAACAGAGATAGGCACGATCGAGAAATAGAAATTTTTACTGAGCATCCGAGATTAGGATTAATCTCCCGACATAACGCGAAATAGACACCTGGGGTGTCACACGATACTCCAGTCGGCTCCACCAGCACCGATGGTGGTACTGGTACCTCATCTGTTGGTAAGCGTAAATCTACTGTCTGGGTTGATTTTGATGAGGTATTTGAGAAAGTGAATGGGTCCAATGTTCGAATTGCTGCTATTTGTAGAATGTGTAAGACTCGTTTATCTGCTAGATCTTCTGCTGGTACTGGGCATTTGCTTATACACCAGAAAGCTTGTAGGAAGAAGGTTGATCACGCTGCTAGGGTCCAGTCTCGGCTTGCTTTCAATCCTGATGGTTCTCTACACAATTGGGAATATGATCCTATTTTTGCTCGAACTGAGTTGCGTCGTCTGATTGCTAGGCTTGACCTTCCATTAGGTATAGGTGAGACACAGGCCTGAGAGGATTATATTGCCCATGCTCATAACCCCAGGTTTACCAAAGTTTCTAGACAGACCACCACTAGAGATCTTCTCAAGCTTTTCACTGAACGACGTAATGTGCTTATCAATTCTGTGTTGCCTGTTACTTCTTCGGTTGCATTAACCTCAGATATTTGGTCTGGTAATGCTAAGGAGGACTACATTAGTGTTGTCTGTCATTATGTCAATGCTGATTGGGAATTACAGAAAAGAGTCATTGGTCTTAGGCTTATTGAGGTTAGACATAATGGTCAAAATATTGCTGAAAGAATTGCTGTTGTGGTTGAGGAGTTTTGTCTGGTTGACAAGATTTTCTCTGTCACTCTAGACAATGCTTCTTCAAATTCAAAGGCTATGGATACATTGACACCTTTGTTTGCTGGTTATTTGGGTCCTGATCCTTCACCTGAATCTTAGGATCCTAATAGGCGTAACTACACTCTTATGCATCAACGCTGTGCTTGTCATATCATTAATCTCATTGTTAAATCTGGAATGAAGATACTGAAACCTTTTTTGGAAGTTTTTAGAACTGCAATTAATTTCTTAAATGCTTCTAATTCTAGAATAGCAACATTTAAAGAGTACTGCAAAGCAAGGGGTGTTAGACCCAGAAAATTTGGCTTGGATATGAATGTTAGATTGAATTCTACTTATTTGATGCTTAAACACTTGGTCCCATACAAAACTATTTTTTCTGTCTTCATCAATTCACATTTTGAGTCACAATTGTTGCCTCCTAATCATTGGTATGTTGCTGAGAAGATTTTAGAGTTTCTAGAACTGTACTATGACTCTACTGTTGTTCTGTCTGGTGTTATTATCCAACTAGTCCACTAGTTCTTCACCATATTCTGGAAATTGCATCTCATTTGAAAGCATGTGAAAGAGATTTAAATCTTAGAACTATTGTGTTTCCAATGCAACTTAAATTCCTTAAGTACTGGAGTGACATACCTTTGCTATATTCATATGCATTCATTCTGGACCCTAGAGCTAAGATGAGAGGTTTTTTTAATGTGTTGCATTTACTTGGTGGCTGCACTGGGTGTGAGTACAGTACATATTATGCTGATGTCAAAAATGAATTGTATAAAATGTTTACTAAATATGAGACTAAGTTTGGTGCAGTAAGGGCTCAAAGGGCTGCTCAGCCTTCTATTCATACAGGTAAAAAACAAGCTTGGGGAAGAATATTTGGATATTTCATTTCAGGTGTTGTTGGTCCTCCCCCTGTCTCTACCCCTTCTGCTTCATCTTCCTCTGCTATTTGTGAGCTCTCAGCCTACTTAGACAGTGACAATGTCACTTCTTATGAGGATGATTTTGATATACTTCTCTGGTGGCGTGACCACAAACTAACATATCCAGTTTTGTCCATAACGACAAGGGATATTATGTCTGTTCCTGTATCTACTGTCTCTTCAGAGTCTTGTTTCAGTTTGACAGGGAGGATAATTGAGGAGCGACGACGACACTTATTGCCTGAGAATGTGGAGATGCTGACTTGCTTAAAAGATTGGGAATTAGGAGAAAAGAGAGAACAACATGTTGTTGACAACCCAGAGCTTGAGGACTCATTCTAGAACTTATTCCTTGATGAAGATGAACATGTTGCTGCTTAGTGACTTTGGTATTTACTACTTAGTTCTAGTCTTCTAGACTCTGATGTGGTCATCTGTTCTGTGCTTTGTCATTCAGTCATTGTGAGAGAGTCATTTTGTATTGTAATATACATTTGTAACACATATAAACTTAGTGACTAAACTTTGAGCTGGCTGCACTCTTTTTTCCTTTCTAGAGTTTCTCACAGGGTGAGTTTTACCTAAAAGGTTTTTAATGAGCCAGCATTGCACAAAACAACTCATTTATTATATTTGTTTATATTTTTGTTGTTTTTTTTGCTGTTTTTAACTTTGGCGGGCTGGTACTGGCCCGGCCCGTTTTTTTGAACGTGCCAAGCGGGCCGACCCGGCACGAAAAGTGGCCCAGAGGGCCAACGGCCAAGCACGTGGGCTCTCCAGACACGGGCCGTTAAGCACGTAGACTCGTGTCGGCCCGTTTGCTGATGGGCCGTGCTTGCCCGGGCCCGTGCCGGGTCGGCCTGTTGGCCATCTATACGGATGAGATCCCCCGCAACGATTGCTCCACACGACGTGCTTCAGTCATGAGTCTGGTACCAGCTAGTGTTAGAATTATAGGCATTTTCCGTATTATTTTAATTCCATAAATTAACATTATGATGATGACATATAACAAATAATTAACCATAGAAATCGTGATCTTAAATTGATCCATACCAATATGAATCAAGAGAACATAGAGCATGTGAATCATATAAATATAATAAGTATATAAACATGGTTCATGAATTATTACCGAACAACTAAAAATAAGTAGATAGCAATATAAACAACATGACTGTAAACCTAAAACAAACAGATATAACATATTATAAAATGACAGAACAGAAGAGATAAATACATGACTACATATAAAACAACAGAGGTGAATATATGAAACATATGTAATTTGCAGAACGCAAAACAGTAAGGAAATAAACTGATCATACCCTCCCATACGCTCTGATGATCCAGATCCTTGTCCAGCTTCCCTTGTCATGTCACCAGGAAGAAGACGCTTTGGGCAGTCGCGAAGACGCTCCCCAAAAACCTAATTGTCGATCCCTCGTGCAAGGTCTCGAACGGCAAGGGCTCCAGAGGCACCTGCCCTCTCGCTTCTCTGTGCGCGCAGAGTCACGAGATGGGAACACTCTCACTTGCGGCTGGGTTGTGATTCTGTTCGTGTGTACCGAGTGACAGGTGTGCTCCTCTATTTAAAGTCTCGCCGAGTCACGCCAAGAGTCGGTCAGCTGAAGGAGAAGGGACTCGTCGAGTCACGCCATGAGTCGGCCAGCTGAAGGAGAAGAGTCTCGCCGAGTCACGCCATGAGTCGGCTCGCCGACGCATGCGGCAGACGAAGAGACGGGCAACTAAAAGGTTAACCCGGAGTGAAAACTCCCGCAGTTAATGAGTGCTAAAAATTAACACACCCACACCACGCCCGCTCGCCGGCCTGCCTGCCTGCCTCGCCTCGCCTCGCCTCGCCACGCCACGCCACGCCACGCCCGGCCAGCGGCGGCGGCGCGAGCGCGTGCGTGTGGCACGCCCTTGTCCATTTCTTTACTTCTCAAGGTAGGTAGAATAAATCCCACCATATAAGTCAAGCCAAAAGACCCTTGGACTTCCAATGTGGTACTATTGGTATTCTCCACCATTACACACCATAGAGTTTATTCAATAAATGGGCCAGGCCCATAAAAGATCCAACAATCCCCACCAAACTCTAGGGTTTGTAATGATGAAGTATCAGAATCACAATCCTTTGATATACCAGTGTTTCGATGGAGACTGTTAAGTTGAACATCCATCTAGAACAAGAGTTTCACTCATTCACAACTGAACAATGGACTAAGCCTTGAATTGACAGTTTTGTGCGAAGTGAGATTCACTCAAATCCTTAGCTGATACTAGGCTGCAAAAGGGTATTCCCGCTGTTTAGAAGCATATAAGTCACACTTCAGTGCCTTTCATGAGTATTTAGGGATTACCCAAGTCCCATAGACTGTGACTAGCAGTCTGACTCATATAGGTGTATTCCTCAAAAGATGTTCTGTAGGACAACACCTCACCTTTATAAGACTCTTGGAATACATTAAGGTAAAAACCATCCTGCCTTACAGATAGAAAGATGTGCATCAGAAATGAGTTAAAGAAGGGATCTTTCCTCACAATCTACTCCTAGCTTGTTTCACCACTCTACTTCACGGGATCTCCGAGCACATAGAGTAGGTTACCACTAGAGTAGATCTCACATGGGTCTCATACCCATTTCCCTCGATGCACTTTCTATCACATTGCGTGACAGACCCTTAGTGAATTGATCTGCCAGATTATTCGATGTGTGGACATAATCCACAGTTATAACTCTGGAGTTTTTCAACTTTCTGACAGATTTCAATCTCCTCTTAACATGACTTGTAGACTTCATGTTATTCCTAGAACTGTTAACCTTTGTAATCACCGTTTGGTTGTCACAGTTCATGGAAATAGCCGGTATCGGTTTTTCAACTACCGGTAAGTCCAATAGGAAATCACGAAGCCACTCGGCCTCAGCCCCAACAGTGTCTAATGCTGCGAGTTCTGCTTCCATTGTAGACTTCGTTAAGATAGTCTGCTTGCAAGACTTCCAGGAAACAGTGCCACCTCCAAACAGAAACACATATCCGCTTGTGGCATAAAGCTCATCAGCATCAGAAATCCAGTTGGCATCACAATAGCCTTCCAGCACTTTTGGGTTTCCGGTATAATGAATACCGTATGTCATAGTACCTTTCAAATACCGCAACACTCTCTCAAGAGCACGCCAGTGATCATCTCCTGGTTTCGACACAAACCGACTTAGCTTACTCACAGCATAAGAGATGTCTGGCCTTGTTCCACTTGCAAGGTACATGAGTGAGCCAATGATCTGGGAGTATGTCAATTGATCCCTTGCTATTCTCCGATTCTTTCTTAATAGCACACTGGGGTCATAAGGTGTTGGAGCAGGATCACAGTCACTAAAACCAAAGCGACTCAATACCTTTTCCACATAATGGGATTGTAACAAAGTTACCCCACCATCAGCTTCTCTAACAAGCTTGTTGTTTAGAATGACATCAGCTTCTCCCAAATCTTTCATTTCGAAATTGCTCGATAGAAGATTTTTAACTTCCTCAATCACATTGAGTTTTGATCCAAAGATCAAGATGTCATCAACATAAAGGCACAGCATAACAGACTCACCCCCACCATACCGATAGTATACACACGTGTCAGATTCATTTACAACAAAGCCAGCTGCTGTAAGAGTATTATCAAACTTTTCATGCCATTGCTTAGGTGCTTGTTTTAGGCCATACAATGATTTTATCAACCTGCACACCTTGTTCTCTTGACCATCCGCAATGAACCCTTCTGGCTGATCCATATAGATCTCCTCATCCAACTCTCCATTTAGGAAAGCTGTCTTAACATCCATCTGATGAATGATAAGACCATAAGAGGCTGCCACGGCTATTAATGTGCGAATTGTAGTCAATCAAGCCACTGGTGAGTAGGTATCAAAGAAATCTTCACCCTCCTTTTGGGTATATCCTTTGGCCACAAGCCTTGCCTTGTACCTCTCGATTGTACCATCAGGCCTAAGCTTTTTCTTGAAGATCCATTTGCAACCTATAGGTTGACAACCATAAGGACGGTCAACGACCTCCCAAGTTCCATTAGACATAATAGATTCCATCTCACTCCTTACTGCTTCCTTCCATAAGTCAGCATCAGGAGAGGAATATGCCTCACTAATGGTAGTTGGTGTGTCTTCCACAAGGTACACTATAAAGTCATTACCAAAGGATTTTGCAACCCTCTATCTCTTGCTCTTTCGAGTGACCATAGTGTCATCCTCCTTAGGGATGTGCACGTGAGAATCCTCAGCATGATCTATAGGAATCGACAGTTCATGCTCATGGGGAATTATAGTCTCATGACTTGTATCACTAGGTGAATTCTTCATGGGAAACTCATTCTCAAAAAATGTTGCGTCTCTTGATTCCATGATAGTATCAACATACATATCAGGCACATCAGATTTTATAATTAAGAACCTATACCCAGTGCTGTGAAAAGAGTACCCAAGGAATATACAGTCAACAGTTTTAGGCCCAAGTTTACGCTTTTTGTTGATTGGCACATTCACTTTAGCCAAGCAACCCCAAGTGCGTAAATACGAGAGATTTACTCTTCTCTTTTCCCATTCCTCAAATGGAGTGATCTCTTTGTTCTTTGTTGGAACTCTATTCAGGACATGACATGCTGTCAAAATCACCTCACCCCACCATGCCTTGGATAATCCCGCTGTACTCAACATGACATTCACCAAATCTGTTAGAGTGCGGTTTTTCCTTTCAGCAATCCCATTGGATTGTGGTGAGAATGGCGGTGTCCTCTCATGAATAATACCATGTTCCACGCAGAACTCATCGAACACATTAGAGAAATATTCTCTACCTCGATCAGACCTTAACCGTTTTATTTTCCTCTCAAGTTGGTTCTCAACTTCAGCTTTATAGGCCTTAAAATAATTGAACGCTTCATCTTTTGTTTTTAAGAGATACACATAGCAAAATCTAGTGGAGTCATCTATAAAAGTGAGAAAGTATCTTTTACCACCTTTGGTCAAAACTCCATTCATCTCGCACAGATCAGAATGAACAAGTTCTAGAGGTGCCAAACTCCTCGCCTCAGCAGCCTTGTGAGGCTTGCAGGGTTGTTTTGATTCAACACACACATGGCACTTAGACTTTTTGACCAAGTTAAATTTAGGAATTAAATTTATATTTGCTAACCGCATAAGACAACCAAAACTTGCATGACAAAAACATGAATGCCATAAATCTGACTCATCAGAAAAATTAACAGAATTCACCAGTTTATTACACACATCATGCAGTGATAAGCGAAACAAGCCTCCACAGTCATATCCTTTACCAACAAAAGTACCATGTTTCGACACAACACATTTATTAGACTCAAGAACAACTTTATATCCATCTCGACATAGCATCGAAACACTAACGAGATTCTTCTTGATAGAGGGCACATGCTGCACGCTCTTCAATGGCACCGTCTTTCCCGAAGTAAACTTCAGAATGACCGTACCAACACCAAGAACATGAGCACGCGACCCATTTCCCATTAACAAGGCGCCAGACCTCCCGACCTGATAGGAAGTGAACATAGAGGCATCAACACACACATGAATGTTTGCACCACTGTCCATCCACCACTCAGGTGAATTACAGACTGAAAGAACAAATGGTAAAGAATTACCATACCCAGATGTTCCATCTCCAGTTTCAGTGGTTACAACATTAGCTGATTTCTTGTCCTGTGTGAACTTGCGATCAGGGCACTCTCTAGCCCAGTGTTGATCACTGCCACAGACAAAGCATCCTCCCTTTCCCTTGTTATT
The DNA here is from genome assembly GCF_902167145.1 of Zea mays. Classification (NCBI taxonomy): domain Eukaryota; kingdom Viridiplantae; phylum Streptophyta; class Magnoliopsida; order Poales; family Poaceae; genus Zea; species Zea mays. The sequence goes on from NC_050105.1 coordinate 117,774,105, forward strand.
GTTGTTCTTCTTTTTAAATTGTGCTGTTTGAACAGGTTTATTCGCGTTCTCTGGTTTGTTCTGGTTTTTCTTCTTGTTAAACTTGCGGAAGTTTCTCTTCTGCACCACATTAGCAGTAGAGGTCTCAACACCTTTTCCACTGTCCTTTGTTCTAGCCCTTTCCTCAACATCAAGAGTACCAATGAGCTCTTCCACATTGAACTCTTGTCTCTTACGTTTGAGAGAGGTAGCAAAGTCCTTCCAAGAAGGTGGTAACTTGACGATTATACCGCCAGCCACAAACTTGTCAGGCAAAGGACAAGGAAAAAGTTCGAGTTCCTTAGCTAGTGCCTGAAACTCATGAGCCTGTTCCACTACAGATCGGTTCTCAACCATCTTGTAGTCATACAGCTGCTCCATGAGATACAGCTCGCTACCAGCGTCAGTAACTCCAAACTTTCCGACAAGTGCATCCCACAGCTCTTTCCCTGTGGGAAGGATGATATAGCTTTTCTGGAATTTTGTATCCAGTGCGCTAATTACTGCTCCTCGAAAGAGGTTGTCTTCAGCCTTAAACTTAGCCTCATTCTCAGGAGGTAAGTCGGCAGGCTTGCCCTCAGCGGCATGAAAACAAGACATTGCAGTTAGCCACAATTCCATCTTAGCTTTCCATATTAAGAAGTTTTTACCATCAAAAGGATCAGGCTTTAACACAGCAACAAAACCTCTGACAGAAAAATGCCTAACATTAGGTTTTTGGATTGTTAGAATTATAGGCATTTTCGGTATTATTTTAATTCCATAAATTAACATTATGATGATGACATATAACAAATAATTAACCATAGAAATCGTGATCTTAAATTGATCCATACCAATATGAATCAAGAGAACATAGAGCATGTGAATCATATAAATATAATAAGTATATAAACATGGTTCATGAATTATTACGGAACAACTAAAAATAAGTAGATAGCAATATAAACAACATGACTGTAAAACTAAAACAAACAGATATAACATATTATAAAATGACAGAACAGAAGAGATAAATACATGACTACATATAAAACAGCAGAGGTGAATATATGAAACATATGTAATTTGCAGAACGCAAAACAGTAAGGAAATAAACTGATCATACCCTCCCATACGCTCTGATGATCCAGATCCTTGTCCAGCTTCCCTTGTCATGTCACCAGGAAGAAGACGCTTTGGGCAGTCGCGAAGACGCTCCCCAAAAACCTAATTGTCGATCCCTCGTGCAAGGTCTCGAACAGCAAGGGCTCCGGAGGCACCTGCCCTCTCGCTTCTCTGTGCGCGCAGAGTCACGAGATGGGAACACTCTCACTTGCGGCTGGGTTGTGATTCTGTTCGTGTGTACCGAGTGACAGGTGTGCTCCTCTATTTAAAGTCTCGCCGAGTCACGCCAAGAGTCGGTCAGCTGAAGGAGAAGGGACTCGTCGAGTCACGCCATGAGTCGGCCAGCTGAAGGAGAAGAGTCTCGCCGAGTCACGCCATGAGTCGGCTCACCGACGCATGAGGCAGACGAAGAGACGGGCAACTGAAAGGATAACCCGGAGTAAAAACTCTCGCGGTTAATAAGTGCTAAAAATTAACACACCCACACCACGCCCGCTCGCCTGCCTGCCTGCCTGCCTCGCCTCGCCACGCCACGCCACGCCCGGCGGCGACGGCGGCGCGCGCGCGTGCGTGTGGCATGCCCTTGTCCATTTCTTGACTTCTCAAGTTAGGTAGAATAAATCCCACCATATAAGTCAAGCCAAAAGACCCTTGGACTTCCAATGTGGTACTATTGGTATTCTCCACCATTACACACCATAGAGTTTATTCAATAAATGGGCCAGGCCCATAAAAGATCCAACAATCCCCACCAAACTCTAGGGTTTGTAATGATGAAGTATCAGAATCACAATCCTTTGATATACCAGTGTTTCGATGGAGACTGTTAAGTTGAACATCCATCTAGAATAAGAGTTTCACTCATTCACAACTTAACAATGGACTAAGCCTTGAATTGACAGTTTTGTCCGGTGCACCAGGGGACTCCAAGCCAAACTTCGCACCTTCGGGAATTCTCAGAGACGCTTCACTATAATTCACCGGACTGTCCGGTGTACCACCGGACAGTGTCCGGTGCTCCAGAGGAGAGCGGCTCTGAACTCGCCAGCTTCGGATTTCCGCTCCGCTATAATTCACCGGACATGTCCGGTGCACACCGGACTGTCCGGTGAGCCAGCGGAGCAACGGCTACTTCGCGCCAACGGTCGACTGCAACGCATTAAATGCACGCCAGCGCGCGCAGAGGAGCAGAGCACACGCGGGTGGCACACCGGACAGTCTACAGGACTTGTCCGGTGCACCACCGGACAGCCAGGCGGGCCCACACATCAGAGCTCCAACGGTCGGAACCCAACGGCCTGCTGACGTGGCTAGCGCACCGGACACTGTCCGGTGGTGCACCGGACTGTCCGGTGCGCCATGCGACTGCAGCCTCCACCAAACGGCTAGTTTGGTGGTTGGGGTTATAAATACCCCCAACCACCCCACATTCAAGTCATCCAAGTTTTCCAACTTCCAACCACTTACAAGAGTTAGGCATTTAATACAAGACACACCCAAGTGATCAAATCCTCTCCCAATTCCACAAAAGCATTAGTGTTAAGTGAGAGTGATTTGTTGTGTTCTTTTGAGCTCTTGCGCTTGGATTGCTTTCTTTCTCATTCTTTCTTGAGATCAAACTCACTTGTAATTGAGGCAAGAGACACCAATCGTGTGGTGATCCTTGTGGGAACTTTGTGTTCCAAGTGATTGAGAAGAAAAGCTCACTCGGTCCAAGTGACCGTTTGAGAGAGGGAAAGGGTTGAAAGAGACCCGGTCTTTGTGACCACCTCAACGGGGAGTAGGTTTGCAAGAACCGAACCTCGGTAAAACAAATCTGCGTGTCACACTCTTCATTCGCTTGCGATTTGTTTTGCGCTCTCTCTCTCAGACTCGTTTCTATTTTTAACGCTAACCCGGCTTGTAGTTTGTGTTTAAGTTTGTAAATTTCAGTTTCGCCCTATTCACCCCCCTCTAGGCGACTTTCAATTGGTATCAGAGCCCGGTGCTTCATTAGAGCCTAACCGCTCGAAGTGATATCGGGAGAACACGCCAAGAAAGAGATGGAGACCGGCGACAAGCCCACTACAAGCCACGGGAAGGCTTCATCGGAAGAGTCCCGCAAAAAGGGAAAAGGGAAGGAGAAGAAAGCATCTTCCCACAAGTCGCATCAGAGTGGCGACAAGAAAAAGAAGATGAGGAAGGTGGTCTACTACGAGACCGATACTTCATCACCTTCCACCTCCGGCTCCGACGCGCCCTCCGTAACTTCTAAGCGCCATGAGCGCAAGAAGTTTAGTAAGATCCCCCTACTCTATCCTCGCATTCCTAAACATACGCCTTTACTTTCCGTCCCATTAGGCAAACCATCAATCTTTGATGGTGAAGATTATGCTAGGTGGAGTGATTTAATGCGATTTCATCTAACCTCACTCCACAAAAGTATATGGGATGTTGTTGAGTTTGGTGTACAGGTGCCATCCGTAGGGGATGAAGATTATGATGAGGATGAAGTGGCCCAAATCGAGCACTTCAACTCCCAAGCCACAACAATACTCCTCGCCTCTCTAAGTAGAGAGGAGTACAACAAGGTGCAAGGATTAAAGAGCGCCAAGGAAGTTTGGGACGTGCTCAAAACCGCGCACGAGGGAGATGAGCTAACCAAGATCACCAAGCGGGAGACGATCGAGGGGGAGCTCGGTCGCTTCCGGCTTCGCAAAGGGGAAGAGACACAAGACATGTACAACCGGCTCAAAACCTTGGTGAACCAAGTGCGCAACCTCGGGAGTAAAAAGTGGGATGACCACGAGATGGTTAAGGTTATTCTTAGATCACTTATTTTCCTTAACCCTACTCAAGTTCAATTAATTCGTGGTAATCCTAGATATACACTAATGACTCCCGAGGAAGTAATCGGGAATTTTGTGAGCTTTGAGTATATGATCAAGGGCTCAAAGAAAATCAATGAGCTAGATGATCCCTCCACATCTGAAGCACAACCGGTTGCATTCAAGGCAACGGAGGAGAAGAAGGAGGAGTCTACATCAAGTAGACAACCAATCGATGCCTCAAAGCTCGACAATGAGGAAATGGCGCTCGTCATCAAGAGCTTCCGCCAAATCCTCAAGCAAAGGAGCGGGAAAGATTACAAGCCCCGCTCCAAGAAGGTTTGCTACAAGTGTGGTAAGCCCGGTCACTTTATAGCAAAATGCCCTATTTCTAGTGTTAGTGACAGGGGCGACGACAAGAAGGGGAGAAGAAAGGAGAGGAAGAAATACTACAAGAATAAGGGTGGCGACACCCATGTATGCCGCGAGTGGGACTCGGACGAGAGCTCCTCCGACTCCTCCTCCAAAGAGGACGTCGCTAACATCGCCGTCACCAAGGGACTTCTCTTCCCCAACGTCGGCCACAAGTGCCTCATGGCCAAGGACGGCAAAAAGAAGAAGGTTAAATCCAAATCCTCCACTAGATACGAGTCCTCTAGCGATGATAATGCTAGTGATGAGGAAGATAATTTGTGTAATCTTTTTGCCAACCTAAACATGCAACAAAAGGAAAAATTAAATGAATTGATTAGTGCTATCCATGAAAAGGATGATCTCTTGGACTCTCAAGAGGACTTTCTTATTAAAGAAAACAAAAGGCATGTTAAGGTAAAAAATGCTTATGCTCTAGAAGTAGAAAAGTGCGAAAAATTATCTAGTGAGCTAAGCACTTGCCATGAGACCATTGACAACCTTAGAAATGAAAATGCTAGTTTAAGTACTAAGGTTGATTCAAATGTTTGTGATGTTTCAATTCCCAATCTCAGAAATGATAATGATGATTTGCTTGCTAAGATTGAAGAGTTAAACATTTCTCTTGCTAGCCTTAGGATGGAGAATGAAGAATTACTTGCTAAGGCTAAAGAATTAGATGTTTGCAATGTTACAATTTCCGATCTTAGAGATAAAAATGATATATTGCGTGCTAAGATTGTTGAACTCAATTCTTGCAAACCCTCTACATCTATCATTGAGCATGTCACTATTTGCACTAGATGTAGAGATGTTGATATTAATGCTATTCATGATCACATGACTTTAATTTAACAACAAAATGATCACATAGCTAAACTAGATGCTAAAATTGCTGAGCATGAACTAGAAAATGAAAAATTTAAGTTTGCTCGTAGTATGCTTTATAGAGGGAGACGCCCTGGCATTAAGGATGGCATTGGCTTCCAACAGGGAGGCAATGTCAAACTTAATGCCCCTCCTAAGAAATTGTCCAACTTTGTTAAGGGCAAGGCTCCCATGCCTCAGGATAACGAGGGTTACATTTTGTACCCTGCCGGTTATCCTGAGAGCAAAATTAGGAGAATTCATTCTAGGAAGTCTCACTCTGGCCCTAACCATGCATTTATATATAAGGGTGAGACATCTAGTTCTAGGCAACCAACCCGTGCTAAGTTGCCTAAGAAGAAAACTCCTAGTGCATCAAATGATCATGACATTTCATTTAAAACTTTTGATGCATCATATGTGTTAACTAACAAATCCGGCAAAGTAGTTGCCAAGTATGTTGGGGGCAAGCACAAGGGGTCAAAGACTTGTGTTTGGGTACCCAAAGTTCTTGTGTCTAATGCCAAAGGACCCAAAACTATTTGGGTACCTAAAGTCAAGAACTAAACTTGTTTTGTAGGTTTATGCATCCGGGGGCTCAAGTTGGATCATCGATAGCGGGTGCACAAACCACATGACAGGGGAGAAGAAGATGTTCTCCTCCTATGAGAAAAATCAAGATCCCCAACGAGCAATCACATTCGGGGATGGAAATCAAGGTTTGGTCAAAGGACTGGGTAAAATTGCTATATCACCTGACCATTCCATTTCCAATGTTTTTCTTGTAGATTCCTTAGATTACAATTTGCTTTCCGTTTCTCAATTATGTCAAATGGGCTACAACTGTCTTTTTACTGATGTAGGTGTCACTGTCTTTAGAAGGAGTGATGATTCAGTAGCATTTAAGGGAGTGTTAGAGGGTCAGCTATACTTGGTAGATTTTGATAGAGCTGAACTCGACACTTGCTTGATTGCTAAGACTAACATGGGTTGGCTATGGCACCGCCGACTAGCCCATGTTGGGATGAAGAATTTTCATAAGCTTCTAAAGGGAGAGCACATTTTAGGATTAACAAATGTTCATTTTGAGAAAGACGGGATTTGTAGCGCATGTCAAGCAGGGAAGCAAGTTGGTGCTCATCATCCGCACAAGAACATCATGACGACTGACAGGCCACTGGAACTCCTACACATGGATCTATTCGGCCCAATTGCTTACATAAGCATCGACGAGAGTAAGTACTGTCTAGTTATTGTGGATGATTATTCTCTCTTCACTTGGGTATTCTTTTTGCAGGAAAAATCTCATACCCAAGAGACATTAAAGGGATTCTTGAGACGGGCTCAAAATGAGTTCGGCTTAAGGATAAAGAAAATTAGAAGCGACAACGGGACGAAGTTCAAGAACTCTCAAATTGAGGGTTTCCTTGAGGAGGAGGGCATCAAGCATGAGTTCTCTTCTCCCTACACCCCACAACAAAATGGTGTAGTGGAGAGGAAGAATAGAACTCTATTGGACATGGCAAGAACCATGCTTGATGAATACAAGACTTCAGATCGGTTTTGGGCCGAGGCGGTCAACACCACCTGCTATGCCATCAACCGGTTATATCTACACCGAATCCTCAAGAAGACATCATACGAACTCCTAACCGGTAAAAAGCCCAACATTTCATATTTTAGAGTCTTTGGTAGCAAATGCTTTATTCTTGTTAAAAGAGGTAGAAAATCTAAATTTGCTCCTAAGACTGTAGAAGGCTTTTTACTAGGATATGATTCAAACACAAGGGCATATAGAGTCTTTAACAAGTCCTCAGGACTAGTTGAAGTTTCTTGTGACGTTGTGTTTGATGAGACTAACGGCTCTCAAGTAGAGCAAGTTGATCTTGATGAGATAGGTGATGAAGAGGCTCCGTGCATCGCGCTAAGGAACATGTCCATTGGGGATGTGTGTCCTAAGGAATCCGAAGAGCCTCCAAATGCACAAGATCAACCATCCTCCTCCACGCAAGCATCTCCACCAACTCAAGATGAGGATGAGGCTCGAGTTGATGAAGGAGAAGGTCAAGCAAATGAACCACCTCAAGATGACGACAATGATCAAGGGGGAGATGCAAATGATCAAGACAAGGAGGATGAAGAACCAAGGCCGCCACACCCAAGAGTCCATCAAGCAATCCAACGAGATCACCCCGTCGACACCATCCTCGACGACATCCATAAGGGGGTAACCACTAGATCTTGTGTTGCACATTTTTGTGAGCATTACTCTTTTGTTTCCTCTATTGAGCCACACAGGGTAGAGGAAGCACTTCAAGATTCGGATTGGGTGGTGGCGATGCAAGAGGAGCTCAACAACTTCACGAGGAATGAGGTATGGCATTTAGTTCCACGTCCTAATCAAAATGTTGTAGGAACCAAATGGGTGTTCCGCAACAAGCAAGACGAGCATGGTGTGGTGACAAGGAACAAAGCCCGACTTGTGGCCAAAGGATACTCCCAAGTCGAAGGTTTGGATTTCGGTGAAACCTATGCAGCCGTAGCTAGGCTTGAGTCAATTCGTATATTATTGGCCTATGCTACTTACCATGGCTTCAAGCTTTATCAAATGGACGTGAAGAGTGCCTTCCTCAATGGACCAATCAAGGAAGAGGTCTATGTTGAGCAACCTCCCGGCTTTGAAGATAGTGAGTACCCTAACCATGTTTATAAACTCTCTAAGGCGCTTTATGGGCTCAAGCAAGCCCCAAGAGCATGGTATGAATGCCTTAGAGATTTCCTTATCACTAATGGATTCAAAGTCGGAAAGGCCGATCCTACGCTCTTTACCAAAACACTTGAAAATGATTTGTTTGTATGCCAAATTTATGTTGATGATATTATATTTGGGTCTACTAACGAATCTACATGTGAAGAATTTAGTAGGATCATGACACAAAAATTCGAGATGTCTATGATGGGGGAGTTGAAGTATTTCTTAGGATTTCAAGTGAAGCAACTCCAAGAAGGCACCTTCCATCCCAAACAAAGTATACTCAAGATATTCTAAGCAAGTTTGGGATGAAGGATGCCAAACCCATCAAGACACCCATGGGAACCAATGGGCATCTCGACCTCGACACGGAAGGTAAATCCGTAGATCAAAAGGTATACTGGTCGATGATAGGCTCTTTACTCTATTTATGTGCATCTCGACCGGATATTATGCTTTCCGTATGCATGTGTGCAAGATTCCAAACCGACCCTAAGGAAGCTCACCTTACGGCCGTAAAACGAATCTTGAGATATTTAGTTTATACTCCTAAGTTTGGGCTTTGGTATCCTAGGGGGTCCACATTTGATTTGATTGGTTATTCGGATGCCGATTGGGCGGGGTGTAAAATCAATAGAAAGAGCACATCGGGGACTTGTCAGTTCTTGGGAAGATCCTTGGTGTCTTGGGCTTCAAAGAAGCAAAATTCCGTAGCTCTTTCTACCGCCAAAGCTGAGTACATTGCCGCAGGCCATTGTTGCGCGTGACTACTTTGGATGAGGCAAACCCTTAGGGACTATGGTTACAAATTGTCGGTGTTTCGAGACCGAGGGGTCCCTGGGCCGACGAGTGAAATGTCGCCGTGTGCCCCAGCCCAGATGGGTCGGCGCGAGGCCGAGCGCGAAGGGGGGAAGAAAGGCAGTCGGAGACGGGCGTGAGAGAGGTGGGAATCCCGCGGCCTTCATGTTCGTCCCGCGCCCCGGTCGGGTGCGCTTGCAGTAGGGGGTTACAAGCGTCCACGCGGGAGGGGGAGCGAGCGGCCTCACGCGAGTGCCTGTCCCGTCCTCTTCCCCGCGCGGCCGACCCTCTGTAAGAGGGCCCTGGTCCTTCCTTTTATAGGCGTAAGGAGAGGATCCAGGTGTACAATGGGGGGTGTAGCAGAGTGCTACGTGTCTAGCGGAGGAGAGCTAGCGCCCTAAGTACATGCCGTCGTGGCAGCCGGAGAGGTTTTGGCACCCGGTTCGTGTGGTGTCGTGGCCATCGGAGGAGCGCTGGAGCCTGGCGGAAGGACAACTATCGGGGCTGTCGAGTCCTTGCTGACGTCCTCTTGCTTCCGTAAGGGGGCTGAGAGCCACCGTCGTCACAGAGCGTGCAGGGCGCCATCATTGCCTATCTGGCGGAGTGAGCCAGATGGGACGCCGGTCTTGTTCCCCGTAGCCTGAGTCAGCTTGGGGTAGGGTAATGATGGCGCCTCCTGTCGACGTGGTCGGTCCGCGCCCTAGGTTGGGCGATGTGGAGGCTCCTCCGAGGTCGGGGTCGAGTCTGACTTCCGTGGCCGTGGTCGAGTCCGAGCCCCTGGGTCGGGCGAGGCGGAGATCGTCGGCTGAGGCCAGGGCTGAGTCCGAGCCCTGGTCGGGCGAAGCGGAGTTCGTCGTCTTCTGGGGCTGAGCCCAAGTCCGAGCCCTGGGTCGAGCGGAGCGGAGTTCGTCGTCTTCTGGGGCTGAGCCCAAGTCCGAGCCCTGGGTCGGGCGGAGCGGAGTTCGCCGTCTTCCAGGGCTGAGCCCAAGTCCGAGCCCTAGGTCGGGCGGAGCGGAGTTCGTCGTCTTCTGGGGCTGAGCCCAAGTCCGAGCCCTGGGTCGGGCGGAGCGGAGTTCGCCGTCTTCCAGGGCTGAGCCCGAGTCCGAGCCCTGGGTCGGGCGGAGCGGAGTTCGCCGTCTTCCGGGGCTGAGCCCGAGTCCGAGCCCTGGGTCGGGCGGAGCGGAGCTTCCTATGGTGCCTGAGGTCGGGCCTGACTGCCTGTCAGCCTCACTCTGTCGAGCGGCACAACAGTCGGAGCGGCGCAGGTGGCGCTGTCCTTTTGTCAGGCCGGTCAGTGGAGCGGCGAAGTGACTGCGGTCACTTCGGCTCTGTCGACTGGATGACGTGTGTCAGGATAAAGGTGTCAGGCCACCTTTGCATTAAATGCTCCTGCGTTCTGGTCGGTTGGCGTGGCGATTTGGTCAGGGTTGCTTCTTGGCGAAGACAGGGCCTCGGGCGAGCCGGAAGTATGTTCGTTGCTGGAGGGGGGCCTCGGGCGAGACGGAGATCCTCTGGGGTCGGCTGCCCTTGTCCGAGGCTAGGCTCGGGCGAGGCGTGATCGAGTCCTTCGAATGGACCGATCCCTGACTTAATCGCACCCATCAGGCCTTTGCAGCTTTATGCTGATGGGGGTTACCAGCTAAGAATTAGGAGACTTGAGGGTACCCCTAATTATGGTCCCCAACAGTAGCCCCCGAGCCTCGAAGGGAGTGTTAGCACTCGCTTGGAGGCTTTCGTCGCACTTTTCTGCAAGGGGACCAGCCTTTCTCGGTTGCGTTTTGTTCCGGTGGGTGCGCGCGAGCGCACCCGCCGGGTGTAGCCCCTGAGGCCTCGGAGGAGTGGTTTGACTCCTCCGAGGTCTTAATGCCTCGCGTAATGCTTCGGCTGGTCTGGTCGTTCCCTCATGCGAGCTGGCCATAGCCCGGGTGCACGGTCGGGTTCCAAGTTCTCGGGCTGGTATGTTGACGCTGTCAACGGTTTGGCCGGAGCCGGGTTTGCGAGAGCAGCCCCCGAGCCTCTGCACAGGGAGAGAGGACGATCAGGGTCAGACTCGACTTTTTTACATACACCCCTGCGTCGCCTTTCCGCAAGGAGGAGGGGGGAAAGCGCCATGTTGCCCTCGGTGGGCGCCGAACATGGTGTCTCCGGTGAGCTGCTGGCGGGTAATCCGAGCGGACGTCCGTGCCCCATTTGTTAGGGGTCGGCTAGAGGCCCAGAGGCGCGCCCAAAAGTACCTGCGGGTGATCTGCCGGACCCGGTCCCCTGTCGACGGGGTCCGAGGGCTCGATGCCTCCCTTTGCCCTTTGATGGGATTCCGTTACAAGATCGTTCCCGCTGGTCTCGGAAATGTCCTAGGGTACCTCGGGAGCGTAACCCGAGCCTTGGTTATGTATCGAACGTACCCATGGTCATCCCTCGCTCTGTGTCTGAGGCGGCTGTGAACCCTTCGAGGGCCAGCCTACGAACCCCTGATCAGTAGTGGGCGCGGAGCCTGAGTGGCCTGAGGCAGCCGTTGAACCCTTCCGAGGGGCCGGCCTTCGAACCTCTGACCAGTAGTGGGTGTGGAGCCCACGTGCTCTGAGGCGGCTGTTGAACCCCTCCGAGGGGCCAGCCTTCGAACCTCTGATCAGTAGGGAGGCTCGGAGCCTAGTTCCTTCACGGAGAAGGGTCTTTTTCGGGGTATCCCCCTTTCCCGGTCCCTGTTGTAAGAGAGAGAAAGAGGAAAAGGAAAATGATACGAAATCGAATGACGTGACGTACCTTTTTTGACGCGGCCATTGTGGCGAAGGTGAAGCGTCGCTTGCTTCTCCTGCCAGAGGCGCCGCCTATCCCGCCGCGGAGTTAATGCGACGGGGCGAGCGGTTTGCGGGGCGGCCGTTGCGCGTGCGCGTTTCGCCTTGTGTTTTTGAATCTCGCGGCGGGTCCGGGCAAAACGTTGAACGGGTCTCGCCTTGGTCTTTATATACTCGGGGGAGGGTCTGGCGATGGTCCTTTACTCCGCTTCTTGCCTCCTTTTTAGGTTTTCGCAACCTGAGAGGTTTAGCCGGAGAAAAGGAAACCGCCCACCCAGTCCTTTACACCGCCACCCCTTTTGCTCGGCGATGGCCGACCAGGTGACCATCATCTCGCCGCGTGATCCATGGCCCTTCTCCACAGTCACAGCGGAGGACCTGGAGGATCTTGTTGCCGAGGGTTTACTTTGCCGCCTCTCTGATGAGAGGCAACTGGAGTGGATTCCTCCCGCGAGCGGAACTGCCCCGTCCCCGCCGCCGGGGTACGTCGTGAGCTTCGTCTCCTTCCACGAGCGGGGGTTCGGTGTGCCGGCAAGCTGCTTTATGCGGGCGATCCTATACAACTATGACATGGAGTTGCACAACCTCAGTCCCAACTCCATTTCGCAGGCCGCCATCTTCGTAGCGTTGTGCGAAGGATACTTAGGGATCGCCCCCCACTGGGACTTGTGGACTCATCTCTTCTCCGTGGAGCTTTTTGCTTCGCCGACGGGAGTGAGAAGGGTCCGCGCGGCAGTGCGGGCCGGCGGTTGCATTCTCCAGCTGAGGCAGTCACGGGCGTCGCTGTACATCCCCGCCATCCTCGCGTCCTCGAACAAAGGGTGGCAGCGCCGGTGGTTCTACCTCCGGAATGACGGTGAGATGCTTCCGCCGTTTTCCGAACGAGTGGTCACCGCCGCCGCCGATACCTAGCGCTACGGGACCCCGCACGACAGGCAGAAAAACCTCGAGCCCCTTCTCAAGGCCCTGGAGGTGTTGCGGAAAGGAGGACTTACTGCCGCGGGAGTGATTGCCACCATTCACCGCCGCAGGGTGCTTCCCTTGGCGGAGCGGCGGTTGCCGCTTTGGGAGATGACACTGGAGGCTGACTTGGAGGGCTCGCAGATGTCGTCGGATCCTCTTCCCATCGACGTTCTCCACGGGCAGGTGCCCGTCGCGTTGGGAAAACCGGACGCCAGCGCCTTCTCTCAGCCCTTGATGCGCCCCGACCACGGGTGTGTGACCCTGGTAAGTGTCCGCTCCTTCCTTCTCCTTGCGTCAGGTTGCCTTTGGTCCTTACGGTCGGGATTTCCGTCCGTCTCCAGGAGGTAGGGTGGCACAAGCCTTCCCGCCCACGGGTCCCGGAGGACGCAGTGGACCGAGCAGCGCGGCGGGTTGCCGCGGAGGAGAAGAAGAAGAAGGACGCGGAGAAAGCCCGGGCCCACGAGCGGACGCGGGCCCGAGACGCCTTGGAGAAGCTCCGTCGTCGGCAGGAGAGGGAGGGGCTCCCGAGGGAGCCGTCGCCGGAGACGCCTGACGACGACGACGATGAAGATGATGACGAGGACGACGACATGGCTGCCCGCCTTGGCCTCAGCCCAGGTTTGAGGCTAGGCCAGGAGTCGTCAGGCCAGCCCCCGAGTGGGCTGGCGTCGTCAGTTCCCAGAGTCGGGACGCCGAGGTCCCGGCCCGACGAGCGGGGGCAGACCGAGGGGGTACTTGACCCCTCGGCCGGGGAAGTCGAGGTGACCCCGGGGAGTCAAGCCGAGGCGTCTGTTTCTCGGGAGCCGTCGGCCACGCCGGCAGCGCAGGAGGGTGACCCTCAGGTCGCCGTGGCAACGCCCAGGAAGTCCGTCTCCCGGGCGTCCAAGGTGCCCAAGGCGAGGGTGATGCCGAAGCTGGCGGCGAGGCGGACGTCGGCGGTGTCTTCGGGGGTCGAGATCCGAGAGACCTCCCCTCAGGCGCGGTTGATCATGGCCCGGAGCGGGTAAGTATCTTGGAGCGTCTTCATCCTGGCTTCTCATTTGTATGTCCCAACCACGACTTTCCTTTCCTCCTCAGCAAGCGAAGCCATGGCCTGACCGATCTGGCTCCCCGGAAGGCCCTTAAGACGGCGTCGGCTTCCGCAGCCAGCGTCACGCCGGGCCTCGCTGTTCAGCTGGCCTTCTCGCAAGGCGCTCCACAGCGGGGGGCTCTGGCGGCACCAACCGTCGTGGAGCGAGTTCCCGAGGCCGGCTCTTCTGTCGAGGCGGCCATCGTGCTGGAGGAGGCGGCTGGCGCAAACGTGGCCCCGGGCCCACCGGACATGCCGCCGGTGCCGGCGCCTACTGCTGCTGGAGCCGCTGCCGTCCAAGTCGGGGAGCAACCCGTTGCTGCCGACGCTGAGGTGGCCGAGGCGTCGGCGCTCGGTGCCTCGGAGGAGGGGGGCATGTGTTGGAACTTGCTATCAGCCGCAAGAAAGCCAACAGGGGTGAACAATGTGGGCAGTAGGGTTACGCGTGAGATGGCCAACAGCTCTATCATCCAGGCCTCTCACGGGCACTGTGTGGGGGTATTTATAGGTACCTGAACGCCCAGCGCCTTGTGTTAAGGACGCATGTGCCCTCAGCTACCTAGGTTATCCCCAGAATATTCCCATAAAGCAGGGTTACAGACTGTAATTACAGGGATGCCTTTACAAATTAGGCCCGTAACACGCGGCGGCCACGCAGGGCCCGTTACAATGGGCCGGATCGCACGTGGGCCTCTGAGCTGGACGAGGCCGCACTGTGGGATGCCACCGTCGCCGGTCTTCGTCTGGTGCCGATCAAAGCGAAGGGTGTCCCTGCCTGCTTTGTCTCTGTCAGAGCAGCGGCTAAGCAGCGGAGACTTCGAGCGAAGGGTGGCGTTTCTGCCTTCGCTCCAACATCTGCCCTCCGAGGGACCAGTTCGACAAAGTCACCTGGTGCCGAAGACGTCGCTAGATGGCGGAGACGCTGCCCTCGCTCGAAGTGGTTCCGCGGGGGGTTTTGATGTGACCGTTGATTGACCGCGTACTGTTGGATTGCGGGTTTCCCGAAGCGCCACGCTCTGTCGGATTGCGGGTTTCCCGAAGAGCCGCACCCTGCCTATAAAAGGGGGCGGTGGCCGGCGCTTTTTTGAACTTTACTTTGCGCGCTCCGCGAAAACCCTAGCCGCCCGCCGTCTTGCTGCTCGTCTGCCCGCCGTGCTCTTGTTCGCCGGAGATCTGGCGCGAGTGAAGCAGACTGCCCGTCGCCGCCGACGGTATGTAGCGATGCCGTCTTCCTCTTCTTCCGCTGCTGCTACGCCGCCGGCTGGTTCCTCGCCGCCGACCGCCGCCTCGTCGGAGGAGACGCTGAGCAGTTTGATGCCGGAGGAGTTACGCGCCAGCGATTCCGTTGATTTCGGCGTGTCGCGAATGTCGTCGGCCCACGTGGAGGATATGCAGCGGTTGGACTATTTCGGCGGCGGAGTTGCCCGTGCCCCGGGGACGGAGAAAGTCCCCGAGCCGGAGGGCGAGTTGGTTGTTTTCGAGGCGTTTTTCGCTGTCGGCCTCCGCTTGCCTGCGCATCGGTTTGTTGGCGAAGTCCTG
The DNA here is from genome assembly GCF_902167145.1 of Zea mays. Lineage (NCBI taxonomy): Eukaryota > Viridiplantae > Streptophyta > Magnoliopsida > Poales > Poaceae > Zea > Zea mays. Next base: position 117,789,228 of record NC_050105.1, read on the forward strand.
CACAGGTTCAGCGTGCAAATACATCAGCTGACGCCGAATGCCGTGGTGGCCCTGTCGAAGTATGTCTGGGCGACGACTTCGTACGGCGGACAGCCATCGGTTGAAGTTTTTGCGAAGCATTATTGTTTACACTGGCAGAAGAGGATGATCGGGGACGGAGTTGCTCAGTTTGGGTCCTGCACATTCACGCCGAAGACCGGCAAGACCACGATGCCAGTAGTCGAGTTGGTCCCTTGCGCCCGCAACAAGTGGGGCAACTGGAATGAATTTTGGTTTTACGTTGCTGAGGGTACCGTCGAAGGCCACGAGGGACTTCCCGTGTCCGTGATGTGCTCTCATTTTTACTCGGCGTACCCGCCCTTTGAAGTGGCAGAGGATGATGTGGACGAAGGGGCCCTTTGGTGTGCCGCCGGCCAGAGCAGTGGGCGCGACTTGGTTGAAGAGTTTGTGGCGTACGGGGTATGGCCCCTGGCGCATGGTTGGGCGTTGGGCGAAGTATGCCCTCGCCAGATGCCTTTCCGTGGTGGAGAGATGGTGCGGAGTCCCGCCTTCGTGCTAAATCTGCGAAACCGTGATCCGGTCGCCTTTGTGCGTGAAGCTGAGGATGAGGCGGTGCGGCTTGTTGGGCGTTATGTGCCGAGGACCGAGGGCCAGCGCAGCTGGGAGATCCGCGGGTCGAATGACCGTTTGAATAGGGTCTTCGAATTGAACCAACTGCCATATGACGGCTATCCTGGTCAAGACGACGCGGACCACCGGGGGAAGAAACCGGTGGTGGAGACTAATGACGACCCTACGCCGGTGGCCGCCCCATCCTCTAAGAAGAGAAAACTAGGTACTGCCATAGGAGGACTTGGGGTTTCCGATGGGTTTGCTAGAGAGTTGATGAGGACATGCGCAGCCTCGGGGAAAAGGATGTCTTCGCCCGAGCTCCAGGAGTCTTCGGCTCGGATGCTGAGGGTTACCGGGGGTTGCTGGCCTAGGAATGTTCCTATCCCCTGCGCGGCCAGCGGGGACGTTTTTACATCTCGCATGGTTCGCAAATGGAGAGTTTTTCCTTACGGGCGGAATATTGCTGCTGTTGTGTCAGCAGTGATGGACAAGGATCACCAGGGGGCTGCGCAGAAGCGCCAGGCGGCTGTCAGGCTCGTTGAAGCCAGGCCGAAGAGGCAGCGGGGGTCGGCGAAGGCTGCGGCCCCCGGCAGAGGCCGGCCGCCGCCGGCGGCGAAGTCGGGCGTCCCTGCAGCTAGCAAGGCGTCGGAGGCAACGGCGAAGGCGGTGCCGCCGTCCGGCGGAGTGGCGGAGGTCGCGAAGGCGGCGCGAGCGTTGCCGTTGTCGGGCAAACGTGTCGCCGACTTCGCCACTGATATTAGTGTGGATGATTTCTTGGTGGTAAGTCGTTGGCTATTTTTTTTAATCTACTCGTTGATACGTCGTAGGGTCGGGCGAGGGCCAACTTGCTATGGTTGCGCCTGCCGCGGCGACCACGACGGCTGCCGCAGTGCCAAGGGCGAAGGGCGGGGCTCTTAGCGCCGGGGGCGAGGTGTCAGCCCTCGCGGTTGTCATGGATGAGGCGGGCGCTGCGACCCGCCGGCTGAAGGAGGTGACAGAGGCGCTGAGTCAGGTCCGCTGAGCTGGATTTCGTCCCCCCTTCCTTTTTATCGGCTCGCTGGGGCCGCAGTCTTACGATTGGTTTGCAGGTGGCTGACTTCGCCAGCCGCACTGCGTCTGGGGCCCTCACGGCAGCCGTGGCTGCCGAAGTCGAGAGACTTCGGACGCAACATGCTGACGGCGTTCGTGAGAAGTCGGCCGCCGACAGCAAGTGTCGCAAGCTGGCGGACAAGGTGTCCACGCTGGAGGGAGAGAAGGTTGACCTCCGGCGCCAGCTGGCGGAGGAGAGGAGGGAGACCAACGAGGCCCTCGTCAAGGCGCAGGCTGCGCAGGCGGAGGCTAACCTGGCACGGGCGGAGGGCAATCTTGCCAGGGAGCGCGCCGAGCAGTTGCAGGAGCGGCTCACCGCCCTGGAGAGCCGCGTGGGGAGGGCCGAGGCCATGTCGCGCGCAGAGGCGGAGCGGACGCGCCAGCTGCTCGTGGATACATACCGCGGGCTGGGCGCGGGGACCGGTGATTTCGAGGTGCCGGACCGGGAGCCCGGACTTCGCTGTCTGGAGTGGGTGCAGGAGGAGCTGCAAGCACTCCCCACTGTCATGGAGGGCTTTATGGCGTATGCCTCCCTGGTCACCAGCGAGGGGGCGATGAACGCGCTCTCCCGCGAAGGGTGCCGGCACTTCGAGGTCTTCGACCAAGCCGATGAAGATTTCGAGCGAGATATCTTTAAGGTTGAGGACCCCGTAGTGAAGGAGTCCGCCGGAGCCCTCTACGACCGGATGTGGGGTCTGCATGGTCGCGAGGTGGTCAGGGAGCGAGCCGAGACGGCGAGGGCGCAGGTAACGTTTTTGTTTGTTTGGTTTTTGTTGGGTGTGGGCTGTGTGCGTGTTTGCTGAATTTTGTGTGTTTTGTCTTAGGCGTTGCGTGGCGAGAGGGTGGACGACTTCGGGGCATTGAACAGCATGCTGTCTGGCCCGGAGCCGACCCCGGGGATCGTAGAAAACGCGCCGGGTGCCCCCGCAGCCGCCGCGACCTGCGAAGGCCTGCCCGCGGAGGCCGCCGAAGGCGCGCCTGATGCCCTCGCAGCCGCGGCGCCGAGTGCTGGAGATCCCGCAGCGGTGGCGGCGGAAGCAGCAGCGGAGACAACGGCGGAGCCAACGGCGGAGGCTCCCGCAACGTCAGGGCCGTCGCAGGTGGCGTAGTGGGTGTAGAGGGTTAGGGAAATTTGTATATGTTGCTGAATTTTGGTTGCTGCGCAGGTTCAAGATTTTGGGCCTGCGCACACAACCGCTGCTACTAAATTTTTGGCGGCTTCGACCGCGGAAGATGGCAATGAATGTGGTGGATCTGCATCTGAGTGTTTTGATTGTGCCGACTCTGGGAGCTCGGTTGAGTGGACTGAGGAATCGTCGGAGGAGGACTTGGATTATTTTGCGGCCTTGGATGTGGCTGCGGCGGAGGCCTCGCCGCGCGTCGCGGACGCAGGGGATGCACCAGGGCCTAGTACCGGGCGACGACGACGAAGGGCGATTGCGAAACGTAGGGTTAGCGGGGCGGAGGGGGCTCGGCTTCGTGTGAGTGGGGCTGGCCGGCAGGAACTGTTGTCTTTGCCGGCCGCCGTGAATACAGGTGAAGGGGAGCTGCGAAGTCTTTTTGCGGGTGAGGAGCTTAGGATAATGTTATTTAATTATAGGGAGATGGGAATTATTCCTAAGGTTGAGCCGATGTAGAGTGTGGTGCCCTCGCTGGTATATGTAGAGGCTTGTATGATGAAGTTGTGTGCCCTCGCTTGTATATGTGTGCGAAGGCGTTGTGTACTTTGGTTTGTTCTGTTGCGCTGATGTGATTATAGTTGGTCTTGGCGCGGACGGTTTGATGTTGTCGTTTCTGCCTTTGTTAGGCGACTTCCGAGCGGATAGTCTTCGTGGCAGACTCTGGTTTTTTCGCACTTGTTGTGCTGGTCCGGCTGCACCCTTGGGCGACTTCTGCGCGGAGGCTTCGCGATAGACTCTGGTTTTTTCGCACTTGTTGTGCTAGTCCGGCTGCACCCTTGGGCGACTTCTGCGCGGATAGTCTTCGCGATAGACTCTGGTTTTTTCGCACTTGTTGTGCTAGTCCGGCTGCACCCTTGGACGACTTCTGCGCGGATAGTCTTCGCGATAGACTCTGGTTTTTTCGCAATTGTTGTGCTAGTCCGGCTGCACCCTTGGGCGACTTCTGCGCGGATAGTCTTCGCGATAGACGTTGGTTTTTTCGCACTTGTTGTGCTAGTCCGGCTGCACCCTTGGGCGACTTCTGCGTGGATAGTCTTCGCGATAGACTCTGGTTTTTTCGCACTTGTTGTGCTAGTCCGGCTGCACCCTTGGGCGACTTCTGCGCGGATTTGTTGCACGCGAGGGTGGCTAGCGCTTAGCCTCGCGGTGACCTCGAATTGGTCGAATGTCGAAGACCGTCGTCGCGGTCTTTTTTCGACGCATGTTTTTGCGGGGGATTTTTCACACATATATTACATGGCTCCGCCTCGTTAAAAACCTCACCCCCGGGAGGAAAAGAGTGCGGGCCGGTACAAGATTGTTTTTGGCGAATTACAAGGGCAGAATCAGCCCCGATGAGTCAAACAAAAAATTTGCGAAGGTTGTCGATGTTCCAGGAGTGCTCCAGGTCCTCGCCGTTCGGCGTTGTGAGCCTGTAGGCGCTGGGGGAAGCTTTTGTCTTGACTATAAAGGGGCCCTCCCACTTGGGCTCCAGCTTGCCCCTGGACTCCGTCCGAGCTGTTCGGATGAGTACGAGGTCCCCTTCGCTGAACTCCCTCGGGATGACTGCGTGGTCGCGCCATGCTTTGGTCTGGGCTTGGTATTTATTTAGGGCCTGCAGGGCAAAGACCCGGTCTCCGTCAATGAGATCTTTTGAAGTTGGCTCGTCGACGTCGGGGACGGCTGACGGAACTGTACGCGGGGACCCATGCTTTATTTCTTGCGGGGTCATGGCCTCCGATCCGTATAGAAGGCGGAAAGGAGTGAACCCAGTCGCCCTGCACTCGGTTGTGTTTAGCGCCTAGACTGCCTCCGGTAACAAATCGGTCCATCTGCCTTTTTTTTCATCGAGGAGCATTTTCTTGACAGCTGTGAAGATTTTCCCATTGGCACGCTCCACGACCCCGTTGGACTGCGGGTGATAGACTGAAGCGAAGGCAAGCTTGGTGCCGATGGAAAAACAAAAATCCTTGAAATCTTGGCTGTCAAACTGCTTGCCGTTATCAACTGTTAGCTCGGACGGTACTCCGAAGCGGCAAACGATGTTTTGCCAGAAGAATTTTTGGGCAGTCTTTGATGTTATTGTAGAAACAGCCCTCGCTTCGATCCATTTGGTGAAGTATTCGATGGCTACGAAGGCGAACTTGAGGTTCCCCTGAGCGGTGGGCAGGGGCCCGACAATGTCCAGGCCCCAGCGCTGGAGAGGCCATGTATGGGCAATCAGCTTTGTATACTGCGAGGGGCTGCCTGACCGAAGAGAAAACTTCTGGCAGGCTTCGCAGGACTTTGCGACCCGATTTGCGGCGCAGATCATGGCGGGCCAGTAAAACCCTTGGCGGATCACCTTGGCCGCTAGGGCCCTTGGCCCTGCGTGCGAGCCGCACGTGCCACTGTGGACTTCACGTAGGATCTGCATGCCTTCGGTTTCGGTGACGCACTTAAGCATTGGCTGACTGACCCTTTTCTTGTAGAGTTGGCCCTCAATCAGTGCGAAGTCCCAGCTTCGATGTCTGAGGCGCTTGGCCTCACTGACATCGGTTGGATGATAGTACCCCTGTAGGAACAGGGTTATTGGTGCCCGCCAGTCTTCGGTCATGATTAGGTTGACTATGCGGTGGCCCTCGCTATCATTAGTTATTTGGAGCCCTTCGGGGCTCCGGACGGCTGGCGTGCCGATGGTGTGAAAGAACACGTCGGAGGGCAAGGGCTCGCCCCTGGCGGCAGCCTTGGCCAATGCATCGGCCTCCTCGTTCTTGGCCCTATCCACATGCTGCAAGGTGAATCCCTTGAACTGTCTCTCGAGACTTCGGATGGCCGCGAGGTATTGCATGAGCGCGGGGTCTTTTGCTGCATAGTCTTTCTCGACCTGGCCGGCAACTATCTTGGAGTCTGTTTTGATGATACATGTGGTGACTCCGAGGGCCCTTAGCTTGCGGAGGCCGAGAATGACCGCTTCATACTCTGCTATATTGTTTGTGCATCTGTCGGATTCCAGAGCGAAGCTGAGGCGTGCTGCATATCTGTGTTTGACTCCGGCTGGTGAGGTGACGACTGCGGCGACGCCTGCCCCCGCATGGCACCATGCGCCGTCGCAATGGATGGTCCAAACCTTCTCTGTGGACGGGTCCGGCTGTGTTATTGGCCCAGTCCAGTCGACGACGAAGTCTGCCAGGACTTGTGACTTGATGGCTGTCCTGGGCTCGAAGCTGATGTGGTAGCCGGAGAGTTCGGCTGCCCACTTGGCAATCCTCACCGATGCCTCCGGGTTTCTGAATAGTTCGCCGAGCCCCCTGTCTGAGGTGACTCGGACCTTGAATGCTTCAAAGTAATGGTGCAGTTTGCGCGAAGACATAACAACTGCGTAGGCGATCTTCTCCAGCTCTGTCATGTTGCATTTGGACAGTGTCAGGACCTCGGAGACATAGTAAACAGGGCATTGTCTGACCGCGCCCTCAACTGTCTGCTCCTGCACTAGTGCCGTGCTGACCGCGTGCGGCGAAGCCGCGACATAGAGCAATAGGGGGAGCGAGGAGTCGGGGCTCGTGAGGATGGCCAGCTCCGACAGGTACTGTTTTAGTGAGGCGAAGGCCGCTGCTTGCTCCGGTCCCCAGGCGAAGTCTTTTGCACCGCGGAGTGTTTTGAGGAAGGGGAGACTTCGCTCGGCGGACCTGGAGATGAATCTGTTGAGAGCGGCCAATCTGCCTGTCAGACGCTGGACGTCCCTGGCGGACTGCGGAGGCGACATGTCGACGATGGCCTGGATCTTGGTTGGGTTGGCCTCGATGCCGCGGTGTGACACCAGGTAGCCCAATATCTTGCCCTGGCGAACACCGAAGACGCACTTTTCCGGGTTTAGGCGGAGTCGTGCATCTCGCATGTTCGCGAATGTCTCGGCGAGGTCGGCGAGATGGTCCTCCTTATTCTTGCTGGCGACGACGATGTCGTCCACATATGTAAATATATTTCTGCCAACCTGCCCTTCAAGTACTGTTTTGGTGAGTCTAGAGAAGGTGGACCTGGCATTCTTGAGTCCCTCCGGCATTCTGATGAAGCAATAAGTGCCGAAGGGTGTTATAAAGCTGGTGCTAGCCTTGTCTTCCTCCTTCATGTATATCTGGTGATATCCGGAGAAGCAGTCGAGGAGTGACATGACCTCGCATCCGGCCGCGCTATCGACTATTTTGTCGATCCGCGGTAACGGGAAATTGTCCTTTGGGCAGGCCTTATTGAGACTGGTGAAGTCTATGCACATTCGCCATTTCCCGCTTTTTTTCTGCACCATTACGACATTGGAGAGCCACGTGGGGTAAGCCACTGGCTCAATGAATTTAGCTTCTAGGAGGCGGTGCACCTCCGCCTTGGTGGCCTCTGTCTTTTCGTCGGACATTTTGCGAAGCCTTTGCTTTTTTGGTCGCACCGAAGGGTCAATTCCCAAGCTGTGCTCAATTATGGATCGGCTGACTTCAACCAGGTCGAGGGCGGACCAGGCGAAGACATCTTTATTCTTGGCCAGGCAGCAGAGAAGCTTCTCTTCTTCATGTGAGGTAAGGTCTTCGCTGACAGTGACTGTCTGCTTGGGTATGGCCTGATCGAGGGGGACAGTCTTGGTCCCGTCTTGGCTCTGCAACTGTGCCTTGTCATGCTGCTTATCGGTTGGGCTGGCGGGCGCAGGGACCTCGCGCTGGGTCGTGAGACAGTGCACGTTCCTCTGACCAGGCACGAAGTCCCGCTCTATGTTGCGCGCCGTCTGCTGGTTGCCGTAGATCATAATAGCGCCTAGCGGACCTGGTATCTTCATACATAGGTACAGTCCGTGGATGGCAGCTTCGAACTTATTGATGGAGCCCCGGCCCATGATGGCGTTGTATGGATATACCATGTCGACAATGTCGAAGGTTACTTGCTCGCTTCGGGCATTGGGTGCTACACCGAAGGAGAGGGGCAACTCTATTTTGCCAACGGGAAAGGTGCCCTTGCCGCCGAAGCCATACAACGGGTTGTCCGAAGGCTTGAGCAGGCTGTGGCTTATACCCATGCAGTCGAAGGCGTGGAGGAAGATGATGTCCGCCTGACTGCCGTTGTCGACTAGGACTTTGTGTAAGTCCCAGCCTGCCACGCTGCAATTGATGACCATGGCGTCGATGTGGGGGGCGCTGCGCAGGTCGACGTCTCGTGCGTCGAAGGTTAGCGGTATGTGGGACCACTTTGTCTGCACGACTGGGCCAGTGACGGCGACATGGTTGATGCTGCGGTAGTGGTCCCGCTTCTGCCGCTTGGTGTCGAAGTCAGTGCTTGACCCCCCTGTTATCATGTGAATGACTCCGCGATATGGTTGATCGGCGAAGTCTTCCTGCTTTGGGGCATGGGGGATGTTTTGATGTTGCTGGTGTGCAGGTGGGGGTGGAGGAGGTACGATTTGTACTTCCTGATGGTGTTGGTAAGCGTGGTGCAGTGGATGCGGAGCGGGGGCGTGGATATATGGTGGAGGGGGTTGCTGGTAGTTGTGCGCGACAATTCTGGGGTTGTCGGCTGGCTGCGCCCGTGCCATTCTGTCTCTGGTGGCCTTCGTTTCGGGGCAGTCTTTGGTTTGGTGGGCGCAGTCTTCGCCGTGAAAAAGGCAGTAGAATCGGCGCGGCGGCTGTGCGCGCCCTCGGCCCCTGCCGCGAGTTCCATTTCCGCGGCCTTGGGGGGGATATTCCTGGCGGCGAGGGGGTCAGCAGCGGGATGCTGGTTGGCGATGTTGTGCACTTGCTGCTGACTGCGGCCGTCTCGACCGGAGTCTGGCTGCGGAGTCCTCGTCCATGTGCGGCTAGACTGCGGGGCATCTTTGGGCTTCCGCTGTGACTCAATCTTGCGCTGGTGGAGCTCTTCGGATTTGGCATATTTTTCAAAGAGCTGATATAGCTCCTGGAGGTTTTTGGGTGGATCTCTGGTAGAATGACTGTAGAGGACGCCGGCACGAAGGCCACTGATGGCGTAGTGGATAGCGATCTGATCGTCGACGGAGGGCAGCTGTGACTTGAGTGTTAAGAATTTACGGTAGTACTCCCGCAGAGTCTCCTTTTCCAGCTGCTTGCAAAGCGAGAGCTTGGCCAAGGCGTCGGTGTCTGGACGGTACCCTTGGAAGTTGAGCAGGAACTTGTCCCTGAGACTTCTCCATGAATCAATGGACAGCGGAGGCAATCTGGTGAACCAGGTGAGTGCTGGGCCCTCTAGGGCGATGATGAAAGACTTCGCCATTGTGGCGTCGTCCCCTCCGGCGGATGCAACGGCGACCTGATAACTCATTATGTATTGCGCCGGGTCGGTGTTGCCGTTGTACTTGGGATAGGTCCCTGCTCGGAAGTTTGCTGGCCAAGGTGTCACTTGCAGGTGTGGCGCCAGGGGACTTCGCTCGTCGAGGTAGTTGACCCCTTGGAATGGCGCGTCGTGCTGGAAGGTGTAGTCATGCTGGGGGAAACGCGGGTTCTCCGGCTGCGCTCGGTGTTGCAGGGGTGGGCCATGCTGCAGGCCGAGGTGGCCTTCGCGGGTGTCTTCCGGTTGTGCGCGCTGCTGGAGGGGTGGCTCTTGCTGTAGACCGAGGTGGCCTTCGCGCTGCATCAGTGCGATCTCGCGCTCGAGGTCTTGGGCCTTCTGCTCCTCGTCGCGTATCATTTGCCGCACCTTGGCTAGTGCGGACATACGCTGGCGCTTGGCCTCCAGTATCTCTTTCTGCCTCTGGAGATTGCGGTTCTTGAGGCGCAGGGCGCGCAGCTGTAGCTGTTCTTCTGTTGAGACGCCGAGGACCTCGCCGTCCTCGGTGAGATCCGCGCCTTCCAGTGGGGCGAAGCCTGGGGGCGGCTGCGATTGTCCTTCGGGCCCGCAGGTGCGGAAGGTGTCGTCTTCGCAGGTGCGGGGAACATTGTCTTCAGTGGGCTCTTGGTGGGTGGATTGGGTGAGGACGAGGGCCTTGCCCTTTCTTGCGGCAAGCAGTGCTGCCTTCGCAGCCTCGTCAGCCTTCGGGTTAGCTCTCTTGCGTGCCATCGCGGGTGGTTTTGTCGTAGCACGAATGGTGGGCGCCAAATGTTGGAACTTGCTATCAGCCGCAAGAAAGCCAACAGGGGTGAACAGTGTGGACAGTAGGGTTACGCGTGAGATGGCCAACAGCTCTATCATCCAGGCCTCTCACGGGCACTGTGTGGGGGTATTTATAGGTACCTGAACGCCTAGCGCCTTGTGTTAAGGACGCATGTGCCCTCAGCTACCTAGGTTATCCCCAGAATATTCCCATAAAGCAGGGTTACAGACTGTAATTACAGGGATGCCTTTACAAATTAGGCCCGTAACACGCGGCGGCCACGCAGGGCCCGTTACAATGGGCCGGATCGCACGTGGGCCTCTGAGCTGAACGAGGCCGCGCTGTGGGATGCCACCGTCGCCGGTCTTCGTCTGGTGCCGATCGAAGCGAAGGGTGTCCCTGCCTGCTTTATCTCTGTCAGAGCAGCGGCTAAGCAGCGGAGACTTCGAGCGAAGGGTGGCGTTTCTGCCTTCGCTCCAACAGCGTGGAAACGCGATCCGTCCCACCGAGCGGCAGCCTTGTCGCTACGCGGCAGAGCTCCGAGGGGCGGCGCCAGTTGCTCTGGTTCCGGACCCGTGGGGCTTCGGATCCCTTCTTCGTTCTCGACGACGAGCGGGAGGAGCAGTCTTGGGACGAGCTCCGCGAGTGCGCCGAAGCAACGGTGGGGTCGCTCCGGTCATCGCTGGAGGTCTTCTGCAGGGACATCCCCAAAATCCTCCAGGTAATGGTTTCAGGCATACCTTTTTGTGACCAAGGCGTCTCTTGTGACGCCCCGCTTCCTTCCCTTAGGATCTGACAGATCTGAGCGCCGCCAAGTCGTCGTTCATCCGCCACGAGGTCGATATCTGGGGCTCGCTGCGATCCCTGAGGACCTCGCTTGCCGGGGCTACTGCTCGCCTCTCCCAGCAGGGCGCCGAAGTGGCGGACCTTCGGTTGCTCTGCGCCGATCTGAGAGCAGAGGCGGCAGCGGCCCGCGCAGAGGCAGCAGCGGCACGCGCAGAGGTGCAGCGACGACAGTCGGAGTTCGACCAGGTCGCCGATGAGCGAGACCAATCCCGGGGCCGGGCTGCCGAGGCCGAAAGCCGGGCTGGAGCCCTTGCAGCGGACCTAGCCGTAGCCTAGGCCACAGCTTCGGAGCAGCGTGCCCGAGCCGGAGGTATGTCCTGGTCATTTCCGGTTTTCGTTTCAGCTTGTTTCCTCCGCTTGTGTTTGAGGCCTTGCGTTCTGGCTATTCGTAGAGCTTGAGTCTGCCCTTGATGAGTCCACCAGGGCGCTTGTCGGGGCGGCCGAGCAGAGGGAGGCCGACCACGTGGCCATGTCCGAGGCCATCTCGGACTTCTGCCGGGTCTTTGGCTTCGGCGACGTCCCCTCAGGAAGCTCCCCTCAAAGTCGCCTGCAGGCCTTGGGCGATCATGTGCGTGGCAGACTCCGCGAGGCGCTACACCACGGCGTCAGGCGGGCCTTCGCCGTGCTTGCTTCCCACTACGTCGTGGAGCTGGAGCGGGTCAGCGAGGGGTATTGCCTTCCTGACGAAGATGAAGCCGCCCTGACAGAAGTCCAGAGGCTCGACGCGGTCGCGGCGGGTCCGAGCGCAGTGCTGGCGACCACCTTCGAGGCAGAGATCCTCCCGCCTGCGCCGTCGTCCGAAGCCAGGGTGGACTTTGCCGAGGGCGGGGACGAAGCCAAAGGCGCGGCTCCTTCCCCGGGCGACGCCTAACTCTGTCGGAGCAGTTTCTGTTGGATGCACGTGTGTCTTTTTGCGGCCGCTGAGGCCTGAACACTTTATTATCGTTGCATAAAGTCGTGCCCCTTTTCCTTTCATTTTGCGTGTCCGGCCCCGCCCGTCAGTAGCAGGGTGGCTTCCCCAAGTAGGAGTCACTTTTCGTGGTGGGTGACGAGTGAGGTATCCGTAACCCAGAGCCATAGGAGTCCCTCGGCTCAGTCAGCCTTGCCACTTACATGCGCCCGCGTTCGCTCCTTGGGGTCCTGCTTCCGACATAGCCAGGGGAACGCAAAAGCCTTTTTGATTGAAAATTTTGACGCAGAGGGGGTTCCCCCCTTTTAGCCCTCGAGGGAGGGTCGGGCTCTGCCGAGGCAAGGCTGACCCTTCCTTGATGACTAAACCTTGCGTGGGAGCGAGGTATATGAACAACTTGAAAGCATCTTAAGGGTAGAGGCGATGTAGCTGTTAGACGTTCCAAGTGTTGGTGTAGACCTCGCCTTGACTGTCGGCCAGTTTGTTTGTTCCGGGCTTCAGAACTTTGGCGATGACGAGCGGCCCTTCCCAGGGGTGCGTGTAGCCCCCGGGTGTCTTCCGCAAGGGGTGGGTCTGCCTTGCGTAGAACTAACGCCTTTCGCGGGTGTGGACAATTCGGGTGGCGTCGGCCACCGCCGTCGGCCATTAGAAACCTTGTCGGAAGGCGTCTCCAACAAGGGCTCGGGGTGCTGCGCGATGGTCGCAAGCCCCCGAGTGTACCTCTCGTAGGAGCTCCTGGCCTTCGGCGATGGAAATGTATCACTGGAGGATGCCTGAGGGGCTGCGGTGGTGGAGCTCCTTCCCATCTCCCAGCAAGACGAACGACTTGGCGCGCCGCGCCAACCGCCGAGCTTTGGCTCGGTCGAGGGGTAGCTCTCCTCGGTGGAGATATTGCAGGTACGGGGTCAGCCAGTTTCGATTAGGCGTGACCCCGCTTCGCTCCTCCTCGACGCACAGTGCCTCACCCTCGGGGGCCGAGGGTACCTCGAGCTAAACCGTGGGTACCTCGGACTGAGCCAAGGGTACCTCGGGCTGGGCCGAGGGCGCCTCGGGCTCGGGCGTGTCGTCGATCTTGACGGAGGGTTGATGCAGGTCTCGGGAGAAGGCGTCCGGGGGAATCGTTGTTCGCCCGGGTGCTATTTTAGCCTGCTCCTCCAGCAACGGGGGGGCACCAAGAAGGGCGTGTTCGTGAGGAGCGCCTTCAGGTTCCCGAGGGCTTCCTCGGCCTCAGGGGTCCAAGTGAAGCACTCGGCCTTCCTTAAGAGGCGGTACAGAGGCAGGCCTCTTTCGCCGAGGCGCGAGATGAAGCGGCTCAGAGCCGCAAGACATCCTATGACTCTCTGTACGCTTTTCAAGTCCTTGATGGGCCCCATGCTGGTGGTGGCTGCAATCTTCTCCGGGTTGGCTTCGATGCCCCGCTCGGAGACGATGAACCCTAAGAGCATGCCTCGAGGCACCCCGAAGACACACTTTTCGGGATTAAGCTTCACGCCTTTCGCCTTGAGACACCGGAATGTCACTTCAAGGTCGGAAAGGAGGTCGGAGGCTTTCCTCGTCTTGACTACAATGTCATCGACGTAGGCCTCGACCGTCCAGCCAATGTGTTCGCCGAACACATGGTTCATGCACCGCTGGTACGTCGCGCCCGCATTCCTCAAGCCGAACGGCATGGTGACATAGCAGTACATGCCGAAGAGTGTGATAAAAGAAGTCGCGAGCTGGTCGGACTCTTTCATCCTGATTTGGTGATACCCTGAATAGGCATCGAGGAAAGACAGGGTTTCGCACCCAGCAGTGGAATCCACGATTTGATCGATGTGAGGCAGAGGGTAGGGAACCTTCGGACATGCTTTGTTTAGACCAGTGTAGTCTACACACATCTGCCATTTCCCTCCTTTCTTTCTCACAAGCACAGGGTTGGCAAGCCATTCGGGATGGAATACCTCTTTGATGAACCCTGCCGCCATTAGCTTGTGGATCTCCTCGCCTATGGCTCTGCGCTTTTCTTCGTCGAATCGGCGCAGAGCCTGCTTGACGGGTCGGGCTCCGGCTCGGATATCCAGCGAGTGCTCGGCAACATCCCTTGGTATGCCGGGCATGTCCGAGGGATTCCACGCGAAAACGTCGGCGTTTGCGCGGAGAAAGTCGACGAGCACTGCTCCCTATTTGGGATCGAGCTCAGAGTCGATCCGGATCTGCTTGGAGGCGTCGCTGCTGGGGTCGAGGGGGACGAACTTAACCGTCTCCGCTGGCTTGAAGTTGCCGGCATGATGCTTCACGTCTGGCACCTCCTTAGAGAGGCTTTCCAGGTCGGCGATGAGGGCCTCGGACTCGGCGAGGGCCTCGACGTACTCCACACACTCCACGTCGCATTCGAACGCGTGTTTGTACGTGGGGCCGACGGTGATGACCCCGTTGGGGCCCGACATCTTGAGCTTGAGGTAGGTGTAGTTGGGGACGGCCATGAACTTCGTGTAGCATGGCCTCCCCAGTACCGCGTGGTAGGTTCCTCGGAACCCGACCACCTCGAACGTAAGGGTCTCCCTTCGGAAGTTGGAGGGCGTTCCGAAGCAGACGGGAAGGTCGAGTTGTCCGAGGGGCTGGACGCGCTTCCCGGGGATGATCCCGTGGAAAGGCGCAGCGCCTGCCCGGACCGAGGACAGATCGACACGCAGGAGCCCGAGGGTCTCGGCGTAGATGATGTTGAGGCTGCTGCCTCCGTCCATGAGGACCTTGGTGAGCCTGACGTCGCCGATGACGGGGTCGACAACGAGCGGGTATTTCCCCGGGCTCGGCACGTGGTCGGGGTGGTCGGCTTGGTCGAAGGTGATGGGCTTGTCGGACCAGTCTAGGTAGACTGGCGCCGCCACCTTCACCGAACAGACCTCCCGACGCTCTTGCTTGCGGTGCCGAGCCGAGGCGTTCGCCGCTTGCCCACCGTAGATCATGAAGCAATCGCGGACCTCGGGGAACTCTCCTGCCTGGTGATCTTCCTTCTTGTCGTCGTCGCGAGCCTTGCCACCCTCCGCGGGTGGCCCGGCCCTGTGGAAGTGGCGTCGAAGCATAGCGCACTCCTCAAGGGTGTGCTTGACGGGCCCCTGATGATAAGGGCACGGCTCCTTGAGCATCTTGTCGAAGAGGTTGGCACCTCCGGGGGGTTTCCGAGGGTTCTTGTACTAGGCGGCGGTGACAAGGTCCGCGTCGGCGGCGTCGCGTTTCGCTTGCGACTTCTTCTTGCCCTTCTTCTTGGCGCCGCGCTGAGTTGACGCCTCGGGGGAATCTTTCGGTGGGCGGCCCTGGGGCTGCTTGTCCTTCCAGAAGATGGCCTCGACCGCCTCCTGGCCAGAGGCGAACTTGGTGGCGATGTCCATCAGCTCGCTCGCCCTAGTGGGGGTCTTGCGACCTAGCTTGCTCACCAGGTCGCGGCAGGTGGTGCCGGCGAGGAACGCACCGATGACATCTGAATCGGTGATGTTGGGCAGCTCGGTGCGCTGCTTCGAGAATCGCCGGATGTAGTCCCGAAGAGACTCTCCCGGCTGCTGTCGGCAGCTTCGGAGGTCCCAGGAATTTCCGGGGCGCACGTACGTGCCCTGGAAATTGCCGGCGAAGGCTTGGACCAGGTCGTCCCAGTTGGAGATCTGCCCCGGAGGCAGGTGCTCCAACCAGGCGCGAGCGGTGTCGGAGAGGAACAGGGGGAGGTTGCGGATGATGAGGTTGTCATCGTCCGTTCCACCCTGTTTGCAGGCCAGCCGGTAGTCCGCGAGCCACAGTTCCGGTCTCGTCTCCCCCGAGTACTTAGTGATAGTAGTCGGGGGTCGGAACCGGGTCGGGAACAGCGCTCGTCGTGTGGCACGGCTGAAGGCCTGCGGACCGGATGGTTCGGGCGAGGGACTCCGATCCTCCCCGCTGTCGTAGCGTCCTCCACGCCTGGGGTGGTAGCCTCGGCGCACCCTCTCGTCGAGGTGGGCCCGACGGTCGCGGTGATGGTGCTCGTTGCCGAGGCGGCCCGGGGCTGCAGGCGTTGTGTTGCGCGTGCGCCCGGTGTGGACCGAGGCTTCCCGCATGAATCGGGAAGTCGCGGCTCGATGTTCCGAGGGGTACCCCTGCCTCCGAGAGGCGGAGCTCTCGGCCCATCGGACCGCGGCGCCCTCCAGGAGATTCTTGAGCTCTCCCTGGATTCGCCGCCCCTCGGTGGTTGATGGCTCTGGCATCGCGCGGAGAAGCATTGCTGCTGCAGCCAGGTTCTGGCCGACCCCACTGGAAGAGGGTGGCGGCCTCATCCTGACATCGTCGGCGATGCGGTGCTGGATACCCTGGGGTAGATGGCGCACTTCTCCGGACGGAGGTTGGCCCGCCCATTCCTGCCCAACGTCCCGGCGGATCGGCTCAAGTGCTCCTGCTCCCTCGTCGAGCCTGGCCTGCACCCCGCGGGTTTGCTCGAGCTGTGGGTCATGACCCCCCACCGGAACGGGGACCACAGCTAGCTCCCGTAGGATGTCAACGCGTGGCACAGGCCTAGGGAGATCACCGTTCTCCGGCATACCGAGATGGTTGCCCTCGGAGGGACCCCCTAGATCGACGTGGAAACATTCACGACTTGGGCCACGGTCCTCGTCGCCGAGGCTGCGGCTACCGTCGGAACAGTCGGAAAGGCAGTACTCGCATGCGGTCATGAAGTCCCGCATGGCACTGGGGTTGCCAAGTCTAGAGAAATCCCAACAGAAGTCAGGCTCGTCATCTTCCTCGGACCCCGAGGGCCCGTAGGTCGAGACGTCCGTCAGCCGGTCCCAGGGTGACTGCATACGAAACCCTAGAGGGTTTGGACTCGCCTCTACGAGAGCGTCCGCCAAAGCGAAGTCGCTTGGCGGGTTGAGGCTGAATCCAATGGGCGTGAGATGGGAACCGGTGGGTACCTCTTGGTCGATGGGCGGTGACGAAGTCACGTCAAGGACTGACTGCACCGTCGTCCCAGGTACGAGGGTGACGCCCAGCAAGCCTTTCGCGAGCGTGCTGGCGTCGTCCGTTTGCTCGGAATTGGCGTGTCGCGGGGAGACGACGCTCGTCTTCGTCTCAAACGCGAGGTCGATGCCCGACGTGCCCCCTGTTGGGGCGCCGGCACCGTCGACTTGCTCGACAGCCGACGAGGGGCCGCCTCCTGCTTGGCCTTGGTTGCCCCGCCTCCTCCTCCGTCGGCGGGGGAGAGGGCGGGCTGAGCTTGAATGTTGTTCTTCCACCACACGAGGAAGACGTCGTCGATTCCGCCGCCGGCGGGCGGGCTGTCAGCCGCCATTGTCGCTGTCGCACGGCGGGGGAAGGAGTATCATGTCGTAGCTGGCGTCGAGGGACATGAACTCAAGACTCCCGAAACGGAGCACCGTCCCGGGCTGGAAAGGTTGCTGGAGACTGCCCATCTGGAGCTTGACGGGAAGCTATTCGTCAACACGCAGCAGGCCCCTACCTGACGCGCCAACTGTCGGCGTTTCGAGATCGGGGGGTCCCTGGGCCGACGAGTGAAATATCGCTGCGTGCCCCAGCCCAGATGGGTCGGCGCGAGGCCGAGCGTGAAGGGGGGAAGAAAGGCAGCCGGAGACGGACGTGAGAGAGGTGGGAATCCCACGGCCTTCGTGTTCGTCCCGCGCCCCGGTCGGGTGCGCTTGCAGTAGGGGGTTACAAGCGTCCACGCAGGAGGGGGAGCGAGCGGCCTCACGCGAGCGCCTGTCCCGTCCTCTTCCCCGCGCGGCCGACCCTCTGTAAGAGGGCCCTGGTCCTTCCTTTTATAGGCGTAAGGAGAGGATCCAGGTGTACAATGGGGGTGTAGCAGAGTGCTACGTGTCTAGCGGAGGAGAGCTAGCGCCCTAAGTACATGCTGTCGTGGCAGCCGGAGAGGTTTTGGCACCCGGTTCGTGTGGTGTCGTGGCCGTCGGAGGAGCGCTGGAGCCTGGCGGAAGGACAGCTGTCGGGGCTGTCGAGTCCTTGCTGACGTCCTCTTGCTTCCGTAAGGGGACTGAGAGCCGCCGTCGTCACAGAGCGTGCGGGGCGCCATCATTGCCTATCTGGCGGAGTGAGCCAGATGGGACGCCGGTCTTGTTCCCCGTAGCCTGAGTCAGCTTGGGGTAGGGTAATGATGGCGCCTCCTGTCGACGTGGTCGGTCCGTGCCCTAGGTTGGGCGATGTGGAGGCTCCTCCGAGGTCGGGGTCGAGTCTGTCTTCCGTGGCCGTGGTCGAGTCCGAGCCCCTGGGTCGGGCGAGGCGGAGACCGTCGGCTGAGGCCAGGGCTGAGTCCGAGCCCTGGGTCGGGCGAAGCGGAGTTCGTCGTCTTCTGGGGCTGAGCCCAAGCCCGAGCCCTGGGTCGGCGCGGAGCGGAGTTCGCCGTCTTCCGGGGCTGAGCCCAAGTCCGAGCCCTGGGTCGGGCGGAGCGGAGTTCGTCGTCTTCTGGGGCTGAGCCCAAGTCCGAGCCCTGGGTCGGGCGGAGCGGAGTTCGCCGTCTTCCGGGGCTGAGCCCGAGTCCGAGCCCTGGGTCGGGCGGAGCGAAGTTCGCCGTCTTCCGGGGCTGAGCCCGAGTCCGAGCCCTGGGTCGGGCGGAGCGGAGCTTCCTATGGTGCCTGAGGTCGGGCCTGACTGCCTGTCAGCCTCACTCTGTCGAGCGGCACAGCAGTCGGAGCGGCGCAGGTGACGCTGTCCTTTTGTCAGGCCGGTCAGTGGAGCGGCGAAGTGACTGCGGTCACTTCGGCTCTGTCGACTGGAGGACGCGTGTCAGGATAAAGGTGTCAGGCCACCTTTGCATTAAATGCTCCTGCGATCTGGTCGGTTGGCGTGGCGATTTGGTCAGGGTTGCTTCTTGGCGAAGACAGGGCCTCAGGCGAGCCGGAAGTATGTTCGTCGCTGGAGGGGGGCCTCGGGCGAGACGGAGATCCTCCGGGGTCGGCTGCCCTTGTCCGAGGCTAGGCTCGGGCGAGGCGTGATCGAGTCCCTCGAATGGACCGATCCCTGACTTAATCGCATCCATCAGGCCTTTGCAGCTTTATGCTGATGGGGGTTACCAGCTGAGAATTAGGAGACTTGAGGGTACCCCTAATTATGGTCCCCGACACAAATTAACCAAAGTTCCTCTTCTATGTGATAATGAGAGTGCAATCCGCATGGCGGATAATCCCGTTGAGCATAGCCGCACTAAACACATAGCCATTCGGTATCACTTCTTAAGGGATCACCAACAAAAGGGAGATATCGAGATTGCATACATTAATACTAAAGATCAATTAGCCGATATCTTTACCAAGCCACTTGATGAACAAACCTTTAACAAACTTAGGCATGAGCTAAATATTCTTGATTCTAGGAACTTCTTTTGTTAATTTGCACACATAGCTCATTCATATACCTTTGATCATATCTCTTTCATGTGCTACGACTAATGTGTTTTCAAGTATATTTCAAACCAAGTCATAGGTGTATTGAAAGGGAATTGGAGTCTTCGGCGAAGACAAAGGCTTCCACTCTGTAACTCATCCTTCGTCGTCGCTCCGAGCATCTCTCCGGCTTTGGTATAATCTTCACATGTTCTATTTGCCAAAGGGGAGAAAGTAGTTATGGAAGGGCTCTAATAATTCCGTTTTTGGCGATTTATGCCAAAGGGGGAGAGAGCATGAGCCCAAAGCAAAAGGACCGCACCACCACCTAAATTTAAAAAGAATTTCTCAATTGGTATGATTCTCAAATTAGTATCTCATTGTGTTCAAAAAGGGGAGAGGAGTAGTATTTTCAAAATCAATATCTTAAAACCCTCTTGAACACTAAGAGGAGGAATTTATCAAGGGGGAGTTTTGTTTAAGTCAAAGGAAAAGCATTTGAAACAGGGGGAGAAAATTTTAAATCTTGAAAATGCTTCGCAAAATCTTATTCATTTACCTTTGACTATTTGCAAAAGAACTTTGAAAAGGATTTATAAAAGAATTTGCAAAAACAAAACATGTGGTGCAAGCGTGGTCCAAAATGTCAAAAATTAAAGAAACAATCCATAGATATCTTATAAGTATTTATATTGGCTCAATTCCAAGTAACCTCTGCACTTACATTATGCAAACTAGTTCAATTATGCACTTCTATATTTGCTTTGGTTTGTGTTGGCATCAATCACCAAAAAGGGGGAGATTGAAAGGGAATTAGGCTTACACCTATTTTCCTAATTGATTTTGGTGGTTGAATTGCCCAACACAAAAATAATTGGACTAACTAGTTTGCTCTAGTCTATAAGTTATACAGGTGCCAAAGGTTCACAAAAAGCCAATAAAAAGACCAAGAAATGGGTTCAACAAAAAGAGCAAGGGATAACCGAAGGCAGCCCTGGTCTGGCGCACCGGACTGTCCGGTGTGCCACCGGACAGTGTCCGGTGCACTAGGGGACTCCAAGCCAAACTTCGCACCTTCGGGAATTCTCAGAGACGCTTCACTATAATTTACCGGACTGTCCGGTGTACCACCGGACAGTGTCCGGTGCTCCAGAGGAGAGCGGCTCTGAACTCGCCAGCTTCGGATTTCCGCTCCGCTATAATTCACCGGACATGTCCGGTGCACACCGGACTGTCCGGTGAGCCAGCGGAGCAACGGCTACTTCGCGCCAACGGTCGACTGCAACACATTAAATGCGCGCCAGCGCGCGCAGAGGAGTAGAGCACGCGCGGGTGGCACACCGGACAGTCTACAGGACTTGTCCGGTGCACCACCGGACAGCCAGGCGGGCCCACACATCAGAGCTCCAACGGTCGGAACCCAACGGCCTGGTGACGTGGCTGGCGCACCGGACACTGTCCGGTGGCGCACCGGACTGTCCGGTGCGCCATGCGACTGCAGCCTCCACCAAACGACTAGTTTGGTGGTTGGGGTTATAAATACCCCCAACCACCCCACATTCAAGTCATCCAAGTTTTCCAACTTCCAACCACTTACAAGAGCTAGGCATTTAATACAAAACACACCCAAGTGATCAAATCCTCTCCCAATTCCACAAAAGCATTAGTGTTAAGTGAGAGTGATTTGTTGTGTTCTTTTGAGCTCTTGCGCTTGGATTGCTTTCTTTCTCATTCTTTCTTGAGATCAAACTCACTTGTAATTGAGGCAAGAGACACCAATCGTGTGGTGATCCTTATGGGAACTTTGTGTTCCAAGTGATTGAGAAGAAAAGCTCACTCGGTCCAAGTGACCGTTTGAGAGAGGGAAAGGGTTGAAAGAGACCCGGTCTTTGTGACCACCTCAACGGGGAGTAGGTTTGCAAGAACCGAACCTCGGTAAAACAAATCCGCGTGTCACACTCTTCATTCGCTTGCGATTTGTTTTGCACCCTCTCTCTCGGACTCGTTTCTATTTTTAACGCTAACCCGGCTTGTAGTTTGTGTTTAAGTTTGTAAATTTCAGTTTCGCCCTATTCACCCCCTCTAGGCGACTTTCATCTTCTCTATCCATGGTGAAACCCTAGATCCAAAATATGGCTAAAATTAAGCTATAATGAACAAAAATTGACAAGATAAACATAAACCAACCTTTCTTAGCAATCTTTTTCCAAAAAAATAAAGATCAAAACCTCTCCAATATATTTTATGAAATCTGGACCTCCAAAATCGCCTTCAATGCAAGTTGGTTGGGACCTACAGTTCCTGTCGGGAGGAAGAAGGTGTATTTATAACACAAAAAGTTCAGTACAGTTCTCTTAACACAACCAGCAGTTTAAACGAGTTATTTCTACTGGTGGTTAGTTTAAGTGAAAATTATATTTTCATTGACGGTTCTTTTATACCAAGTGATTTGTAGTTTAGAGAGTCGTGATGTAGTTTACTCTTTAATTCGGGTGTTGCATTATTGGGGGCCTGAAAACAAGCGATGGTTAGATATGGGTGTCGTGCTCCTCATTTAAGCACATGACATCTATTTAACCCAAATCATTATGGTTCATCTCATTATTTCGAAACGAATGAAATAAATTGTGTGCCAGGTTGATGAGGAGGTGTAGCCGGGCACAGGGGCGGATCTCCACCCGGGGCTGCCCGGGCTGCAGCCCCGGGCGGCACTCGCGGCCCACCAGAGGGCCCATCGTCGCGCCCAGCCCCAAGTCCGAACTCTAGCTTTAGCCTCCAGCCGCCGCACCTCCTCTCTAGGCTCCAGTCGCCGCACCTCCTCTCCAGGGCTCCAGGCTCCAGCGCCGCATCGCGCTTGCTCACGGCCTGCGCGTCCTGCCTTCTCTGTCCTCTCCACTTCTCCAGTCTGAGCAGTCTCCAGCGGCAGCGCCGCAGCGCGCTCGGCCGCTCGCCCGCGGCCCGCGCGGTCGCGCCTCCTCTCCAGCGCCGCGTCGCATCGTGCTCGCGGCTACCCGGCTAGCCAGAGCCAGGCGCAGCGCGCTCGACCGGTGACCGACGACCGCAGCACGGGAGCAGTTGAGGCCTAAGGTTAATTTTGTGAATTTGTGATTTAAAGTTTGATTTGAAGTTTTGATTATACCTTGCTTCTTGTGTCGTATTAAATATTAATTATATTTTTTTGTTTGGTTTAAATTTTTTGTTATAATCTTACTTAGTAGCCACTTTTGGGTCAATCCTGTATCCGCCACTTGCCGGGCAGGTACATGACGTTCAGCGAATATGCGGTTGTTTGTGTGGAGAGGGAAGAATGGACTCACATCATCCCAGCTTAACCAACAAACATGCATAGCGTTTGTGATTTCTAGACTTGCCGATTGCCAACTCTCCGCGACGCATTGATTGGGTACACGTACAATTTGGGGGGCTGGAACCTGCAACTGCAAGCGGCTCGTGTTCTTTACGGCCGGCCCAAGTCCACGGCAGCGAGAGAAGCCACATGGAGGAGGAAGTTGGGACGGATGGATTCATTTGATTGGGACGACGACCACCAGCTTTTGCTTGAGCAAACATGGGGGGTGGGAAGCTGGCGCAAGCTCATGCATGCCATGTTCATCACTATCCAAATCCAAAGGAGATGGCCACCATCGGGGACATCGTGTCAACTTGGCTATTTGATAGGATTGGGAGCTCCGTGTCTGCCTGTCACTGCGCCGGGATCGGAACCTGATGCGATACGATAGGATTCGCAGTACGTACAGATTTCATTAATTAGTAGTGATGTTACTAATCGTACGCATGGACATGATTCTCCGATCCTTCTGCTACCTTCTACAGGAGGAGTCTATGCCGTTTTTACTACTTCACTAGAATGAGAAAGCGCCTGGCGCTAAACCGTTTGTGCACGTAGGAAACAAATTAAATCATATGTTGTAGCATATAGGAAATACACTTAAAACCATGACTTTGGAGAAAGATCTTACCTCAAGAAGATAGATATAATTGAGAACTTTGGAGTGGCAATTTGTAAAATCAATATTCTCTCATAAACCGCACATGTATAGTTTAAGGTTCTGAGGCTCTCCTCCATATCAACATAAAAGCTCCACAATTTTAAAGATCTGTGCACTTTCATTTGAACGGGCTCATCCTCCTCAACAGTAGTTGCATCAATCGTAATGTTAGTATGAATGTTATAATATAAAATACGCAGGAAAATTTAAAAATAACACGGATCTAACAGACTATATTACACCCTGCCTCTTAACCTCAAGAGAGGGCTCTGGTGTTACTTGCTTCATCAGTTCAATAGCCTCGTAAAAATTGTTGTGGTGCAGCTCCTTCTCTGTCCACTCGCACCAAAATACTGGGCTAAATGGTCATTTGCCTTATAATTCACTTACATGTGAAGCCTGTTCGAAGATATCTTCAGCACTATCTAGATGATTGTGTTTCTCATACACCTAGGGGTGATAATGGATCGTGATCCAAATGTTTCATCACATTTTGTTAGAATCTTAAATTAATTTTAGTTCAAAAATGAATAGAAATAGAGCCTGATACTAACCCAATCCTTAAATTTTAGTGTAGAATTTAGAGCCCATTGCCAGCCCTACATACATCTTTGCAAATTAATTTCACCCACAGAGACTCAATTGTCTTCATTGGATCTACTATTTTCACAGCTTCAACATATGTCGCTAACCGTCTTGTAGGATCCTTTTCAAAGAGTTTCACCCTCCTATACATATTGTTGCATTGTTAGCAAATCTACCAAACCAGAACAAAAGGAAATAGTAATGTGCATTAGTAGCACACTACATGTTTGCATCTTACATCATAATTTGCTAAATGAGATCTGAGCCACTTGCATTCAACAAAGAATCAGTAATTTTTCCATCTATAGAAAATTTGTGCAAACACTTAAAACCACATGTTCATGTATTCAAATATTCAATTAACTCATATAATAGCACTCTTTGTTTGAGATTATTGTTCACTTTAGCGTTGTCTTAAATAAAAATTCTCTAAATTTCACAAAGTACTACAATATCAAAGTACTACTATCCATGTCTACGAAGGGTAGTGCATATATTTAAATTGTAGCACTATGTCCAAATAGATGCACTAATCAGCTACTTAACATAGCACTGAGCCTCCCAAAAAGAGTTACATATGGGAATTGAGCTAACTGTGCGTCAGAGTTTAGGTTCCTGGGGATCCCTCACAACCCTTTGTAGACAACTAAAAGTTTCAATGTTGTGTGCACAAACATCTAGGCTAGAGTTATCCAAATATGAGATGTCCTCCAGGTTATCTTGAAACCCCAAGGTTAAGCAAATTGGGTCGTGATGTGCTTTTGGGACAGGTCTCGAATGTCGAATATATCATGGAGTCTGGACATCGTCACTGATCTATTGTTTGCCTAGTATCAAGTTTTCACCATGTCAGGATCATACGCTCTCCTATTAAATTACGTAAAAATTGATCCGTAGATCATTTGCATGTATGCCCTGGCTCACCACAATATATCTCTCGTAGTACATACAATGCGAAATGTGGCAATGTATACCTAAAATTTTATCTAAGCGTTCTGGGTTGTGACGTCCTTTTGGGATAGGTCTCGGATGGTGTTCCTATTATGTGCAAGGTGGCTTCAGTTTTGGGTGGCTAATTTGTATGCATTGGGAATGCTGGCAACATGTTTCCATGAGATTAGAAATACAGTCCCAGGAATGACAACATATATTCTGTAACATAATGGAAGCAAAAGGGAAACCGAGAGAAGAGGGTCTTAAATTAGTTTTCTGTTTTAGTGATCAACAAAGCATCGTTTTTTCTCTAAGTTGCGGAGAACATTTCTTTTCTTACACTATAAGGGGATGGGTAAATAGTGGACTATTTTGTGATGATTGAGTTTTTTTTCTTTTGAAACAAGCCGACATTGCATATACAAAGAAGAAAAAAAGAGCCGGCGACAACTTTTTCTATCAGACAACCTCTGTAGAGCTCTGCACAGAAATGGTAATATGTGTCTTGATTCTTAAACTTTGGACGAAGTATCATCAATGGAAGTTGTCGCCTACCAGGTGAGTCACTCTGGCACGTTGTTTAGTGGTCGCCTGGTATAAACTACGGTCAAAAGCTATGACGAGTAACGACTTTTTTCACGCCTATGGTTAAGTATATGGCTGCTCTATTACTTCATCATGCATGCTGTGTATATGGCTATTTTTATGGCTGTTATAGATTTAGAGTACATGGTTCTTACACCAAATGAGGGAATATCAACACTGTTAACCAACGAATGGTGCTTCCAAATAGATAGATAAGTGGTCCATACCAACAGATGTGATGTTATTTTTACTGAAGGTCTCATGTTCTTCCCTTCAAAGTATATGAGGTTGCATGCATATTGTCAATTGCACTATGGGATATAATCATATGTGCTAATGTTGCTGATTTTAATTTCCCATCTACCTTGCTCTATCTGGGAGGTATAGTCCCTGAGAGAAAGAACAAAAAAGAAAAGAAACCAATGTTATTCTATAATAAATAACATGATTGGTAAAGAAACAAAGAAGCAGCCTAACATATATTCAGATGAATATTTTCTAGGTCAAACCACTGGTAAAAATAGTAGTTGACAACTACCTGACATGTTGTTTCACTATCGAATGAAATTGCATTTTGCACAAATTGTAGCCTCCTAAGCTCCTACCATGAACGAACCACAATGAGCTAAGCGATACTCTGAACTCTCAGCAAAACCAAAGGATGCCTGGAACACAAATCGATGAAAAGCACCCAACAACCAGATGATAAGATGCACAGGTAGAGGTTTGTGGCAAAACAAACCTGCCACACGGAGGCCTTCGCAAGATCTGGTTTAGAAACGCTCTTAGCACTGACCCCATGGAATGCCGGCTAGAGGCCTGACAACGCGGGCGTGGAGCAGGGGCAGTATGAGGCGAGGCGGCTCTCTAGCCACCGTCGGCCTCGTCTCTGGTAGGACAAGGGGGTCCCGTGGTAGATGGCTTCAACGTGTCCGTGAGGAGAAGGATGTCCTCTGGGTGTGTCGACGCGGGAGCGACAGAGCAGGCAGAGATAGAGGAGAGTGGGATGCGGGCGAGGCTAGGTGGTAGAGGTGGAAGAACGGATGGATGGACGGTGGGTTGAATTTTTTAGAAGCCAAAGGGTTATTTTGTAAAATACACAGGGCACGTGTCAACGCTGAAACGGCTGTGCCTCCGCGAAATGTGGTCGTGCGTCGAAAGGGCTTCAACTTTTAATAACAGAGATTCCTTGTCCTGTTACTGCTATACTATGTGCGTTCGGTGTGGCCAGCTCAACACTATGTCGTCATGGCAATGTCGCGATGGCTAGTTTGGTGACAAAAAGGATCGAAGGGTGGTTGAGGAGGAAATGAGCTAATTTCCTCCTCTAATCCCTCTCAACTACTTTGAGGAGGAAACTAGCCCTATGAGTTTTTAAAACATATCCTCAAACCATATATATATATATATACATTATGAGCTCTGGTCTTCCAATAGCTAGAGTGAAGACCAGGTCAGACAGTGCCATCTGAGCGTCTATAAAAGAAGATCCAAAGCCCTAGGGTTCAGTTTTGGACGCCCCACCCTGATTCACGAGCGACGGCGCCCAACCAAGCACGTGCTACGGTGGTGGTTGCCCGAGAGCGTGCACGGCGGCGGACCCTCGGCCGGTGGTTGTGGTGGCGGCAGCTCCCCGACCCAGACGCGTGGTAGCGGCGGTTCCCAGATCGGTGGCGCAGTGGCGACGACTCCCCGATCTAGAGGGCGAGTGACGGCGAGGCTCCGGTGCAGGTGAGCGACGATGACCCAAGGGCTCCGAGGCTAGCGAGAGTCGGCGGCACTCCCAAGGCGGGTGGGCCAGCGATGACGCACCCCTAGGCTTGAGCGGCGGCGGCACACCCTAACCCACGAACGACGGTGGCACCCCCGACGTGCGAGTAGCGATGGTACCGTACGAGGCGCGAGGTTCGAGCAGCGTCACGGAAGACGCGAGGTGCGCGAAACGACGGTCGTGCGTGATATCCTCCGATCCGGCGCAGTTCTAGCAGCCCGAGTGATGACCTCCCTCAGTTCTTGTGTCCTGGACGCCATCCTCCGGCGAGAACCTCCTCCGTTCCGTGTTATGCCTTTCGATTATTGTGTTTTATGTCTACCATATGCATTATTTACGCTTGAACACGTAGTTCGTACATCAGTTTGCTGCATGCATATTTTTTGCATGCACATTGAAAAGGTAATTCCTTGATTTTTTTATGTTTGTAATTACTATAAAAACAAATCAAATCACTTATGTTCGTAACTGCCAGATTTTTACATCCGCGATGAAATTGTTCCTAATTCCTGCGCGGTGTTCTTAGTTGGACCGATATTAGGGTTTTTATCAATTATGCTACACAGTGTAAGTATTTATGCGTCTTTGTATAAGAATTTATGTTATGTGTGACTCATGTCATCCATTTTTTTGCGCGTGTGCAGTGGAAACAAAAATATCATCCAAAATTTGCGCCAATACAATGAAAACTTTCACGATCTACCATAATTTTTGGATCTGCATAAAAATAGAATTCGCGTGCATGTGACTCCCATATTTTTCGGATCTGCCATAAAAATAGGATCGTGAATACAACCCACTAGAGCTATCAACCTCTCATATTTGCTCGATATTTACGCTTATAACTGAGGGTTTTTATGCTCAAAACTTAAAGTTTTTTTACCAATTATGCTACACGGTGTAATTATTTATTCGACTTTGTATAAGAATTTATGCTCGGCATGACTCATGTCATCCATTTTTTGCGTGTGTGAAGTGGAAACGAAAATATCATCCAAAATTTGTGTGCATGCAAATAGAAACTGCATGCATGCGACTTCCATATTTTTCGGATCTGCCATTGTCGGCGTTTCGACCCCGGGGGGTCCCTGGACCGACGAGTAAATTGTCGCCGCGTGCCCCAGCCCAGATGGGTCGGCGTGAGACGGAACGCGAAGGGGGGAAAATGGAGCCGGAGGGAGACAGGCGTAAAAGGGGAAACCCGCGGCCTTCGTGTTTGTCCCGCGCCCAGGTCGGGTGCGCTTGCACTAGGGGGTTACAAGCGTCCGCGTGGGAGAGAGCGAGAGGCTTATGCGCGTCGTCCCGTCCTTCCCCCGCGCGGCCAACCCTCTGTAAGAGGGCCCTGGAGCTTCCTTTTATAGGCGTAAGGAGGGGGTCCAGGTGTACAATCGTGAGATGTAGCAGTGTGCTAACGTGTCTAGCAGAGAGGAGCTAGTGCCCTAAGTACATGCCGTCGTGGCAGCCGGAGAGGTTTTGGCACCCTGTTCGTGTGATGTCGTGGCCGTCGGAGGAGCGCTGGAGCCTGGCGGAAGGACAGCTGTCGGGGCTGTCGAGTCCTTGCTGACGTCTCCTTGCTTCCGTAAGAGGGCTGAGAGCCGCCGTCGTCATGGAGCATGTGGGGCGCCATCATTAATTGTTTATCGGGGCGAGCCAGATGGGACGCCGGTCTTGTTCCCCGTAGCCTGAGCTAGCTAGGGGTAGGGTAATGATGGCCCCTCCTGTGACGTGGTCGGTCCGAGCCCTGGGTAGGGTGAGGCAGAGGCTCCTCCGAGGTCGAGGTCGAGTCTGTCTTCCGAGGTCGAGGTCGAGTCCGAGCCCTTGGGTTGGGCGAGACGGAGATCGTCGGCTGAGGCCGAGGTCGAGTCCGAGCCCTGGGTCGGGCGAGGCGGAGTTCGCCGTCTTCCAGGGCTGAGCCCGAGTCTGAGCCCTGGGTCGGGCGAGGCGGAGTTCACTGTCTTCCGGGGCTGAGCCCGAGTCTGAGCCCTGGGTCGGGCGAGGCGGAGTTCGTCATCTTCCGGGGCTGAGCCCGAGTCCGAGCCCTGGGTCAGGCGAGGCGGAGTTCGTCGTCTTCCGGGGCTGAGCCTGAGTCCGAGCCCTGGGTCGGGCGAGGCGGAGCTTCCTATGGCGCCTGAGGCCGGACTTGGCTGCTGTCAGCCTCACTCTGTCGAGTGGCACAGCAGTCGGAGCGGCGCAGGCGGCGCTGTCTTCTTGTCAGGCTGGTCAGTGGAGCGGCAAAGTGACGGCGGTCACTTTGGCTCAGTCGACTGAAAGGCGCGCGTCAGGATAAGGTGTCAGGCCACCTTTGCATTAAATGCTCCTGCGATACGGTTGGTCGTTGTGGCGATTTGGCCAAGGTTGCTCCTTGGCGAAGATTGGGCCTCGGGCGAGCCGAAGGTGTGTCCGTTGCTTGACGGGGCCCTCGGGTGAGACGTGAATCCTCCGGGGTCGGCCGCCCTTGCCCGAGGCTGGGCTCGGGCGAGGCGAGATCGTGTCCCTTGAGTGGACCGGGCCTTGAATCAATCGCACCCATCAGGCCTTTGCAGCTTTGTGCTGATGGGGGTTACCAGTTGAGATTAGGAGTCTTGGGGGTACCCCTAATTATGGTCCCCGACAGTAGCCCCCGAGCCTCGAAGGGAGTGTTATTACTCAGTTGGAGGCTTTTGTCGCACTTTTTTGCAAGGGGACCGGCCTTTCTCGGTTGCGTTTTGTTCAGGTGGGTGCGCGCGAGCGCACCCGCCGGGTGTAGCCCTCGAGGCCTCGGAGGAGTGGTTTGACTCCTTCGAGGTCTTAATGCGTTTCGCAATGCTTCGGCCGATCTGGTTGTTCCCTCATGCGAGCTGGTCGCCTGGGTGCACGGTCGGGTCCCAAGTTCTCGGGCTGGTATGTTGACGCTGTCAACGGTTTGGCCGGAGCCGGGTTTGCGAGAGCAGCCCCCGAGCCTCCGCACAGAGCGAGAGGGCGGTCAAGGACAGACTCGACTTTTTTACATACGCCCCTGCGTCGCCTTTCCGCAAGGAGGAGGGGGGAAAGCGCCATGTTGCCCTTGGAGGGCGCCGAACATGGTGTCTCCAGTGAGCTGCTGACGGGTAATCCGAGTGGACGCCCGTGCCCCATTTGTTAGGGGTCGGCTAGAGGCCCGGAGGCGTGCTCCAAAAGTACCTGCGGGTGATCTGCCGGACCCGGTCCCCTTTTGACGGGGTCCGAGGGCTTGATGCCTCCCTCTGATGGGATTCCGTTACAAGATCGTTCCCGCTGGTCTCGGAAATGTCCTAGGGTACCTCGGGAGCGTAGCCCGAGCCTTGGTTATGTATCGAACGTACCCAGGGTCATCCCTCGCTCTGCGTCTGAGGTGGCTGTGAACCCTTCGAGGGCCAGCCTACGAACCCCTGATCAGTAGTGGGCGCGGAGGCTGAGTGGCCTGAGGCGGCCGTTGAACCCTTCCGAGGGGCCAGCCCTCGAACCTCTGACCAGTAGCGGGCGTGGAGCCCGAGCGCTCTGAGGCGGCTGTCGAACCCCTCCGAGGGGCCAGCCTTCGAACCTCTGATCAGTAGGGGGGCTCGGGGCCCGTTTCCTTCGCGGAGAAGGATCCCTTTCGGGGTATCCCCTTTCCCGGTCCCTGTTGTAAGAGAGAGAAAGAGGAAGAGGAAAAGGATACAAAATCGACGGAGGTGAAGCGTCGCCCGCTTCTCCTGCCAAAGGTGCCGCCTGTCCCGCCGCAGAGTTAATGCGACGGGACGAGTGGTTCGCGGGGCAGCCGTTGCGCGTGCGTGAGCTGTTCGAGGAACGGAACACGGGCGCGCCGTCTTCACGCCGTGGGAGAGGGTTCTCTCGCTGTCCCAGGAGGGGACGTGAGCTTGGCTGACGACTTGACTGCTGCTTCCGCTCGCCTGCCACTGCCATTACTGCCGGCCCATTTTTGGCCGTATTGACCGTCGCGCCTTCTCCCGCGGCTGACTGACCCGTGACCGATGTGCCTGGTTGGCACTGTTGGGTCATACGCAGGGTTGCCTCGAGTCGCGGTACTGGTTCCGCATTCGAGGAGGCACGGTAGTGGCGCGAGTGGTGGTGCAGTTTCTTGCGTGTAGCAACCGGCGCGCCGGTTACATGACGTGTGGGCCTGGGCCTCCATGCTGGACGCGTTGGAGTCGAAAGGGTGCGCCCACTTGGTGCGGTTGCATGCCGCCTGCATGGCAGTCCGCCCTTTCACCCGCTGGTTTGGGCGAAAGTGGCGGAATGCTTGTAACCGCTGGGCAGTTGCTCGCACCGCGCGCGGCGGTTTGGCTTCTTCTGCCCTGGGCCAGCTTGCATGACGCGTGGGACCCAGTCCCCGTGTCGTAGGGGGAGGACCTTGGAGCGTGTTGGAGAAGACTCAGCCCGCGATGGCTGAGGACGCAAGTGGGGAGAGTTGCCTTTAAAAGGAGGGTGACCCCCTTGAAAGGCAACTATGTCTTCGCGCTCCCCTTATGCATCGCGTCTTTCCACCTTCTGAGCCCCGGGATGGGGAACACTCGCAGTCCTTCCGCCTTGTCGTTGGAGGAACGCAACTTCGCGGAAGTTGGTACCTTTCAGCCATCGTTCGGCTTCAAGGATTTTCATCAGGCAGCCCGGCCGCATCCCCTCGCCGGTGGTCACCCAAGACAGTGACCACCAGCTCCTGGGTGGGGAGAAGCAAGCCGGGCTGCGGCCTCTGCCCCTCCCTCAGCTTCAAGGATGTTCATCATCAGTGCTGGGGAGGGGAGTGCGCTGGGTTGGGGTCGGTCTCTGTGCGGGCAGCGTCCCGCTCCTTCCCTCAGCGATCGGGGGAAGGGCGTTCGCCGTTCGTGGCGCTGGCAGCTGCCGCGTGCCGGCTCTTCGGCCCGAGCGGCTTCGGCGCCGCTTCCGGTGCCACCTTCCGCCACGGCAGTCGGAAGAGGTTTCTCCGTCGACGAGATAGCCGGTGCCGCCCACAGACTGACCTCCAACTCTACGGCCTTCTGCTCGTCCTCGCCCCTCGAGTGGGGACGTGGGCGAGGGCCTTATGGCAGCAGCATCCGCCCTGAGGTCATCGCTGCTGCTGTTCGGCCGCTCGGAGCAGAAGTTGTCGTCGTCGCTGCTGGAGCGGGTGGCGGCGAGCCATTCGTCGGCCTTCTGTTGCTCCGCAGGCCCCCCGATCGTGTGGGGTTGTTCGTACCTGCGGAGGTGGAACCGGGGTTCCATTTGTAATGGCACCTTGAGTGTCGGTGTCTTGTTCATTGTGGCTGTCGAGGCCTGAACATATATGTATTTTCGGCACGGAGCCGTGTTTTTTCCTCATTTCGAGCACTAGGATTCGCCTGTCGGCTAACTGGACCGCTTAACCAAGTGTGAGTTGCCTCGTGCGAAGGTGACGAGTGAGGTATCCGTATCCCGGAGGCGTAGGAATCCCTCGGCTCGGTCAACCTTGCCGCCCGAGGCTTCTCTTGCTTAGTTAAAGGAAATCCTCGGCCGCTCTTCGATGAGCCAAAGCCGGAGGCAGCGGTGTCAGCATGGACAGAGGCAGAGTTGGTTCGAAAAGAAGACTTCGTCGGCCGGAGCCTGTCCGGGCCGTCCACTGGTGGGATCGACGCTTGAGTCGAGTTGCCGAGGCCACGAGCTGGGCTGATGTCCTCGGGGGACAGCTGGCTGAGGCTTTGGGGTGGCCGGCCGAGCCGTCTGCCCGGGCCGGATTCCTGGAGAAGACCCTGGCGGCGATGGGCCGGGCGCGATGCTGATGTCGTCCTTCGGAGTGGGGATCCTCCGACCACGTTGCCGTCCGAGGCTAGGTCGGACTTCGCCGAAGGTGTAGTTGACGCCGAGGGTGCTGCCGCTCCCTTCAACTGTCAAGGTCCGAGCCTGCAGGATCGGTTTATCTTGTAGTGTGCGTATGTTTTCTGCGGCCGCCGAGGCCCAAACATACTGTCGTCGTGTTGTAAAGCTGCGTTTCTTTTCCTCTTGTTTTGAGTGTCTGGACTTGTTTGTCGGTAACAGAATTGCTTGTCCGAGCGAGAGTTACTTTTCACGGAAGGTGATGAGTGAGGTATCCGTATCCCGGAGGCGTAGGAGTCCCTCGGCTCGGTCGGCCTTGCCGCTTACGTGTACTCTTACTCGTCAGTAGGGTTCTGCTATCGATATAGTCGAGAAAACCCGAAAAATCGTTTCGGCAGAAGAGTTTTCGAGCGTGAAGACTTGTTCGGTCCGCGGAATCACTTATCCGAGCGTGAGTTACTTATCGCAGAAGGTGAAGAGTGAGGTATCCGTATCCCGGAGGCGTAGGAGTCCCTCGGCTCGGTCAGCCTTGGCTGCTTATGTGTACTCCGTCGTTTTCAGGATTCCACTTTCGAAGTAGTCGAAAAGCACGAAAGACATTCTGGCAGAAAAGATCTTTTTCCGAGGAAAAATTTTGACGCAGAGGGGGTTCCCCCCTTCTAGCCCCTGAGGGAGGGTCGGGCTTTGCCGAGGCAAGGCTGACCATTCCTTGATGGTTAGACTTCGTGTGTGAACGAGGTGTACGAACAACTTGAAAGCATCTTAAGGGTAGAAGCGACGTAGCTGTCGGATGTTCCAAGCGTTGCTGTAGACCTCGCCTTGACTGTTGGCCAGCTTGTACGTCCCGGGCTTCAGAACATTGGCGATGACGAACGGCCCTTCCCAGGGAGGCGTGAGCTTGTGCCGCCCTCGGGCGTCTTGTCGCAGCCGAAGCACCAAGTCGCCCACCTGGAGGTCTCGGGACCGAACCCCTCGGGCGTGGTAGCGTTGCAGGGACTGCTGGTACCGCGCCGAGTGTAGTAAGGCCATGTCCCGAGCCTCTTCCAGCTGGTCCAGTGAGTCTTCTCGGTTAGCTCGATTGCTTTGGTCGTCGTAGGCCCTCGTCCTCAGGGAACCGTATTCTAAGTCTGTGGGCAAGATGGCCTCGGCCCCATAGACTAGAAAAAACGGTGTGAAGCCTGTGGCTCGGCTCGGCGTTGTCCTCAGACTCCAGACCACCGAGGGGAGCTCCTTCATCCATCGCCTGCCGAACTTGTCGAGGTCGTTGTAGATTCGAGGCTTGAGCCCTTGCAGAATCATGCCATTGGCACGCTCTACTTGCCCATTCGTCATGGGGTGAGCCACGGTGGCCCAGTCCACCCGGATGTGGTGATCCTCGCAGAAGTCCAGGAACTTTCTGCCGGTGAACTGGGTGCCATTGTCGGTGATGATGGAGTTCGGGACCCCAAAACGATGGATGATGTTGGTGAAGAACGCCACCGCCTGTTCGGACCTGATGCTGTTTAGGGGTCGGACCTCGATCCACTTGGAGAATTTGTCGATGGCGACCAGCAGGTGCGTGTAGCCCCCGGGTGCCTTCTGCAAGGGGCCGACGAGGTCCAGCCCCCACACCTCAAACGGCCAGGTGATGGGTATCGTCTGCAGAGCCTGAGCGGGCAGGTGTGTCTGCTTCGCATAGAACTGACACCCTTCGCAGGTGCGGACAATTCTAGTGGCGTCGGCCACCGCGGTCGGCCAGTAGAAACCTTGTCGGAAGGCGTTTCCAACAAGGGCTCGAGGCGCTGCGTGATGATCGCAAGCCCCCGAGTGTATCTCTTGTAAGAGCTCCTGACCTTCGGCGATGGATATGCATCGCTGAAGGATGCCTGAGGGGCTGCGGTGGTAGAGCTCCTTCCCGTCCCCCAGCAAGACGAACGACTTGGTGCGCCGCGCCAACCGCCGAGCTTCGGCTCGGTCGAGGGGTAGCTCTCCTCGGTGGAGATATTGCAGGTACGGGGTCTGCCAGTTTCGATTAGGCATGACCCCGCTCCGCTCCTCCTCGACGCGCAGTGCCTCACCCTTGGGGGCCGAGGGTGCCTTGGGCTGAGCCGAGGCCTTCTCGGGCTCGGGCGCGTCATCGATCTTGACGGAGGGTTGATGCAGGTCTCGGGAGAAGACGTCCGGGGGAACCGTTGTCCGCCCCGAGGCTATCTTAGCCAGCTCATCTGCAGTCTCGTTGTAGCATCGGACGATGTGGTTAAGCTCGAGCCCGTAGAACTTGTCCTCCAGGCGTCAAACCTCATCGCAGTAGGCTTCCATCTTCGGGTCGCGGCAGTGGGAGTTCTTCATGACTTGGTCGATGACGAGCTGCGAGTCACCGCGAGCGTCGAGGCGTCGGACCCCTAGCTCGATGGCGATGCGCAACTCGTTGACCAGAGCCTCGTACTCAGCCACATTGTTGGACGCCGGGAAGTGGAGGCGTAGCACGTAGCGTAGGTGCTTCCCGAGGGGCGATATGAAGAGCAGGCCCGCGCCTGCCCCTGTCTTCATCAGCGACCCATCGAAAAACATGGTCCAAAGTTCCGGTTGGATCGGAGCTGTCGGGAGCTGGGTATCGACCCATTCAGCCACAAAATCCGCCAAGACAAGGGACTTAATGGCCTTCCGAGGGGCGAACGAGATCGTCTCGCCCATGATTTCCATCGCCCACTTTGCAATTCTACCCGAGGCCTCTCGGCACTGGATGACCTCCCCCAGGGGGAAGGATGACACCACAGTTACCAGATGAGACTCGAGGTAGTGTCGCAACTTCCGCTGTGTCAGGATCACTGCGTACAGCAGCTTCTGAATTTGTGGGTAGCGGATCTTGGTCTCGGACAGTACCTCACTGATGAAGTAGACTGGCCTCTGGACGGGCAATGCATGCCCCTCTTCTCGTCTCTCAACCATGATCGCGGCGCTAACCACCTGAGTGGTGGCGGCGACGTAGATCAAGAGGGCTTCTCCGGCGGCAGGAGGCACCAAGATGGGCGCGTTCGTGAGGAGCGCCTTCAGGTTCCCGAGGGCTTCCTCG
Organism: Zea mays; assembly: GCF_902167145.1. Lineage (NCBI taxonomy): Eukaryota > Viridiplantae > Streptophyta > Magnoliopsida > Poales > Poaceae > Zea > Zea mays. The sequence goes on from NC_050105.1 coordinate 117,824,950, forward strand.
GCCTCAGGGATCCAAGTGAAGCACTCGGCCTTTCTTAAGAGGCGGTACAGAGGCAGGCCTCTTTCGCTGAGGCGCGAAATGAAATGGCTCAGAGCCGCAAGGCATCCCGTTACCCTCTGTACGCCTTTCAAGTCCTTGATGGGCCCCATGTCGGTGATGGCCGTGATTTTCTCCGGGTTGGCCTCGATGCCCCGCTCGGAGACGATGAACCCCAAGAGCATGCCTCGGGGGACCCCGAAGACACACTTCTCGCGATTGAGCTTTACGCCTTTCGCCTTGAGACACCGGAATGTCGTTTCAAGGTCGGAAAGGAGGTCGGAGGCTTTTCTCGTCTTGACTATGATGTCATCGACGTAGGCCTCGACCGTTCGACCAATGTGTTCGCTGAACACGTGGTTCATGCACCGTTGGTACGTTGCACCCGCATTCCTCAAACCGAACGGCATGGTAAAATAGCAGTACATGCCGAAAGGTGTGATGAAAGAAGTCGCGAGCTGGTCGGACTCTTTCATCCTGATTTGGTGATACCCTGAGTAGGCATCGAGGAAAGATAGGGTTTCGCACCCAGCAGTGGAATCCACGATTTGATCGATGCGAGGTAGAGGGTAGGGAACTTTCGGACATGCTTTGTTTAGACCAGTGTAGTCTACACACATCCGACATTTCCCTCCTTTCTTTCTCACAAGCACAGGGTTGGCAAGCCATTCGGGATGGAATACCTCTTTGATGAACCCTGCCGCCATTAGCTTGTGGATCGCCTCGCCTATGGCTCTGCGCTTTTCTTCGTCGAATCGACGCAGAGACTGCTTCACGGGTCGGGCTCCAGCTCGGATATCCAGCGAGTGCTCGGCGACATCCCTCGGTATGCCAGGCATGTCCGAGGGACTCCACGCGAAAACGTCGGCGTTTGCGCGGAGAAAGTCGACGAGCACTGCTTCCTATTTGGGGTCGAGCTCGGAGCTTGTTGGAGACTCGTTCTCAAGTGCTATGAATTAAGAACAAGGCAACATAAAATGTTAAATATCAACGTCCTTCGTCCTTGAAACATTATTCCCTTGAGGATAATGGGCCTTGGACGAAGGTTGATGAAAGTAAAATTACGGAGCTTAGACCTTCGTATTGAGATATCAATAGATATTGCAAGATGAGATGAAATGAAAGGTATGAAAGGGACAAATAAATCATAGACGAATTACATTACATTTACTTAATATATTGAGTCATTGAATACAATAATACCTCTGCCTTGGCAAAAGGTTGGATTCCGAAAGATGCGATTGCAATTACTAGAATGCCCGAACAGTAACGGAATACTGTTCACTATTTATAGGCACAGGGCGCAGCCTGTGAGGAATTACAAGTATGCCCCTTATAAAAGCTTACAACATTGATTCAGACCTTTATGGACTAAAAGGTCATTCTATCTTTAAGTCGGTTTGTAATACCGAAGCTTCACGAAGAGGAACCTTCGGCTATCTTATGCAAACAGCTTCAGCCGAGGACCACTTCTTTCTATAAGACCTTCGGCGACGAAGCATAGACCCAACAGTAGCCCCTTTCACGGTGCTAGATCATTTTTCGTAACGAGCTTGATCCGTGAAAAAAGTCTCTTAAGCTTCGGAGCGCCGAAGGTCTAAAAAACATCTTCCCTGAGCTCGTTGTCGAGAAACGATTCAATCTCCCAGCGTGTAGCGGCCCCACCTTGCAGAGTTACTGTTCGGTCTCTGCGGTCCACCACGCAGCGAGTGCGAGCGGGTGTCCGCCTGGTGTAAAATTTCTGGCGCTTCGCCTTCTTACCTGCAGCACTATATAAACAGACGAGTAGGTGTGAAGTTACCACAGCATTCATTGCTATTTGCACTGTTTTGCTGCCAAAATTTTTAGCCGTCGCCGAAGCTTGTCTGTCGGAATCGAACGAAGCTCCAGCTTGAAGCCTGCTTCGGAGGAAGAAAGTATTAAAGTTTCACAAGTTCATAATTAAATGGCCAGAGTCCGTTCTACCGCCAGGGTTGAGCGTGAGGGGGACGAAACTGAAGCTTCGGAGACTGTCCCTATCTCCGAAGCCATGCAACGATCCGGGCTAGTGACTTCGGAAAAGATTCCTAGTGATGATGCAGAACAAGCAATCGCTGAAGCAGAGGAAGAAGAAAATGAGGAAACTGATCCCGAAGATGATTATCGCATTGCCATGCCAAGCAAACCCAGCCACTTGGACTTCGGGAAATCTACTGTTTCGAAGGCTGATCTGTCCAAGATGGTAAAATCGGGCTTTTTTACTGAATATCAGAAGAAGCTATTGCGCTTCGGGGGAGAAGAGACTACCCCAAAGCCGGAGAAAGATGAAATTGTTATTTTCAAAAGCTTTCTAAAGGCTGGATTAAGGTTCCCCCTACATGGGATTATTGCAGAGGTACTGAATAAGTTCGATATCTATTTTCACCAGCTGACCCCTAACGCTATCGTTAGACTTATTGTTTATATCTGGGCACTCCGAAGCCAAGCAGTGGAACCATTTGCGGACAGCTTTTGCCGGGTTCACGAGTTGCATTATCAAACGAAGGCTAGAAAGGATGGATTGCACGACAATTTTGGTTGTTATAACTTCGCCTATCGGAAAACTACAAAGTTTCCTGTAATTAGCTATCGAAGCAAATGGGCAGCAGGCTGGAAATCTGAGTGGTTCTATGTCAAGGTTGATGACGACAAGGAAAAGCTTGTGCAAAGCCCGCTGGAACTAATCTTCAGAGAAACCCGACCTCGCTGCAACATGACACCCGAAGGTCCTACACAACAAGCAATGAGTGAATTCAGAATTATTGCAGAGCATATCAGCACAAGGGACCTGGTTCAAGAGTTTTTAGCTTTCAAAGTTTTTCCCAGTTTGAAAGAATGGGAAATGCCGAAGCTTCAGGGGGAAAAGAAAGAAGGTGAACTTGTACGTTTACCTTACTATTTCAAGTTTAAAAAGTACTTTAAAACACCTTGCCAAGAGTGGCTAGATACAATTGAAGTAATGTGCAATGAAATACTTGGCAATTATTCCAAAAAAGAAGATCAATTGATGACCGCTGCCTTCGGCACCCGTCCGAAGCGAAGGCTAAATCGAGTGTTGGACGCCTTGGGCTTCGATTATCCTGATTATGAAAATCTGAACAAAGGTGCTGGGGGCCAAAAAAGAAAAAGGATAACTGAGGCCATGAATGAAGAAAAAGAACCATTAAAGAAGAAAATTCCGAAGAAGAGGAAAGCTTCTTCTCCGAAGCGACAAATATCCGAAGCAGAAGAAACCCCCGCATCACCTTCTGCTGCTGTCGTTGAAGAAATTCTGAAGGTAATGACTGAATCCTTACCTGCGAAGCTAAGTCCACTGGGCCCTCAACTGACAAAGTTTTTTCAGAAGGACAAGGAGCCCGAAAAATCGAAGAAAACAATCAAGGCAAAGAAACAAAGAATTATTACTGTGACAGAGGTAATTGACAAGACGCCGCCAAGAGCTTCAGCCCAGAAAACACCAGCGGCTGCAGAGGGGACAGATATTGAAATTGCACCTTCGGAGGCCGCAGCTGCCGAAGCTGCCTCAGCTGAAGGTTTGAACCTGGAGAGCACAATTGAACACATTGACCAAATACTGCTAGACATGGCTGCAGAAGAAGCTACCACCGCCGCCGAAGAGGCCGTGACCGCAGCGTCGGGGAAAGGAAAAGAAATTGCTGATGAAGCTTCAGAAAACGAAACCTTCATGTTCCAGAATTTAGTTGGAGAACAGCTATCAAAAGCTGAAATAGAAGAGCTTAGAGAGTATGCCAAATCCTGTGGATACAAACCTGGGGCACTCCTCTTCGGAGGCGTTGATGATGAGAAATTAGATTGTATTTGAGATCAAACAGGAGCCAAAGTTATCAGTACTCTGTCCAAGAGTATCGGCTTCCCGAAGCTAGAAACAGACATCAGCCGCTACCGACGACAACATGTCGTTGGTAGTTTATTTTATTCCAACTTCAAGGTGAACTACTTGTCCCTTAACTTTATTGTTTCTAATAATAAAACATGTCTGACGAAGGTTGTTTTCGTGCAGAGTATGCTGTTGAGCAAAGCCTTGCAAATGCAGCAAGATTTTGAAGATAAGAAGCACGAAGTTATAATTAAAAATTTGGAAAGCAGAATAAAGGAGCAATCAGATGCTTTCGAGAAAAAGAACTTTGAGCTCCAGGCAACCGAAGGTTTATTGGCTGAAGCTGAAGCAAAAATAACAGAACTGAACACGAAGCTTCTCCGTCAGTCTGAGCAGTCCGAACGAGAAAAACAAGATCTTAATGCAAAACTTGAAGCCGAAGCTCAACAAAATTCAGATTTGAGAAAACTACTGACAAGTCTTCAAGAAAAATGCTTGGAATTTAGCAACAAATGCATTCAACGATTAAGAAAGATTTTTTACTCAGTTGGAGCCAGCAGTGAAAAATTCACCCCCTCAGCTGAAGATCTATCGAAAACCTTCGAACATATTGAGGGGGAGATTGACGAGCTCGACGAAGTCATAGCTGGGCATGGTGACTTCTGTGCCTGGGTGGCTTCTCGAGGCACTGCTGCAGCTTTCCTGAAGGCTGGCTGCGATCATGCAAAGATTGTCAATAGGCCAAATTTCACTTTATCACCATCAATCCTGGATGACATTCCTGATCTCGCCCGGAGTATCTCGAATAGATTTGTAAAAATGATATGGACAAAAGGTGGGCGAGAAAAGGCTGGAGACGAAGCTCGTAGCCACCTTGAACCAGTAAGAAACCATACCTTGTGCTTACCTTTTCCTGTAAGCTTGATTTTGACTTACAACGACCTTAATCATATAGGATGACGAAGCCGAAGCCGATGATCAAAAATGACGCCGAAGCCGAAGCTCCTTGGAGATTAGATAGTAGACTGTAGACAGTACTTGAGAAACTTTTGAGATAACTTTTGTAAATGTAATTAAAACTTTTGAGATAACTTCTGTTCATACCTTGTTATATATCCTTATCCTTCCATTGATGTATGAGAAATGCTTTGATGTGGACGAAATTTTCTTTTGAGCCGAAGGCGAAAAAACACCTTCCCTTCTTTTCGTACGCAGCAAAGCATAGAAAACAACATTTTTCCTTTTTTCCGAAGCTCTCCTTTTTGTACACGAAGCTCTTTCTTCCCCTTCTTTTTCCTCTTTTTGCCGAAGCAACCATTTATGCCATGAAGATGATTATCCTACATATGCCTAGATGAATGTTTATGAATGCAAATGCTATGATGTAATGTGATGTGCAAATGAATGGCCAAACACGTATCCGAAGCCATATTCATAGCCATTATTTTCTTAAAAACAATCGCACCTTAGCTCTGCATTCCCTTAGGAACGACTTTGGAGCTTCTTCGCCTTTACTTTTGGCGGAATCAGCGTTGACTTTTCGCTGTAAGCTCTGCATTCCCTTAGGAACGACTTTGGAGCTTCTTCGCCTTTACTTTTGGCGGAATCAGCGTTGACTTTTCGCTGTAAGCTCTGCATTCCCTTAGGAACGACTTTGGAGCTTCTTCGCCTTTACTTTTGGCACTCGATGGTGCGTTCTCAGCTTTTACATTTACATTCCTTGGGGGATTTTGCTCTTATAGAACTAAAAAAGGAAATTACATGTGCTGGCCCCATTAAAAACCTTTCTCCCCTTCGGAAAGGAAAAGGGTGCCATGAAAGAAAAATATGAAAAATTACATCGAGTTATACATAATATCGCCGAAGCTCATCCGCATTCCAAGACCTAGGAATGTCGTTGCCGTCCATATCCTTCAGTCTGTATGAATCGGGTCTTGACGAAGATGCTACTAAGAAAGGTCCATCCCATTTCAACTGCAACTTGCCCACTGTTTCTGGGTTGGCCACTCTCCGAAGCACCAAGTGTCCTGGCTCAATATTCTTTAACCGAACCTTTCTATCTCGCCATTTAATTGTTTCGGCTTGATATTTATTGATGTTCTCCACGGCTTGCAGCCTGATCCCTTCTAAAGCATCTTTTTCCACAGAATAAGCAGCTTCGGAACCTGATTCTGCCGAAGCTATTACCCTTATTGATCCGGTTTTAGCTTCCTCCGGAGTTATTGCTTCGTCACCGAATAATAACTTGAATGGAGTAAAGCCTGTAGACCTTGATGTTGTTGTATTGTGGCTCCACACCACTTTGGTTAACTGATCTGACCATTTTCCCCTGGGTTGATTGAAGATTAACTTCATTATTCCTGTCATTATAATGCCATTGGCTCTTTCAACGAGTCCATTTGACTCCGGATGTCTGACTGATGCAAAATGGATCTTCATTCCAATCTGATCGCATAAATCCCTAAAAGCTTCGGAATCAAACTGTGTTCCATTATCCACAGTAATAGCCTTTGGTACCCCGAAACGACAAACAATATTCTGCTAGAAAAACTTTTGGACGGTGGCCGAAGTTATTGTGGCTAAAGGCCTTGCTTCAATCCATTTAGAAAAATATTCCACTGCCACTACAACATATCTTAAGTTCCCTTGGGCCGGTGGTAACGGACCTAACAAGTCAAGGCCCCACCTTTGCAATGGCCAAATGGGTTGTATGAGTTGTGTTAGGGACGAAGGTTGTTTTTGATCTCGTGCACATTTCTGACAACCTTCGCACTTTTGAACTAATTCCGCTGCATCCGAAGCTGCCTTCGGCCAATAAAATCCTTGGCGGAAATTTTTTCCAAGTAACGGCCTGGATCCAATGTGAGATCCACAAAGGCCTGCATGTATTTCTTTCATCAACTCTATACCTTCGGTTCTGGATAAACACTTGAGTAGCGGAGCACAAACTCCATGCTTGTACAACTCTCCTTCTATCATGACATATGGACGAGCCCTTGCCTCTATCCTCCTGTTATAAGCTTCGTCATCTGAAAGGAATTTTCCTTGAAGGTAAAAGATAATCTCAGTTCTCCAATCTTCGCTATAAACAGGAGATATATTGAGGACTGCTCTTTCAAGAAGTTCCACCGAAGGTGCTTTTATTGTTTCGAAGAAGACATCCGAAGGTAAGGGCAGCCCCTGTGCTGCTGACTTAGCTAGCAAATCAGCATGCTCATTTTGTCCTCGAGGAATATTTTTGACAGAAAATCCCTCGAAGGAAGCTTCAACTCTTCGAACCATATCCAGATACTTTTCAAGCTTCGGATCTTTAGCCTTGCAACTCTTGTCGATATGACCCGAAACAACTTGGGAATCAGTTTTAAGAACAGCCCTTCTGATTCCCATTGCTTTTAGCTTCCGAAGACCCAGAAGCAGGGCTTCGTACTCGGCAATGTTGTTTGTGCAACTAAAATCAAGCTTTGCCGCATAACAAGTTTTAACTTTGGAAGGTGAAATCAACACAGCAGCCGCTCCCGCTCCGAAGGTTCCCCAGGACCCATCGCAAAACACTGTCCATGCTTCGGTGTCTTTATTTGCTTCTTCCTCCTGAGCCCCTGGCGTCCAGTCAGCAATGAAGTCTGCTAACGCCTGGGACTGAATCGAAGATCTATGAACATATTCAATACAAAATTCATTGAGCTCTGCAGCCCATTTTCCAATCCTTCCAGTAGCTTCTCGGTTCCTCATAATATCCTTCAGAGGTTGTGAAGAAGGAACGATTATGTTGTAAGCTTGAAAATAGTGCTGAAGCTTCCTGGATGCCATCAAAACAGCATATAACACCTTCTCTAGTTCTGTGTAGTTTTTCTTTGATATACTGAGAACTTCAGACACAAAATATACTGGGACCTGTTTCCTGGCTTGGCCATCAAGCTTCTCCTGGACAAGTGCTGCACTTACCGCTGAGTGCGAAGCTGCCACATATAATAATAAAGGAGCCCCTGGCACAGGTGGAGTTAATGCTGTTAGATCTATTAAATACTGCTTCAGGTCTTCGAAGGCCTGCTGCTGGATTGGTCCCCATTGAAAGACTTCGGCTGACTTCAGCACTTCGAAGAATGGTAAGTTTCTCTCTGCTGATCTGGATATGAATCTATTGAGAGATGCCAACCTTCCTGTCAGTCTTTGAGCCCCCTTTTTTGTAGTTGGTGGCTCCATCCGAAGTATAGCTTCAATCTTACTTGGATTAGCTTCAATTCCCTTTGTTGAAACCAAGCATCCTAGAAATTTCCCCTTCTTTACTCCGAAGACGCATTTTTCTGGATTCAACTTTAAACCAGCTTGTCTGAAACTGGCGAAGGTCTCCTGCAAGTCAGCAATATGATTCTCCTGCTTCGTGCTTTTTACAATGATGTCATCAACATAAGTTAGCACATTTCTGCCTATCTGAGACTGGAGAACCTTTGCAGTCATTCTGCTGAAACTTCCTCCAGCGTTTTTGAGCCCCTCAGGCATCCGAAGATAACAATATGTGCCACTTGGAGTTATGAAGCTAGTCTTTGGCTCATCTTCCTTCTTCATCCAAATTTGATGATAGCCTGAATAACAGTCTAACAGACTCATGAGCTCTGAAGAAGCTGCTGCATCAACTAAAGAGTCTATCCTTGGCAATGGGAATTCATCCTTCGGACAAGCCTTGTTAAGATCTGTAAAATCGATACACATTCGCCACTTGCCATTAGCCTTTTTTACCATAACAGTATTAGCTAGCCATTCTGGGTACTTTACTTCTCTGATAACTCCTGCACTGAGGAGTCTTTTGACTTCGTTGCGAGCACCTTCGGCCTTATCATCTGACATTTTCCGAAGCCTTTGCTTTCTGGGTCTGAAGGATGGATCGACATTGAGCGAATGCTCAATAACATCCCTATTAACTCCGCAGAGATCATTGGCTGACCATGCAAAAACATCTTTGTTGTTGAACAAAAACCTTATCAAGGTTTTCTCTTGTTCTTCGGATAGCTGAGAGCCCAACAGCACCTTCTGCTCTGCAATATCCTCACATAAGAGCATGGGCTTCGGCTGATCTGCTGAAGCTGTTTTCTCCCTTCTGAATTTGTATTGTTCACAAGCTTCAGCTCCATCTATGTTATGGATTGCTTTTGAATCAGTCCAGTTTCCTTCGGCCCTTCTGGCAGCTTCCTGACTTCCATGAATAGCGATGGGTCCTTGATCCGAAGGTATCTTCATGCAAAGATAGGCAGGGTGAAGAATTGCTTCAAAAGCATTGAGGGTGCCACGACCAATAATTGCATTGTAAGGGTATTCCATGTCAACAATGTCAAACACAACTTGCTCAGTTCTAGTGTTGTTGATGAACCCGAAGGTCACTGACATGGTAATCTTGCCCAGTGCTACAATTTGTCTTCCTCCGAAGCCACAGAGAGGATGTGTAGCATCATGAATCTTATCTTCTGGCTCTTGCATTTGCCTAAAGGCCTTAGCAAATATGATGTCAGCTGCACTGCCTGTATCAACCAAGACATTGTGGACCAGAAATCCTTTGATAACACAAGAGATAACCATGGCATCGTTGTGTGGGTAATCCTTGAGCTGAAGGTCCTCTTGGGAGAAGGTAATAGGAATGTGAGACCATCTTGACTTGATGAAGGGTCCTTGCACCCCAACATGCTGTACCCTTCTCTGTGCTTCCTTCTTTTGTTTCTTGTTAGCTGGCTCTGAGGACGAACCACCTGTGATTGGGAGCACCAGCTTCGGGACCGAAGCAGCTCCAGCTTGATCGTTGAACGAAGCCATCAACTCGAAAAGTGGAAGTGAGTTCACCGGAGGTGGGCGCCAATGTTGGAGACTCGTTCTCAAGTGCTATGAATTAAGAACAAGGCAACATAAAATGTTAAATATCAACGTCCTTCGTCCTTGAAACATTATTCCCTTGAGGATAATGGGCCTTGGACGAAGGTTGATGAAAGTAAAATTACGGAGCTTAGACCTTCGTATTGAGATATCAATAGATATTGCAAGATGAGATGAAATGAAAGGTATGAAAGGGACAAATAAATCATAGACGAATTACATTACATTTACTTAATATATTGAGTCATTGAATACAATAATACCTCTGCCTTGGCAAAAGGTTGGATTCCGAAAGATGCGATTGCAATTACTAGAATGCCCGAACAGTAACGGAATACTGTTCACTATTTATAGGCACAGGGCGCAGCCTGTGAGGAATTACAAGTATGCCCCTTATAAAAGCTTACAACATTGACTCAGACCTTTATGGACTAAAAGGTCATTCTATCTTTAAGTCGGTTTGTAATACCGAAGCTTCACGAAGAGGAACCTTCGGCTATCTTATGCAAACAGCTTCAGCCGAGGACCACTTCTTTCTATAAGACCTTCGGCGACGAAGCATAGACCCAACAGAGCTGATCCGGATCAGCTTGGAGGCGTCGTTGCTGGGGTTGAGGGGGACGGACTTAACCGTCTCCGCTGGCTCGAAGTTGCCGGCATGGCGCTTCACGTCTGGCGCCTCCTTGGAGAGGCTCTCCAGGTCGGCGATGAGGGCCTCGGCGTACTCCACGCACTCCACGTCGCATTCGTACGCGTGTCGGTACGTGGGGCCGATGGTGATGACCCCATTGGGGCCCGGCATCTTGAGCTTGAGGTAGGTGTAGTTGGGGACGGCCATGAACTTGGCGTAGCATGGTCTCCTCAGCACTGCATTGTAGGTTCCTCGAAACCCGACCACCTCGAACGTGAGGGTCTCCCTTCGAAAGTTGGAGGGTGTCCCAAAGCAGACGGGTAGATCGAGTTGTCCGAGGGGCTGGACGAGTTTCCCGGGGATGATCCCGTGAAAAGGCACAGCGCCTGCCCGAACCGAGGACAGATCGATCCACAGGAGCCCGAGGGTCTCGGCGTAGATGATGTTGAGGCTGCTGCCTCCGTCCATGAGGACCTTGGTGAGCCTGACGTTGCCGATGACGGGGTCGACAACGAGCGGGTACTTCCCCGGGCTCGGCACGCGGTCGAGGTGGTCGCCCTGGTCGAAGGTGATGGGCTTGTCGGACCAGTCTAGGTAGACTGGCGCCGCCACCTTTATCGAGCAGACCTCTCGACGCTCTTGCTTGCGGTGCCGAGCCGAGGCGTTCGCCACTTGCCCACCGTAGATCATGAAGCAGTCGTGGACCTCGGGGAACTCTCCTGCCATGTGATCCTCCTTCTTATCATCGTCGCGGGCCCTGCCACCCTCCGCAGGTGGCCCGGCCTTGTGAAAGTGACGCCGAAGTATGGCGCACTCCTCAAGGGTGTGCTTGACGGGCCCCTGATGATAGGGGCATGGCTCCTTGAGCATCTTGTCGAAGAGGTTGGCGCCTCCGGGAGGTTTTCGAGGGTTCTTGTACTCGGCGGCGGCGACAAGGTCCGCGTCGGCGGCGTCGCGTTTCGCTTGCGACTTCTTCTTGCCCTTCTACTTGGTGCCGCGCTGAGTGGACGCCTCGGGGACATCTTCCGGCTGGCGGCCCTGGGGCTGCTTATCCTTCCGGAAGATGGCCTCAACCGCCTCCTGGCCAGAGGAGAACTTGGTGGCGATGTCCATCAGCTCGCTCGCCCTGGTGGGGGTCTTGCGACCCAGCTTGCTCACCAGGTCGCGGCAGGTGGTGCCGGCGAGGAACGCGCCGATGACATCCGAGTCGGTGACGTTGGGCAGCTCGATGCGCTGCTTCGAGAATCGCCGGATGTAGTCCCGGAGAGATTCTCCCGGCTGCTGGCGACAGCTTCGGAAATCCCAGGAGTTCCCAGGGCGCATGTACGTGCCCTGGAAGTTGCCGGCGAAGGCTTGGACCAGGTCGTCCCAGTTGAAGATCTGCCCCGGAGGCAAATGCTCCAGCCAGACTCGAGCGGTGTCGGAGAGGAACAGGGGGAGGTTGCGGATGATGAGGTTGTCATCGTTCGTTCCACCCAGGTGGCAGGCCAGCCGGTAATCCACGAGCCACAGTTCCGGTCTTGTCTCCCCCGAGTACTTTGTGATAGTAGTCGGGGTTCGGAACCGGGTCGGGAACGGCGCCTGTCGTATGGCCCGGCTGAAAGCCTGCGGACCGGGTGGTTCGGGCGAGGGACTCCGATCCTCCCCACTGTCGTAGCGTCCCCCACGCCTGGGGTGGTAGCCTCGGCGCACCTTCTCGTCGAGGTGGGTTCGACGGTTGTGGTGATGGTGCTCGTTGCCGAGCCGACCTGGGGCCGCAGGCGCTGTGTTGCGCGTGCGCCCGGTATGGACCGAGGCTTCCCGCATGAATCGAGAAGTCGCGGCGCGATGCTCCGAGGGGTAGCCCTGCCTGCGAGAGGCAGAGCTTTCGGGCAGTCGGACCGCGGCATCCTCCAGGAGATTCTTGAGCTCTCCCTGGATACACCGTCCTTCGGTGGTTGATGGCTCCGGCATCGCGCGGAGAAGTATTGCCGCTGCAGCCAGGTTCTGGCCGACCCCACTAGAAGCCGGTGGCAGCCTTGCCCTGACATCGTCGGCGATGCGGTGCTGGATGCCCTGGGGTAGATGACGTGCTTCTCCGGCCGGAGGTTGGCCCGCCCATTCCTGCCCGATGTCCCGGCGGAACGGCTCAAGTGTTCCTGCTCCCTCGTTGAGCCTGGCCTGCATCTCGCGGATTTGCTCGAGCTGTGGGTCATGACCCCCCGCCGGGACGGGGACCACAACTAGCTCCCAAAGGATGTCAACGCGAGGCGCAGGCCTAGGGGGATCACCGTTCTCCGGTATACCAAGATGGTTTCCTTCGCCGGGACCCCCTAGATCGACGTGGAAACATTCATGACTTGGGCCACAGTCCTCGTCGCCGAGGCTGCGGCTACCGTCAGAATAGTCGGAAAGGCAGTAGTTGCATGCGGTCATGAAGTCCCGCATGGCACTGGGGTTGCCAAGTCCGGAGAAATCCCAACAAAAGTCGGGCTCGTCATCTTCCTCGGAACCCGAGGGCCCGTAGGTCGAGACAGCTGTCAGCCGGTCCCAGGGTGACCGCATACGATACCCCGGAGGGTTTGGACTCGCCTCTATGAGAGCGTCCACCGAAGCGAAGTCGCTTGGTGGGTCGAGGCTGAATCCAAAAGGCACGAGATTTGAGTCGGTCGGTACCTCTTGGTCGACGGGCGGTGACGAAGTCACGTCAAGGGTAGACTGCACCGTCGTCTCAGGTAGAAGGGTGACGCCCAGCAAGTCCCTTGCGAGCATGCTGGTGTCGTTCGCTTGCTTGGAGTTGGCATGTTGCGGGGAAACGGCGCTCATCTTCGTCTCAGACGCGAGGTTGATGCCCGACGTGTCCCCCGTTGGGGCGCCTGCGCCACCGACTCGCTCGATAGCCGACGAGGTGCTGCCTCATGCTTGGCCTTGGTTGCCCCGCCTCCTCCTCCGTCGGCGGGGGAGGGGATGGGACAAACCCGAATGTTGTTCTTCCGCCACGTGGGGAAGACGTCGTCGATTCCGCCGCCGGCGGGCGGGCTGTCGGCCGCCATTGTCGCTGTCGAGCGGCGGAGGAAGGAGTATCATGTCGTAGCTGCCGTCGAGGGACATGAACTCAAGACTCCCGAAATGGAGCACCGTCCCGGGCTGGAAAGGTTGCTGGAGACTGCCCATCTGGAGCTTGACGAGAAGCTGTTCGTCAACACGCAGCAGGCCCCTACCTGGCACGCCAACTGTCGGCGTTTCGACCCCGGGGGGGGTCCCTGGACCGACGAGTAAATTGTCGCCGCGTGCCCCAGCCCAGATGGGTTGGCGCGAGACGGAGCGCGAAGGGGGGAAAATGGAGCCGGAGGGAGACAGGCGTAAAAGGGGAAACTCGCGGCCTTCATGTTTGTCCCGCGCCCAGGTCGGGTGCGCTTGCAGTAGGGGGTTACAAGCATCCGCGTGGGAGAGAGCGAGAGGCTTATGCGCGCCGTCCCGTCCTTCCCCCGCGCGGCCAACCCTCTGTAAGAGGGCCCTGGACCTTCCTTTTATAGACGTAAGGAGGGGGTCCAGGTGTACAATCGGGAGATGTAGCAGTGTGCTAACGTGTCCAGCAGAGAGGAGCTAGTGCCCTAAGTACATGCCGTCGTGGCAGCCGGAGAGGTTTTGGCACCCTGTTCGTGTGATGTCGTGGCCGTCGGAGGAGCGCTGGAGCCTGGCGGAAGGACAGCTGTCGGGTCTGTCGAGTCCTTGTTGACGTCTCCTTGCTTCCGTAAGAGGGCTGAGAGCCGCCGTCGTCATGAAGCATGTGGGGCGCCATCATTACTTGTTTACCGGGGCGAGCCAGATGGGACGCCGGTCTTGTTCCCCGTAGCCTGAGCTAGCTAGGGGTAGGGTAATGATGGCCCCTCCTGTGACGTGGTCGGTCCGAGCCCTGGGTAGGGCGAGGCGGAGGCTCCTCCGAGGTCGAGGTCGAGTCTGTCTTCCGAGGTCAAGGTCGAGTCCGAGCCCTTGGGTCGGGCGAGACGGATATCGTCGGCTGAGGCCGAGGTCGAGTCCGAGCCCTAGGTCGGGTGAGGCAGAGTTCGCCGTCTTCCGGGGCTGAGCCCGAGTCCGAGCCCTGGGTCGTGCGAGGCGGAGTTCGCCGTCTTTCGGGGCTGAGCCCGAGTCCGAGCCCTGGGTCGGGCAAGGCGGAGTTCGCCGTCTTCCGGGGCTGAGCCCGAGTCCGAGCCCTGGGTCGGGCGAGGCGGAGTTCGTCGTGTTCCGGGGCTGAGCTCGAGTCCGAGCCCTGGGTCGGGCGAGGCGGAGTTCGTCGTCTTCCGGGGCTGAGCCCGAGTCCAAGCCCTGGGTCGGGCGAGGCGGAGCTTCCTATGGCGCCTGAGGCCGGATTTGGCTGCTGTCAGCCTCACTCTGTCGAGTGGCATAGCAGTCGTAGCGGCACAGGCGGCGCTGTCTTCTTGTCAGGCTGGTCAGTGGAGCGGCGAAGTGATGGCGGTCACTTCGGCTCAGTCGACTGAAAGGCGCGCGTCAGGATAAGGTGTCAGGCCACCTTTGCATTAAATGCTCCTGCTATACGGTTGGTCGTTGTGGCGATTTGGCCAAGGTTGCTCCTCCTTGGCGAAGACTGGGCCTCGGGCGAGCCGAAGGTGTGTTCGTTGCTTGAGGGGGCCCTCGGGCGAGACGTGAATCCTCCGGGGTCGGACGCCCTTGCCCGAGGCTGGGCTCGGGCGAGGCGAGATCGTGTCCCTTGAGTGGACCGGGCCTTGACTCAATCGCACCCATCAGGCCTTTGCAGCTTTGTGCTGATGGGGGTTACCAGCTGAGATTAGGAGTCTTGGGGGTACCCCTAATTACGGTCCCCGATAGCCATAAAATAGGATCATGAATATAAGTCACCAAAGCTATCAACCTCTCCCATTGGCTCGGTATTTACGCTTATAACTGAGGGGTTTTATGCTCAAAACTTAAGATTTTTACGCTCGAACCTGTAGATGCGTCCACCAGTGAACCACATGCCAGATTTTTTACGCAGTGTACCGCATTGTATAAATAACTACACTGTGTAGCATAATTTGTATATATATATATCATAAACTGGTTCTAACGAGCCTAGTTGCATGACTGTTGGAGCGATCCTATATTTATGGAGGAAATAAAGCATTTAAATAAGATTTTTTGTTTTCATGCATGCCAATCCATTTTCTTTCATCGCACATTCTTGTCATTCTAAATTTGTGCGCATGCAGCAGAAAATAATTTTTTACGTATTGTACCTAATTGCATAAATAACTACATTGTGTAGCATAATTAGTATCAGTATATATCATAGACTAGTTCTAACGAGTTTAGCTGCATGATTGTTGGTGCGATCCTATATTCATGGAGGAAATGAAGTATTAAATATGATTTTTTTGTTTTCATGCATGTCAAACCATTTTCTTTCATCGTACATTTTTTACATCCTAATTTTGTGCACATGCAGCAGGTAACAGATTTTTGCGCAGTGTACTGAATTACATAAGTATCTACATCGTGTAGCATAATTAATATCAGCATATATCATAAACTGATCCTGACGATCTTAGCTGCATGGATGTTGCAGCGATCATATATTTATGGAGAAAATAAAGCATTTAAAAATATGAACTGTCACACATCTCTTTCCTAATTTTACGCGCATGCAGAAAAACGTGTTTGACTCATGTACGACTTCCTATTTTTTGCGCGCACAGACGTGTGATGGGGGCGCACTCCATAACCTGGCTTGGGTTGTGAGTGGGCATGTCGGCCTGGACCAGATCGCAGAGGTGGTCGGCCAAGGATTCCTCTAACTATTTAAAACCAAATATATGAAAGGGAAATAGGCTTACACCTTTTCCTAAATAATTTTGGTGGTTGAATTGCCCAACACAAATAATTGGACTAACTAGTTTGCTCTAGATTATAAGTTTTATAGGTGCCAAAGGTTCAACACAAACCAATCACAAGTCCAAGAAAGGGTTCAAATAAAAAGAGCAAAAGACAACCCAAAGGCAGCCCTGGTTTGGTGCACCGGACTGTCCGGTGCACCAGGGAGTTCCACTCCGAACTTGCCACCTTCGAGAATTTGGGGAGGCCGCTCCGCTATAATTCACCGGACTGTCCAGTGTAGCACCGGACTGTCCGATGTGCCAGGCGGAGCAACGGTCGTCTGTAGAGGAACAATAAAATGCTACAGTGCGCGCCTGCGCGCGCAGAAGTCAGAGCAGGTGCCAGAAGGCGCACCCGACAGTGAACAGGACCTGTCCGGTGCACCACCGGACTGTCCGGTGGCCCCGTTGTCAGAAGCTCCAACGGTCGGAACCCAACGACCTGGTGACGTGGCTGGCGCACCGGACAGTATCCGGTAGCGCACCGGACTGTCCGGTGCGCCATACGACAGAAGCCCTCACCAACGGTTCTTTTGGTGGTTGGGGCTATAAATACCCCCAACCACCACACTTCAATGCATCCAAGTTTTCAGCCATCAAACTTCATACAAGAGCTCTAGACTTCATTCCAAGACACAAACAAAGAGATCAAATCCTCTCCCAAGTCCGGAATCACTCCAAACAAATTAGTAACTAGAGAGAGAGACTTTTGTGTTCTTTTGAGCTCTTGCGCTTGGATCGCTTTTCTTCTTCCACTATTCTTGTGTTCAACTCACTTGTAATCAAAACAAGAGACACCAAGTTGTGGTGGTCCTTGTAGTGGACTAAGTGTCCCATTTGATTGAAGAGAAAGGCTCACTCGGTCTAAGTGACCGTTTAAGAGAGGGAAAGGGTTGAAAGAGACCCGGTCTTTGTGACCACCTCAACGGGGAGTAGGTTTGCAAGAACCGAACATCGGTAAAACAAATCACCATGTTCATCCGCCTTATTTCTTTGTTGATTTGTTTTTCCTCTCTTTCGGACTCGATTATATTTCTAACGCTAACCCTGGCTTGTAGTTGTGCTTAAAGTTTATAAATTTCAGATTTGCCTATTCACCCCCCCTCTAGGCGACTTTCAATTGGTATCAGAGCTCGGTACTTCATTAGAGCCTAACCGCTCGAAGTGGTGTCGGGAGCATCCGCCATGAGGGAGATCGGGACCAGCGACAAGTCCGCAAGCTCGGGGAAAACACATTCAAGGGAGTCCGCCCACAAGCACAAGGAGGAATCCTCTTCCTCCATCAAGTCCCAACAGAAGGGTGACAAGAAGAAGAAGATGAAGAAAGTGGTCTACTACGAGACCGACTCTTCGTCACCCTCCACCTCCGGCTCGAAATCGGCATCCGCCACTTCTAAGTGCCATGAGTGCAAGAAGTATAGTAAGATGCCCCTTCGCTACCCTCGTATTTCAAAACGCACTCCATTACTTTTCATCCCATTAGGCAAACCACCTATGTTTGAAGGTGAAGATTATTCTATGTGGAGTGATAAAATGAGGCATAACCTAACCTCACTCCACAAAAGCATATGGGATATTGTTGAGTATGGAGCACAGGTACCAAAGAAAGGGGACAAGGATTATGATTTGGAGGAGGTCGAACAAATCCAACACTTCAACTCCCAAGCCACTACTATACTCCTCGCCTCTCTAAGTCGAGAGGAGTATAATAAGGTGCAAGGGTTGAAGAGTGCAAAGGAGATTTGGGACGTGCTCAAGACCGCGCACGAAGGAGACGAGGTGACCAAGATCACCAAGCGAGAAACGATCGAGGGGGAGCTCGGTCGCTTCATGCTTCACCAAGGGGAGGAGCCACAAGCCATGTACAACCGGCTCAAGACCTTGGTGAACCAAGTGCGCAACCTCGGGAGCACCAAATGGGATGACCATGAAATGGTCAAGGTTATTCTTAGATCACTCGTATTTCTTAATCCTACTCAAGTACAATTAATTTGTGGTGATCCAAGATATCAACTAATGTCTCCCAAGGAAGTGATAGGAAAGTTTGTGAGCTTTGAACTAATGATTAAAGGCTCCAAACAAATCATCGAGCGAGGCACCACATCCACACCCGAGGTGCAACCCGTTGCCTTCAAAGCAACGGAAGAAAAGAAAGAAGAGTCTACATCAAGTAGGCTCCCCATTGACGCCTCCAAGCTCGACAATGAGGAGATGGCTTTAATCATCAAAAGCTTTCGCCAAATCCTCAAGCAAAGGAAGGGGAAAGATTACAAGCCCCGTTCCAAGAAAGTGTGCTACAAGTGTGGTAAGCTCGGTCATTTCATTGCTAAATGGCCATTATCTAGTGATAGTGACAGGGGCGACGACAAGAAGGGAAAGAGAAGAGAAAAGAAGAGGTACTACAAGAAGAAGGGCGACGATGCTCATGTTTGCCGAGAGTGGGACTCCGACGAGAGCTCCATCGACTCCTCCTCCAACGAGGACCCCTCAAACATCGCCGTCACCAAAGGCCTTCTCTTCCCCAACATCGGCCACAAGTGCCTCATGGCAAAAGACGGCAAAAAAAGAAGGTAAAATCTAGATCCTCCACTAAGTATGCAACTTCTAGTGATGAGGATAATTCTAGTGATGATGAGGATAACTTGCTCACCATTTTTGCCAACTTAAACATGCAACAAAAAGAAAAATTGAATGAATTGATTAGTGCTATTCATGAGAAGGGTGAACTCTTGGATAGCCAAGAGGACTTCCTTATTAAAGAAAATAAGAAGCATGTTAAAGTTAAAAATTCTTATGCTCAGTAGCTCTTTGGTTAATTTGTAGACATAGTCCCTAAGGGTTTACCTCATCCAAAGCAATTGCGCGCAACAATGGCCTATGGCAATATACTCGGCTTCGGCGGTAGAAAGAGCTACTGAATTTTGTTTCTTTGAAGCCCAAGACACCAGGGATCTTCCTAAGAACTGACAAGTCCCTGATGTGCTCTTTCTATCAATTTTATACCCTGCCCAATCAGCATCTGAATAACCTATTAAGTCAAAAGTGGATCCCTTGGGGTACCAAAGACCAAACTTAGGTGTATGAACTAAATATCTCAAGATTCTTTTTATGGCCCTAAGGTGAACTTCCTTAGGATCGGCTTGGATTCTTGCACACATGCATACGGAAAGCATAATATCCGGTCGAGATGCACATAAATAGAGTAATAATCCTATCATCGACCGGTATACCTTTTAATCTACGGATTTACCTCCCGTGTCGAGGTCGAGATGCCCATTGGTTCCCATGGGTGTCTTGATGGGCTTGGCATCCTTCATTATCCTACTAAACTTGGAGTATGTCTTGAATGTACTTAGTTTGACTGATGAAGGTGCCCTCTTGGAGTTGCTTCACTTGAAATCCTAAGAAATACTTCAACTCCCCCATCATAGACATCTCGAATTTTTGAATCATTATCCTACTAAACTCTTCACAAGTAGATTTGTTAGTAGACCCAAATATGATATCATCAACATAGATTTGGCTTACAAACAAATCATTTGCAATAGTTTTGGTAAAGAGTGTAGGATCGGCTTTACCAACTTTGAAGCCATTAGTGATAAGGAAATCTCTTAGGCATTCATACCATGCTCTTGGGGCTTGCTTGAGCCCATAAAGCGCCTTAGAGAGTTTATACACATGATTAGGGTACTCACTATCTTCAAAGCCTGGAGGTTGCTCAACATAGACAAGATTGGTCCATTGAGGAAGGCACCTTTCACGTCCATTTGATAAAGCTTGAAGCCATGGTAAGTAGCATAGGCAAGTAATATGCGAATTGACTCAAGCCTAGCTACGAGTGCATAGGTTTCACCGAAATCCAAACCTTCGACTTGTGAATATCCCTTGGCCACAAGTCGGGCTTTGTTCCTTGTCACCACACCATGCTCATCTTGCTTGTTGCGGAAGACCCACGTTCCTACAACATTTTGATTAGGACGTGGAACAAGATGCCATACCTCATTTCTCGTGAAGTTGTTGAGTTCCTCTTGCATTGCCAACACCCAATCCGAATCTCTTAATGCATCTTCCACCCTGTATGGCTCAATAGAAGACACAAAAGAGTAATGTTCACAAAAATGAGCGACACGAGATCGAGTTGTTACCCCTTATGAATATCACCAAGGATGGAGTTCACAGGGTGATCTCATTGTATCGCTTGGTGGACTCTTGGGTGTGGCGGTCTTTGACCCTGATCATCTTCCTTGTCTTGATCAACTTCATCTCCCCCTTGATCGTTGTCCTACTCTTGAGGTGGCTCTTCTTGATCTTCATTTTCATTATCTTGAGCTTGATCCTCATCTTGGGTTGGTGGAGATGCTTGCATGGAAGATGACAGTTGATCTTGTGCTTGTGGAGGCTCTTCGGATTCCTTAGGACACACATCCCCAATGGACATGTTCCTTAGTGCGACGCATGGAGCCTCTTCATCATCTAGCTCATCACGATCAACTTGCTCTACTTGAGAGCCATTAGTCTCATCAAACACAATGTCACAAGAAACTTCAACTAGTCCAGTGGATTTGTTAGACTCTATATGCCCTTGTGTTTGAGTCATAACCAAGTAAAAAGCCTTCTACAGCCTTAGGAGCAAATTTAGATTTTCTACCTCTTTTAACAAGAATAAAGCATTTGCTACCAAAGACTCTAAAATATGAAACATTGGGCCTTTTACCGGTTAGGAGTTCATATGATGTCTTCTTGAGAATTCGGTGAAGATATAACCGGTTGATGGAGTAGCAGGCGGTGTTAATTGCCTCGGCCCAAAACCGGTCTGGTGTCTTGTATTCATCAAGCATGGTCCTTGCCATGTCAAGTAGAGTTCTATTCTTCCTCTCCACTACACCATTTTGTTGTGGCGTGTAGGGAGAAGAGAACTCATGCTTGATGCCCTCCTCCTCAAAAAAGCCTTCAATTTGAGAGTTCTTGAACTCCGTCCCATTATCGCTTCTAATCTTTTTGATCCTCAATCCGAACTCATTTTGAGCTCGTCTCAAGAATCCCTTTAAAGTCTCTTGGGTTTGTGATTTTTCCTGCAAAAAGAACACCCAAGTGAAGCGAGAATAGTCATCCACAATTACAAGACAATACTTACTCCCGCCGATGCTTATGTAAGCTATCGGGCCGAATAAATCCATGTGGAGTAGCTCAAGCGGTCTGTCGGTCGTCATGATGTTCTTGTGTGGATGATGGGCACCAACTTGCTTTCCTGCTTGGCATGCGCTACAAACCCTCTCTTTCTCAAAATGAACATTTGTTAGTCCTAAAATGTGTTCTCCCTTTAGAAGCTTGTGAAGATTCTTCATCCCAACATGGGCTAGTCGGCGATGCCTGAGCCAACCCATATTAGTCTAGCAATTAAGCAAGTGTCGAGTTCAGCTCTATTGAAATCAACTAAGTATAGCTGACCCTCTAACACTCCCTTAAATGCTATTGAATCATCACTTCTTCTAAAGACAGTAACACCTACATCAGTAAATAGACAGTTGTAGCCCATATTGCATAATTGAGAAACAGAAAGCAAATTGTATTCTAAAAATCTACAAGAAAAACATTGGAAATCGAATGGTCAGGTGATATAGCAATTTTACCAAGTCCTTTGACCAAACCTTGATTTTCATCCCCGAATGTGATAGCTCTTTGGGGATCTTGGTTTTTCTTGTAGGAGGAGAACATCATTTTCTCCCCAAACATGTGGTTTGTGCACCTGCTATCAATTATCCAACTTGAGCCCCCGGATGCATAAACCTACAAAACAAGTTTAGGCCTTGATCTTAGGTACCCAAACGGTCTTGGGTCCTTTGACATTAGAAACACCTTGGGTACCCAAACACAAGTCTTGGAGCCCTTGTGTTTGCCCCCAACATATTTGGCAACTACTTTGCCTGATTTGTTAGTTAAAACATAAGATGCATCAAAAGTCTTAAATGAAACATTGGGTTCATTTGATGCAATAGGAGATTTCTTTTTAGGCAATTTAACATGAGTGGATTGCCTAGAACTAGATGCCTCACTCTTATACATAAAAGCATGATGAGAGCCAAAGTGAGACTTCCTAGAATGAATTCTCCTAATCTTATGTTCGGGATAACCAGCAGGATATAAAATATAGCCCTCGTTATCCTGAACCATGGGAGCTTTGCCCTTAACAAAGTTAGACAATTTCTTAGGGGCATTAAGTTTAACATTGCCTCCCTGTTGGAAGCCAATGCCATCCTTAATGTCAGGGCATCTCCTACTATAGAGCATGCTTCTAGCAAATTTAAAGTTTTCATTTTCTATCTCATGCTCATTAATTTTAGCACTAAGTTGAGCTATGTGATCATTTTGTTGTTTAATTAAATCTAGGTGATCATGGATAGCATCAACATTAATGTCTCTACATCTAGTACAAATGGAAACATGATCAACGGTACATGTAGAGGGTTTGCATGTATTTAATTCATCAATCTTAGCATGTAACATGGCATTCTCATTTCTAAGATTTGAAATAGAAACATTGCAAACATTTAAATCTTTAGCCTTAGATATTAATTTATCATTCTCAATCCTAAGGCTAGAAAGTGATTCATTCAACTTGTCAATCTTAGCGATCAAACTAGCATTATCATTTTTAAGGTTGACAAGAGAACCATCACAAACATTTAATTTCTCAACCTTAGCAATTAATTTGGCATTTTCAATTCTAAGGTTAGAGATAGTGTCATGGCAAATGCTAAGCTCACTAGTTAATTCTTCACATTTTTCTACTTCCTGAGCATAAACATTTTTTACCTTAACATGCTTTTTATTTTCCTTAATAAGGAAGTCCTCTTGGCTATCCAAGAGTTCATCCTTCTCATGAATAGCACCTATCAATTCATTTAATTTTTCTTTTTGTTGCATGTTTAGGTTGGCAAAAAGAGCAAGCAAACTATCTTCATCATCACTAGAGTTATCCTCATCACTAGATGTTGCATATTTAGTGGGAGCTCTAGATTTTACCTTCTTCTTTTTGCTGTCCTTTGCCATGAGGCACTTGTGGCCGACGTTGGGGAAGAGAAGGCCTTTGGTGATGGTGATGTTGGCGGCGTCCTCATCGGAGGAGGAGTCGGTGGAGCTCTCATCGGAGTCCCATTCCCGACACACACGTGCATCGCCGCCCTTCTTCTTGTTGTACTTCTTCTTTTCCTTCCTTCTTCCCTTCTTGTCGTCGCCCCTGTCACTATCACTTGATAATGGACATTTAGCAACAAAATGACCGGGCTTACCACACTTGTAGCAAACTTTCTTGGAGCGGGGCTTGTAATCCTTCCCCCTCCTTTGCTTGAGGATTTAGCGAAAGCTCTTGATGATGAGCGTCATTTCCTCGTTGTTGAGCTTGGAGGCGTTGATGGGGAGCCTACTTGACGTAGACTCTTCTTTCTTCTCCTCCGTCGCTTTGAATGCGACGGGTTGCACCTCAGGTGTGGAGGTGGCGCCTCGCTCGATGATTTGTTTGGAGCCTTTGATCATCAATTCAAAGCTCACAAACTTTCCTATAACCTCCTCGGGAGACATTAGCTTGTATCTAGGATCACCATGAATTAATTGAACTTGTGTAGGGATAAAAAACGAGTGATCTTAGAATAACCTTGACCATTTCATGGTCATCCCATTTTGTGCTCCTGAGGTTTCGCACTTGGTTCACCAAGGTCTTGAGCCGGTTGTACATGGCTTGTGGCTCCTCTCCTTGG
Source organism: Zea mays (assembly GCF_902167145.1). Taxonomy (NCBI): domain Eukaryota; kingdom Viridiplantae; phylum Streptophyta; class Magnoliopsida; order Poales; family Poaceae; genus Zea; species Zea mays. Next base: position 117,848,953 of record NC_050105.1, read on the forward strand.
TTGAGGACGAACCGACCGAGCTCCCCCTCGACCGTCTCCCGCTTGGTGATCTTTGTCACCTCATCTCCTTCGTGCGCGGTCTTGAGCACGTCCCAAATCTCTTTGGCACTTTTCAACCCTTGCATCTTATTATACTCCTCTCGACTTAGAGAAGCGAGGAGTATAGTAGTGGCTTAGGAGTTGAAGTGCCGGATTTGGGCAACCTCGTCCGAATCATATCCTTCATCCCCTACGGATAGTACCTGTGCTCCAAACTCAATAATGTCCCAAATGCTAGAGTGGAGTGAGGTTAGGTGATGCCTCATTTTATAACTCCACATACAATAATCTTCACCGTCAAAAACCGGTGGTTTGCCTAATGGGACGGAAAGTAATGGAGTACACTTAGAAATGCGAGGGTAGGGTAAGGAGATCTTACTAAACTTCTTGCGCTCATGACGCTTAGAAGTGATGGAGGCGCGTCGGAGCGGGAGGTGGATGGCAACGAAGAGTCGGTCTCGTAGTAGACCACTTTCTTCATCTTTTTCTTCTTGTCGCCACTCCGATGTGACTTGACGCGGGGACGTGATTCCTCCCTTCCTTTGGCACCGGACTCCTTCGATGGAGCTTTCCCGCGGCTTGTGTCCGTTTCCATCTCCCTCTTGGCGGATCCTCCCGACATCACTTCGAGTGGTTAGACTCTAATGAAGTACTGGGCTCTAATACCAATTGAAAGTCACCTAGAGGGGGGTGAATAGGCAAATCTGAAATTTATAAACTTTAAGCACAACTACAAGCTGGGTTAGCGTTAGAAATATAATCGAGTCCAAAAGAGAGGGTGAAAACAAATCAACCAAAGAAATAGAGCGGATGACACGGTGATTTGTTTTACCGAGGTTCGGTTCTTGCAAACCTACTCCCCATTGAGGTGGTCATAAAGATCGGGTCTCTTTCAACCCTTTCCCTCTCTCAAACGGTCACCTAGACCGAGTGAGCTTTTCTCCTCAATCAAATGGGTCACTTAGACCCCACAAGGACCACCACAATTTGGTGTCACTTGCATTGATTACAAAGGTGTTGAGAACAAGAATGGGGAAGAAGAAAAGCGATCCAAGCGACAAGAACTCAAATGAACACAAGAATCTCTCTCTCACTAGTCACTAAGTGTTTGGAGTGATTTTGGACTTGGGAGAGGATTTGGTCTCTTGTTTGTGTCTTGGAGTGAAGTCTAGAGCTCTTGTATTGAATACAATGGCTGAAAACTTGGATGCATTGAAGTGGTGGTGGTTGGGGGTACAACAACCAAACCAACCGTTGGGGTTGGGCTGCTGTCGATGGGTGCATCGGGCAGTCCGGTGCGCCAGCCACGTCACCCAACCGTTAATGTTCTGACGGTTTCGACCGTTGGAGCTCTGACATCTTGGTGCACCGGACAGTCCGGTGCTGCACCGGACAGTCCGGTGCTGCACCGGACAGGTACTATTCACTGTCTGGTGCGCCTTCTGGCGCTGCTCTGACTCTGCGCGAACTGTCCGCGCACTGTAGCGCTTTTACAGATTTCCGTTGGAGTCGACCGTTGCGCTGGAGCCGTTGCTCCGCTGGCACACCGGACAGTCCGGTGCGCCAGCCACGTCACCCAACCGTTAGGTTTCTGACAGTTTCGACCGTTGGAGCTCTGACATCTTGGTGCACCGGTGAAAGGGAAATGTGCCCTTGGGCCATTTCTAAGTATTTTGGTGATTGAGTGCCAACACAAGTGGTCATGTGTTAATCTATACCAAATGATGGACAAAGTGAAAATCAACATAAAGGTATGTTTCTAAGACTTAGTACTTTGTTTTAAGGACTAATGTATTGTGTCTAAGTACTGGAAACAGGAGAAATTAATATGGAAAAGAGATGGCTTTGTTCAGCCAAAGACAGTTCAGTCTGGGAGCACCGGACTGTTCGATGGTGCATCGGACAGTGTCCGGTGCGCCAGGCTGGCTCTGGTGAAAAGGCCGTTCTCGAGAATTCGTCGGCGGCGTACGGCTAAAATTCACCGGACTGTCCGGTGTGCACCAGACTGTCCGGTGAGCCAACGGTCGACCGCGCAATCCGCGCGTGACGCATGGCCGGGCCAACGGTGTGAAGGGGGCACCGGACTGTCCGGTGTGCACCGGACAGTGTCCGGTGCGCCAACGGCTCCAAATCGCCAACGGTCGGCTGCGCCAAAACAGGAAAGAAATCCGCACCGGACAGTGTCCGGTGGTGCACCAGACTGTCCGGTGCGCCAGGCGACAGAAGGCAAGAATTGCCTTCCTGGAATGCTCTCAACGGCTCCTAGCTGCCTTGGGGCTATAAAAGGGACCCCTAGGCGCATGGAGGAGTACACCAAGCATTCTCTAAGCATTCCTAAGAACCAAGACTCCAATTCCGTGCATTTGATTCTTTGTGATAGCAACTAGAGCTCCATTTGAGTAGAGAACTCTTCGGGTTGTGTTGTGAGCTCGAGTTGTGGCTTGTGTGCGTGGTTGTGCTCTGATTTTGTGTCTTGTGTGCGTTGCTCATCCCATCCTTACTTCTGTGCTTCTTTGTGAACATCAAAGTGTAAGGGCGAGAGGCTCCAAGTTGTGGAGATTCCTCGCAAGCGGGATATAGTGAAACAAAGCAAAACACCGTGGTATTCAAGTGGGTCTTTGGACCGCTTGAGAGGGGTTGAGTGCAACCCTTGTCCGTTGGGACGCCACAACGTGGAGTATGCAAGTGTTGGACTTGGTCGAACCACGGGATAAACCACTGTGCCTATCTGTGTTGATCTTCTTGTGGTTATTGTGTTTTGCAAGAACTCCTCTCTAGCCACTTGGCTTTATTGTGCTAACTCCTAATCAAGTTTTGTGGCATTAAGTTTCAAGTTTTTACAGGATCACCTATTCACCCCCCCCCCCTCTAGGTGCTCTCAATTGGTATCGGAGCCGTTCTCTTCAAGAAAGGGACTAATCGCCCGAAGAGATGGATCCTAAGGGCAAGGGGATGGTGATCAATGATAAGGAGAAGGAGTCCTTCATCAATGAGCCTAAAGACGACAAGCCTAGTGACTCGGGCTCAAGTCATAAGAAGAAGGACGGAAAGAAGAAGAGATGCATCAAGAAGATCGTCTACTACGACGACAGCGACGAGTCCTCTTCTTCCCAAAAGGACGAGGACGACTACGAGAAAAAGAAAACGGTCAATTCAAACTTTTCTTTTGATTATTCTCGTATTCCGCAAAGTTCAAATGCTCATTTGCTTTCCATTCCCCTTGGTAAACCTCCTCACTTTGATGGAGAAGACTACGGATTTTGGAGTCACAAAATGCGTAGCCACTTGTTCTCTCTCCATCCAAGTATATGGGAGATAGTGGAGAATGGAATGCAATTTGATAGTACGGATAGTCCCTTGTTTATCAATGAACAAATTCACAAAAATGCACAAGCTACTACTGTGTTGTTAGCCTCATTGTGCAGGGATGAATATCATAAAGTGAGCGGCTTGGATAACGCCAAGCAGATTTGGGACACCCTCAAGATCTCACATGAAGGGAACGACGTCACCATGCTCACCAAGATGGAGTTGGTGGAAGGCGAACTAGGAAGGTTCGCGATGATCAGGGGAGAGGAGCCAACCCAAACGTACAACCGGCTCAAGACCCTCGTCAACAAAATAAGGAGCTATGGAAGCACACGATGGACGGACCACGACGTCGTCCGCCTAATGCTAAGGTCTTTTACTGTCCTTGATCCACATCTGGTAAACAATATTCGTGAGAATCCTAGGTACACCAAGATGTCGCCCGAAGAAATACTTGGAAAGTTCGTAAGCGGGCGAATGATGATCAAGGAGGCAAGATACGTTGACGATGCATTAAATGGCCCAATCCATGAGCCTCAAGCCATTGCTCTCAAGGCAACAAGTAGCAGGGAGGTGCTACCTAGCAAGGTGGCACAAATTGAGGCGGCTGGGTTAAATAAAGATGAAATGGCCCTCATCATCAAGCGCTTCAAGACGACGCTCAAAGGTCGCAAGGAGCATCCCAACAAAAGCAAGACGAAGGGAAAGCGCTCCTGCTTCAAGTGTGGTAAGATTGGCCATTTTATCGCTAATTGTCCCGAAAATGATAGTGACCAGGAACAAGAGAAGAAGAGGGAAAAGAAGAAGGCTTACAAGAAGGCTAAGGGCGAGGCACACCTTGGCAAGGAGTGGGACTCGGATTGTTCGTCGTCTGAATCCGACAACGAAGGACTCGCTGCCTCGGCCTTCAACAAATTGTCCCTCTTCCCCAACGAGCATCACACGTGCCTCATGGCAAAGGAGAAGAAGGTAAACACTCAAAAGTCTACTTATGCTTCTTCTAGTGATGATGAATCTAGCGATGATGAAATATACTACGCTAGTTTGTTCAAGGGCTTAGAAAGAACTAAAATCGATAAGATCAATGAATTGATAGATGCTTTGAATGATAAGAATAGATTGTTAGAAAAGCAAGAGGATCTTTTGTATGAAGAACATGATAAATTTGTAGAGGCACAAAAATCTCTTGCTTTAGAAGTTAAAAGGAATGAAATGCTTTCTTGTAAACTATCTACTTGCCATGAGACCATTTCTAGTCTAAAAAGTGTTAATGATGATTTAAATGCTAAACTAGAAGTAGCAAATAGATCTAACTCTTGTGTAGAACATGTTGTGATTTGCAATAGGTGTAAAGATTTTAATGTTGATGCTTGTAGTGAACACCTAGTTTCTATTACAAAGTTAAATGATGAAGTGGCTAGTCTTAATGCCCAACTTAAGACTAGCAAAAGTAAATTTGATAAACTAAAATTTGCAAGGGATGCCTACACCATTGGTAGACACCCCTCAATTAAGGATGGGCTTGGCTTTAAGAGAGAAGCCAAGAACTTAACAAGTCATAAGGCTCCCATTCCCGCAAAGGAGAAAGGGAAGGCTCCTATGACTAATAGTAGTCAAAAGAATCATGCTTTCATTTATGGTGATAAGAGATATTCTAGAAATATTCATTATGATAGGAGTTGTAATGCTTATGATTCAAATGTCATGTTTGCTTCAAGTTCTTCCATTATGCATGATAGAAATTTGGCTAAGAAAAATGTTATGCCTAGAAGAAATATTGTTCATGTTCCTAGAAAAGTAGATAATGAACCTTCTACAATTTATCATGCTTGCAATGCTTCCTTTGCAATTTGTAGAAAGGATAAAAAGGTGATTGATAGGAAATTAGGGGCAAAATGCAAGGGAGATAAAACTTGCATTTGGGTCCCTAAGACCATTGTTACTAACCTTGTAGGACCCAACAAGAGTTGGGTACCTAAGACCCAAGCCTAAATTGCCTTGCAGGTTTATGCATCCGGGGGATCAAGCTGGATTATCGACAGCGGATGCACAAACCACATGACGGGGGAGAAGAAGATGTTCACCTCCTACGTCAAGAACAAAGTTTCCCAAGACTCAATCATATTCAGTGACGGGAATCAAGGCAAGGTTAAAGGACTAGGAAAAATAGCAATTTCTTCTGTGAATTCTATCTCTAATGTGTTTTTAGTTGAATCGCTCGGATATAATTTGTTGTCCGTTAGTCAATTATGTAATATGGGATATAATTGCTTATTCACAAATGTAGATGTGTCTGTCTTTAGAAGGAGTGATGGTTCATTAGCTTTTAAGGGTGTATTAGACGGCAAACTCTACTTAGTTGATTTTGCAAAAGAGGAGGCCGGTCTAGATGCATGCTTAATTGCTAAGACTAGCATGGGCTGGCTGTGGCATCGCCGTTTAGCACATGTGGGGATGAAGAACCTTCACAAACTTCTAAAGGGAGAACATGTGATAGGTCTAACAAATGTAACCTTCGAAAAAGATAGACCTTGTGCAGCTTGTCAAGCAGGTAAACAGGTGGGAAGCTCTCATCATACCAAAAATGTGATGACCACATCAAGACCTTTGGAGTTGCTTCATATGGACCTCTTCGGACCTGTCGCCTATCTAAGCATAGGAGGAAGTAAGTATGGTCTTGTTATAGTTGATGACTTTTCCCGCTTCACTTGGGTATTCTTTTTGCAGGATAAATCTGAAACCCAAGGGACCCTCAAGCGCTTCCTAAGGAGAGCTCAAAATGAGTTTGAGCTCAAGGTGAAGAAGATAAGGAGCGACAACGGGTCCGAGTTCAAGAACCTTCAAGTGGAGGAGTACCTTGAGGAGGAAGGAATCAAGCACGAGTTCTCCGCTCCCTACACACCACAACAAAATGGTGTAGTAGAGAGGAAGAACAGGACGCTCATTGACATGGCGAGGACGATGCTTGGAGAGTTCAAGACCCCCGAGCGGTTTTGGTCGGAAGCCGTGAACACGGCTTGCCACGCCATAAACCGGGTCTACCTTCATCGCCTCCTCAAGAAGACTTCGTATGAGCTTCTAAACGGTAACAAACCCAATGTGTCTTATGTTGGGGGCCTTCGGCTTCCGAAGGTCCTCAAAAACATGATTTGATAATGTTTTCCAAGTGAAATATGTGAGCAGGTGTCTTCGGAATCGGATCATGAGCATACAAGAGCACAATCAGGACGAAGCCTGAACGAGATTATGACGAAGGTCTAGATGATCACGAAGCTGTGCGCAGGAAAGCTTCGGCATGATAGCAGAAAAGGGGAACCGACTTAAAGATGAAAAGGCAAATTAGACCTTGACGAATTACTATAGAGTTATTAGCAAATGTAAAGGGCATGGATGTAATTGTACATGGGCTGTGTCCCTTGCCTATAAATAGATGAACAGTACTCCCGTACTGTTCACGCTGACTTGGCATTCGCTTTTCGCATCACGACTGTACCTTTACTTTCCGTCAAACCGAAGGTACATTTATAATTTGTTATTCTGGATATGGTAATGCAAATAAAAATAAGTTGATGATAATATCTATATTATTCTTCGTATTTCGTATATGAATTCTTCCTTATCATCTATTGTGCTTACGAAGGTTTTTTCCTTCACAACCTTCGTCCGGGATTCATTATATCCGAAGGGACATAATGTCTTGAAGGACGAAGGGCTTTAATATTTAACACTTTTTATGTTGCCTTATTCTTAACTCTTAGCATTTGAGAACAAGTCCCCAACATTGGCGCCCACCTCCGGTGAACTCACTTCCATTTTTTGAGTTTTGAACACCTTCGGCAAGCATCACCTTCGTCATGCCGCCGAAGAAAGCTTTAGCAACAGAGGCTGCCGCTGGATCCCAATCAGGATGACCTTTCTATTAGGGAGGCCCGAAGCCAGAAGAGGAAGGCCACCAGTCCAACGCCTCCGGAGGACGACTTGGATCAAGAAATCCAAAACTTGGAGATGCTCCATCAACAGGTCCAACGGAAGAAGGAAAAGATGGCTCGTCTAGCTGACCTGCAAAGGCAGATAGATGAAGCCTCTGAAGAAGTTCGTCATCTTGCTCAAGATGACCAGAACCGAAGGCCTCCGCACAGAGAGCTTCATCAGGAGGGCTTCTACAACGAGGACGATTGGTATGAAGATTTCCATCATGGAAATTTTGCTTTTGATGATACTTCTCCTCTATCAACAGAACTGCAGGCTACACCTTGGCCCCAGTCTTACAAGCCACCCTAGCTCCCCATGTACGACGGTCATTCAGACCCGAAGCAATTCTTGATGAGTTATGAAGCAACCATATCTTCATATGGTGGCAATACTGCAGTCATGGCAAAGTCTTTCGTCATGGCTGTCAAGAGTGTTGCACAAACCTGGTACTCCTCTCTTCGGCCAGGAACAATCACCTCATGGCAAAAGCTGAAGGACATGCTGATAACCAGCTTCCAAGGGTTTCAGACGAAGCCGGTCACTGCTCAAGCTTTATTCCAGTGCACCCGGGACCATGAAGAATACCTTCAGGCGTATGTCCGAAGGTTCCTGCGCCTGAGGGCACAGGCACCAACAGTGCCTAATGAAATTGTCATTGAGGCCATGATTAAGGGGCTTCGGCCGGGACCTTCAGCTCAATACTTTGCCAGGAAGCCTCCTCAAACTTTGGAGAAGCTGCTCCAGAAGATGGACGAGTATATTCGAGCTGACAATGACTTCCGCCAAAGAAGGGAGGAAGCATACAGGTTCTCTGAAATGACCAGGGGCTTCGAAGGAAGATTCCATCCGAGGCACGTAAGGTCAATTCACAACTCTACTAAGAGTGATGATAGAGGGAGTCAACAGCAAAGGCCACAGTACTCCTCGCAAGCTTCGGGGCAGCAGCAAAGCTCTTTCCGGCCGCCAGCTCCAAGGGGCAGAGGCGCCAGGGGCTTCGGAGGAAGATTTGGGGATCAGCCAAGGAAAATTTATTGTCTATTCTGTGGTGAGGACAAGGGCCATACCACAAGGATGTGCCATGTTACCATCCAGAAGCAAAGGGAGATAACAGAAGCTGCAGCGCAACAGAGTCAGCCGAAGCAAGTCATGCATACTGCTTCGTACCTGTCGGGGACCATAATTAGGGGTACCCTCAAGACGCCTAATTCTCAGCTGGTAACCCCCATCAGCATAAAGCTGCAAAGGCCTGATGGGTGCGATTAAGTCAGGGATCAGTCCACACGAGTGACTCGATCACGCTTCACCCGAGCCTAGCCTCGGCCAAGGGCAGCCGACCTCGAGAGACTTCCGTCTCGCCCGAGGCCCCCTTTTTATGGCGGACACATCGCCGGCTCGCCCGAGGCCTTGGCTTCGCTCAAAAGCAACCTTGACTAAATCGCCGCACCGACTGACCAAATTGCAGGGGCATTTAACGCAAAGGTGGCCTGACACCTTTATCCTGACACGCGCCCCCGGCAGAGCCGAAGTGACCGCCGTCACTCCACCGCTCCACTGGCCAGTCTGACAGAAGGACAGCGCCGCCTGCGCCACTCCGACTGCAGTGCCACTCGACAGAGTAAGTCTGACAGGCAGTCAGGCCTTGCCAAAGGCGCCACGGCGAACTCCGCTCCGCCCGACCCCAGGGCTCGGACTCGGGCTAAGACCCGGAAGACGGCGAACTCCGCTCCGCCCGACCCCAGGGCTCGGACTCGGGCTAAGACCCGGAAGACGGCGAACTCCGCTCCGCCCGACCCCAGGGCTCGGACTCGGGCTAAGACCCGGAAGACGGCGAACTCCGCTCCGCCCGACCCCAGGGCTCGGACTCGGGCTAAGACCCGGAAGACGGCGAACTCCGCTCCGCCCGACCCCAGGGCTCGGACTCGGGCTAAGACCCGGAAGACGACGAAACTCCGCCTCGCCCGACCCCAGGGCTCGGACTCGGGCTAAGACCCGGAAGACGACGAAACTCCGCCTCGCCCGACCCCAGGGCTCGGACTCCGCCCAGGCCTCGGCCGAACGACTTCCGCCTCGCCCGACCCCAGGGCTCGGACTCCGCCCTGGCCTCGGTCGAACGACTTCCGCCTCGCCCGACCCCATGGCTCGGGCTTGGCCACGGCAACGGAAGGCAGACTCAACCTCGGCTTCGGAGGAACCCCCACGTCGCCCTGCCTAGGGCACAGACCGCCACGTCAACAGGAAGCGCCATCATCATCCTACCCCGAATCGACTCGGGTCACGGAGAACAAGACCGGCGTCCCATCCGGCCAGCTCCGCCGGAGGGGCAATGATGGCGCTCCACAAGCTCTATGACGACGGCGGCCCCCAGCTCTCTTACGGAAGCAGGACGACGTCAGCAGGGACTCAACCGCTCCAACAGCTGTCCCTACGCCAGGCTCCGCCGCACCTCCGACAGCCACGACATCACGCCAGCAGGGTGCCCAGATCTCTCCGGCTGCCACATTGGCATGTACCTAGGGCGCTAGCTCTCCCTCCGCTAGACACGTAGCACTCTGCTACACCCCCCATTGTACACCTGGATCCTCTCCTTACGACTATAAAAGGGAGGACCAGGGCCTTCTTAGAGAAGGTTGGCCGCGCGGGACCGAGGACGGGACAGGCGCTCTCTTGGGGCCGCTCGCTTCCCTCACCCGCGTGGACGCTTGTAACCCCCCTACTGCAAGCGCACCTGACCTGGGCGCGGGACGAACACGAAGGCCGCGGGACTTCCACCTCTCTCACGCTCGACTCCGGCCACCTCGCCTCTCCCCCCTTCGCGCTCGCCCACGCGCTCGACCCATCTGGGCTGGGGCACGCAGCACACTCACTCGTCGGCTTAGGGACCCCCCTGTCTCGAAACGCCGACAGTTGGCGCGCCAGGTAGGGGCCTGCTGCGTGCTGACGAACAGCTCCCCGTCAAGCTCCAGATGGGCAGTCTCCAGCAACCTCTCCGGCCCGGGACGGTGCTTCGTTTCGGGACTCTTGAGTTCATGTCCTTCGACGGCAGCTACGACATGATACTTCTTCCACCGCCGCGCGACTACGACAATGGCGGCCGACAACCCGCCCGCCGGCGGCGGAATCGACGACGTCTTCCCCGCGTGGTGGAAGGGCAACATTCGGGCTCGCTCCGTTCTCTCCCCCGCCAACGGAGGAGGAGGCGGGGCCGTCAAGGCCAGGTGGGAGGCCGCACTTCGTCGACCGTCGAGCGAATCGACGCCCCCGATGCCCCGACGGAAGGCACGCCGGACGTCGACCTCGCGTTCAAGACGGAGGCAAGCGCCGCCCCCCCGCGGCACGCTGACCCCGAGCAAGAAGACGACGCCGGCGCGCTCGCGGAAAGCCTGCAGGACGTCGCCCTCGGACCAGAGATGATGGTGCAACCAGTCCCCGATGTGACTACGTCGCTCCTCGTCGACCAAAAGGTAACGACTAACTCCCATCTTGCGTCATTTCGACTCGGCCTCAACCCGCCAAACGACCTCGTTTTGGCGGGCGCTCTCATTAAGGCGAGTGCAACCCCACTGAGGTTCCGTATGCGGTCGCCTTGGGACCGACTGACGGACGTCTCGACCTACAGGCCCTCTGGGTCCGAGGAAGATGACGATCCCAGCATCGGTTGGGATTTCTCCGAACTTGGCAACCCCAGCGCCGTGCGGGACTTCATGACCGCATGTGACTACTGCCTATCCGACCGTTCCGATGGAAGCCGCAGCCTTGGCGACGAGAGCTGCGGCCCAAGCCGCGAATGTTTCCACATCGAGCTAGGGAATCCCTCCGAAGGCAACCATCTTGGCATGCCGGAGGACGGTGATCTCCCTAGGCCAGCGCCTCGCGCCGACATCCCACGGGAGCTAGCTGTGGTCCCCGCTCCGGTGGGGGGTTACGACCCACAACTCGAGCAAGTCCGCGAGGCGCGGGCCAGGCTCAACGAGGGAACAGGAGCGCTTGAGCCGATCCGTCGGGACGTCGGACAGGCGTGGGTGGGCCAACCCTTGGCCGGAGAAATACGTCACCTGCCTCGAGGTCTCCAGCACCGCGTCGCCGACGATGTCAGGATCAGGCCGCCGCCCGCATCCAGCGGGGCTGGTCAGAACCTGGCAGCCGCAGCAATGCTTATCCGCGCGATGTCGGAGCCGTCAACCACCGAGGGTCGGCGAATCCAGGGAGAACTCAAGAATCTCCTGGAAGGCGCTGCGGCCCGGGGGGCCGAGAGCACTGCCTCCCGAAGGCAAGGTTGTCCCTCGGAACCTCATGCCGCGACTTCCCGATTCATGCGGGAAGCCTCGGTCTACACCGGGCGCACGCGCAACACCGCGCCTGCGGCCCCGGGCCACCTCGGCAACGAGCACCATCGACGCGACCGTCGGGCTCACCTCGACGAAAGGGTGCGCCGAGGCTACCACCCCAGGCGTGGGGGGCGCTACGACAGCGGGGAGGATCGGAGTCCCTCGCCCGAACCACCCGGTCCGCAGACCTTCAGTCGGGCCATCCGACGGGCGCCATTCTTGACCCGGTTCCGACCCCCGACTACTATCACAAAGTACTCGGGGGAAACGAGACCAGAACTGTGGCTCGCGGACTACCGCCTTGCCTGCCAACTGGGTGGAACGGACGACGACAACCTCATCATCCGTAACCTCCCCCTGTTCCTCTCCGACACTGCTCGCGCCTGGTTGGAGCACCTGCCTCCGGGGCAGATCTCTAACTGGGACGACTTGGTCCAAGCCTTCGCTGGCAATTTCCAGGGCACATACGTGCGCCCCGGGAATTCCTGGGACCTTCGAAGCTGCCGGCAACAGCCGGGAGAGTCGCTCCGGGACTATATCCGGCGATTCTCGAAGCAGCGCACCGAGCTGCCCAACATCACCGACTCGGATGTCATCGGCGCGTTCCTCGCCGGCACCACTTGCCGCGACCTGGTGAGCAAGCTGGGTCGCAAAACCCCCACCAGGGCGAGCGAGCTGATGGACATCGCCACCAAGTTCGCCTCTAGCCAGGAGGCGGTCGAGGCTATCTTCCGAAAAGACAAGCAGCCCCAGGGCCGCCCATCGGAAGAGGCTCCCGAGGCGTCTGCTCCGCGCGGCGCCAAGAAGAAAGGCAAGAAGAAGTCGCAATCGAAACGCGACGCCGCTGACGCGGACCTTGTCGCCGCCGCCGAGTATAAGAACCCTCGGAAGCCCCCCGGAGGTGCAAACCTCTTCGACAAGATGCTCAAGGAGTCGTGCCCCTACCATCAGGGGCCCGTCAAGCACACCCTCGAGGAGTGCGTTATGCTTCGGCGTCACTTCCACAGGGCCGGGCCACCCGCCGAGGGTGGCAGGGCCCGCGACGACGACAAGAACGAAGATCACCTAGCAGGAGAATTCCCCGAGGTCCGCGACTGCTTCATGATCTATGGAGGGCATGCGGCGAATACCTCGGCTCGGCACCGCAAGCAAGAGCACCGGGAGGTCTGCTCGGTAAAGGTGGCGGCGCCAGTCTACCTAGACTGGTCCGACAAGCCCATCACTTTCGACCAGGCCGACCACCCCGATCATGTGCCGAGCCCGGGGAAATACCCGCTCGTCGTCGACCCCGTTGTCGGCGATGTCAGGCTCACCAAGGTCCTGATGGATGGGGGCAGCTGCCTCAACATCATCTACGCCGAGACCCTCAAGCTCCTGCGCGTCGATCTGTCCTCCGTCCGAGCAGGCGCTGCGCCCTTCCACGGGATCATCCCTGGGAAGCGCGTCCAGCCCCTCGGGCGACTCGACCTCCCCGTCTGCTTCGGGACACCCTCCAACTTCCGAAGGGAGACCCTGACGTTCGAGGTGGTCGGGTTCCGAGGAACCTACCACGCCGTGCTAGGGAGGCCATGCTACGCGAAGTTCATGGCCGTCCCCAACTACACCTACCTGAAGCTCAAGATGCCGGGCCCCAACGGGGTCATCACCGTCGGCCCCACGTACAAACACGCGTTCGAATGCGACGTGGAGTGCGTGGAGTACGCCGAGGCCCTCGCCGAGTCCGAGGCCCTCATCGCCGACCTGGAGAACCTCTCCAAGGAGGTGCCAGACGTGAAGCGCCATGCCGGCAACTTCGAGCCAGCGGAGACGGTCAAGGCCGTCCCTCTCGACCCCAGTGGCGACACCACCAAGCAGGTCCGGATCGGTTCCGGGCTCGACCCCAAATAGGAAGCAGTGCTCGTCGACTTTCTCCGCGCAAACGCCGACGTCTTTGCGTGGAGTCCCTCGGACATGCCCGGCATACCGAGGGATGTCGCCGAGCACTCGCTGGATATTCGGGCCGGAGCCCGACCCGTCAGGCAGCCTCTGCGCCGATTCGACAAGGAGAAGCGCAGAGCGATTGGCGAAGAGATCCACAAGCTAATGGCAGCAGGGTTCATCAAAGAGGTATTCCATCCCGAATGGCTTGCCAACCCTGTGCTTGTGAGGAAGAAAGGGGGGAAATGGCGGATGTGTGTAGACTACACTGGTCTCAACAAAGCATGCCCGAAGGTTCCCTACCCTCTGCCTCGCATCGACCAAATCATGGATTCCACCGCTGGGTGCGAAACCCTGTCCTTCCTCGATGCCTACTCAGGGTATCACCAGATCCGGATGAAAGAGTCCGACCAGCTCGCGACTTCTTTCATCACGCCGTTCGGCATGTACTGCTATGTCACCATGACGTTCGGATTGAGGAATGCGGGCGCGACGTACCAGCGGTGCATGAACCATGTGTTCGGCGAACACATCGGTCGCACAGTCGAGGCCTACGTCGATGACATCGTAGTCAAGACAAGGAAGGCTTCCGACCTCCTCTCCGACCTTGAAGTGACATTCCGGTGTCTCAAGGCGAAAGGAGTCAAGCTTAATCCTGAGAAGTGTGTCTTCGGGGTCCCCCGAGGCATGCTCCTAGGGTTCATCGTCTCCGAGCGAGGCATCGAAGCCAACCCGGAGAAGATCGCGGCCATCACCAGCATGGGACCCATCAAGGACTTAAAAGGGGTACAGAGGGTCATGGGATGCCTCGCGGCCTTGAGCCGCTTCATCTCACGCCTCGGCGAAAGAGGTCTGCCTCTGTACCGCCTCTTAAGGAAGGCCGAGTGTTTTGCTTGGACCCCTGAGGCCGAGGAAGCCCTTGGCAACCTGAAGGCGCTCCTTACAAAGGCGCCTGTCTTGGTGCCCCCGGCGGACGGAGAAGCCCTCTTGGTCTACGTCGCCGCGACCACTCAGGTGGTTAGCGCCGCGACTGTGGTCGAAAGGCAAGAGGAAGGGCATGCATTGCCCGTTCAGAGGCCGGTCTACTTCATCAGCGAAGTGCTGTCCGAGACTAAGGTCCGCTACCCACAAGTTCAAAAGCTGCTGTATGCTGTGATCCTGACGAGGCGGAAGCTGCGACACTACTTCGAGTCACATCCGGTAACTGTGGTGTCATCCTTCCCCCTGGGGGAGATCATCCAGTGCCGAGAGGCCTCGGGCAGGATCGCAAAGTGGGCGGTGGAAATCATGGGCGAAACAATCTCGTTCGCCCCTCGGAAGGCCATCAAGTCCCAGGTGTTGGCGGATTTCGTGGCCGAATGGGTCGACACCCAGCTGCCAACGACTCCGATCCAACCGGAGCTCTGGACCATGTTTTTCGACGGGTCGCTGATGAAGACGGGGGCCGGCGCGGGCCTGCTCTTCATCTCGCCCCTCGGAAAGCACTTACGCTACGTGCTGCGCCTCCATTTTCCGGCGTCCAACAATGTGGCCGAGTACGAAGCTCTGGTCAACGGATTGCGGATCGCCATCGAGCTAGGGGTCAGACGCCTCGACGCCCGCGGTGATTCGCAGCTCGTCATTGACCAAGTCATGAAGAACTCCCACTGCCGCGACCCGAAGATGGAGGCCTACTGCGACGAGGTTCGGCGCCTGGAAGACAAGTTCTTCGGGCTCGAGCTCAACCACATCGCTCGGCGCTACAACGAAACCGCAGACGAGCTGGCTAAGATAGCCTCGGGGCGAATGACAGTCCCCCCGGATGTCTTCTCCCGGGATCTGCATCAACCCTCCGTCAAGCTCGACGACGCGCCCGAGCCCAAGGTACCCTCGGCTCAGCCTGAGGTACCCTCGGCTCAGCTCGAGGTACCCTCGGCACAGCCCGAGGTACCCTCGGCCCCCGAGGGCGGGGCACTGAACGTCGAGGAAGGGCAGAGCGGGGCCACGCCAGATCAAGATTGGCAGGCCCCGTACCTGCAATATCTCCGTCGAGGAGAGCTACCCCTCGACCAAGTCGAGGCTCGGCGGGTAGCGCGACGCGCCAAGTCATTCGTCTTGCTGGGCGACGAAGAGGAGCTCTACCATCGCAGCCCCTCGGGCATCCTCCAGCGATGCATCTCCATCGCCGAAGGTCGGGAACTGCTGCAAGAAATACACTCGGGGGCTTGCGGCCACCATGCAGCGCCCCGAGCCCTTGTCGGAAATGCTTTCCGGCAAGGCTTCTACTGGCCAACGGCGGTGGCTGACGCCACTAGAATTGTCCGCACCTGCGAAGGGTGCCAATTCTACGCGAAGCGGACACACCTGCCCGCTCAGGCTCTGCAGACAATACCCATCACCTGGCCCTTCGCTGTATGGGGTCTGGACCTCGTCGGTCCCTTGCAGAAGGCGCCCGGGGGCTACACGCACCTGCTGGTCGCCATCGACAAATTCTCCAAGTGGATCGAGGTCCGACCTCTGAACAGCATCAGGTCCGAGCAGGCGGTGGCATTCTTCACCAACATCATCCATCGCTTCGGGGTCCCGAACTCCATCATCACCGACAACGGCACCCAATTCACCGGCAAAAAATTCTTGGATTTTTGCGAGGATCACCATATCCGGGTGGACTGGGCCGCTGTCACACCCGGATTTTAGGGGTCCAAAACCCGGGCGCAAACATAATCACCAGGTGTGCTGGGACCAAGTCTCACACATATGATGAATCATGGCACAGGATCGAATGTCACATCTTTACTATATAACAGGAGTTCTTATACAAAATAAATATTTACATTATAAGGAGACAACGGTCCAGCAACCCAAAGTTGACTGGGAGACGACGACCTAGACCTCTCACGAACTCGTCACAGCATCCTCCAAGCGCCTCATCCTGCGGTACCTGTTCTTGACCTGTGGGGGTGTGAGACAGCAAGAGTGAGCTCACATACGTTCATCGCTCAGCAAGTTGTGGGGAATAATGTGTATGAACTCGCCAAAGGTGGGAGCTCATGTGAAGTGTAAGGCTTACCAAAGAGGATGGCTGAAGCTGAGCATTGCTTTTAAAGTTGGTCAAAATTTTATTAGCCATTACTAAGTATAAGTAAATACCAACCCAATTAAATAGTAGAACAGAAGTAACAACATCACCTGCGATGCAATGCATATGACAAATTGAATTTAAGTTCCATAGATTAATCATGTGAGGGTCCGAGCTGCTCATGACCGTGAGCACGACTAGTATACCAGTTTTACACTCTGCAGAGGTGGCGCATCTTTACCCACAAGTCATGTTACCCATCTGCCAAGGGATCGCGACTTCCCATACACCTCTACCGAGGAGGCGAGGCAGGGTAACACTACGAGGCCTTTACAAAGTTCCACTAGCTTCAGAAAACCCGCTACAGTTTATAGGAAGCTCCAATGCAGGAATTCCCTTGCAGGACCGCCATCGCAGCAAAATCCTCCCGAGGGTCTCCCTACACTGACCACTCCCCTACTGCCCTTGCCCCTTTCGGGTAAGGTAGTCCTCCACTAGCTTTCCTAATTAATCAGCCAAGGGCGTCCCATTATACCCTTGTGGTAGCACTGTTTTCCCGGGTGGTCGCTCCATGTTCCAATTAACATAATGATCTTATCATGAACAGTGATAATAAACAGATAATAAAAGTGTGATCATGAATAATGTATCTTCATACCCAAAACCACATAAAGCACTAGCAAGTACTACCCAAAAAGTTCAGTGGTAAACAAGGTATAAAGATAATCAAACTAGGGTAACCTATTGGGTCCCATCAAAATTAACCTATGCAGATCATTATGATTAATTAGAACATGAGTGGGTAAAAAGAAGTGATCAAGGGCACAACTTGCCTGGCACTTGAGATTCCAGTTACCAGGGTGATTCTTCAGATCCCCAAAACCTCGCGCTAGTCGTAGCAATACAAACAAACATGGTATGGGCAAAATTAACATCACACCAAACATAAGAATAAACTGCGTGATAATAATCTATGCGTCGCTACGAGATTGTAGAAACAAGAACCACTAAATTCGGAGCTACGATTATTAAGTTATGATTTTCCAAAGATTTAGGAATGGGGTACAAAAGAAACTAAGTACATAATTTTAGTTTAGGTTTCATAACCAAATAAAGTTACTAGGTGATAAACAATACTAATACAAATTTAATGCAACTAGAATGGATGAATTTGGAGTTAAAATGAATTTAATATGAATTAAACAAGTCTCTGGATTTATTTTTGTATTGAAAATCATTTTCTATTTCATTTTACTGGATTTTCTATTCCCTTGGACTGCGCGTCAAATATTGAGTAGCACGGGGGCAGATCTGCAAAATTCCCCAAGACTCGAGATTCCCACATAAGGATGGCGGGTTGATTTCGATAAAGTTTAAGGGCTCTTATGTAAAACTCCGCGTCAAAGAGGTATCGCTCACTCTAGGCCATGCGATCCGAGATGGACGCACAGGATTAAATTCTTTAATAAACCGAATCGGTACGCGCTAACAGCCGGTGGATCCAAGATCCACGGCTCAGATTCTTCCACGTCAAACTTGCACCCGAGCCCACCGATCTGATTGCTACGGTCACGATTTAATGCCCCGAATCGGTATCCAGAGATCTAATCGGAGTCGTTCGTTTGAGATCCCACGGCCACGGCTTCGTCTTCTTTCCCCCAAATCCACGCGACGGCAGAGCACTGCTCACCCACGGCGGAGCATCGCCGGTGGACGCGCAATCCGGCGCCCGGACGCCCCTAACCTGAAATTGGCCGGTGCTAAACCTAGACGGGGTGATGGCGAGCACGAAAGGGAGATTCTTACCCGCGATTGAAGGAGTAGCGAGCTCGTCCACGGTTCGGGGCGGGTCCGCGACACGAACCGAGCGCCGGTGAGAAATTCACGTCGACGTGGGGCCTCGCGCCCCCGGATTTCTCCCCGAGCACAACCCACGAGTCCGCCCTAGTGCCCAGAATCGATTCACTGGTGCAAAGCGACGGTGCAGGCGAGAGTCCCAAGCGGCGACACCGATTTCCCTAAACTCTCTTTCTCTGCTTTCGTTGTTCTTCACAGCTTATGATGGATGGAGCCCGACCGATCCTGTTTGGATGATGGGGAGGGCGGGGCCGAGTAATTTATAGTTAGAATCAAGTCCGCGATGGGGGGGGGTTTGGCCGGAATCGCGCGGAGTCCACGGCGGCGGATTTGCCGCGGTTCTGTTGGGATCCGAAGGGGGAACGCTGAAGCTGACAAGGTGGGGTCCATGCGTCAGTGTCGGAGTCGCCCGGTTGTGCGGAGGAGCGGAGGAGAGCTGGCTGCCGCGCGGGGAAGCGAAGAGGGAAGTGCACTGGCTGACGTGTGGGCCCGATATGTCGGCGCCGGTCACCAGGCAGGGCTGCGCGGGCTGAATGAAGCAGTGGGCCGAATTCGAGATCAGGGCCCAGTTAGGGTTAGGTTCACTTTTATTATTTCCTTTTTCCTTTTTATTTTCAAATCTAGGATTTAAATTCAAATTTTGTACTCAATTTATCCCCAAATCATATTGTGAATTCAAGGTACAAATTTTGGAAATATTTTTAGATATATATATATATACATATATATATTTTTATATCCTTTCTTTTGTTCTTATTATCATACCCTAAATTCAAATTTAGGGTTTAATTCAACTTTTAAAATTATTATTTTATTATCATTATCCTTATTATTTTATTTAATGCACAAACATACAAAATTCCAACTAGATGCACTTTATTTTATTTTAATATCATTTGTTTTAATTAAGTACTAATTATGATATGGATGCTCTTTTTATAATGCAATTAAGGCACATAAAACTGAGGAGATTTCTCTATTATTCTTTGTATACAATTTTGAGTATTACAAATCCTACCCCCCTTAACAGAAATCTCGCCCCCGAGATTTGTAAGAAAAAGGATTATACCAAGATTGGTTTGTAATTGAGATTGTAGTTTCTAATTGATTCAAAAATTAAGAGTCTCTCTCTCTTCTTTAATACTATTTAGCAAGTAATTAGAAAATGCATGGGTATCTTTTATGTTTAGACACACAGTTAGGTAAGAGGAGAGATGGTCAGAGTGAGGTTAACTGATGGTAAGAACTTGGTAAGGGAAGACTTCATCCTGAACTGTGGATCTTGATTCCGCTGGCGATTCAACTTGATCTTTGAAGTCTTGAGTTGATGCTTATCTTTCTTTGACGTGGTTGGTCTCCGTTGGCCTTTCATCTTGGAGTTGCCATCCGAGTTAAGGACATATGGTTAGGATATATGTGAGTAGGATGGATTATATGGTGTAGGTAGGTTAGAATCTCTTGCTAGGTTAAAATTGAGGGGTTATGCAACTATCGGATGGTTAAGGTAGTTGCATATGGCTAAGTCGATCTGTCATTCTTAATTTAGTGCAGGGTGAACTAAGTTAAGACTTGTTCTATAGGAGTAGAGTCTAAACTATTTCATCAGTATTACCTAACATGTTTGATAAGTCACTTTAGATTAGATCAGATCTAGGTTAGATTGGTGTGACTAGTTTGACTAGATAAGATCTAATTAATTTGCATTAGATCATGGTTGTTAAATTATGGTGGATAAGTATGCTTATTAGGATAAGATGAAATAGAATCTTTTGAGATTAGTTAGATCTATTAGGATGAGATAAAATCTTTTTAAGATAAGATGAATCTATTAAGATAAGAGAGAATCTTATTAAGATAAGATGGATCTATGAGTGTAAGATAGAATCTTTTAAGATGAGATAGATATTGTTAAGGCTAGATACTTTAATGAGGAATAATCTAGTTTGTCTAATTATTTTTATAAGCATTTTTTTCCTATATGCATATGAAGATGTAATTGTGGACATTACTCCACAACTCATCACACTCAATCAAAGATCCAAATCAAACAAGTATCACAAGAACAAACATTCAAGTTCATAGATATCTATAAAAAAATAATTTTTTTTTATTCCTAAGAGTAGGTCTCTTATTCCTAAAGGTCACTTTAGATATGGGATTTCAAAGTGTGAAATCCACATTGGTCTTTAGACTAAAAAGGTAAGAATAATCAGAGTAAGCGGAAATAGATGAGAAAAGATTAAGATAAGTTTAGAAAAGAATCAGAGTAGCAAAGGTAAGTAGATATTGGTTGTCCAGTTCTATCTAGGTTTCGTCCTACAGTCAACATTCCTCTGATACCACTTCTGTCACACCCGGATTTTAGGGGTCCAAAACCTGGGCGCAAACATAATCACCAGGTGTGCTGGGACCAAGTCTCACACATATGATGAATCATGGCACAGGATCGAATGTCACATCTTTACTATATAACAGGAGTTCTTATACAAAATAAATATTTACATTATAAGGAGACAACGGTCCAGCAACCCAAAGTTGACTGGGAGACGACGACCTAGACCTCTCACGAACTCGTCACAGCATCCTCCAAGCGCCTCATCCTGCGGTACCTGTTCTTGACCTGTGGGGGTGTGAGACAGCAAGAGTGAGCTCACATACGTTCATCGCTCAGCAAGTTGTGGGGAATAATGTGTATGAACTCGCCAAAGGTGGGAGCTCATGTGAAGTGTAAGGCTTACCAAAGAGGATGGCTGAAGCTGAGCATTGCTTTTAAAGTTGGTCAAAATTTTATTAGCCATTACTAAGTATAAGTAAATACCAACCCAATTAAATAGTAGAATAGAAGTAACAACATCACCTGCGATGCAATGCATATGACAAATTGAATTTAAGTTCCATAGATTAATCATGTGAGGGTCCGAGCTGCTCATGACCGTGAGCACGGCTAGTATACCAGTTTTACACTCTACAGAGGTGGCGCATCTTTACCCACAAGTCATGTTACCCATCTGCCAAGGGATCGCGACTTCCCATACACCTCTACCGAGGAGGCGAGGCAGGGTAACACTACGAGGCCTTTACAAAGTTCCACTAGCTTCAGAAAACCCGCTACAGTTTATAGGAAGCTCCAATGCAGGAATTCCCTTGCAGGACCGCCATCGCAGCAAAATCCTCCCGAGGGTCTCCCTACACTGACCACTCCCCTACTGCCCTTGCCCCTTTCGGGTAAGGTAGTCCTCCACTAGCTTTCCTAATTAATCAGCCAAGGGCGTCCCATTATACCCTTGTGGTAGCACTGTTTTCCCGGGTGGTCGCTCCATGTTCCAATTAACATAATGATCTTATCATGAACAGTGATAATAAACAGATAATAAAAGTGTGATCATGAATAATGTATCTTCATACCCAAAACCACATAAAGCACTAGCAAGTACTACCCAAAAAGTTCAGTGGTAAACAAGGTATAAAGATAATCAAACTAGGGTAACCTATTGGGTCCCATCAAAATTAACCTATGCAGATCATTATGATTAATTAGAACATGAGTGGGTAAAAAGAAGTGATCAAGGGCACAACTTGCCTGGCACTTGAGATTCCAGTTACCAGGGTGATTCTTCAGATCCCCAAAACCTCGCGCTAGTCGTAGCAATACAAACAAACATGGTATGGGCAAAATTAACATCACACCAAACATAAGAATAAACTGCGTGATAATAATCTATGCGTCGCTACGAGATTGTAGAAACAAGAACCACTAAATTCGGAGCTACGATTATTAAGTTATGATTTTCCAAAGATTTAGGAATGGGGTACGAAAGAAACTAAGTACATAATTTTAGTTTAGGTTTCATAACCAAATAAAGTTACTAGGTGATAAACAATACTAATACAAATTTAATGCAACTAGAATGGATGAATTTGGAGTTAAAATGAATTTAATATGAATTAAACAAGTCTCTGGATTTATTTTTGTATTGAAAATCATTTTCTATTTCATTTTACTGGATTTTCTATTCCCTTGGACTGCGCGTCAAATATTGAGTAGCACGGGGGCAGATCTGCAAAATTCCCCAAGACTCGAGATTCCCACATAAGGATGGCGGGTTGATTTCGATAAAGTTTAAGGGCTCTTATGTAAAACTCCGCGTCAAAGAGGTATCGCTCACTCTAGGCCATGCGATCCGAGATGGACGCACAGGATTAAATTCTTTAATAAACCGAATCGGTACGCGCTAACAGCCGGTGGATCCAAGATCCACGGCTCAGATTCTTCCACGTCAAACTTGCACCCGAGCCCACCGATCTGATTGCTACGGTCACGATTTAATGCCCCGAATCAGTATCCAGAGATCTAATCGGAGTCGTTCGTTTGAGATCCCACGGCCACGGCTTCGTCTTCTTTCCCCCAAATCCACGCGACGGCAGAGCACTGCTCACCCACGGCGGAGCATCGCCGGTGGACGCGCAATCCGGCGCCCGGACGCCCCTAACCTGAAATTGGCCGGTGCTAAACCTAGACGGGGTGATGGCGAGCACGAAAGGGAGATTCTTACCCGCGATTGAAGGAGTAGCGAGCTCGTCCACGGTTCGGGGCGGGTCCGCGACACGAACAGAGCGCCGGTGAGAAATTCACGTCGACGTGGGGCCTCGCGCCCCCGGATTTCTCCCCGAGCACAACCCACGAGTCCGCCCTAGTGCCCAGAATCGATTCACTGGTGCAAAGCGACGGTGCAGGCGAGAGTCCCAAGCGGCGACACCGATTTCCCTAAACTCTCTTTCTCTGCTTTCGTTGTTCTTCACAGCTTATGATGGATGGAGCCCGACCGATCCTGTTTGGATGATGGGGGGGGGCGGGGCCGAGTAATTTATAGTTAGAATCAAGTCCGCGATGGGGGGGGGGGTTTGGCCGGAATCGCGCGGAGTCCACGGCGGCGGATTTGCCGCGGTTCTGTTGGGATCCGAAGGGGGAACGCTGAAGCTGACAAGGTGGGGTCCATGCGTCAGTGTCGGAGTCGCCCGGTTGTGCGGAGGAGCGGAGGAGAGCTGGCTGCCGCGCGGGGAAGCGAAGAGGGAAGTGCACTGGCTAACGTGTGGGCCCGATATGTCGGCGCCGGTCACCAGGCAGGGCTGCGCGGGCTGAATGAAGCAGTGGGCCGAATTCGAGATCAGGGCCCAGTTAGGGTTAGGTTCACTTTTATTATTTCCTTTTTCCTTTTTATTTTCAAATCTAGGATTTAAATTCAAATTTTGTACTCAATTTATCCCCAAATCATATTGTGAATTCAAGGTACAAATTTTGGAAATATTTTTAGATATATATATATATATACATATATATATTTTTATATCCTTTCTTTTGTTCTTATTATCATACCCTAAATTCAAATTTAGGGTTTAATTCAACTTTTAAAATTATCATTTTATTATCATTATCCTTATTATTTTATTTAATGCACAAACATACAAAATTCCAACTAGATGCACTTTATTTTATTTTAATATCATTTGTTTTAATTAAGTACTAATTATGATATGGATGCTCTTTTTATAATGCAATTAAGGCACATAAAACTGAGGAGATTTCTCTATTATTCTTTGTATACAATTTTGAGTATTACAGCCGCCGTGGCTCATCCCATGTCGAATGGGCAAGTAGAGCGTGCCAACGACATGATTCTACAAGGGCTCAAGCCTCGGATCTACAACGACCTCAACAAATTCGGCAAGCGATGGGTGAAGGAACTCCCCTCGGTGGTCTGGAGCCTAAGGACGACGCCGAGTCGTGCCACGGGCTTCACTCCGTTTTTCCTGGTCTACGGGGCTGAAGCTATCTTGCCCACTGACCTGGAATACGGCTCCCCGAGGGCGAGGGCCTACACCGAACAAAGCAACCAAGCTAGCCGGGAGGAATCGCTGGACCAGCTGGAGGAAGCTCGGGACAGGGCCTTACTACACTCGGCGCGGTACCAACAGTCCCTGCGACGCTACCACGCCCGAGGGGTCCGGTCCCGAGAACTCCAGGTGGGCGATCTGGTGCTTCGGCTGCGGCAAGACGCCCGAGGGAGGCACAAGCTCACGCCCCCCTGGGAAGGGCCATTCGTCATCGCCAAAGTTCTGAAGCCCGGAACATACAAGCTGGCCAACAATCAAGGCGAAATCTACGGCAACGCTTGGAACATCAAACAGCTACGTCGATTCTACCCTTAAGATGTTTTCAAGTTGTTCATATACCTCGCACCTACGCAAAGTTTAGTCGTCAAGGAAGGGTCGGCCTAGCCTCGGCGAAGCCCGACCCTCCCTCGGGGGCTAAAAGGGGGGAGACCCCCTCTGCGTCGAATTTTTCCTCGAAAAAGGACCTCTTTTTAGCAGGATTTCTTTCGTGCTTCTTGACTACTTCGGAAAGCGGATCCTGGAAACGATGGAGTACACGTAAGCAGCCTAGGCTGACCGAGCCGAGGGACTCCTACGCCTCCGGGATACGGATACCTCACTCATCACCTTCTGCGATAAGTAACTTGCGCTCGGATAAAGCGACTCCGTGGACCGAACAAGTCTTCACGTTCGGAAGCTCTCCTGCCGAAGCAGTCCTTCAAGCTTTCTCGACTAAGTCGGGGACAGGGCCTCATGGACGGGTGAAAGTACGCGTAAGCGGCAAGGCCGACCGAGCCGAGGGATTCCCACGCCTCTGGGATGCGGATACCTCACTCGTCCCTTCCGCGAAAAGCAACTCTCGCTCACACAAACATCCCTGTTACCGACAGAGTCCAGATGCTCGAAACAAGAGGAAAAAAGGCGCAGCTTCGCAAGCGTGGCGAGGGTGTGTTTTTTCTGGCCTCGGCGGCCGCAGAAAGCACACGCTACAAGATGATCTGATCCTGCAGGCTCGGGTCTCCACGCTGAAGGGAGCCGTAGCACCCTCGGCATCGACGACGTCTTCAGCAAAGCCCGACCCAGCCTCGGGCGGCGATGCGGCCCAGGGACTCCTCCGGGAATCCGGCCCGAGCAGGCGGCTCGACCGGTTACCCCTGGGGCCTCAGTCAACCGGCTTCCAAGGGCGCCAGCCCGACCCGAGGCCTCGACTGATCGACTTTGGCGTCGGCTCCGCTGACGGACAACACGACTAGGCTCCGGCCAACCAGGTTCCCATTCTCGAGCCAACTCCGCCTCTGTTCATACTGATATCGCTACCCCTGGCCTCGGTCCACCGAAGGGCGGCCGAGGGGTCTCTTTAACTAAGCTAGAGGAGCCCCAGACAACAAGGCCGAACGGGCCGAGGGATTCCTACGCCTCCGGGATACGGATACCTCACCCGTCACCTTGACGCGGGGCGACTCATGCTTGGTAAAGCGGTTCAGATAATCAACAGGCGAGACTTAGTTCTCGAAAATGAGGAAAAAACACGGCTCCGTGCCGAAACTACATACATGTTCAGGCCCCGACAGCCGCAATGAACAAAAAACACTGGCATTCGAGATGCCACTACCAACGGAACTCCGGTTCCCCCCTCCGCAGGAGCGAACAACCCCACTCCGAAGGGGAAGGCCTGCGGAGTAACAGAAGAACGATGAGCGGCCCGCTGCCGCCCGTTCCAACCGCGGCGACAACCACCCCTGCCCTAGACAGCGAAGCGGCTTAGGCAGCAGCTTTGGGGCAGGTGTCACGGCAGGAGGGCTCACCCCCGCCGAGGACGAGAACCAGCCATTCAGGCAGGGAGACGGAGACCCAGGGCCACTAGCGCCCTACCTATCCCTGCATGGCTGGAGGAAGTCTCCGTGGGGCTCAAGGACGCCCTTCACCCCCGGGCGCGGGGGGAAGAAAAGGGCAGCCGACCCACGCGGGGGCGGCCCCCCGACTCGCCTCATCTTCCATCTTGGCCTGGATGACGAAAATCCTTGAGGCTGAGGGAGGAGTAGAGGCCGCGGCCTGGCCCGCTTTCCCCACCGTCGAACTAGAGGTCACTATCTTGGGTGACCGCCGGTGGCGGGGTGTGGCCAGGCTGCGTGATGAAAATCCTTGAAGCCGAACGATGGCTGAGAGGTACCAACTCCCATGGAGTTGCGTTCCTCCAACGAGGAGGCGGAAAGGCGGCGGATACCCCCCATCCGGGGGCTTGGAAGATGGGAAGACACGACGCTTAAGGGAGGAAGAAGACATGGTTGCCTTCCGAAAGGAGTCTCCCTCCTTTTAAAGGCAACTCTCCCTACGTGCGCCCCCAGGCGCCACGGGCTGAGTCTTCTCCAACACGCTCCAAGGCCCTCCCCTGCGACTCGGGGGCTGGGTCCCTCATGTCATGCAAGCCGGCTCAAGGGCAGAAGAAGCCAAACCACCGCGCGTGGTGCGCACGACCGTCCAGCGGTTACAAGCGACCCCCCATTTTTGCCCAGACCAACGGGCAGAAGGGGCGGGCAGCCATGCAGGCGGCATGCAACCGCGCCAGATGGGCGCGCTTCTCCAACTTCTGACACGCCAGCTTGGGAACCCAGGCCCACGCGTCGAGCAACCGGCGCGCCAATCGCTGCATGCAAGCAACCGCACCGCCACTTGTGCCACCATCGCGCCTCTTCGGTTGCGGAGCCAATGCCGCGACTCGAGGCGACCCAACAGCGCCAGCCTGGCGCGTTGGTCAAAGCGACCGAAAGTGGGCCGGCGGTAATAGCGGTGGCAGGCGGGCGGGCGCAGCGGTCACGTCGTCAGCCAGGCTCACGTCCCATCCCGGGACAGCAAGAGAGCCTCCTCTCACGGCGTGGAGACGGTGCATCCGTGACCCGTTCCTCGAACGGATCGCGCGCGCGCAACGGCCGCCCCGCCAACCACTCGCTCCATCGCATTTACTCCGCGGCGGGACAGGCGGCGTCTCTGACGGGAGGAGCGCGCGACGCTTCACCTTCGCCATAATAACCGCGTCAGAAAAGGTACGCCACGTCATTCGATTTCGTATCCTTTTCCTTTTTCCTCTTTCTCTATCTCTTGCAACAGGGACCGGGAAAGGGGGATACCCCGAAAAGGACCCTTCTCCGCGAAGGAACCGGGCTCCGAGCCCCCCACTACTAATCAGGGGTTCGAAGGCTGGCCCTCCGAAGGGTTCAACAGTCGCCTCAGATCGCGTGGGCCCGACACCCACTACTGGTCAGGGGTTCGAAGGCCGGCCCTCCGAAGGGTTCCATGGCCGCCTCAGGCTACTCAGGCTCCGCGCCCATTACTGATCAGGGGTTCGAAGGCTGGCCCCCGAAGGGTTCACAGTCGCCTCAGACACCGAGCGAGGGATGACCAGGGGTACGTTCGATACATAACCGAGGCTCGGGCTGCGCTCCCGAGGTACCCTAGGACATTTCCGAGACCAGCGGGAACGATCTTGTAACGGAATCCCATCGGAGGGAGGCATCGAGCCCTCGGACCCCGTCGCCAGGGGACCGGGTCCGGCAAGTCACCCGCAGGTACTTTTGGGCGTGCCTCTGGGCCCCTAGCCGACCCCCAACGAACGGGGCACGGACGTCCACTCGGATTACCCGCTTGCAGCTCACCGGAGACACCATGTTCGGTGCCCATCGAGGGTAACATGGCGCACTCCCCCCCTCCTCCTTGCGGAAAGGCGACGTAGGGGCGTATGTAAAAAGTCGAGTCTGTCCCTGATCGCACTCTCGCCCTGTGCAGAGGCTCGGGGGCTGCTCTCGCAAAAACCGGCTCCGGCCAAATCGTTGACAGCGTCAACATACCAGCCCGAGAGCTTGGACCCCGACCGTGCACCCGGGCTACGGCCAGTTCGCATGAGGGAACGACCAGACCAGCCGAAGCATTGCGCGAGGTATTAAGACCTCGAAGGAGTGTAACCACTCCTCCGAGGCCTCGGGGGCTACACCCGGCGGGTGCGCTCGCGCACACCCACCGGAACGAAATGCAACCGAGAAAGGCTGGTCCCCTTGCAAAAAAGTGCGACGAAAGCCTCCAAGCGAGTGCTAACACTCCCTTCGAGGCTCGGGGGCTACTGTCGGGGACCATAATTAGGGGTACCCTCAAGACGCCTAATTCTCAGCTGGTAACCCCCATCAGCATAAAGCTGCAAAGGCCTGATGGGTGCGATTAAGTCAGGGATCAGTCCACACGAGTGACTCGATCACGCTTCACCCGAGCCTAGCCTCGGCCAAGGGCAGCCGACCTCGAGAGACTTCCGTCTCGCCCGAGGCCCCCTTTTTATGGCGGACACATCGTCGGCTCGCCCGAGGCCTTGGCTTCGCTCAGAAGCAACCTTGACTAAATCGCCGCACCGACTGATCAAATTGCAGGGGCATTTAACGCAAAGGTGGCCTGACACCTTTATCCTGACACGCGCCCCCGGCAGAGCCGAAGTGACCGCCGTCACTCCACCGCTCCACTGGCCAGTCTGACAGAAGGACAGCGCCGCCTGCGCCACTCCGACTGCAGTGCCACTCGACAGAGTAAGTCTGACAGGCAGTCAGGCCTTGCCAAAGGCGCCACGGCGAACTCCGCTCCGCCCGACCCCAGGGCTCGGACTCGGGCTAAGACCCGGAAGACGGCGAACTCCGCTCCGCCCGACCCCAGGGCTCGGACTCGGGCTAAGACCCGGAAGACGGCGAACTCCGCTCCGCCCGACCCCAGGGCTCGGACTCGGGCTAAGACCCGGAAGACGGCGAACTCCGCTCCGCCCGACCCCAGGGCTCGGACTCGGGCTAAGACCTGGAAGACGGCGAACTCCGCTCCGCCCGACCCCAGGGCTCGGACTCGGGCTAAGACCCGGAAGACGACGAAACTCCGCCTCGCCCGACCCCAGGGCTCGGACTCGGGCTAAGACCCGGAAGACGACGAAACTCCGCCTCGCCCGACCGCAGGGCTCGGACTCCGCCCAGGCCTCGGCCGAACGACTTCCGCCTCGCCCGACCCCAGGGCTCGGACTCCGCCCTGGCCTCGGCCGAACGACTTCCGCCTCGCCCGACCCCATGGCTCGGGCTCGGCCACGGCAACGGAAGGCAGACTCAACCTCGGCTTCGGAGGAACCCCCACGTCGCCCTGCCTAGGGCACAGACCGCCACGTCAACAGGAAGCGCCATCATCATCCTACCCCGAATCGACTCGGGTCACGGAGAACAAGACCGGCGTCCCATCCGGCCAGCTCCGCCGGAGGGGCAATGATGGTGCTCCACAAGCTCTATGACGACGGCGGCCCCCAGCTCTCTTACGGAAGCAGGACGACGTCAGCAGGGACTCAACCGCTCCAACAGCTGTCCCTCCGCCAGGCTCCGTCGCACCTCCGACAGCCACGACATCACGCCAGCAGGGTGCCCAGATCTCTCCGGCTGCCACATTGGCATGTACCTAGGGCGCTAGCTCTCCCTCCGCTAGACACGTAGCACTCTGCTACACCCCCCATTGTACACCTGGATCCTCTCCTTACGACTATAAAAGGGAGGACCAAGGCCTTCTTAGAGAAGGTTGGCCGCGCGGGACCGAGGACGGGACAGGCGCTCTCTTGGGGCCGCTCGCTTCCCTCACCCGCGTGGACGCTTGTAACCCCCCTACTGCAAGCGCACCTGACCTGGGCGCGGGACGAACACGAAGGCCGCGGGACTTCCACCTCTCTCACGCTCGACTCCGACCACCTCGCCTCTCCCCCCTTCGCGCTCGCCCACGCGCTCGACCCATCTGGGCTGGGGCACGCAGCACACTCACTCGTCGGCTTAGGGACCCCCCTGTCTCGAAACGCCGACAGTACCATTCGCCTTACATTCCAGAATATGTAGGCAACCACCCTGCAGCTTCTGTTGCTTCGGCAAGCCAACCCCAAGCATCTTGGCAACAGCCTCCACCTCCACCACCAACGCAACGAGGCCAGCAGCCAGAAGGGAGTCAGCACACTCACCTTCAACGGGACTTCAGAGAAGAGTCCGAAGCTCGCACAGTCAATAGCACTATGCCAGAGTCGAAGCATATTTACTGACAAATATCCTACCCCGACAGCAGTTTTTCGCATTTAGTATTATTTTCTTTTTAATAAGGAACAATTATGGGAGGCTTAAGTGCTTTTTGTCGTTTTCAATCTCTTGTAACAGTTTCGCTTTTTACCATAATGAAAATATATCTTCTCCATAGGCTTAAGTTGCCGAAGCATAAGAATTTATGGTGGCAAGGAGGACCTTCGAATTATCAAAAATTTGTTCTAAGGAACGCAGTGTAATTTCTTCGAAGCAGCAAAAAGTCGTTCCTAAGGGAGCGCAGTGTAAGTTTTCTGCTCAAAAGTCGTTCCGAAGGGAATGCAGAGCTTACAGCGAAAAATAAACGCTAATTCCGCTGAAAGTAAAAGGCGAAGAAGCTCCTAAGGGAGGCTTACAGCGAAAAATAAACGCGGATTCCGTTGAAAGTAAAAGGCGAAGAAGCTCCTAAGGGAGGCTTACAGCGAAAAATAAACGCTGATTTCGCTGAAGTAAAAGGCGAAGAAGCTCCTAAGGGAGGATTGCAGTGAAAAAACGTCGACCTTCGGCAAATATCATTTTGCATAACATCACATCATTACATCATTTGCATAGCATAACATCATACATCATATTGCATCAACAACGCAAGAAGGGGGTCTCAGTATTGATATTCAAAAATTGTTTCGAAGAAATAGTGACAAGGCACAAAAAATAGCTATTGAAGAGTTATACCTTTGTCAAACTCTGAAATGGAAATATCTATTGGTTATTGATTTTACGGGGATTGGTTACTGATCTTATGAGAACACGGATATTATTTACGAAGCATGAAAAGAAGGAAAGGTGTTTTTTCGCCGAAGGCTAAAAAACGGTATGTATAAGAAGTTTCATGCATCGTAAAGAATAGAACCATAAACAGCTAATATATTACATTCAAAGTTACAAAATATTACACATGATTCTCAACAAACGTTACATTCTAAATGTTTTTACAATAACATCTAATCTTCCCTTAGAACTATTTCTGCAGCTTCGTTTAGTAGCTAATCAACAACTTTATCCATGATGGCTTCGGCCATTTTTCTAATTTCGTCGTCCCCCTTCGCGGGGGGGTCCGCCGATGGCTCGGTAGGCTCTGAGGGAGGAGAAAGTACGACTTTATTACAAAACGTAAACAAGTCTGAAATCAAAAATTACAACAAAGAGCCGAAAACCACTAGTCAATACATAATTGCTCTTCGGGATCCGCACTTTTTTTAGTGGCCTCTGCTACTTTCCTAGCGTCATGAATGCCTTTCTCGCTTTTTCGTATAATTTCCTGGGCCATTTCCCGACCATCATTGTCCCAGATGTCGGTGAAAAATTTTCCACCGACCAAGCTCGCTTCGGCCGAGGGGTCTTTTATATCTTCAGAGGATAAGGCGGCTTCGGATTGTGCTAAGAATTTTATATGGTCACAGCCTTTCCTCTCCAAAATGGTAGCAACCCCCCTGGCACCCGAAAAGGCGCATATGTCTCCTCAACTATTTAAAATTTCTTCAAAAGCTTCAGCTTCGTGGCTGATCCATCTAATTGGGCCTTCGGGGTCACTCCTTATAAAGTTCTCCTCACTTGAGAATGCGCCAACGCTGGCGAAGCTGGTTTTTATTGTCTTAACACATTCCATAGATTTTTCATAGCATCTTTTCTTAGATGCACGAAGCTCTTCAACATTTTTCTCCAAATAACTTCGGAACGAAGGTTGCTCAGGGCCATAACACACCCTTCGTCTTCAGCATCTTTTTGAGCCCTGAGGGCATTGCTAAGTATAAGACCCTGCAAAAAGTTTGGTTTCAATAAGTTTAAATAAATGAAAATTTTTTATTTCAAGAAATAATACAAAGACCTCGTTTTCGCACCTTTAAGCTATTGTACGCCAAGCTGTCGGCTAGCTCGTCTTTTGATAACACCGAGAGTCCGTTTTCTAATGTTGGGAATCCGAAGCTCTTGCTCATCTCCCGACAGACAGAAATATCCTTGCTGTCAGGGAGACAATACAAGAAGTCTTCTTCTCCGCTGCCGTTGAATATCAATGGCCCCTTTGGATATTTCAGTTTTTGGGCATAAAACTGGGCCTCTTGCTTTTCTTTTTCAGTCAACTTTTTCCCCGAAGCATGTCAAAAAATATAATCGAAGGCTTCGGAAGATGCTTCGGGGGCGGCAGTGCCAGTTTCTTCAGCCAAAATTTGTTCTGCTATTTCTTTTTCTTTGGCTTCCAAGGATTTCACCTTGGTGGGCTCTGAAGGCCCAGCTTCAGTCTCAGATTGGTGCTTTGAACCTTCGGCACCAAAGGCTTCAATATGCACTTTGGAAGTTTCAACAATTCTCTTCGGAGTCGTGCTTGAAGACTTTATTGTCTCCAAAACATCCAGCACATTAACCATCCTTTTTCTTTTGGGGGTGTTTGCTGGACCCTTTTGGCTCTTTGGTGCTTCAATTTTTGCTGAAGGACTTAAAATTTCATATGTCCTTGTTTCTGTAGCCTTTGGTTCTTCTATCTTCTTCATTTCCGGTATTATGATTGGCTCTTCAACATTCGGTAGGGGGCTCGGTTCCTTGGCTTCGGTGGCCGAAGAGGTTTCACCGACATATTCAGGCACTGTGGCCGGTTCAATGTACCGTGGCCGGTGAGTAAGAACCTTTATCTTTTTCCTCTCTGCGCTGGTTCACTGGGAGCGGCTGAAGCAGCTTCCTTTGCTGAAGCAGTATTTTTTCTTTTCTGACCCCGTGTTGGATAATGGTAGTCAGGGTAGATAAACCCAATTGCATCAAATACTCAGTTGAGTCTCTTCTTCTTTCGGCCCCCGAAGGCCGCTGATAGTGCAGTATCTTCGGCCTTCGAGTATGATCCAAGCAATTCATCACTTATGGCCTCAATACTTTTTAGTCAGTCGTCATCTGGCTCGACGAACTTATCTCAGTATTTGAATGTGTATTTTAGACTAACTAGTCCACCTTCGTCAGGTTCCCTGACGGTTTCCTTCGGCATTTCCCATTTATCTGCAAGTGGCCATACTCTGAAGGCAATGTGTTCTTGCATCAAATCCCTTGTCCCAATAAAAGAGCAAACCGCGCCGAAGGCTCTCTGGCATTCTTCGGCTGCTTCTGAGAGCACCTAGAGGGGGGTGAATAGGTGATCCTGTAAAAACTTGAAACTTAATCCACAAAACTTGATTAGGAGTTAGCACAATTAAGCCAAGTGGCTAGAGAGGAGAGCTTGCACAACACGATAACCACAAAGAGATCAACACAGAGATGGCACAGTGGTTTATCCCGTGGTTCGGCCAAGTCCAACACTTGCCTACTCCACGTTGTGGCGTCCCAACGGACGAGGGTTGCAATCAACCCCTTTCAAGCGGTCCAAAGACCCACTTGAATACCACGGTGTTTTGCTTTCACTTTACTATATCCCGCTTGTGAGGAATCTCCACAACTTGGAGTCTCTCGCCCTTACACTTTGAAGTTCACAAAGAAGCACGGAGTAAGGAAGGGATGAGCAACGCACACAAGACACGAAATCAGAGTACCAACACGCACACAAGTCGCAACAAGAGCTCACAACACAACTCAGCGAGTTCACAACTCAAATGGAGCTCTAATTGCTATCGCAAAGAATCAAATGCGCGGAATCAAAGTCTTGGTGCTTAGGAATGCTTAGTGAATGCTTGGTGTACTCCTCCATGCGCCTAGGGGTCCCTTTTATAGCCCCAAGGCAGCTAGGAGCCGTTGAGTGCATTCCAGGAAGGCAATTCTTGCCTTCTGTCGCCTGGCGCACCGGACAGTCCGGTGCGGATCTCCTTCCTTATTTGGCGAAGCCGACCGTTGGCGTTTTGGAGCCGTTGGCGCACCGGACACTGTCCGGTGCACACCGGACAGTCCGGTGCCCCCCTTCCGACCGTTGGCTCGGCCACGTGTCTCGCGCGGATCGCGCGGCCGACCGTTGGCCCGGTCGACCGTTGACTCACCGGACAGTCCGGTGAATTATAGCCGTACGCCGTTAATCACTTCCCGAGAGCAGCAAGTTCGCCTGAGCCAGCCTGGCGCACCGGACACTGTCCGGTGCACCACCGGACAGTCCGGTGCACCCAGACAGAGCTGACTTTGGCTGAACAAAGCCATCTTTAATTTCACTTTGATTTTTCCTGTTTCCAGCACTTAGATACATTATTCTCTAAAACAATGTACTAAGTCTGAGAAACATACCTTTATACTTGATTTGTACTTTGTCCACCATTTAACACTTAGGTACTTGTGTTGGACACTAAATCACCAAAATACTTAGAAATGGCCCAAGGGCACATTTCCCTTTCAATCTCCCCCTTTTTGGTGATTTATGCCAACACAACATAAAGCAAGTAGAACAAGTGCAAAACCAATTCAAATAAGAACTCAAAATTGTTTTGATTCAGATTTGACATATATGGATCATTCTTTGCCACCACTTGGTTTGTTTTCGCAAATCAAACTCAATTTCCTATCTCTAAGTCAAACACACGTGTTGAAACATAAAGAGAGATATTTCACGAGAAATTGATCAAGGATTCAAACACTCCCCCCCTTTTTCCCATAATTAAGCCTTCTCCCCACAAGAGACCAACTTTTGACAATAAGAGGCAAACAAGAGTATTTTGATAAACAAAAACTCTATTCAAACACTCTACTATTTTCAAAATTCACAAGTGGTAGCTGATCCATTTATTGCTTTGGCCTTATTTTCTCCCCCTTTGGCATCAAGCACCAAAACGGGATCAATTTTGGCCCTTTAACCCCATTGCCTCACCAAAATCTTCAACTAAGAGTAAAAAGGCAATAAGAGCATAGAGATGAACTTGGAATAAGTTACTCTTTCATCGGAGTGTAGTGGAAGTCTTGCATGGTCCAAGTCCACCTTTTCCCTTTCAATTCACTTTTGAGACTAAATCAAGCAAACTCAAACACACAGTTAGTCTCAAAGGGTCAAGTTGTAGCACATCTCCCCCTAAATATGTGCATCACTTGCAAATGGACTTGTGAGGTCCGGGAAGTGCTTGTACAACTTGAGCACCATAAATAAACAACAAATTGCATAAGGAACATGATCAAAGGCATAAACACATGTATGCTACAAATCAATCCAAGTTCCGCGAATCTAAGACATTTAGCTCACTACGCAACTTGCAAAAGGTCTGCTCATCTAAAGGCTTGGTAAAGATATCGGCTAGCTGGTTCTCGGTGCTAACATGGAACACTTCGATATCTCCCTTTTGCTGGTGGTCTCTCAAAAAGTGATGTCGGATGTCTATGTGCTTTGTGCGGCTGTGTTCAACAGGATTATCTGCCATGCGGATAGCACTCTCATTATCACATAGGAGTGGGACTTTGCTCAGATTGTAGCCAAAGTCCCTGAGGGTTTGCCTCATCCAAAGTAGTTGCGCGCAACACTGTCCTGCGGCAACGTACTCGGCCTCGGCGGTGGATAGGGCAACAGAAGTTTGTTTCTTAGAACTCCATGACACCAGGGACCTTCCTAAGAATTGGCACGTCCCTGATGTACTCTTCCTATCGACCTTACATCCAGCATAGTCGGAGTCTGAATATCCAATCAAGTCAAAGGTAGACCCCTTTGGATACCAGATCCCGAAGCAAGGCGTAGCGACTAAATATCTAAGAATTCGCTTCACCGCCACTAAGTGACATTCCCTTGGATCAGATTGAAATCTAGCACACATGCATACGCTAAGCATAATATCCGGTCTACTAGCACATAAATAAAGTAAAGACCCTATCATAGACCGGTATGCCTTTTGATCAACGGACTTACCTCCTTTGTTGAGGTCGGTGTGTCCGTCGGTTCCCATTGGAGTCTTTGCGGGCTTGGCGTCCTTCATCCCAAACTGCTTGATCAAGTCTTGTGTGTACTTCGTTTGGGAGATGAAGGTCCCATCCTTGAGTTGCCTCACTTGGAACCCAAGGAAATAGCTTAACTCGCCCATCATCGACATCTCAAACTTTTGAGTCATCACCCTGCTAAACTCTTCACAAGACTTTTGATTAGTAGAACCAAATATTATGTCATCGACATAAATTTGGCACACAAAAAGATCACCATCACAAGTCTTAGTAAAAAGAGTTGGATCGGCTTTCCCAACCTTGAAAGCATTAGCAATTAAAAAGTCTCTAAGGCATTCATACCATGCTCTTGGGGCTTGCTTAAGTCCATAGAGCGCCTTAGAGAGCTTACACACGTGGTCGGGGTACCGTTCATCCTCGAAGCCAGGGGGTTGCTCCACGTACACCTCCTCCTTGATTGGCCCGTTGAGGAAAGCGCTCTTCACATCCATTTGGAACAACCTAAAAGAATGGTGAGCGGCATATGCTAGCAAAATGCGAATGGACTCTAGCCTAGCCACAGGAGCAAAAGTCTCCTCAAAGTCCAAACCTGCGACTTGGGCATAACCTTTTGCCACAAGTCTAGCCTTGTTCCTTGTCACCACCCCGTGCTCGTCTTGTTTGTTGCGAAACACCCACTTGGTTCCCACAACATTTTGCTTGGGACGACACACCAGTGTCCAAACTTCATTTCTCTTGAAGTTATTGAGCTCCTCTTGCATGGCCAACACCCAGTCCGGATCTAGCAAGGCATCCTCTACCCTGAAAGGCTCAATAGAAGAGACAAAGGAGTAATGCTCACAAAAATTAACTAATCGAGATCGAGTAGTTACTCCCTTGCTAATGTCACCCAAAATCTGGTCAACGGGATGATCCATTTGAATCATCGCTCGAACTTGAGTTGGAGGTGCCGGTTGCACTTCTTCCTCCATTACATGATCATCTTGTGCTCCCCCTTGATCACACGCCTCCTCTTGATGAACCTGTTCATTGTCTTGAGTTGGGGGATGCACGATTGTTGAGGAAGAAGGTTGATCTCGCTCCTTTTGTTCCATTGGCCTCACATCTCCAATTGCCATGGTGCGCATTGCGACCGTTGGAACGTCTTCTTCATCTACATCATCAAGATCAACAACTTGCTCTCTTGGAGAGCCATTAGTCTCATCAAATACAACGTCGCTAGAGACTTCAACCAAACCCGATGATTTGTTGAAGACCCTATACGCTTTTGTATTTGAGTCATAACCTAACAAAAACCCTTCTATGGCTTTGGGAGCAAATTTGGAATTCCTACCCTTCTTCACTAGAATGTAGCATTTACTCCCAAAAACTCGAAAATATGAAACATTGGGTTTGTTACCAGTTAGTAGCTCATACGAAGTCTTCTTGAGGAGGCGATGAAGGTAGACCCGGTTGATGGCGTGGCAAGCCGTGTTCACGGCTTCCGACCAAAAGCGCTCGGGGGTCTTGAACTCTCCAAGCATCGTCCTCGCCATGTCTATAAGCGTCATGTTCTTCCTCTCTACCACACCATTTTGCTGTGGTGTGTAGGGAGCGGAGAACTCGTGCTTGATTCCTTCCTCCTCAAGATACTCCTCCACTTGAAGGTTCTTGAATTCGGACCCATTGTCGCTCCTTATCTTCTTCACCTTGAGCTCAAACTCATTTTGAGCTCTCCTTAGGAAGCGCTTAAGGGTCCCTTGGGTTTCAGATTTATCCTGCAAAAAGAATACCCAAGTGAAGCGGGAAAAATCATCAACTATAAATAGACCATACTTACTTCCTCCTATGCTTATATAGGCGACGGGTCCGAAGAGGTCCATATGAAGTAACTCCAGGGGTCTTGATGTTGTCATCACATTTTTGGTATGATGAGAGCTTCCCACCTGTTTCCCTGCTTGACAAGCTGCACAAGGTATATCTTTTTCGAAAGTAACATTGGTTAGACCTATTACGTGTTCTCCCTTTAGAAACTTGTGAAGGTTCTTCATCCCCACATGTGCTAAGCGGCGATGCCACAGCCAGCCCATGCTAGTCTTAGCAATTAAGCATGCATCTAGACCGGCCTCCTCTTTTGCAAAATCAACTAAATAGAGTTTGTCGTCTAATACACCCTTAAAAGCTAGTGAACCATCACTTCTTCTAAAGACAGACACATCTACATTTGTGAATAGACAATTATATCCCATATTACATAATTGACTTACGGATAGCAAATTATATCCAAGCGACTCAACTAAGAATACATTAGAAATAGAGTGCTCATTTGAGATTGCAATCTTGCCTAAGCCTTTAACCTTGCCTTGGTTCCCATCACCGAATATGATTGAATCTTGGGGATCCTTGTTCTTGATGTAGGAAGAGAACATCCTCTTTTCCCCCGTCATGTGGTTTGTGCATCCGCTGTCGATAATCCAGCTTGATCCCCCGGATGCATAAACCTGCAAGGCAAATTTAGGCTTGGGTCTTAGGTACCCAACTCATGTTGGGTCCTACAAGGTTAGTCACAATAGTCTTAGGGACCCAAATGCAAGTCTTGTCTCCCTTACATTTGGCCCCTAATTTTCTAGCAACTATCTTCCTATCCTTTCTACAAATAGCAAAGGAAGCATTTAAAGCATGATAAATTGTAGAAGGTTCACTATTTGTTTTCCTAGGCACATGAACAACATTTCTTCTAGGCATGTGATTAATAGCATTTCTCCTAGCTAAATTTCTATCATGCATAATAGAAGAACTAGAAGCAACCATAGCATGAGAATCAAAAGCATCATAACTTCTATAAACATTTCTAGAATGTCTCCTTTCATGATACATGAAGGCATAGTTCTTTTGGGCACTACTAGCCATAGGGGCCTTCCCTTTCTCCTTGGTGGAGATGGAAGCCTTTTGGCTTGTTAAGTTCTTGACATCCCTCTTGAAGCCAAGACCATCCTTAATTGAGGGGTGTCTACCAATCGTGTAGGCATCCCTTGCAAATTTTAGCTTGTCAAATTCACTCTTGCTAGTCTTAAGTTGAGCATTAAGACTAGCCACTTCATCATTAAATTTAGAAATGCAAGCTAGGTGTTCACTACAAGCATCAACATTAAAATCTTTGCACCTATTGCAAATTATAACATGTTCTACACAAGAGTTAGATTTATTTGCTACTTCTAGTTTAGCATTTAAATCACCATTAACACCTTTTAGAGTAGAAATGGTTTCATGACAAGTAGATAGTTCACAAGAAAGCATTTCATTCCTTTTAACTTCTAGAGCAAGAGAATTTTGTGCACTAACAAATTTATCATGCTCTTCATACAAAAGATCCTCTTGCTTTTCTAATAACATATTCTTATCATTCAAGGCATCAATTAATTCATTAATTTTATCTACCTTGGTTCTATCTAGGCCTTTGAATAAACATGAATAATCTATTTCATCATCATCACTAGACTCATCCTCACTTGAAGAAGCATAAGTACTAGTATTACGAGTGCTTACCTTCTTTTCCCTTGCCATGAGGCAAGTGTGATGCTCGTTGGGGAAGAGGGATGACTTGTTGAAGGCGGTGGCGGCGAGTCCTTCGTTGTCGGAGTCGGACGAAGAGCAATCCGAATCCCACTCCTTTCCAAGATGTGCCTCGCCCTTCGCCTTCTTGTAGTTCTTCTTCTTTTCCCACTTTCCACTCTTCTTTTCCTGGTCACTATCATTATCGGGACAATTTGTGATAAAATGACCAATCTTACCACATTTGAAGCAGGAGCACTTCCCCTTCGTCTTGTTCTTGTTGGGGTGCTCCTTGTGACCCTTTAGCGCCGTCTTGAACCGCTTGATGATGAGGGCCATCTCTTCATCATTAAGCCCGGCCGCCTCAACTTGCGCCACCTTGCTAGGTAGTGCCTCCTTGCTCCTTGTTGCCTTGAGAGCAATAGTTTGAGGCTCTTGGATTGGACCATTTAATGCATCATCGACGTATCTAGCCTCCTTGTTCATCATCTGTCTGCTTACGAACTTTCCAAGGATCTCCTCGGGCGTCATCTTCGTGTACCTAGGATTCTCACGAATATTGTTCACAAGATGTGGATCAAGGACGGTAAAGGACCTTAGCATTAGGTGGAAAACGTCGTGGTCCGTCCATCGCGTGCTTCCATAGCTCCTTATCTTGTTAACGAGGGTTTTGAGCCTGTTGTACGTCTGGGTTGGCTCCTCCCCTCTTATCATCGCGAATCTCCCGAGTTCGCCTTCCACCAACTCCATCTTGGTGAGCATGGTGACGTCGTTCCCCTCATGTGAGATCTTGAGGGTGCCCCAGATTTGCTTGGCATTGTCCAAGCCGCTCACCTTATGATACTCGTCCCTGCACAATGAGGCTAACAACACAGTAGTAGCTTGTGCAGTTTTATGAATCTGTTCATTGATAAACAAAGGACTATCTGAGCTAACAAATTTCATTCCACTCTCTACTATCTCCCATATACTAGGATGGAGAGAGAACAAGTGACTATGCATTTTGTGACTCCAAAATCCGTAGTCCTCTCCATCAAAATGAGGAGGTTTACCAAGTGGAATGGAGAGTAGATGAGCATTGGTACTTTGAGGAATACGAGAATAATCGAAAGAGAAGTTTGAATTAACCGTCTTCTTTTTCTCATAGTCGTTGTCGTCGTCCTTTTAGGAAGAAGAGGACTCATCGCTGTCGTCGTAGTAGACGATCTCCTTGATGCGCCTCGTCTTCTTCTTCTTCCCATCTCTTCATTTGTGGCCCGAGCCCGAGTCGGTAGGCTTGTCATCTTTAGGCTCGTTGACGAAGGACTCCTTCTCCTTATCATTGATCACAATCCCCTTGCCCTTAGGATCCATCTCTTCGGGCGATTAGTCCCTTTCTTGAAGAGAACGGCTCTGATACCAACTGAGAGCACCTAGAAGGGGGGTGAATAGGTGATCCTGTAAAAACTTGAAACTTAATCCACAAAACTTGATTAGGAGTTAGCACAATTAAGCCAAGTGGCTAGAGAGGAGAGCTTGCACAACACGATAACCACAAAGAGATCAACACAGAGATGGCACAGTGGTTTATCCCGTGGTTCGGCCAAGTCCAACACTTGCCTACTCCACGTTGTGGCGTCCCAACGGACGAGGGTTGCAATCAACCCCATTCAAGCGGTCCAAAGACCCACTTGAATACCATGGTGTTTTGCTTTCACTTTACTATATCCCGCTTGCGAGGAATCTCCACAACTTGGAGTCTCTCGCCCTTACACTTTGAAGTTCACAAAGAAGCACGGAGTAAGGAAGGGATGAGAAACGCACACAAGACACGAAATCAGAGTACCAACACGCACACAAGTCGCAACAAGAGCTCACAACACAACTCAGCGAGTTCACAACTCAAATGGAGCTCTAATTGCTATCGCAAAGAATCAAATGCGCGGAATCGAAGTCTTGGTGCTTAGGAATGCTTAGTGAATGCTTGGTGTACTCCTCCATGTGCCTAGGGATTCCTTTTATAGCCCCAAGGCAGCTAGGAGCCGTTGAGTGCATTCCAGGAAGGCAATTCTTGCCTTCTGTCGCCTGGCGCACCGGACAGTCCGGTGCACCACCGGACAGTCTGGTGCACCACCGGACACTGTCCGGTGCGGATCTCCTTCCTTATTTGGCGCAGCCGACCGTTGGCGTTTTGGAGCCGTTGGCGCACTGGACACTGTCCGGTGCACACCGGACAGTCCGGTGCCCCCTTCCGACCGTTGGCTCGGCCACGTGTCTCGCGTGGATCGCGCGGCCGACTGTTGGCCCGGCCGACCGTTGACTCACCGGACAGTCCGGTGCACACCGGACAGTCTGGTGAATTATAGCCGTACGCCGTTAATCACTTCCCGAGAGCAGCAAGTTCGCCTGAGCCACCCTGCACCACCGAACACTGTCCGGTGCACCACCGGACAGTCCGGTGCACCCAGACAGAGCTGACTTTGGCTAAACAAAGCCATCTTTATTTTCACTTTGATTTTTCCTGTTTCCAGCACTTAGACACAACACATTAGTCTCTAAAACAATGTACTAAGTCTGAGAAACATACCTTTATACTTGATTTGTACTTTGTCCACCATTTAACACTTAGGTACTTGTGTTGGACACTAAATCACCAAAATACTTAGAAATGGCCCAAGGGCACATTTCCCTTTCAGCTTCATCCATTTCCACCTTCGGCCTTCGGAGGCTGAAGCGTTGCCAGATAGGGCGCATAATGATATCTTTAATATCTTCCCGTGTTTTCAAATCATTCTTCACGTAAAACCATTCGGTCATCCAGTCGCCGGGCCATCTTTTTCGCAAAGTTGGCACGGGACAGCTTGACCCAGACTGGGCCCCGAAGCTGTAGCAGCCAAAATTGTTGTGATACTGCTCTTTACCCCAGGGTTTTGTCTCATACAATAGCTCATGTATGTTGTAGAAACTTTTTTCATTTGGTTCTAAACCTTGGCTCCTCACGGCCCAGACGAAGATGCCCATCCTTATGATTGCTTCGGGGGTAATTTGATGAAGGCAGATTTCAAATATCTTCAGTATTTCCACGACAAAACTGCTCAAAGGAAACCACAGTCCAGCCTTTAAGAAGCTTCGAAATATCACGACTTCATTCTCCTCGGGAGTCAGACAAGTTTTCTCTCCTTCGTCAGCCCTCACAATAGATAAGTCCCGAAAATATCTACCCCTCATATTGACAAGATGGCTTTGCTTAATACTTGATTTACCAAAAACCGCATGGCTTGGTCGCCAAGGTCGATCTTCGGAATCTTCACCACCACTATCCACATCATAGTTGTCACTGTCGCCAGTGTCTTCAGATAAACCCTCTAAAATCTCCCTGGTAAGCTTCTCTGTATTTGTCTTTGCCATTGATTGAAGAAAGCCAAGATGCATCTCCTCAGAAAGGCTTAGCTTCGATTCAGCAACAACCTTTTTATCTTCAGACATCTTCGAAAATGCTGAGAAAGTGCTCTCGAAACCGAAGCTTAAAAATTTAAAAAGCCAAGCAAGAGTTGTTGCGCAAGGGCTAAAAGTCGAGTGAGTAAGAGCAGATGACAAGGGAGCATGCCAAATAAACTTGTGGTGAGCTCTTATTTATACACCTAGTGCGTTGAAAACTGGAGCGTCCCGCTTGTCAATGACTGTTGCTATTCTAGCAAAGGGAAGGTGTTTTTTCGGACCTTCAGCTTAAGGTCTTCGTCCATGTCGCAATATGAATTTATCATCCTAGCAAATTAATATTGCGAGGGGCTACTGTTGGGGGCCTTCGGCTTCCGAAGGTCCTCAAAAACATGATTTGACAATGTTTTCCAAGTGAAATATGTGAGCAGGTGTCTTCGGAATCGGATCATGAGCATACAAGAGCACAATCAGGACGAAGCCTGAACGAGATTATGACGAAGGTCTAGATGATCACGAAGCTGTGCGCAGGAAAGCTTCGGCATGATAGCAGAAAAGGGGAACCGACTTAAAGATGAAAAGGCAAATTAGACCTCGATGAATTACTATAGAGTTATTAGCAAATGTAAAGGGCATGGATGTAATTGTACATGGGTTGTGTCCCTTGCCTATAAATAGATGAACAGTACTCCTGTACTGTTCACGCTGGCTTGGCATTCGCTTTTCGCATCACGACTGTACCTTTACTTTCCGTCAAACCGAAGGTACATTTATAATTTGTTATTCTGGATATGGTAATGCAAATAAAAATAAGTTGATGATAATATCTATATTATTCTTCGTATTTCGTATATGAATTCTTCCTTATCATCTATTGTGCTTACGAAGGTTTTTTCCTTCACAACCTTCGTCCGGGATTCATTATATCCGAAGGGACATAATGTCTTGAAGGACAAAGGGCTTTAATATTTAACACTTTTTATGTTGCCTTGTTCTTAACTCTTAGCATTTGAGAACAAGTCCCCAACATCTTACTTTCGTGTATTTGGGGGCAAATGTTATATTCTAGTGAAGAAAGGTAGAAATTCTAAGTTTGCTCCCAAAGCTGTAGAAGGGTTTTTGTTATGTTATGACTCAAATACAAAGGCGTATAGGGTCTTCAACAAATCATCGGGTTTGGTTGAAGTCTCTAGCGACGTTGTATTTGATGAGACTAATGGCTCTCCAAGAGAGAAAGTTGTTGATCTTGATGATGTAGATGAAGAAGACGTTCCAACGGTCGCAATACGCACCATGGCGATTGGAGATGTGCGACCACAGGAACACCAAGAGCAAGATCAACCTTCTTCCTCAACAATGGTGCAACCCCCAACTCAAGACGATGAACAAGTTCATCAAGAAGAGGCATGTGATCAAGGGGGAGCACAAGATGATCATGCTATGGAGGAAGAAGCACCTCAAGCCCCTCCAACTCAAGTTCGAGTGACGATTCAAAGGAATCATCCCGTCGATCAGATATTGGGTGATATTAGCAAGGGAGTAACTACTCGCTCTAGATTAGTTAATTTTTGTGAACATTACTCTTTTGTTTCTTCTATTGAGCCTTTTAGGGTAGAAGAGGCATTGCTAGATCCGGACTGGGTGTTGGCCATGCAGGAAGAGCTCAACAACTTCAAAAGAAATGAAGTTTGGACACTGGTG
The DNA here is from genome assembly GCF_902167145.1 of Zea mays. Taxonomy (NCBI): domain Eukaryota; kingdom Viridiplantae; phylum Streptophyta; class Magnoliopsida; order Poales; family Poaceae; genus Zea; species Zea mays. Next base: position 117,893,871 of record NC_050105.1, read on the forward strand.
CCTCGTCCCAAGCAAAACGTTGTGGGAACCAAGTGGGTGTTCCGCAACAAACAAGACGAGCACGGGGTGGTGACAAGGAACAAGGCACGACTTGTGGCAAAAAGTTATGCCCAAGTCGCAGGTTTGGACTTTGAGGAGACTTTTGCTCCTGTGGCTAGGCTAGAGTCAATTCGCATATTGTTAGCCTATGCCGCTCACCATTCTTTCAGGTTGTTCCAAATGTACGTGAAGAGCGCTTTCCTCAACGGGCCAATCAAGGAGGAGGTGTACGTAGAGCAACCCCCTGGCTTTGAGGATGAACGGTACCCCGACTACGTGTGTAAGCTCTCTAAGGCGCTCTATGGACTTAAGCAAGCCCCAACAGCATGGTATGAATGCCTTAGAGACTTTTTAATTGCTAATTCTTTTAAGGTTGGGAAAGCCGATTTAACTTTATTCACTAAGACTTGTGATGGTGACCTATTTGTGTGCCAAATTTATGTCGATGACATAATATTTGGCTCTACTAACCAAAAGTCTTGTGAAGAGTTTAGCAGGGTGATGACTCAAAAATTTGAGATGTCGATGATGGGCGAGTTGAACTACTTCCTTGGGTTCCAAGTGAAGCAACTCAAGGATGGCACCTTCATCTCCCAAACGAAGTACACGCAAGACTTGCTAAAGCGGTTTGGGATGAAGGACACCAAGCCCGCAAAGACTCCAATGGGAACCGACGAACATGTTGACCTCAACAAAGGAGGTAAGTCCGTTGATCAAAAGGCATACCGGTCTATGATAGGGTCTTTACTTTATTTATGTGCTAGTAGACCGGATATTATGCTTAGTGTATGCATGTGTGCTAGATTTCAATCTGATCCAAGGGAGTGTCACTTAGTGGCTGTGAAGCGAATTCTTAGATATTTCGTTGCTACGCCTTGCTTCGGGATCTGGTATCCAAAGGGGTCTACCTTTGACTTGATTGGATATTCAGACTCCGACTATGCTGGATGTAAGGTCGATAGGAAGAGTACATCGGGGACGTGCCAATTCTTAGGAAGGTCCCTGGTGTCGTGGAGTTCTAAGAAACAAACTTTCGTTGCCCTATCCACCGCTGAGGCCGAGTATGTTGCCGCAGGACAGTGTTGCGCGGAACTACTTTGGATGAGGCAAACCCTTCGGGACTTTGGCTACAATCTGAGCAAAGTCCCACTCCTATGTGATAATGAGAGTGCTATCTGCATGGCGGATAATTCTGTTGAACACAGCCGCACTAAGCACATAGACATCCGACATCACTTTTTGAGAGACCACCAGCAAAAGGGAGATATCGAAGTGTTTTATGTTAGCACCGAGAACCAGCTAGCCGATATCTTTACCAAGCCTCTAGATGAGAAGACCTTTTGCAGGCTGCGTAGTGAGCTAAATGTCTTAGATTCACGGAACTTGGATTGATTTGTAGCATACATGTGTCTTATGCTTTGATCATGTTCCTTTATGCATTTTGTTATGTATTTGTGGTGTTCAAGTTGTACAAACACTCCCCGGACCTCACAAGTCCATCTGCAAGTGATGCACATATTTAGGGGGAGTTGTGCTACAACTTGATCCTTTGAGACTAACCATGTGCTTGAGTATTCTTAATTTAGTCTCAAAGGAGGTTTGAAAGGGAAAAGGTGGACTTGGACCATGCAAGACTTCCACTGCACTCCGATGAGAGGGTAACTTATTCCAAGTTCATCTCTATGCTCTTATTGCCTTTTTATTCTTAATTAAAGATTTTGGTGAGGCAATGGGGTTCAGAGGCCAAAAATGATCCCGTTTTGGTGCTTGATTCCAAAGGGGGAGAAATTAAGGGCCAAAGCAACAAATGGATCAGCTACCACTTGAGAATTTTGAAAATAGTAGAGTTAGGACTTTTGATTTGTCAAAATTCTAAATGTCTCTTTTTGTCAAAAGTTGGTCTCTTGTGGGGAGAATGTTTGATTATGGGAAATAGGGGGAGTTTTTGAATCAATGATCAATTTCTCTTGGAATATCTTTCTCTATGCCTCAACAAGTGAATTTGACTTAGAGATAGGAAATTGAGTTTGATTTGCAAAAACAAACCAAGTGGTGGCAAAGAATGATCCAAATATGCTAAATTTGAATCAAAACAAATTTGTGTTCTCATTTGCATTGATGTTGCACTTCTTTTAGTTGTTTTTTGTTGTGTTGGCATAAATCACCAAAAAGGGGGAGATTGAAAGGGAAATGTGCCCTTGGGCCATTTCTAAGTATTTTGGTGATTGTGTGCCAACACAAGTGGTCATGTGTTAATCTATACCAAATGATGGACAAAGTGAAAATCAACATAAAGGTATGTTTCTAAGACTTAGTACTTTGTTTTAAGGACTAATGTATTGTGTCTAAGTACTGGAAACAGGAGAAATCAATATGGAAAAGAGATGGCTTTGTTCAGCCAAAGACAGTTCAGTCTGGGAGCACCGAACTGTCCGGTGGTGCACCGGACAGTGTCCGATGCGCCAGGTTGGCTCTAGTGAAAAGGCCGCTCTCGGGAATTCATCGGCGGCGTACGGCTAAAATTCACCGGACTGTCCGGTGAGCCAACGGTCGCCCGCGCAATCCGCGCGTGACGCGTGGCCGGGCCAACGGTCTGAAGGGGGCACCGGACTGTCCGGTGTGCACCGGACAGTGTCCGGTGCGCCAACGGCTCCAAATCGCCAACGGTCGGCTGCGCCAAAACAGGAAAGAAATCCGCACCTGACAGTGTCCGGTGGTGCACCGGACTGTCCGGTGCGCCAGGCGACAGAAGGCAAGAATTGCCTTCCTGGAATGCTCTCAACGACTCCTAGCTTCCTTGGGGCTATAAAAGGGACCCCTAGGCGCTTGGAGGAGTACACCAAGCATTCTCTAAGCATTCCTAAGCACCAAGACTCCAATTTCGCGCATTTGATTCTTTGTGATAGCAACTAGAGCTCCATTTGAGTAGAGAACTCTTCGGGTTGTGTTGTGAGCTCGAGTTGTGACTTGTGTGCGTGGTTGTGCTCTGATTTTGTGTCTTGTGTGCGTTGCTCATCCCATCCTTACTTCCGTGCTTCTTTGTGAACATCAAAGTGTAAGGGCGAGAGGCTCTAAGTTGTGGAGATTCCTCGCAAGCGGGATATAGTGAAACAAAGCAAAACACCGTGGTATTCAAGTGGGTCTTTGGACCGCTTGAGAGGGGTTGAGTGCAACCCTTGTCCGTTGGGACGCCACAACATGGAGTAGGCAAGTGTTGGACTTGGCCGAACCACGGGATAAACCAATGTGCCTATCTGTGTTGATCTTCTTGTGGTTATTGTGTTTTGCAAGAACTCCTCTCTAGCCACTTGGCTTTATTGTGCTAACTCCTAATCAAGTTTTGTGGCATTAAGTTTCAAGTTTTTACAGGATCACCTATTCACCCCCCCCCCCTCTAGGTGCTCTCAACCGGACAGTCCGGTGCTGCACCGGACAGGTACTATTCACTGTCCGATGCGCCTTCTGGCGCTGCTCTGACTCTGCGCGAACTGTCCGCGCACTGTAGCGCTTTTACAGATTTCCATTGGAGTCGACCGTTGCGCTGGAGCCGTTGCTCCGCTGGCACACTGGACAGTCCGGTGAATTATAGCGGAGTGGCTTTCCAAGAAACCCAAAGGTGGCAAGTTTGAGTTGATCCACCCTGGTTCACCGGACACTGTCCGGTGCGCAAGACCAGGGTTCTCTTTGGTTTCTTTTGCTCCTTTCTTTTGAACCCTAACTTGGACCTTTTTATTGTTTGTGTCGAACCTTTGGCACCTGTAGAACTTATAATTTAGAGCAAACTAGTTAGTCCAATTATTTGTGTTGGGCAATTCAACCACCAAAATCATTTAGGAAAAGGTTTGACCATATTTCCCTTTTAGTGCTCATGGTCTATTGTCGACTTTAGTCTACCTGTATTTGTGTTCGATGAGGTCGGGCGGCCAATAGGGTTCGGAAGAGGGTGTCCACGCGCGCAGCAAGTTGGGATTCAGAGAAATCACCATACGAGACACTTGGTACGATCCTATGCTCTATGTAGTTTGTGCGATAGCTATACTATGCATCTGTTTTTTGTGTGTTAGTCCTCATGATCTACTTGTATGATGCTGGTCAGTTTACTATCCAATTATTTGATCCATTGTGGCTCCACCTGATCAAAATTAGGTGATTGGTTACACAAGTTTTATCATTTGTTGTTCCCATGCTTTTATGTTTCAGTTCTATCACCGAAAAATGATTCAATTCTAAGTTGGGCTATTTAAGTAATAGTAACAATTTGATGTACCCCTATTTCATAGTTTCAGATGTACTGTGTGATACAAACTTGGAATTGAAGGTGAAGCTAATGTGTGTTATGTGTTTCATGCGCTTCGAATAGGTACGTAGGGATACAAACGAGGAGACCATAAAGATTGCCTACACAAAATTGACCAATTTTTCTATCACTTGATGGTTGGTTTATTCACATTTCTAAAATTTCCTAATATTAAGCACTTCTACCTACAATGTACAATGTACAATGCATTATTTGATGACGATGAGAATTAGTTTTTTCATGATCAATAGCTAATATGATGGAACATATATCTTATAGAATAAGTTCTTATTGAGGTGTGCTGCACTTCAGTGGCGAGACGACAACGGACATGTAATTTGTGAGATTCTTAAATAACATGCTTCTAAAACTTTGTTTTTTTATATTTGTGTTGTATAATTTAATTTGTATAAGTTTATTTCTATATTGGTTGTTGCCAATTTTTTTGAGATATTGAGTTCAATTATATATGTGATGTTCGTTTTTATGTAATCGTTGTGTAATAATATTTTGTCAAATATTTTATATGATGTTGCAACGCACGGGCATCTAATTAATCTATACTACTTATTAAGGCTCTAAGGGTAGCCTGCCTTTTTGCGTTCTGCCTCCAGGAGATCTGGATCGTCCGTTAGCCTCTGTGAATCTGCACCGTCCGTTCATGCCTGTCCACCCACGCCGCCCCCAGTCCACCCACGCCGCCCACGCCGCCCCCAGCCTTCCGCGCCGCGCGAGCAGCCCTCCCTCTGCTGCGCCGCCTCCCGCACCCCCACTGGCCCCTCACCGCGGTCCTCCCTCTGTCGCCCCGCCTCCACGGTAGTTCCTTCATCCAGTCCCTCTCACATCTCCTGCGATCCCCACCCACAGGAGCCGAGCTTCCTGCCCGCTTGCTTATCCGCCATAGGCTTCAACACATTTGAATCCACGCTGTGTTGGCGTGTATCGGCGATTCGGCGACGGTGGGTGATGGAGGTGTGTGACCTGCGCAAGGTGCCCGACGCGGCCGCCCCGGGCGACCCTCGACCGTGTCTCCAATCAGGTACAACCCATGAACTTTAACCCTAAACTCCCTTCTCCTCCTCCATGCCCCTTGATCGACCGGTTGATGGACCCCATGAATGTTCCTGGTGTGCCACAGGCTGCTAACCGGTTGATCGGCGAGGGACGAGGAGCTGCTGCAGGAGTTCTGGAGGGGACAACGAGCGGGGTGGTGTACATGGAGAAGACGGTGGAGGACGCGGAGGGCACGGCGTCCGTGGTGCGCGCCATGAGCGAGAAGTTCGACCTGCTCATCGTGGGTCGTTGTCCCTGTGCCTTGGAGTCGGATCCTCGGAGGAGGGAGAGGGCGAAGAGTAGGGGGAACCAAATCTTGAAGGGTAACAGAGAGTTCTTTCGTGGAGGAGGAAGGGGGGCAGCAGGAGGAGGGTAGAGGTATGTGTGCATCCATCTGTTCTTGCTCCTGATTTGGCTATTTGTTTTTTCTGTCTGTTCTTCGCTGTTGGTAGTTTGTGACCGCGAATGGGCGTTCCTGGTCCATGTTCGCGTGCGCCGCTGCCGATTCTGGGAGCTCTCTGGTCGTCCGTCTCGCTGGGATCTGCCTTTTCCCCGGTGAGAGCCGCGGACCGTTCGCGGCCTTTTCTTCTCGCGGGCCAGTTATGGTTTCTGGAGCGTTTTCTCTGTTCTTGGTGAGGTCGGCTTCGCTCTGAGAACGATGCGCTCTTTCTCCGAGTTTGTGTTCAAGTTTTCGTCAGCCTAGAGGCTGTAGCGTTTGCTGCGGATCTCACGACTTCTCTCTTCCTCTTCTCTATTGGTGCATACGATTTCATCCGAAATCCATCAGTTAGTGCCCGAGCCGTCAATTCTTTGTGGATTTGCTTGTTCCCCTTCGTTACAGGCTCGGAAATGCCCCTGAACAGATTCACAGGGGGGTCCTAGATTAGGATTATTTCCTATGACTTTCCAAGAGTCAGGAGCACGATTCCTTGATATCATTGAGTTCTGGCAAGACTTTATTTCGCTGATGAACATAGCATCTGAATCCTTAGGTGACTGACTCTGCTCTGCTTTCTCTCGGCTGTCTGCCTGGCTCATGACTCAGCCGGGTTTGCAATCCTAGGAAGAACTTGCTCACGTTCCTTACATTTATCTAGATTCGAGGGACGGGTTGTACTCGTTAACAAAGTTCACCTCGTTAGTCATTAAAGCTCCGCTGTTGTGAATGATGCTGCCATTGCTATATCTGGAATCATCGCTCTGATCGATTTGATTGTTAATCCACTTACAGGTAGCTCAATAGATCTACTGCCGTCGGGGCAGTGCCGGTCCTGATATTTTAGAGGCCCGGGACAAGACTCATATCGGAGGCCCTTTATAATAATAATTATTACACTTAGATATAGTGTGTATATATTGTCAATAAATATTTATGTATATCTGAAAAAGGTATTTATATTAAATAAAAGGTAATTAAAATATAGCCTAACATCTCGAAGAAAAATGCCCTATATATATGTCTAGATAACTCAAAAGAAGGTTACCTCGAACAGTGATTAAATGGATGAACATTGTTAGATTAGTCGATCAGGTCATGTTAGTTTCGTTTTCACCGTGTAGAGCAGGACGAAAGCGCCGTAGTACTCGATGCTCGTGCGCTGGCTACCAAGAGGATAGGGCACGACTGTCTGTCTGTCTATGACTGTGCGAGAGATAGAGATGAAATGGCAAACATCGTTGTTTCACTACACACTGAGAGCATAGACGGCTGGACCTGAGACTATATGAAGTCAAGATTAATGGACTACAATTAATTCTCTTTACTCATTGTTGCTGTGTTTTGACTTATGATTAGACTTTTAAAAAAAATTATAGAGCCAATATATAGATCTATATAAAATATGATATATATATATATATATTTGTATATATATACTGTTTTTAGTATCTAAAATGAGGCCCCGTTAATATGGGGGCCCTGGTCGGGGGCACTGCTCGACCCCCGCCAGGGCCGGCGCTACGTCGGGGGAGTTAATGCAAAGCTGAGTTGCTGCACGTTGGCTTTCTTCAGAGATGGCTTCAGCTGGTGTAGCCCCATCTGGGTACAAAAACAGCAGCAGCAATCCTCCATCTTTGCCACCTAAAGGATGCCTCCTCCCCTGGAGCCCAGAGGCCTACCTCAAGGGGCATGAAGCGGAGCTCGCGGTAGGGGAAGGGGAAGAGGGTTGAGGCAAGACCATGGGGATCCAGTGCGTTGGCGTGTCGACGTTGCTGCTTGGAACCAATGTCGTGCTCGGCTCCCATGCTGGCCCCCTCTCCGCTCGTTCCCCTCCCCCGCGCCCGCCCCGCTCGCCCCAACGCGCCTGCCATCGCCCCCCCTGATGCCCCCGATCGAGATAGCCTCCCCCACCCCACCCTGAAGGCCCAAACCACCACGTCCGGCCAGTGGTGCATCAGTGCGCAGGTGCCAAGCGACATGCGTCCGGCCGACGGTGCAGCGGTGCGCAAGCACACAGTGGTGTCTTCCTCATCGTCTTCGGTGGTGGCGCGCCGGCGCAGGTATGTGATAGTGTTCTGAATCTCTCAGTAAGTCTCGGGTGTGCGGGGCTGCGAGCTGTGTGCCTCTTCCGTGTGTATTGCCTAGGCGGCTAGGCCCATCTCAGTGCGCTTCTGAGGCTCTCTTCTTGCATCCGCTACAGGGATGACCACTAGGTGTTTAGGGAAATGCTTGTTTGGAACGCGCTCAGAAAACTCCAGGTTTGCCTCCATTTTTGTCTGTCTCTGTTTGCTTGCACAATGTATCATGTCAAAACACTGAAAGACTGAAATTGCAAGACAATAATGGCTTTAGTAGTAATTTGTAGAACAAAAGCGAAGGGTTATGAACTGTTAAACGTATACTGTAACTCACAGCTGGTGTTGTCTTCTATAATCCTGTGTTATTTAGTGAATCACTGGTACGGAAGCAAATTAAAAAAACTATGCCTAGAGAAACTATCGGTCTTCAGTAATCATGCTTGCATAGAATTATAGACAAAGATTTGATATGTATATTTTGACCACTATTAACGTTCTATATATTTTGTAGGAAACAACAGGTACATGTTGCACCCTTCTGTAAATCTATCGTTTGTTTTTCAACAGAATTAGTAGCTCAATTTTGAATACTTGGTCTTATGTTACTAAATTTTGATTTCTTCATGCCCTTTTCCTCGCCATGTGGTTGTGGAATACCAGGCCTAGATGTGATCGACAGTGAGAAGGCCTAGGGGAGAAGATGGAACAGAAATGGTGAAGGCGACGATGAGTGGCAAGCTCAAGGAGATGGATTGGGAAAAGAAGATCAAAATCTGCGAGCTTGTGGAGCAAGATCCTGGGTATGACTGCCACCCCCCTATTTTTTTTTCATTCGGAACCCTTGTTTACTGAGTAGCATTGCAACTTTTGCTGGCTGGATCCTGTGACGATGAATTCGATATCATACACGTTTATTGTCATGATTTGTTTTCAGTGTACGGCAAACTGATCTAGAAGCGTTGTCATTTTTTTTGCCAGTTGGCTATGATTTTTCTTGTTGCACTTAAGTCGGAGCTAGCGGCGGAGGTGTACGCTAAGCAGAAGGTGGATGACCAGTGGGCACTGCACGTGTCGCACCACACATCGGACATCCTCCACTGCTGGATGGAGCAGAGCTGGCTGCCCACCTCCACGGTGGTGCAGGCTGGCACCACGCCGCTGCCCAACAAGCGTCGCCTAGATCTAGAGCAAGATGAAGGCGGACGACACAGATTCACGCATATAAAATGTCAAGAAACATTACATAACAAATGCATCTCTTCATACTACTGCCAGGTACGTCCGAATCTTGTATACACTATTTGCATCACTAAACCTTGATTATCAGACATCTGTAGTGAGACTGTTCTTTTCCTATGAATTTCTGTTGGTCAGGTACAATTTCAGTATTTTAGTGTTTCAATAAGGTTTCAGTATTTTTGGTATTTAATTGTTCTAGACAAGCAGTGTTGTAGATATATAGAAACTGCGCTCATTTTGTCCAAGAGAAACTGTTTTCTCTTCCTGATATATTGTCTAACTGTTTTCTCTGCCTGATATATTGTCTAACTGTTCTAGATAAGAAGTGTTCTATGTAGAGTAGTTTCTGAAAACAGTTTCAAATGACACTAACATAATCAAGTTCACAAGAAGATCATAGATATGTCTTCCCTCACACACTAAAAAACATATTCACACCTTATTTTTCTTTTGTTTTGTAAACTGCTTCTTAAGAAATTATTCAACTAGGAATGTGTACTGAATATGGGATTCAAGTTGAAATAAAGCGTATATTTTCTGTTTGATGGTGAATGTAAATGAAGATAAATATGACATTTGCTCTTAGCCTTTCTGTCATTCTTTTTTTAATGTGATCATGAGAATGTGAGTGAATGATGGCAACATGACCTGCAAGTCATCATAACAAGAAAAAAATATTTATAATGTTTCAATTGGAGCTACACACAAGAGCGTTTCAAATAACCTCGCTTGGTCTGTATCTACATGTATTTTATTAAAGTTTCTTGTATTGGTTCGCTTTAACTGCTAGCTGTTTTAGTTTTTTCTATTGCTGCAGTACGTGAAATTGCAAACATGTGGATGTGTTTGACTGCTATGAATACGGCATTGCTAATAGTGGCAAGAATCCAGCAGAGCGTCTAGCTCACTAAAAGCAACATGTGGGATCTGGAAGCGGGCGGGGGGGGGGGGGGGGGGGGGGGCGGAATCCATGTCCATCCAGCCGCAACGTAGCGAACGGTGGTGCAGCAATGGGAGATGGGGGTGGCTGGTAGTGTTTTTTTTATCTTTCTCAGCCAAGAGTCGCCAGCCAGACCAGTGCTGAAAGCAGCAACAACAAGAAAAAGTAGTAGCTGCGAGCAAGGCTGGGTGAGGAATACGGCGGAGAGCATGGCAGAGCAGGAGGAGCGGTGCAGTAGGAGGAGCGGTGCCGAAAGACACTGGGAGCTCAGCAGCACTCAGGCGGCTCGGCCGCCTTCCTCCACCTCCATTCCCCTCCCCTTTCTTTCTCTCTCTGTGCTTCACTTCCTCCCCTTCCTTGACGGAGCAGCGGAGGGAGAAGGTTGCTAGCACTGTAGCAGGGCTTTTATTTGAGATTGAATGCACTGCACTGCACGCCATTCTGAAGTTGTTGCAGATGCCTTACAATCTCTTTTGGTAATGTGGATTCTCTTTTCATCCATCCGTTTCTTATTTATTTCTTGTTATATAGGCTGGATTAGCATCCAGATTCAGCGTTTGGCATGGCATGACTATTCCTTAAATATTGCAAATGATCATCTTCTTCGAAATATAAAAAGAATGGTACCATTTGTACCTACGGTATTCGTCATTGCTTTGACTGAAAACAAAAGTCTATTTGTGTTATGCGCTCAAACAGATGTACACAATAGACGTGCATTACATGTTCTATATATCATATGCATATAAACTACTCCATTTGGTTCTGCAGCTTGCCGATTCAAATTCCAAGGAGATGAAGAGCAAGACAAAGGAGTGAAATGATATAATCAAGCCAGACATAGTAAGTTTTTGTGTTCACTGGTTCCCATGAGGATTATGTAATAATTAAAGCTTTTAGTTTTCTCCTATTACATTATGGGCACTAACATTTACTATCAGGTAAATAATGCTTTTCATATTTATAGCTGTTGAAACGAAATTAGTTGGTTAAAGTGGGCCCTTTTTTACCAACAGAAACTAGAACAGCTACAATAAGCAGCTAGACATAGGCATGAGGTACAAATCATATTATTTTGTGTTTCTGACTGCATCTTGTTTCTTCTTCTCAGGTTTCCGCTCACCGTGCTTGTCGATAGTACATATTAGGTGCTTGTTGTCTTCTTCCACCTTCTAGACATTTAGAGTTTACCCCATTCCTGCAATGCTTTACCTGGTCAAGAACTTATTGCAGGTATGTCCAGTTGCCCACTCATTCTGTTGTATGATTAAAAAAAACAAAAACAAGCAAAACATAAGCATGTTTCCCTGCTTCTGTGGTTATCAGTATTATATCTTTGAATATGTGTATGCACCATCTTACCATATTCTGAAGAACTTGAATATTATCAGCACTGGTGTCCTGTACCGTATAATTCTCAAGAAAAAGTAAGTCTAATGAGCTTTTTCTATTATAAGTTTTATTTGCTGACAAGTAGCATCCACTATGTCATTGGGTTCACTTTCACTTGAAATCTTTGATGCAAAGCTGAATGCTAAAGATGGAAGACATGAATTATACTTCTGTGATGAAAGAGTTCTGCTGAAGTTCAATATGTAAAATAAATAGTCATCCTTAGGCTTGAATCCGTACTCTATTGAAGTAACTAGCTGCCTAAAGGACTATGCAACAGCTAACTCTGAAATCTGAAACTGACACATTTGTTGAATCTAATACCATGCTACCCTCCTATTTGGTCATCGTAAGTTCGTAACAAAACCTCTATTGTTTTCCACTTCATTCCTTACAGTTTTTTTTAATATTTTCTTCCCCAACAACTCGCAGAAATGAAGAGGCCATTCGTTGATTTAGCATTCTAGAGTACAGGACAAGAAACAGAACAGATAGAGCTGGAAAGAGAGGATAATGGTGTGGTTTTTTTTATTTCTGAAATGGCTCTCCGGTGCTGAATCTTTGCATGCCATGTAGGTTTTCAATGAGATAAGCTCGAGAGACATGGAGGAGATCAATGTTTTGAAGGGTTTGCCACAGAACTCCATTTTCATGTGCATCCTCGGTGGCACCATTATCTTCCAGTTCATCCTGGTCCAGTTCCTGGGAGATTTTGCCAACACCATGCCTCTCACCCATCTCCAATGGCTCGTCAGCATTCTCTTTGGCCTCCTCGGGATGCCCATTGCTGCTGCCATCAAACTGATTCCTGTGGAACCTCGCGAAGACGATGGCCGGATACCATAATCATGTAGATTAAGAGCAATAGATCAGCTTCACCAGCTGCTAACTACTGTAACCTTACCTAATCCACAAGAATAGGAGCAGAGCACCAATTTGTGAAGAAACGATTTGTTTGACTGCGACATTAATATACCCGTATTACTAAACTGTATATTGAGTCGTCCATTTATTTTTATTTTTTTCCTTACAAATAGTACCTTGTGGCTTGTATACACTAGCGTCCATTTGCTATTATGAAATGGCATGTGGTGGATTACAATAACGTGGGATTGTTACATAGTTTGTACCTGTGTCAGTTGTAAGTAGACTGCAAATTTGAATGCAACAGCAGTTATAACTCTAGCTTGATTGTTGATTCAAACAGTTCATTTCTGATCTCTACTTGTCAGTGGAAATGATCTTCTATCCAATCACACATGGTCACTGCAGTGCCTTTGTTGAACAATGACACAACGTGATACTAATCAGCCCCTGGGCTGTACCATGACATCAACGAATATACATGCTTAAAGAGATATATATACCTAAGCAACATCATTTTCTTAAAAAAAACTAAGTAGTACTATCAGCGCTTTTGCTTTCTCCAGACACCGGTGGAAACTGATCTTATCGGTTTGTTGCTTACAACTGGTATGTACATCAATCAGACATCGGTGAGAACTGATCTTATCAACGCTTTTGCTTTCTCCAGTTGCTGCCTCGAATCGTCATCATGGACAAGCTCATCGCGGACATACCTATCAATCTCGAGGAAATTCTCATGAAGAAAGTCGCGGGTAAGCTGCAACTTTTCCAATGCTAGGGAGTTGTTCCCAAGCAACTTGTCACAAATGAAACGAGTCATGCCCAGGACAATGTCATAGTCTGATCTTCGCAGCGTCAACTGGAAAGTGGACAGAAGGACTCCACTCGCGCAATCGAGGATTCTGGGGCTTCCTTTCTTCAAGAGGATCGCCATCATTTCTGCTAGCTTTCTGGATAACAGTGAGTCCTCGCCCTCTGCAGTCAGATTGCTTTGCTCGTCCTGGCCAGGCTCTTTGGAATCAACAAGCTCATTCTTTGCCACGGTAGTGACCCACAGTGGTAAGACAGAGTCAGCAAAGTGGAATACGTTGGGTGCCATTTCATTATGTGATCCAATTAGCCACCGGCATACAAGACCCAACAAGAGCACAGGCAGCCATTGCTTCAGAGCAGAAACTATGCTGGGTGCAAATCTTGAGCCAGCAAAGGACTCAACAGCGGGCACAATATCAAGAAGATCATTTGCAAGGAAGAAGGCCTCCTCTGGAGGGCATGACTCCTCAGGGGAGCTTGATAAAACCAATTGAAGTAGCTTCGAAGCGTATGTAAAGCAGCTCGCCGTTGGTTCGGTGTTCTGATCTCCAAGACTCCAAGGCTTTTCTTACAGGTCTGACGGTTGCCTGTTCTCGTGGTCCAAGGCAACCCAGCTTGCAAACTCTTCTACATAAGAATGACCCAAAAGAACTATGACACTTCCCCTACTTGCTATACTGCTCAAACATTTAATGCCAACCTTGAGCATAAAGCTGGTGTCAAATGGTTTGTTTTGACATAGTTGATTTCAAGGTTTGGACAAGTTTCAACAGTTATCACACAGGCTGAATATCTAAACTGGTCTGAAACTCTGAATTAGTTGCATAGCAATTAGTTAGGTCACGATGTTGGATGCTGATTTTTTGTTCTGAACTTCTCCTCTGGTCGAATCTCCACGGTACAACAGGTTGTGTGGCATTGGAATTCTCACCACAACTTATGGAATTAAGGAAGGGGATGGTTAAGCCTCCTGCTGCTCCCCTTGTTGGATGTTTGAAATGGCTGTATGTATGATATTTTCTAGGTGGACTTGAAGGATAAGACTGCTAAATATAACACACATTTTAATATAATACACATTTATACATAAACTATCGTGATATTATATGTTTCTGTTGCAATGCACATAAGTTATCGTGGTATTATATGTTCTTGTGTTATCGTGGTATTATATGTAACGTACAAAACATTTTCTTATAACAGTATAACATACATTTCAGCATAATACATATTTATACATAAGTTACCGTTGTATTATATATTCCCGTTGCAACGCACGGGCACTCACCTAGTGAGTAGTGATGTTACTAATCAGACACATGGACATGATTCTCCGATCCTTCTGCTACCTTCTACAAGGAGACAAGTTTTAGAATAAATAACTACTCACTAATTAGATGGTCAGGTTTCTAAAACCTGCAAATAAACCTTCAGCGCGATGGCTGAACATATAAAAGTACTAAATAAACCCTAGGGTAAATAAATGCTAAACAATGTTAATAAACACTAGATACTACCTTACAAGTAAACCACAAACCCTAAACTATGCTACAAAATAAATAACTACTCACTAACGACTAACTAATAACTAATACCTAAACCTAACTCATTACTAACCAATAAATACATATATCAAATAAATGGCACATGACATGAGAACTAATTATAAATAACTAAAAACAAACTAAACATTAACACAAAAATACATATAAAATATTTTAAAATTAGTAAATACATTACCTTGAGCAGAGGGCGGCAGGGCGGGCGACGCGGGGAGGCGGCGCAGCCAGCAGCAGAGGACGGCGGGCCGGGCGGCTTGGGCGTGGCGGCACTCGAGCGGCGCGGCGAGAGAGCGGCTCGGGCGTGGCGGCGCTCCGGCGGCTCGGGTGTGGCGGCAGAGGGGCGGCGAGGGAGCGGCTTGGGCGCGGCGGCGAGGGAGCGGCCGTGCCTGGGAGCCGCCGGCGAGGGGCGCTCGGGCGGCGCAGCAGAGGGGCGGGGCGCTCGGGCGGTGGCGGTAAGTCGCTCGGGCGGTGGCGGCGATCACGGCGGCTGCGGAGGCTGAAAACAGAGTGTGCAGAAAACCGCGGTGAGAAGGGAGCCGCGCGATTTCATCCTAGCTCGGCGCCAAGATCTGTGGCGCCGAGCTAGGTGCCATGCGGCCTGTCACATCAGCTTCGCCACGTCATAGCTCGGCGCGCCGAGCTAAGGGTCCAAATCTGAGATTAAATTTTTTAAAAGTCTAAACGTGATTTTAATCCTGTTTAAGGGCCAAAATACAAAAAATTCGGTCAGGAGTTAAGAGGATTTTGATCTAAGATGGAGTGACGTACTGTATTGGAATAGAATGACCGCATATGTTTGGCGACTTTCTGGAGTGCTTCTGGATGAGCCAGTGGATCGTCTGATTCTGATTTTGAGGGAGCTGAATCATTTTATAGGATCGCATTCAAGCATGGCGCCAGAAAGTTTAGATAGATAAAAGGCCGTAAGAAAGCCCAGAGGGTAGTACGTATATATGATCCCGCCGCACGGGTCGGCCCAGCCCAGATACGCGCACTCGGCTGGATAGGAACTTGACTGGCACATAAAACCTCACAATCCTCTGTTCAGTTCTACGCGCCTCCCCGGTCTTTCAACGTTGCACGACAGTGCAGAAAGAAAAGAAAAAATGCCATTTTATTTTACGAAGCGACGAGGAATGGTTGCAATGGCAAAACCGACACGGCACGTCCCGACCCAAAGTACATAGGGAAAATTGAATAAAAACAATATTGTGTTCTAAGGTATCTTTGGTGCCGCGGTAGATCACGTCGATTCTTGGGTTTATAAATGAAAAAGAAGGTGTCCGAGAAGTTTATGGATATATATTTTATAGGCTTACGTTAAAGAAAAAAAAAGGATAGGGCAGCAGACGCCGGACGGGGACAGCTCGGGGCGGTTGCGTGCGCCACGGCCACGGCGTGCCTGCTTGTCTCGGTTCGGGTCTCCCGCAGTCGCGGCTGGCCACTCGTACAGGTATAGTAGAGCAAAAGTCCGTCCGTTCGTCCCTGCAGTGCGCTGTTTGGTCAGTTCAGAATTTACTGATCGATGGTCCAGGACATCACGGTCCGAGACTTTTCTCGTGCCTTTCCATTTTTCACGTGGTTTTCACCACTGCTATTGCCACTGTCGCTGTAGCCTAAATCCCTCTGTAGATCGCTGCTCCCTTCCCTTGGCTTGGCTTGGCTACTCTACTCCAATCAACAAGACAACAACAGATGATGGCTGCTGCTCCCTGGCTACGGAGGGTCGACATTGACCGTCACTGTACGTGTACGTGAGCCGTGTCTCGGACCGTGCCGTGCGCCTACGATCCGCCATACTTGGCCGGCCGAGTTTCTTGGTCGACGTTCGAAAAGACGGAACGGGAAAAAGTAAGGAACACTGTTCCCCCCTCCTCGACGACGTGTAATCGAGCCGGTGCAGCATGGACTGTATACCGGTCATTGGCCTCTCTCTTCTCATCCGCGAACCGGTCAGTTCTCTTCTCTTATCGTCGTTGGTTTAGATAATATTTCTTTCAACTTTCTAAACCAGATTCCCTGCCCGAGTCGTCGTTCTTTAATGAAAACGGTTCAAAATTAACGTAAATATATAATCGATTGAGTCGTCGCGATAGTAAAAATCTATCACATTCTAGATCATAAACTCTACAGAGACCGTTCATTCATCTTTCTCTACGTGTAATCCTAAGGCACTTTAAATTTTTACCACAGTTAGATTTTCAGAGAAGAAAAACTGGTCGAGGAAAAAAAAACAAGCTAAAACAAACCAGCACAAGGTAGAGCGTGCCTCGATCGCCCCCGTGATGTGTAGCCTTCTCTCCCGTCCCATCCACGCCGACATACTTACAGGCCACCAAACACTTTCATCATCATGTCACGCCCGGCAGGCAAACGGGCCCATCATCCTCGCCGCGAACGATTTTTTCCTCCCAATTAATTCAAACCGTCCTGCACGTTACATCATATGGAAATGTATGTATGTATGCTTATATATATAGTTTATGAACAGAAATATGGTTTGCGTGTAAGTCGGACCATTTTTGCCCGGGGAAGTAGTCGTCGCTATATCTCAGTCACTAAAAATAATTAGTACGTTTTAGTTACTATTAGACTTTAGACACGGGAATTAATGTACGAAAACTAAAGAAAATATATAGCGCATAAAAAACTCCTTTCGTTTCAAAATCGTCAGCGCTGCTTGACATCCGTATCGTTATTATAAAACAGCATATTTATTTATACCATTGTTATCTCTCTCAGATACCTCAGTTTATGGCAAAGAAAAGGAGCTTCAAAAGAACAAGGACATCTCTTTAAAAACTCAACAACAACAACAAAAAACATACTGCATCATACTATGTATATATGCTACAGCATAAAGATACAGTTAATCCTTAATCAAGGCATGCTACAATTATCTAATTTAACCACCCATAGATGCCATGACACCGGCGGTACGTATATATTTCATCCTGTCCAACTTCTATATCCTATATACCCCCTTTCTATCTTCCTCTACCCTCTCCCTACGGCCTACGTATACACACAACCACCTGCATGCCCTCTCCTGCTGCTATTGGTGGATGGTGGTAGGTGTTGCTTCGCTTCACGCCTTCACGGCTGCCTCTGCCGCTGGCTCTCGAGGCCGACGGAGTCGTGCTGCCGGGACGGGCCGGACGGCGGCGCCGCCTGCCTCGGCAGGAACCCGAGGAAGCTGTTGGAGGATGCGCCTCCCTGCAGCGGCGGCCGGGCCTTCAACGGCTGCACCTGCACGCCTCTCCAACTCGAAGCCTGGCAGCTTGGCAGCAACAGCACGAGGACAAGGACGAGCGAGAACCAACAGCACCCCATGAGCGACCACCGACAACGAGGAGACGGAGAGAAATGGAGCCGATCGCGATGGCAGGTGTGTGTGTGAAGGGGTTGAAGAAAGAAGTGACGGGTTTTGGTCGTGCAGAATTGCAAATGGAGCCGGAGGAGGAGGAGGGAGGATATATATAGCAACCAAGTCGTACCAATGCGTCTTTTTGGGTGTTAGTAGCATTGGCAGTCCAAATTGCAGGGATCAAGAAAAAAGGCGCAGTAGTCCACATGCGTAGCATCATTAATTTCTCATGAACCTGTTCGCCATAAACTCCTACGCATGCATCTGATGTTCCTGCAGATGATAGCACTGCTGACAGTATAATGCAGTACAAGTTTGCTAGTATACCCCTTCGTTCAGATCAGCTACACTAGTCTCTCTCTCTGCTCTGTTTTTATTCACCAAACAACATCCCTTAAACGTACACACCGTACTTTCGTCTCAAATTCACGGCAAGAAATAAATGTAAAGGATCCCTTTTAAACTTGGAAAGCAATAACCAAACACTACTCTCTCCTTTCTTTGAATTGTTTCCCAAAATTCCATTGCACGTTGACTCAATGGCCTCTTGCCATTCTCATCAGGTTCACCGAACTGACTTTTATATCGGTATGTATACTTCAAATTCATCAAGCCACTCTTCTCCGCCCCTTGCTTAGACAGACTATCCTATTTTATCTTCAACATTTTCCATTCATTCACAAATGGTCATACCCTAAAAGTTATATGCTCCTGAACTAGATCCCTAGTACCAATGTAGCTGCACACGGTGTTAAAAGCCCCCAGGCAAGCTTGAGTTTCATCAGTCATTACAATTGTCGGCCTCTTTATACCAAAACGAGACATAATGGGCCTATGGATAATCTCTTTGATATGTTCCCTCTTCTTCAAGTCATTCTTCACTTAAAACCATTGATTCGTCCAAGAGGCCGACCATTTGCTTTGGTACGTCGTACGCCAAGATAGGGTATCAAGCATCTGACTCGTACGCAAAAGGTGTAGCAACCAAAATTATGATCAAGTTGCTCCTTTTCATTTCCTTTTGTTTGATAGTGGAGCTCATTAATATTGCAGAAACAATCAACATTTGGCTCCACGCCTTGGATTCTCACTGTCCAAATAAAACCCCTACCCTTATCAAAGTGTTTGGGGGTAAGTTGATGAAGATAAATATCAAATCTCTTTAGAACTTCTATCAGCATCTTGTGAAGGGGAAACTGAAGGTCAGCCCTCATGAAACTTCAGAAAACCACTACTTTATCTTTTTCAGGGTGTGGGACAACATCCTCCCCACCGGGCCTTACAATAGAAATGTCACAAAAAGATGTGTCCTTCATTACCTCGATATGCCCCTTTTTATGGTCGGCTTGCCGAATATAACATGGCTTGGTTTCCACAACTGTTCTTCGTTATCATCAACATTCTCTTCAAAGTTAAACTCCTCGCTATCTTCAGAGTCATCTGACAACCCGGCCATCATTTCATCACTAATATTCTCAACATTAGACATCTCCATGGCCTCCTAAAACTCAACAAGAGCAAGCTCTTCGTTTTTCTTCTCTTCAACAATTTCAAAATAAACAAAACACAAAGCTACGCATGTGAGGCTATGTGGAAAAGCGCGCTCTACGAAGCAAACTTCGGAGTTTTAGCAAACAAAAATAGCTAGTTGGCAAAAGCACATGGATGTTGTGACTGGCGCATGTGAATCTCAACCCATTTAATGCATGACCAATTTTTTTTAAAAAAAACCAGGCTTTTATCACTACAAGTGGGTCCCCCTTGACAGGTTCTTACGAAGCATATTCGTTTTTCACTAACAAGCTTAGGGAAGGTGTTTTCAGACCTTCGTCAAAAGGCCTCCATTTATTTCGTGGTCTGAGCTCGTTAGGAAAAGATAAACTAATACCGCGAGGAGCTACTATTGGGGGGGGTTCTTCTTTCGAAGGTCCTCAAAACACTACGTTGACAACTGTTTCCTAGCTTATTTTAAGTGTTACAGGTACCATTCCGAAAGCAACTTCAGATGAAGCAACCATAAACGCGAGTACGAATGCACAAGCTTCGAGATAGCAATGCATATGTGCAATCGACGAAGCTAGATGAAGCTATGAGAAGTCTCCAATAGTTTGCTCATCAAGATAGCTTGAGGGCACGATTGTAATTTTACCGAAGTTGTACCTCGTGTCTATAAATAGAGGGACAATGCAATGTAGTGGGGACATATGTTGGATCAGAGAAAAAGCTAAAAACTCCATTTTTGAAGTTGTATTTCCTATTTATAAACCTCACAGAGCCAAAGGTATAAATGTAATATCTAGTTCAATAATGAAAAAATAGAAAGAAGTAAGCAATATTTTGCAAGGTCTTATTATGTGTCTTGTATTCATACTTGATGTAATTTACCTCGTATTATCTCCATTCACTTTAATCACATCTTCATCTTTTATCTAACCTTCTTCCCAAAGAAGGATAGGCCAAAAGATCAAGATGAAGCTTAATGTGTTGCTATGTTTTTGATACCCGAAGGAATAAAAACAAGAGACCAACATACCTAACAACTACTTCCTCGGTCCCATATAGCATGGCATTTTTAAAATATTTCAGGGGGCCAATGCAGAAAGTAAAGGACTAAAAATATCTCTCAAGAAATAGAGATAGAGATGCATTGGTAAAAGGAAAAAATATGTGTTGAAAAAAGTTAAATGTATATCGAGAAGAGAGAATGTCAATTTTTTTGTGCCAAATCGGATTTGACTGGGGCGGGGGGATTTGTATATTTCTGTATCACATAATCCTCCCTATCTAAACATGGTCCTATTTTAAATATAGAGCTTAAAACCATAAAACACTCTTCCAACAGCAGCCTTATCTTATAAAATTTCATCAAATGGTTATAGGGCTCGGTCTCTCGAGTCATAAATATAGTACCCCATATACTGGAGTCCTATCTCATTTCCACTTAATCTCTATATACTGGAGTCATATCCTCATTTCCTAATAATATGATTTATTTTCTAAATAGCATTATATAAGGTCTGGCTGTTGGAGTAAATATTTCTTTTAAGATCCTAAACATTCTAAATATGGTCATATTTCAAATTTTATGACTTTATTTTAGTATTTGTTGTTCGAGATGCTCTAAGTGACTCAACCGTCTTTGTTTCAGCCCGTTGACCGTTAGAACGTAACAGGAATCTAGACTGGGTCTTAAAAGATATACTTTATTATTTAATAGACCAGATTGACATAGTGACTCAAGTTTAAGGATTGAAATTGTATTTTACTCATTGTAAATACATGATTTCTACTAACCACAAAATTTAGAAGAAGAAAAAAACTCCACTAAAGATTCAGTCACACTGATGGTTCATAACCATGGACCCGCATTTTATTTCTACTCGCGTCTATAAAAAATTGCAAAGCTTTCCCCGGATGGCATGGTACGTAGGTGGAAGAATGGCTGTGGTGCCCCCATCTATCCATAAATTTTGCTTGGCGGTGAAATTCCAATTCTCGCTTTTTATCATCCCTTTCCCTTTAAATTAGATACATATATTCACATCGCTAAGATCGTATCCAGCAGTTTATTTATATGGTCATCAAAAATATTATTTTACACTGTAGACTACATTGTTCGTAAAGTAGAGTTTGAATATAAGTATGTAAATGAGTAAGTTGTTGAAGATAGACTAATGAGCTAAGATAAGGTTCAATTAACATTACGTAGTGTTTGGTTTGAGACTTCATTCTGAAGTGGTGAATCATAATTCTATTCATTTTAGGGCGGGTACAAGGTATTTCCAAGCATACTCAACTATTTTGGCACATGTTTATGTGTAGTACACGTAGGTATACTTATCTGAGAGTTTATAGATGTGTTTGGTTGCCTGACCCAGCCTGATCCTGGCTCAGTGAGAGGACTAGGCTCAAGGGAGCCTGCATGTACAGAGCCAACCTAAAATGTTTGGTTGCCTGGTCAAAATGAACCAGACCCATATGATACATTGTTTAGTTCTTATTTTTTTTAGCTTGGCCCAATTGGGTTGCCACCAGTTTTGATGTGTAAAATGCAGCTCCCGCCAAATTTCAAAATGTTAAGCGCTATTAAACAAATCACAACATATTTGAACTAAAAATATAATTTTGACCCATAAATTGAACTAATTGCAATCATCTAAATATGATTTACAAAAATCTGAATTAAACAGATCCTCCTGCTAGTAAATATATTCATTGAACTAATTACAATCATATGAACTTTAGTAGCAACTTAAACAGAAACTGCTACAACTCATGAGAAGAAAAGAGGTACTACCAGCAGATGGCCTATGCTGACTGACTATGAGTGACAATAAAACTGCTAGTAAACAGAAACTGTATCAATGGTGCAAAGACTGCTAGTACTTCTTTTCATTAAACACCTCCTGATGACAATAAAACTGCTAGAAGAAAAGATAAGATATAGGAGAAAGAAAATTGTCTCAGATTTGTATGAACTATGGCAACAACTTAAATAGAAGAAAAGAGAAGGAAGTCATGAGAGTAAAATCACTTGAGAAGAAAAGCGAAGAAAAGATAAGTAACAACTTACCATAACCAGAATTGTATGAACTATAGTTTGCCTCAGAAATTATTATCAATTAAAATCACTTGATCAACTCATGAGAGTAATACAATAAATTGCCTCAGATTTGTATGAATAAACACCTCATTTGACCATACATGGGAGAACATAGGGCAGGTGGAGAAATCAAATTAAAGGATAGAGTATGTTTGGTTGCCTGACCCAAAATGAAACATAGACAGGAAGAAAACCAAGAGCAAGGAAAACAAAGCAGTAAGTCAACCTCCAATGAGTGGTCATCAGTCAAATATATTTCATCACAGGCAAAATTCACAAAATGAGCAAGGAAAACAAAGCAACAAGTCATACTCCCTTGATTGATCATCATTATAAAACATATCATCATAGGAAAGTAAAGGCAACAGTTAAATATAAAATCATCATAGACCGGTAGAAAAGTCTCAGAATTATTAATTATCATCCATAGTTCCAGATTGAGTGTCATAGGCATAGAGCAAAGTATTAGACATAGATAAAAGTATTACGCCGAGAGCAAGGTATTAGGCATCATAGGCATAAGACTGGTCTGCTCAAATCTTTGCAAGGTGCTGCCTTAGCCAAAGCACACGGTGTTTAGGCTCCATCTTCACAAAGCCATCACCTTGCCTTTTGTTGTCCAAAATAGGTAGGTAAGGCAAGTCATCAAGTCCTCATCAGTGAAACCTGGAATACTCATGCAAATTTGATACAGATCAGGGTGGACATCTGTGGTTTGGCCTACAACAGGTGCTTGGACAGCTTCAGCCAATTTGTTCACAGCTCCAGTAAGTCCTGTCATAATCCCCAGCTCTTCATCACTGAGTCTCCTTTTCTTTCCATATGATCCATAGGAACTACCAGCACCAGCACCACTATGAGAAGTGCTGGCACCAGCAGAACCAGAAGCAGTAGTACCAACAAGACATGGTTCTTCAGATGCACCAGCACCTTCAGTGATATCCGAGATGGTGCCAAGGGGCTCATTTGAGGCCATGGCATACCTACCAGTAGCCTGCCCAGCTCCAAATATAATTTGCATCTGCACATAGTTTTCAATTGGCACATTGAGGAATTCAGCATCCTTTGGGTTGTCTTTTGTATGGCCCAGTTGGTGTTCATCATCAAGGATGATTGTGAATGTATTCTCATCCCAATGAGCACCGCTTAGGTTCTTGAGCATACAAACCCTAATCCATTTTGACGCCACTTCCTCAAATGATTGTAGACCTGGGTGCCTGTGACTTCTTGGCCACTGAATTCAGTCAGTTCCTTGGCAACAAAGTTGACATGGACCTCCTTGAACCCTTTATCCGTTTTTACTCCTTGCCCAACCAAGTCTGCAAACTTCCTCAGGATAAAGGCTGACATCACAGGTCCAGCGCATGGCAGTCCTTGAGGTACTACCAACAACAACTTGCTCAACTTCCATAGTCTATATACAATTGATAAGGCATTTATAAAATTGAAGTCATAAGAAGAGGTAATGAAATGGCATCATAGCATAGGACTAGCTTTCTCAGCATATAAAAAATAATTAAGCTTCAAAGCAGAAAGTACAAAAAACATCACTGCAGATCACAATTTCTCTCAGCATATAAAAATGATACAGTTTCAAGACAACAAAAAAAACATCACTGCAGATCACAATTTCTCTCAGCATATAAAAATAATTAAGTTCCGTCACTGCAGAGTACAATGTTTCTCAGATTGTAAGGCTGATAACAAAAACAACACTGCAGAGTACAATGTTTCTTAGAATAAAACTAGAAAGAAATTACACACGGCTAGACCCCCTATGCTGCCACATTTAAGTTGATATAGCATCTCTTTGTTGGGTCCAAGTTTGGTTATCATGAACTGCATCAATGGCACTGTCGGAGAGAAAATTCTTCGGTCGGGTGGCGGAACGCACCCGCCCTAAATCTTTAGATGAGGAGGGGGCCTAAGCGTTTTGCCTGTCTACTAAACGATGGACGAACACAAGAACACACAAGGGTTTAGA
Organism: Zea mays; assembly: GCF_902167145.1. NCBI lineage: Eukaryota > Viridiplantae > Streptophyta > Magnoliopsida > Poales > Poaceae > Zea > Zea mays. The sequence continues at coordinate 117,918,544 of NC_050105.1, forward strand.
GTGGTTCGGGCCGCCGGAGCGTAATACCCTACTCCACTGTGTGTTGTATTGAGCTTGAGAGCTTGTATGAACTTGTGAGTCTAAGAGTCTAAGTGAGCTTGAGCCTAAGTTGGGTCTGCCTTGTAACGTCGTGTACCCTCCCTTTTATAACTCAAGAGGGCACGTACAAGGGTGATGAGCCCCGACATGTGGGCCTAGGGGCAAAACGGAGGGAATACACTATAGAAGTATCTCATGCTAGCAATGGCTGGGCAATCTTCCGGCGCCATAATGTCTGTAGTCCATATAGTATTGATGTGTCGTGGCCGCCTCCTCGGTAACACGCGAGTCATGATGAGCATTGTGTATGCCACAGCACGGGCGTCTGCCTACCAACGGAATGGACAGGCACGCTGCCTGCAAGGTGGCCTGGTCATCGTCCGTCAATGGAGTGGACGGGGCACATTAAATGCTGAGGTGGCACATCGCCTGTCAGTGGAGTGGACAGGGCTCATTAAATGCCGAGGTGGCACATCACCTGCCAGTGGAATGGACAGGCGACGCGCCTTATCCGCATTAAATGTAGAGACCACGCGGCCCAGAGGCCTTATGTCAGGCTCCGCCCGCTGGCTTACGTCACGGGCAATAGGCCACGTGGCAGCATCGGGGCTCCGCCTGAGCGAGGAGCAGAGGCGTACGTGGTATGGTCTGGACACGTGTCAGCTCCGGACCCCCGCTTGACCTTGATTAAGGCCTGGGTATTCTTTGTCTCGGAATCCCGGGTCTCTGCTGTGAGTGGCCCGGACCCCACACAGAGGGGTCTGGGACCCGTCCCAAGGGTCCGGTTCATACCCGTGGAGGTCCTGGACCTTGCCCGGAGGTCCGGTCCGTATATGTAGGGGTCCGGCACTTTCCCATGGGGGTCCGGACCCACTATTGATACCTTGGAGGATATTGTCTTCTCTGGCCACGTGGCGGCCCTGGAGCCGTCCACGTGGTGGGGTAGGGTGTTGTTCACCACGCGACTAGAGATAGCCGCGCGGGCACCGCGTCTTCATACTGTAGTAAGGGGTACCCCTGTTTCAGGGTACCGACAGGCACCTTCCACATTGGCAATGTTTGGAGCCCAAGTGTTTTCCGAAGGAAAATGTGAATCCAGTCCATATCTAAGAATCCAGTTGTGAAGGATGGTGCATGCTAACACAAGCTTAACTTGTGTCGGATATGGATGAAAAGGCTTGTTGTATAGAATCTTGAATCTATTCTTCAAGGCACCAAAAGCTCTCTCAATTGTTACTTGGAGGGAAGAATGCCTTCGATTGAAGAGTTCTCTTGGATTGAGTGGATGATTTCCTCCACCAAATTCTCTTAGATGATATCTTGTGCTACGGTATGGAGGTAGAAATCCAGGTCTAACAGCATAACCAGCGTCAACTAAATAGAATTTTCCTAGTTCAAAGAATTCTAGTTAGTTTGATAGTGAAGTAATTTAAAAGCGTATTCAAACATGTTATGGAATTACCTGGTGGCACAATGAGGCCATCAGATCTTTCCAATGCATCCGATAGAATCAAGGCATCATGAGTTGAACCTTCCCAGCCAGCAAGAACATAGGTAAATCTCAAATCAAAATCAACAGCTGCTAAAACATTTTGTGTCGTTGTGTGCTTTCTACCCATGAATGCTGCTCTCATTGAACTAGGAACCCTAGCCAATACATGTGTGCCATCAATGGCACCAACGCAATCCTAAATGTTTAAGTTAAAATGATTAAAACAAAGACCTCGTGAAATTAAATGGTTAATGTGCAATCCTAAATGGAATGGAAAGTACCTTGAAGTACGGGTACCATCTTCTACTAAAATGAATTTTGGGATGGACAGAGGTGGAAGGAGGGGTGATCATCTCAGTGCGTAGCTCACCAATTGCACTTAACACCTCATGAAAATATCTACTAATAGTCTCAGTAGATCTTCGGAAGGTGAATTTGAGAACCCTAAGCCTTTGATTATGACCAACAACATGTAGAAACATTGCAACTTGTTCTTCTACAAAACTGTGAATACTATCCCTTAGCAAGTGTTGAGACCGAAACAAACCACAAATTAAGCTCAAAGAAAGGGACCTTAGACATTCTAAGCAGCTCCACACATTGGATATCATCTGATTCATAGATAAATCTAAGATTTGTCTGCCTCTCAATGTCCCTTTGAAACATTAGACCATATGTGACACGAGCATGAAAGAGTCTACGCCTAAGGCATGCAAACCACCAACAAGATATAGCAACAACCAATGTTGATGCTCTCAACTTCAGCAAATGACGGTTTGGACCTAACATATCTGAATAAATAAGATAAGGGAAAAATTGTTGAATGAGAAAAAAATTGTACTCTGCTCAGACTGAAAAAACAAGCCAGGGTTGCTACATCTAATGATGTTCCTCCAAACTGGCTTGGTAACATTACTGAAAAATTGTACTCTGCTCAGATTAAAAAAACATCACTGAGAAATTGAGATCTGCTCAGATTGAACCAAAAAACATCACTAAAAAATTGTGGTCTGCTCAGATTGAAAAAAACATCACTGAAAAATTGTGGTCTGCTCAAATTTACTGAAAACATCACTGAAATCTTGTCCTAAGCTCAGACTTTAAATAATTTCATCACTGAAAAATCATTAGAATAAAAGAAGAGAGTTATGGAGGTAACAACATAATATAATGCATTAACTACCTACATAGTACCTTGAAGTACGGGTACCATCTTCTACTAAAATGAATTTTGGGATGGACAGAGGTGGAAGGAGGGGTGATCATCTCAGTGCGTAGCTCACCAATTGCACTTAACACCTCATGAAAATATCTACTAATAGTTTCAGTAGATCTTCGAAAGGTGAATTTGAGAACCCTAAGCCTTTGATTATGACCAACAACATGTAGAAACATTGCAACTTGTTCTTCTACAGAACTGTGAATACTATCCCTTAGCAAGTGTTGAGACCGAAACAAACCACAAAGCTCAAAGAAAGGGACCTTAGACATTCTAAGCAGCTCCACACATTGGATATCATCTGATTCATAGATAAATCTAAGATTTGTCTGCCTCTCAACGTCCCTTTGAAACATTAGACCATATGTGACACGAGCATGAAAGAGTCTACGCCTAAGGCATGCAAACCACCAACAAGATATAGCAACAACCAATGTTGATGCTCTCAACTTCAGCAAATGACGGTTTGGACCCAACATATCTGAATAAATAAGATAAGGGAAAAATTGTTGAATGAGAAAAAAATTGTACTCTGCTTAGACTGAAAAAACAAGCCAGGGTTGCTACATCTAATGATGTTCCTCCAAACTGGCTTGGTAACATCACTGAAAAATTGTACTCTGCTCAAATTTAAAAACATCACTGAGAAATTGAGATCTGCTCAGATTGAACCAAAAAACATCACTAAAAAATTGTGGTCTGCTCAGATTAAAAAAAACATCACTGAAAAATTGTGGTCTGCTCAAATTTACTGAAAACATCACTGAAATCTTGTCCTAAGCTCAGACTTTAAATAATTTCATCACTGAAAAATCATTAGAATAAAAGAAGAGAGTTATGGAGGTAACAACATAATATAATGCATTAACTACCTACATAGTATAAAAAGAAGATAGTTATGGAGGTAGCTGCATAATATAATGCGTTAATCCATTAAATTAAACAAGACAAGAGGCTAAAGAGGGGGAGAAGAAAGGAGGAACAAAAGGTAAGATTGTTGTAAGGGAAGAGGAAAACAGGAATAGATGAAGGTAACAGGTGGAGAAGAAAAGAGGAACAACTAGCTACTTAATATAATAGACAGATTATGCTAGTTGCATAATCCATTAAATTAAACAAGACAAGCATGACAAACATGTTAAATTCAGTTAAGTCAATAAATAAACATGGCAAAACATGGATCAAGCAATTGAAAGATGGCTTAACTGAAAATTGAAAGCACATCACTGAAAAACTATGCAGGTAGTTCAGTTAAGTCAAGAATATTGAAAAGTTTAGTTAAGTTCAGATAGTCAAGAATATTGAAAGCACATCACTGAAAAGTTCAGTTAAGCACATCACAAAAAAATTCAGGTTATTAAGGTATACTATGCAGACAGAACATATGCAAAACATGGACTAAGCAATTATATACTAATATTGAAAGATGGCTTAACTGAAAATTGAAAGCACATCCCTGAAAAACTATGCACGTAGTTCAGTTAAGTCAGTTATATACTAATCAAATCATTGAAAGCACATCACTGAAAAGTTCAGTTAAGCACATCACTAAAAAATTCAGGTTATTAAGGTATACTATGCAGACAGAACATATGCAAAACATGTCAAAACATGGACCAAGCAATTATATACTAATATTGAAAGATGGCTTAACTGAAAATTGAAAGCACATCACTGAAAAACTATGCAGGTAGTTCAGTTAAGTTAGTTATATACTAATCAGACCATTGAAAGCACATCACTGGAAATTGAAAGCACATCATTGAAAGCAATCAGATATATACTAATCAGATATAGATTTTACGAGGAATCTACAACAGCAAGACAAGAGTTTGGTACTAGACAGCAGATCAGCAAGACAAGTATACTAATCAGATATATAAACAAAGACAAGAATTTTACGAGGAATCTACAACAGCAAGACAAGAGTTTGGTACTAGACAGCAGATCAACAAGACAAGTATACTAATCAGATATATAAACAAAGACAAGAATTTTACGAGGAATCCTCCAAATTCTAGACAGCAGATCAGTAATCGGGGGACCTAGGAGGACAAACGAGAAGAGAAGACTAGAGGGGTACTAACCTGAGAAGAGGGACACGACACAGCTAGGGTTCACTCGCAGCTGAGAACCGATCGAGGTCGTAGGAGAGCGATCTAACCTGAGGAGAGGGAGACCACACAGCTAGGGTTCACTCGCAGTTGAGAACCGATCGAGGTCGTAGGAGAGCGATCCTTGCGAAGTAGATGAAATCAAATGAGAAGATAAAGCAGATGAAAGTAGATGAGCAGCCAAGAAAGGGGCTAACCTCCCATCGCCGACAGCGAAGCAGATGAACCCGAGAGGCGAGAGCGAAGCAGATCGACAGAGAAGCAGATCGAGCTCGTCCGCGGGCACGGTGTCGTCACCACGGGTCGAGAGAGATGACGGCGGCGAGCCTGTGAGCACGGCGACCGCGAGTGAACCCGAGGGCGAGAGCGAGTGAACCCTGGAGAGAGGAGAGAGCGAAGAACCCTAGCACTTTTACCAGGCGAGCACGGGCCAGGCTCACCCGCGAAGGAAAAAACATGTGTTCCAAATAGGCCTAACCACAGAATGAGATATGGCTCGCCTCAGCCATATATATATATATATATATATATATATATATATATATATATATATATATATATATATATATATATATATATATATATATATATATATATATATATATATATATATATATATATATATATATATATATATATATATATATAGTATACTTCTCTCTGTGTGTATAATGCAACATTATGTATTGTTTTCTCAAGACAGGCCGAAAACATCATTTCTACTTGTCTTCCGAACTCCCACCCTTGCAGGCCGGCCCACTAGACCGCCACCCGGCCACCCCTTCCGCCCTACCTAACCTGGCGTTTGCCCCTCAGGGAACTGCACGGCGGCGGCGGCGCGTGCCGCGCGCGGCAAGCTGCAACGCTGCAGCAGCACGGGCCACGACGGCGCGACAAGCTGCAAGGCCAATCAGGGCGCGGCACGTCAACACGGTGGGAGGCGGTCGGGCGGCGGGGGACGACCAGCGGGCGATCCGGTGATGCCAACTGAGCTGAGCCCAGGACTCCACTCTCCAGTCACTCCCCAGGACGACAGAGGAAGTGAGGATTCAGTGATTTACGAATACAAGCTGCGACGTTCACTTGTTCTCTAGTTTGCAGCTAGAAGTCCAGAAAGCAAATGTTTACACTTATTGCTATTGATTTGCAAGATAAAGAACAGATCGTTTGATTCGTGGGACATAGTAGCAAACATATATATAAATATATATTCTTCCATAAAGTGGCCAAATAATTGTCCGTGATTTCTCGAAGGGACTGCACATAATGATGTCCATGCATGTTGGTTAGCATTAGCAAGCATGCGTGGCCCTGTTTGTAGCGCGCCCCACTGAGGAGCCGATGGGGCGTCTTCATTCTGCATGATGATTGATGAGACTTGGAACAGATTAAGCTCCATGGTTTGCCCTGTCAGCAACAGTAATAAGCACAGGTATGGCCTGCCATTGGGGCGCTATTTTGCCATATAACAAGGGCTCGTTTGGCAGAGCTCCGCTCTATGATTATCTAGATTCAAGAGCCGATTTTTTAATAGAGTGATTTCGAGTGGCTTTCCAGAAGAAATTTATTTGACGAAAATTGTTTGACAAATAGGTTGTGAAGTGATTTATGAGGATTAGAGAGTGAGCAGCATGTTGTAAGCGGTAGAAAGCAGATTTTTTTCCTTCCACTTTCTAGTATAAAATAGAGTAGATTCACTTCATTCCCACGGTAGATCAGTTCAGACTTCTACTATTTAACTGTCGCTGGAACAGGAGTCGTGAACTCTGCCAAAAGCCCCTACTAAGGCCCCCTTTGGCGTGGCTTCTACTATTCTCAAAACGACTTCGGCTCTAGCTTCTCTGGCTTCTTGTCTTCTCTAGAGGAGCCAGAGCTGTTTTGCAATTCATTTGACAAAACAGCTTCTCACGAGGAGACGATGGCAGAAACTGTAATTTCGTGAACCATTATTGTGTGCCAGATAGAAGAAGCAGGTAGAAGCTTGTTTTCTCGTGCTTCGGCTCTCAATAGCAAAACAGCTCTGGCTCTTTGATGACTCTTGGTGAGGAGCTGTTTTTTAAGACCGTTTGGTACGCTTCACGAAGAGAAAAAAAAGAGCCATTGAAAGAGTCAACCCAAGAGGGACTTAAATCCGCCATGCTCGCTGAGCACCAGCGTACGTGCCCATGTCCGGGTGCTGGCAAGGCATCACCGTTCTTTACGGGGAAATAGAACACCTCGTTCCCGCCGGATCGGGCTGAAATCCCCAAAAGATCGACCGTCCACAAATAAAAAAGAGAAAACTATAAAATCAGAATGAACAGTATTTGCAACCAAAGCAGACCGCGCTGAATACACTCTCGATCCCCTTCTCCTAAAGAAACCTTAGGAAGCAGGGTGTTCATGAATTGCGATCTAAATATTTTTTCAAATTTTTAGAACATTAAATAAAATTTAGTTTAAAAATAAATAAAAATAGAACTCGATCCTAATTCTATCTGATCTTTACATTTTATCTCGTAAAATTTAGAACTTGTTGTCACCCCTACTCGGAAGAGGTAATTCCGCTTGCAGGACGAACTTTTCTTTTATGTATATAAGCATATTATATTAATTTTATAGCATTAATATATTGTAAATAAAAGAAAAAATAATAGCGAAAGTTTTACCTCTAATGGCTCTTATATAATCCTATTAGGCAAATTTTATATATATATATATATATATATATATCACTCAAAATAAATGTGATCTTGATTTGTCATATTGTATCACTTCAGAAACATTATATATTATATATTCATGAGCACATATGCATACAAACCACCAGCTTAGTTACTCCACAAGCCAAATTTGAGCTCAAAAATTGTGATTGATATTCTAAGGGCAAAAGGAAAATATCAACCCCAAATTGATTCATGGTTAGAGCTTATGTGTAATCTTGATCGTTTTCTTTGTTATTTTGTCCTTGAAGTTTTGTACCAGGTTTCATTTACATTTTTTAATAAAGCATGACAGAAGATAGGACCCCTCCTATTTTCCTTCAAACAAAAAAAAACCAAGTAAGTAGAAAATCGAAGTATAGCTATATAGGTCATTCTTTGTCCTCGTCAAACTGGCTTTTGTCTAGCTCAAACTCATGAATCCACGGGAAGCAGACACAGGAGCCTCCTTATTGGATCTCTAAATCTTCATCAAGAATGTGCAGCATAGATCAGGCTAGAACCAAGACCGGGTAAGATGAGATCTGTACCCTACACAGATGGACCCTATCTAGGAGAACGAGGGGTACAGGGAGGATGTGAGGAAGGCCCCACTCTCCGTCTACAAGAATACGACGATGTGGAACGCCCAAATGTCTAAGAAGGCGAGGCCTAGCGCGGAGGATGGCGACTCTCGAGCGGATGGAGGCAGTGGAGGTGGACATGCATGGAGGCACGGCAGAGCCGGCATGCGAAGGAGGAGGCACGTGCGATGGAGGCAGAGGCGGCACAACGTAGGCGGTAGATGGACTTGAGTCCACAACGCTTCGCCTCCAGGGACGACGATATATGCGATGGAGGAGTCACCGCCACAAACGATGCGATGCCAGCGAAAGCAGAGGAAGAGGGTACGTGGATGGTATAGGTGTACATTCGGGTCGCTCGGCCCAGCCCAGCCAAAGCCCGAAAAGACCCATATTGTTTGAATTTTGGGTTGGCCCGACCCGTTTGAATTTTGGGTCGTGCCGGGCCAGCCCACGGCCTGGCCCGTAATTGCTTAAACATTTCGGGCTCATTTCGGGCGGCCCATAATTATAAAAGCCTGAAATTCAATTTTTGGCCCGAAATTCACATCAGAGCCCTAAATTCAAAAAAATAAAACAAATAAAAGGTAAGACAAATAAGTTTGAACAAAAGCAAACTTAATATTTGTATTAAAGTTACCACAGCTATGCAATGACTACCTCGTTTATAAATCATTTTGTTAGAAGGAAAAAGTGTATAATCAGCTGTATACAAAGTTCGTAAGTTCAATTTATTGTCTAATGTTCATAACAAAAATAAAATTACATCGCATACTCTAATTCAAAGCTACAAAAAACATCTAACTAGCATTATCTATAGCTTTGTGTTCTTTATCAAGTATATGAAAGTGTGGAATGAAGTGTGGTTTTAATAAATATATGAGCCTTTTCGTGCCTCTATATGGGCCATTTCGTGCCTGCCTTAAACGGGTCGTGCTCGTGCCCGCCCATGGGCCGTGATCTCAGCCCAAACCCGGCACGGCACTAAAATATTTTGGGTCGTGCCGTGCCTGGGCCGTGCTTTTTTCCGTGCTTCGGGCCGGCCCATCAGGCCCAGCCCAAATGTACACCTATAGCTGATGGGGTCATGGGCTCGTGGCTCTATGGGAAGCGCCACCTCAACTCGACAGGCGTGGGAATTTGCCTCGTAGAAAAGGTCGAGTCGGTGGACCGTCCTGTGCCGCTGGCCTTCCAATTGGCAATGTGCCTCAGCCCAGGGTTGTTTTCCACATGGGGGACCATCCTAGGGAAAACACTGGGTTTATCCTAGGGTTTGGGCTTTCCAAACGAGCCCTCGCACTACACCAAAAATATAAACTTCCTATGATTTTAAACTTCCAACAACTTTTATAACAAACTATAGGAAATTAATACCTTCCGAGAGGCTACTGGTAGCTCTAGGAAATAACCATAACTTCCTACGGTTTGTTATAAAAAATATAGGAAGTTAGCTTTCAGATGCTGACCAACTCGTGTGGTCAAACAAGCCGCTAACTTCCTATGGCTTCCTCTAGCAAGTTAGTCGCCCCTGCTAACTTTCTACGACCTACTCTAGGAAGTTAGCCTTTAGTTGCTGACCCACGCGTGAACCTACTAACTTCCGAGAGACGCCACTGGCTGTAGGAAGTTAGCTAACTTCCTAGAGGGCTCTAGAAGTTAAGCTAACTTCCAACAAAAAATTTCTGAGAGCCAAACTTCCGATGGGATAGCTTTACTTCCGAGGGTTTCGCTAACTTTCTAGAGTTTAGGGCTAACTTCCTAGAGTTTAGGCTCTAGGAAGTTAAATATTTTGGTGTAGTGTCGGAGGGGATTAAATTCCTTGCCAGTCAAAAATGAATAGAAGGGGATTTAATCCCCTTCAGTCCACTCCGATCCATACACCGAGCAAGCCCTCAAACGGAAAGCCCGAATCAAAATATAGGTGTGGGCCACGAGTGTGGGGGATGGATATCCCCTAGGTCACCATGGCACGGATACGCTTTATGGGCCGCCTATGAGGCCCCGATGGGTTGCCCATGGGGCGCTTTGTGGCCTCAGCAGGATGTAGCCAAGGATGATCGAAGAGGTCACGCACCGAGTAAGGGGATCTCTGAAAGCGTGTCCCGCACATGCAGCTGCGCGCACGCCCTGCGAGGACCAACTGATCATTGGAAGATGTGGTGTGTTTCTAGTGAAAGGCAGTTGGCAGGAGTTGTGCACCGAGATTGTACAAGGAGATCTCTTAAGTCGGCTATATAAGGCGGAAGAGATACCCCTACAAAAACGTTAGACCCTACTAGACTCATAGGTCGATTTCATCTTCTACCTTTGGCAACCATATGTAATCCTCAAACTCAAAGCAATAGGGGGTCACCGTCGATTCATGGTAGCTCCATGGTTGTCTGTCTTCGACAATGTCTTCAGCTTCGCTGCTAGGGAGGTCATCCACTTTGGATCCCTCTCCTACGTCGCTGACCCAAGGGGCGCTCTACACCGCGTAGCAGACATGGATAAAGACGCTCTAAGTTCTCACATCGCCACCTCCATGGAGAAGAGGCCCTCGCCAAGATCCAGGATAGCACCTCCAAAAGCCGACCACAAAGGTCAAGGCAGTCTCTTCTTATCTTAGCTCAAGGAGCAGGTGATACAAACTTCTTGGGGTCGTCCACAAATTTGGAGACTCCCAAGCAACCTCAAAAGATCTTGAAACCTAGGGTTTCAAGAACACCAAGAAAGCACAACAGGGGTTTGCACAAGCTCAAGTCTTTAAAAAGAGATGGGAGAGGAAAGCCAAATCGTGAGCACAAGCACAAACCTCACACCCAAGAGCTCCTCCAACAAGGTTGAATCTTGAGGAAGATTTAAGTGTGAAAGAGATGGGAGAAAGGAGTGCTTTGTCTCAAGTTAGGTGAGCAATAAATGTGTAAGTGTACAGCAGCATTGAAGAAGGGGGTGGGGGGTTCTATTTATAGTTACGGCTCAAAAGCTAGCTGTTTGACCAGAAACCCCGCAGAAAACCAGTTGAACCGCCCCCTGACAGGTCAGTAGACTGTCTGCCAGTCTGACTGCCAGACTGACTGGCAGACTGACCTGCAGGCTGGTCAGACAGAATAGGACCGGTTGAACCGCCCCCTGACAACCCCAGTGACCTGACTGCCAGTCTGACTGGCAGACTGCAGGTCAGAAGTCAGAGGGGTCAGAGACCAGTTGAACTGCCCCCCAGGACTAGTTCAGCTGGTCTAGACCAGAGAGTTTAGGAGAGAAAACCCTAGCTCAACAGCCCGGGGGCAAGTTCAGCTGGTGTATGTTCAAAGAGGTCCACAGCTGAAGTTGAAGTTCAGCTGGAGTTGAAAGCTCAACTCAGCTGAAGTCTAGCTCAGCTGAAAAGCTCAGCTGCAGCTGAAGAAGCTCAACTCAGCTGAAGTTAAGTTCAGCTGGAAAGCTCAGCTGCAGTTGAAGAAGTTTAGCTGCTTTTCAGCAAGAACACTCTAGGTTTCTCAAACCTAACCATGGTCAACCAAAGGATGTTAAAGTGATTTTTGGTTTTCAAAACTAACTTTTGAATTTGGGGACTTGAGTTATAGCAAACACCTTTACCTGTGCGGAAAAGAATAAGGAAGAATTACATCATGCAACTCAAGATTTTACATAAAATTTTATATGTCCATTGCATGAAGTCCTTGGTGCTTCCTTAAGTTCCTGTTTCTTTCTAATCATACATTGGGAACAAAAAACTGATAGTACCCTTATTTGTTTTGTCATTAAATCACCAAAAACCCTCACTTGGGGTTGATTGCACTTACAATCTCCCCCTTTTTGGTGATTGATGCCAAAACAATTAAGGTCAAAAAGATAAACATTTGAAATATAAAATTTCTTTTGAATGATTGTATGTAGATGGCTCCCCCTAAATGTGTGCACAAGTGTGAATCCAATGTTTTGACATAATATGTCATGTGAGCAACACATTTAGAGATAGTGACCAAGACCATACTAAATACAACCATCCGAGGGGGTGCAAGAGTTTCATAACAGGAGTTGTGATGCATATGACTATCTCTAAACACACATCATTTTCACTTCATAGCAAAGCAATCATTACAAACTGATGGGACAAAAGATGATGGTCAGAAGACCATCATATCACATTGAATAATAACCCAACAGTTTTATTTCATACAATGATAAGAGGATACAAGCCACAACAATGGACAAAACAAAAACAATAATAAAAAAAGAAATACATAACCGAAAGAACCACAAACAGAATGACTAGAAGATTTTCTCCCCCTTTTTGGCAGCAAGTACCAAAAACAAAGAGAGAGGGAGAAGAGGACACATGAATCAATATCCTCCAGGAGGAGGATAGGACGTAGGATATGATGTGTAGTCGGGAAAGAAAGTCCTCATCATGTCTTCCTCGAGTGAGGAGTCCCTAGGGGGCTCATCACCCGCAGAAAAACCGGATGTAGAAGATGTACGATGAGGAGGAGGTGGTGGAGGAGGAGGGTGGTGATGGTAACCAGATCCGGAAGGCTGCGGGTCACCAGGAATGGGTCCCGGACCCGGGTAGGGAGGAGGATAGTGACCAGAGCCGGTCGGCCTGGGGTCATCGGGAGTGGGTCCCTGACCCGAGTAGGGATGAGGAGGATCTGAGGTGTAGAAAGGGTCATCATAGTCCTCGACCTCATCCTCCGGGGTAATGAATGGCACACCAAACTCCTGTTGGTGCCACTCATTAAGGTCTGCGGGGAAGGTAGGGGCTGGAGATGGAGGGGACCCGGGAGGGAGAGGATGACCAGTCTCGGCTGCATAACAAAGAAAATCCTCATGCAGCCGATCGGTCCTGCGACGGCGCACAGACTCCTCGACCGCCCGGGTGCAGCACATGGCGAAGACACCAAGAAGGCCCTTGGCCAGACAATGGAAAGTCCCCGGCCTCTACCCCGTCCCTGGCCCGGACCACTTCCTCTCCCGCTGCGGTCCATCGGACGTGAGGCAGCGGTGGCGCGAGAGGAGGATGGGTGATGTGGAGGCTGAGGAGGTGGCTCATCAGAGGAGGCAGGGCCTCCAGACCCTGAGGGAGCCCGCTTCGTACGAGCAGCTGGGTTGGAGGAATCAACCCAGTAGGGTACGTAGCGGGAGTGTTTGATAGGTTTTTTGAAGTGAGTCTGGGTGACCACTTCGATCATCTTCATGATAAAGGATGCATGAAGACACCCTTTAAGAGGAGACCAGGAAGCACGAATGATCTCTTCCCAGATCATGTCAAACACATTAATGCGGGCGAGACTGTTGGGAGCAAGGAGGAGAAGGAAGACCCGACTCTCCCCAAGGACGTTCATTTGATTTCCGCCCTTCGGGAGAATGGTCATCTTGGACAAAGAGTTAAGGTACATGTAGTACCTATGCATGTTGGCGGTGGTCCAAAACTCCCGATCCATAGAGACATGAATAAATTTAGTCTTTTCTCGCATGGGCAGCTTAATGTCATGGACTCGCATGTTGCTGCCCTGAATATCAGCATCAGAGAAGCCCAGAATATGGGCAAAACGACGGTAACTGACTTTGTGTCAGTTCCCCTGGATGAAGAAATACATGACAGGGTAATCATACCCATCGACTTCATCTACTTTCTTGACCGAGAGGGTGGCATAAAACTGAGCTACCACCTCGTCGTTCCAGGGGTATTCCATGGTCATAATATTTTTTAACCCCTTTCTCTCCAAGTTGCGGAGAGCTGACGTCATGTCAGCATCTCCCATGTTCTCACATCCTTCCCAGTTAATAAACCGATGCCTAACGACTGGGTGTTTCTTGGACAAAATGACTGAATTGTAGAAATCAGCCTAGAAAAGATTCCAGAACCGAGGGTCCTGGACACCAGGATGACGAGGAGTGAGAGAAGGGTTAGTGAACATCAGGCGCTGAAGGGTGTCCACTCCCTTCAGAGAGAAGTCGACGAGAGGTTCATTTGGTCCGTGGGTAACATTCGCCGGATGCATGTGCAGGCCGGTGATGTAGAGTGCATCAGACGTCGGAAGATCAACGAAGTCGTCGAATGCCCCATCCTCCTCCTCCTGGCAAGGAGCATATCCAGAGGAGGAAGTGCTGTGACGAGGTCGAGTGGCGCCAACTTTTTGGCGCCTCCCGCGAGCCGGCTGCGAGGGCTTAGAGGAACCCTCTCCTTCCATCCTACCAGAGCCGCGTCCTCTCTTAGAGAGGGAACGATGAGGCGGAGGAGAGGGAACCGGAGATTCCTCCTGAATCTCATCCGAGTCGCTGCTGAACTCAATCACGGATGGGTTGCGGCGACGCACCATGTTTGGAGAGGCTTTGGAAAGTTGGACTAGTTGAGGTGAGTGAGTGAGGAGGCTCAAACAAGGCTGGGAGACTAAGTCTTGAATGGTTGTGAGTGAGGGAAGAGAAGGGGGCATATAAATAGGCGGTTGAGCTGGTCACCCAGGACCGGTTCAACCGCCCCCCAGGACCGGTTCAACCGCTATTGAGCAGCGTGGTCTGAGGACCAGAATCAGTCAAGAGGATAAAGGCAAAAAAGTTCTGACGCATCTGAAAAATTTACAGCTGACAAGTCTGAAAAGTAAAAAGCAAATTCTATAAAAAGTAAAAGCTAAAAAAGGCGCTGCAATAAAGTGACCTGACAGGACATTAAATAAAGTTGCAGATTCCAAAAGAAAAAGTTAAAAAAGCGCTGCACAGAAGTGACCTGACGACTGCAAAAGTTGTTTCGTAGCCTGAAAAAGTCGTCTCAAAAGGCGCTGACACGGTATGCAAAAGGGGCTGCGCAGACAGAAAAACCGGTCAGGCTGAGCGGTCAGAACCAGACCGGTTCAACCGGTCCCCAATACCGGTTCAACCGGTTTCGGCCAGGAAGGTCCTGGTTATTCCTGGTTAAAATCAGTTGAGCTGAAGTTCAGCTCCGAAGTTCAGCTGGCCTCCTCCAGCTGAACTAGAAAGTTCAGCTGGCCAAGCCAGTTGAGCTTCGAGTGAAAAATTTAAAAAGTTTTTTAACACTAAAACTCATTTGAACTTTAACATTTTCACCAAGTTTTGAATGATCATCACTAAGCTTTAAACCTATCAAACAAAGAATAGTGAATCAAGCAATCTTTGTGTCCGTTTTCAAGTTAAGTTGCGAGAATCCAAGATATTTAATTCACTCCTAAGAAAGCAAAATCTAGTCTCATCGAGGGGTTTTATGAAGATATCGGCTAGTTGATTTTCTGTGTTGACATGACATGATTCGATATCTCCTTTTGCTTCGTGGTCCCTCCGAAAATAGTGTCTTATGTCTATGTGTTTGGTTCTAGAGTGTTGCACGGGATTGTTGGCTAGTTTAATGGCGCTCTCATTGTCACATAGTAGTGGGATTCTTTTAAAATCACAGCCAAAATCTCTCAAGGTTTGCTTCATCCATAGCAACTGAGCACAACAAGAACCAGCAGCTATGTATTCGGCCTCGGCAGTGGAAAGTGCAACATAGTTTTGCTTCTTAGAGCTCCAAGACACTAAGGACCGCCCAAAGAATTGGCAAGTCCCCGAGGTGCTTTTTTGATTTACTTTGCAACCGGCATAGTCTGAATCAGAGTAGCCAAATAAATCGAAAAAGGAGCCCTTCAGAAACCAGAGACCTAGATTTGGGTGTGAACTAGATATCTCAAAATTCTCTTAACGGCCACTAGGTGACACTCTTTTGGGTTAGCTTGAAAATGGGCACACATGCACACACTAAGCATGATATCTGGCCTAGATGCACATAAATACAGTAGAGATCCTATCATTGATCTATAGAGCTTTTGATCTACAGTTTTACCTTCTTCATTTAAGTCGAGATGACCACTTGAAGTCATTGGTGTCTTGGCGTGCTTTGCCTTTTCCATGCCAAACTTCTTGAGCATGTCTTGTGTGTACTTGGTTTGGCACAGGAAGGTTCCTTCCTTGAGTTGTTTAACTTGAAAACCCAGGAAGTACTTGAGCTCACCCATCATGGACATCTCAAACCTATTTGTCATAACCCTACTAAATTCCTCACAGAAAGTTTCATCACTACTGCCAAATATAATGTCGTCGACATATATTTGACAAACAAATAATTGATTGTCAACTTTGCGAGTGAATAAAGTAGAGTCTACTTTTCCTATTTCAAAACCATTTTTAAGCAAGAAATCTTTAATACATTCATACCATGCTCTAGGAGCTTGTTTAAGCCCATAGAGCGCTTTGTGAAGAAGGTAGACATGGTTTGGCTTCTTAGGATCTTCAAAG
This sequence comes from Zea mays, assembly GCF_902167145.1. NCBI lineage: Eukaryota > Viridiplantae > Streptophyta > Magnoliopsida > Poales > Poaceae > Zea > Zea mays. The sequence continues at coordinate 117,934,938 of NC_050105.1, forward strand.
CCCGGTGGTTGCTCCACATAGACCAACTCTTACAGTGGTCCATTTAGGAAAGCAATTTTGACATCCATTTGATACAATTTGAAATCATGGTTAGTAGCATAGGCAATTAATATTCTTATGGACTCTAACCTTGCTACTGGTGCATAGGTTTCACCAAAATCAAGTCCTTCCACTTGAGTGAAACCCTGAGCAACCAGCTGTGCCTTGTTCCTTGTAACCAAGCCATTTTCATCTTGTTTGTTGCGGAAGACCCATTTAGTTCCAATGACGTTTTGCTTGGGTCTTGCTACTAAGGACCAGACTTCATTTCTTGTGAAGTTGTTAAGCTCTTCTTGCATAGCAATGATCCAGTCTGGATCACTTAGTGCTTCCTCTACCTTAAGGGGTTCAAGAGAGGAGACAAACGAGTAAAATTCACAAAAATTTGCTAAACGAGATCGAGTTGTTACCCCTCTCCTGATGCTACCCAGGATGTTGTCCACAGGATGATCTCTCTGAATGCCCTGGTGCACTCGAGGGTGAGGCACCAGAGAATGTCTTTGAATTTGATCATCTTATTCAATGGTTTCTTCTTCCTCACTAGCAGCTTCTTCTTGCTCATTTTCCACAATGGTTGGCATATCTTGTGGTAGAAGCTCTTCTTCAAGAATTGGATGACTTGAGGTTGGTGGGTTTGCTTGGATGGAAGGATTTTCACCAACCACTCTAGCACTCCCATCAACAACCCTATTTGTCATCCAAATTCTCCCTTCATCATCGTCCTTTTCTTGTGGCTTCACCTCACCTATTGCAAGCTTCTTGATGGCTTCATTTGGTGGGATTTCATTTCCTGCAATGTCTTTAGAAACATGCCCTTGCGAGCCATTAGATTCATCAAATGTCACGTCTATCGCTATTTCAACAAGACCGGTGGTATTGTTGAAAACACGATATCCATGCGCATTTGATGCATAACCAAGCAAGAAGCCCTCGTCCACTCTAGGAGCAAACTTTGAGCTCTTGACTTTCTTGTTAAGAATAAAGCATTTACAACCAAATACTCTAAAGTAATCAACTTTAGGTTTGTTACCAGTGAGAAGCTCGTAGGCAGTCTTCTTGTAGATCTTGTGAAGATAAAGGCGGTTGATTGCATGACAGGCGGTGTTGACCGCCTCTGTCCAAAAATTGTCAGGGGTCTTGTACTCATCCTACATGGTTCTAGCGGCTTCAATTAGTGTTCGGTTCTTCCTTTCCACAACACCATTTTGTTGTGGAGTGTAGGGAACTGAGAACTCATGTTTGATTCCTTCTTCGCCTAAGAATTCTTCGACACGTGTGTTCTTGAATTCTGTCCCATTATCACTTCTCACTTTCTTGATTTTAAGCTCAAACTCATTGAGCTTTTCTCATGAATTTCTTCAAGGTCTCTTGGGTTTCACCTTTGTCACTCAAAAAGAAAACCCAGGTGAAGCGAGAAAAATCATCAATAATAACTAAGCCATACTTACTACCACCAATACTGATGTAAGCCACAGGTCCAAAGAGGTCCATGTGAAGAAGCTCCAAAGGCCTCTTGGTTGTGACCACGTTCTTTGATTGATGTGGAACGCTATGTTGCTTCCCCGCTTGACATGCGTTGCATACCTTGTTTTTCTCAAACATGACATTTGTTAGTCCAATAATGTGATTATCCTTTTGAAGTTTGGCCAAGTTCCTCATGCCAACATGAGCTAGCCGGCGATGCCAAAGCCAACCCTTGTCGGATTTTGCCACTAAACAAGTCTCAGGCGTCACTCTACTAGTTGTGAAATCAACAAGATAGAGTTTGCCCTTCAAGCGACCTGTAAAAGCAACATAGGAATCCTCCTTTCTAAGAATCTTCACATCAACATTAGTAAATAGGCAATTATATCCCATTCCATAAAGTTGTGAAACAGACATCAGGTTATAGCTTAATGAATCAACTAACAAAACATTTGAAAGTGATTGGTGGTCAGAGATAGGAATGTTACCAACACCAATCACTTCACTCTTGTCACTATCTCCAAACACAATTTCTTGTGCTTCTTGGGTTAGTTGCAAGGAGTGAAACATGTCTTTCTCCCCAGTCATGTGATTTGTACATCCACTGTCAAGCACCCAGCTTGACCCACCGGAGGAGTAGACCTACAAAACAAATTTAGGCTATGTTTTTAGGTACCCAAATTGAATTGGGTCCTGCAGTGTTAGTTATAGCCTTGGGTACCCACACACTTCTTTTCATGACTTTTCTTTTAGTGTAGGCACCCACATATTTAACAACCAATTTCCTTGAATCCCAAGTCAACATATAATCACAAAGGTAAGAATGCAAAATGGGAGCTCTAAACTTTTCTCCACTTGTGGAGACCACATCCTTCATCTTGTCTTTTGTGTAACTCAAGTTTACCTTTGCTTGAGTTGACTTGTCATTTGAGGAATGAATCCTCCCCAAGGCATCATATAGGGTGGTTCCCTCTATGAACTTGGGGGATCTCCACCTCTTATGCTCTATGCTAGGGTTTACCTTTTGTGAGTTGTACCCAAGCCCCTTTCTCCCATTGTTGGGCTTTAAGGACTTGTATTTGGGTTCAACTTTCTTTAACCCATCATTGCTAGAGAATCTCTTCAAAATTTCTTTGACCTTAACCTGTGGGCTTTTCTTCCTTGCATGGTTAGTCAATGAAAGGGAATTAGGCTTACACCTAGTTCCTAAATAATTTTGGTGGTTGAATTGCTCAACACAAACAATTGGACTAACTAGTTTGCTCTAGTGTATAAGTTATACAGGTGTCAAAGGTTCACAACAAGCCAATTAAAAAGACCAAAGTTGGGTTCAAAATAAAGAGCTAAAGGCGTCCCGAAAGGCTCCCTGGTCTGGCGCACCGGACTGTCCGGTGGCGCACCGGACAGTGTCCGGTGCACCAGGGGACCTCGCGCTGAACTCCTCAGCCTCGGGAATTTTCAGAAGCCGGCGCGCTATAATTCATCGGATTGTCCGGTGTACACCGGACAGTGTCCGGTGCTCCAAGAGGACGCGGCTCTGGAACTTGGCAGCCTCGGGAATCTGTAGCGGCTGCTCCGCTATAATTCACCGGACATGTCCGGTGTACACCGGACTGTCCGGTGTAACAGTGGAGCAACGGCTACTTCGCGCCAACGGTCGCCTGCAAGAGCAATTAATGCGCGCCAGAGTGCGCAGTCGTCAGGCACGCCCATACTGGCGCACCGGACACTGAACAGTACATGTCCGGTGCGCCACTGGACATCCAGGCGGGCCCAGAAGTCAGAACTCCAACGGTCGAATTGCAACGGCTTTGGTGACGTGGCTGGCGCACCGGACATGTCCGGTGTACACCGGACTGTCCGGTGCACCATACGACAGACAGCCTCCACCAACGGTCATGTTTGGTGGTTGGGGCTATAAATACCCCAACCACCCCACCATTCATTGCATCCAAGTTTTCCAGCTTCCAACCACTATACAAGAGCTAGCATTCATTGCAAAGCACACCAAAAGAGATCAAATCCTCTCCCAACTCCACACAAAGCCTTAGTGACTAGAGAGAGTGATTTGTAGTGTTCATTTGAGCTCTTGCGCTTGGATCGCTTCTTTTCTTTGGCATTCTTTCTTGTGATCAAACACTCACTTGTAATTGAGGCAAGAGACACCAATTGTGTGGTGGTCCTTGCGGGAAGTTTGATTCCCAAGTGATTTGAGAAGAGAAGCTCACTCGGTCCGAGGGACCGTTTGAGAGAGGGAAAGGGTTGAAAGAGACCCGGTCTTTGTGACCACCTCAACGGGGAGTAGGTTTGCGAGAACCGAACCTCGGTAAAACAAATCCTTGTGTCACACTCCTTATTTGCTCGAGATTTGTTTTGCACCCTCTCTCGTGGACTCGTTTTTATTTCTAACGCTAACTCGGCTTGTAGTTGAGTTTATATTTATAAATTTCAGTTTCGCCCTATTCACCCCCCTCTAGGCGACTATCAATTGGTATCAGAGCACGGTGCTTCATTAAGAGCCTAACCGCTCGAAGTGATGTCGAGAGATCACGCCAAGAAGGAGATGGAGACCGGCGAAAAGCCCACTACAAGCCACGGGAGCACTTCATCGGAAGAGTCCCGCACCAAGAGGAAGGAGAAGAAAGACTCCTCCAAAGGGAAGGAGAAGAAGAAGGACTCCTCCAAAGGGAAGGAGAAGAAATCTTCTTCACACAAAGAGAAGAAGGAGAAGTCTTCCTCCCACAAGCCGCAACGGAGTGGGGACAAGAAAAGGAGGATGAGGAAAGTGGTCTACTACAAGACCGATTCTTCATCGACATCCACCTCCGGCTCCGACGCGGCGTCCGTCACTTCTAAACGCCAAGAGCGTAAGAAGTATAGTAAGATCCCCCTACGTTACCCTCGCATTTCTAAACATACACCTTTACTTTCCATCCCATTAGGCAAACCACCAACTTTTGATGGTGAAGATTATGCTAGGTGGAGTGATTTAATGCGATTTCATCTAACCTCACTCCACAAAAGTATATGGGATGTTGTTGAGTTTGGTGCACAGGTACCATCCGTAGGGGATGAAAACTATGATGAGGATGAAGTAGCCCAAATCGAGCACTTCAACTCCCAAGCCACAACCATACTCCTCGCCTCTCTAAGTAGAGAGGAATATAACAAGGTGCAAGGGTTGAAGAATGCAAAGGAGATTTGGGATCTACTCAAGACCGCGCACGAGGGTGATGAACTCACCAAAATCACCAAGCGGGAAACGATCGAGGGGGAGCTTGGTCGCTTTTGTCTTCGCCAAGGGGAGGAGCCACAAGATATGTACAACCGGCTCAAAACCTTGGTGAACCAAGTGCGCAATCTCGGGAGCAAGAAATGGGATGACCACGAGGTGGTTAAGGTTATTCTTAGATCACTCATCTTCCTTAACCCCACTCAAGTTCAATTAATTCGTGGTAATCCTAGATACACATTAATGACTCCCGAGGAAGTTATCGAGAATTTTGTGAGCTTTGAATGTATGATCAAAGGCTCAAAGAAGATCAACGAGCTTGATGATCCCTCCACGTCCGAAGCACAACCGGTGGCTTTCAAGGCGACGGAGGAGAAGAAGGAGGAGTCTACACCAAGTAGACAACCAATCGACGCTTCAAAGCTCGACAACGAGGAGATGGCTTTAATCATCAAAAGCTTTCGCCAAATCCTCAAGCAACGGAAGGGGAAGGATTACAAATCCCGCTCCAAGAAGGTTTGCTACAAGTGTGGTAAGCCCGGTCACTTTATTGCTAAATGTCCATTATCAAGTGACAGTGACAGGGATAACGACAAGAAGGGCAAGAGGAGAGAAAAGAAGAGGTACCACAAGAAGAGGGGCGGTGATGCCCACGTGTGCCGCGAGTGGGACTCCGACGAGAGCTCCACCGACTCCTCCGACGACGAGGACGCCGCCAACATCGCCGTCACCAAGGGACTCCTCTTCCCCAACGTCGGCCACAAGTGCCTCATGGCAAAGGACGGCAGAAAGAAGAAGGTATGATAATGCTAGTGATGAGGAAGATAATTTGCGTACCCTTTTTGCCAACCTTAACATGGAACAAAAAGAAAAATTAAATGAATTAATTAGTGCCATCCATGAAAAGGATGACCTTTTGGATTCCCAAGAGGACTTCCTAATTAAGGAAAATAAGAAACATGTTAAGGTTAAAAATGCTTATGCTCTAGAAATTGAGAAATGTGAAAAATTATCTAGTGAGCTAAGCACTTGCCATGAAACAATAGACAACCTTAGAAATGAAAATGCTAATTTGTTAGCTAAGGTTGATTCTCATGTTTGTAATGTTTCAATTACCAATTCTAGAAATAATGATAATGATTTACTTGCTAGGATTGAAGAATTGAACATTTCTCTTGCTAGCCTTATGATTGAAAATGAAAAATTGCTTGCTAAGGCTAAAGATTTTGATGTTTGCAATGCTACTATTTCCGACCTTAGAACTAAGAATGACATGTTACATGCTAAGGTTGTAGAATTAAAATCTCGCAAACCCTCTACATCTATTGTTGAGCATGTATCTATTTGTACTAGATGTAGAGATGTTGATATTAATGTTATTCATGATCACATGGCTTTAATTAAACAACAAAATGATCATATAGCAAAATTAGATGCTAAAATTGCCGAGCATAACTTAGAAAATGAAAAATTTAAATTTGCTAGAAGTATGCTCTATAATGGGAGACGCCCTGGCATCAAGGATGGCATTAGCTTCCAAAGGGGAGACAATGTCAAACTTAGTGCCCCTCCTAAGAGATTGTCTAATTTTGTAAAGGGCAAGGCTCCCATGCCTCAGGATAACGAGGGTTACATTTTGTACCCTGTCGGTTATCCCGAGAGCAAGATTAGGAGAATTCATTCTAGGAAGTCTCACTCTCGCCCTAACCATGCTTTTATGTATAAGGGTGAGACATCTAGTTCTAGGCAACCAACCCATGCTAAGTTGCCTAAGAAGAAAACTCCTAGTGCATCAAAGGAACATAGTCTTTCATTTAAAACTTTTGATGCATCTTATGTTTTGACTAACAAATCCGGCAAAGTAGTTGCCAAGTTTGTTGGGGGCAAACACAAGGGCTCCAAGACTTGTGTTTGGGTACCCAAAGTTCTTGTTTCTAATGCCAAAGGACCCAAAACCGTTTGGGTACCTAAAGTCAAGAACTAAAATTGTTTTGTAGGTTTATGCATCCGGGGGCTCAAGTTGGATACTCGACAGCGGGTGCACAAACCATATGACAGGGGAGAAGAAGATGTTCTCCTCCTACGAGAAAAACCAAGATCCCCAACGAGCTATCACATTCGGGGATGGAAATCAAGGTTTGGTCAAAGGTCTTGGTAAAATAGCTATATCTCCTGACCATTCTATTTCCAATGTTTTTCTTGTAGATTCATTAGATTACAATTTGCTTTCTGTATCTCAATTATGCAAAATGGGATACAACTCTCTCTTTACTGATGTAGGTGTCACTGTCTTTAGAAGAAGTGATGATTCAATAGCATTTAAGGGTGTGTTAGAAGGTCAGCTATACTTAGTAGATTTTGATAGAGCTGAACTCGACACATGCTTAATTGCTAAGACTAACATGGGTTGGCTCTGGCATCGCCGACTAGCACATGTTGGGATGAAGAATCTTCACAAGCTTCTAAAGGGAGAACACATTTTAGGACTAACAAATGTTCATTTTGAGAAAGACAGGGTTTGTAGCGCATGCCAAGCAGGAAAGCAAGTTGGTGCCCATCATCCACACAAGAACATCATGACGACCGACAGGCCGCTTGAGCTACTCCACATGGATCTATTCGGCCCGATTGCTTACATAAGCATCGGCGGGAGTAAGTATTGTCTTGTAATAGTGGATGATTATTCTCGCTTCACTTGGGTATTCTTTTTGCAGGAAAAATCTCAAACCCAAGAGACCTTAAAGGGATTCTTGAGACGGGCTCAAAATGAGTTCGGCTTAAGGATCAAGAAAATTAGAAGCGACAACGGGACGGAGTTCAAGAACTCTCAAATCGAAGGCTTCCTTGAGGAGGAGGGCATCAAACATGAGTTCTCTTCTCCCTACACGCCACAACAAAATGGTGTAGTGGAGAGGAAGAATCGAACTCTATTGGACATGGCAAGAACCATGCTTGATGAGTACAAGACTTCGGATCGGTTTTGGGCTGAGGCAGTCAACACTTCCTGCTACGCCATCAACCAGTTATATCTACACCGAATCCTCAAGAAGACATCATACGAACTCCTAACCGGTAAAAAGCCCAACATTTCATATTTTAGAGTCTTTGGTAGCAAATGTTTCATTCTTATTAAAAGAGGTAGAAAATCTAAATTTGCTCCTAAGACTGTAGAAGGCTTTTTACTAGGATATGATTCAAACACAAGGGCATATAGAGTCTTTAACAAGTCCACTGGACAAGTTGAGGTTTCTTGTGACGTTGTGTTTGATGAGACTAACGGCTCTCAAGTAGAGCAAGTTGATCTTGATGAGATAGGTAATGAAGAGGCTCCATGCATCGCGCTAAGGAACATGTCCATTGGGGATGTGTGTCCTAAGGAATCCGAAGAGCCTCCAAATGCACAAGATCAACCATCCTCCTCCACGCAAGCATCTCCACCGACTCAAAATGAGGATGAAGCTCAAATTGATGAAGTAGAAGATCAAGCAATTGAGCCACCTCAAGATGACGACAATGACCAAGGGGGAGATGCACATGATCAAGACAAGGAGGATGAAGAGCAAAGGCCGCCACACCCAAGAGTCCACCAAGCAATCCAACGAGATCACCTCGTCGACACCATCCTCGGCGACATTCATAAGGGGGTAACTACTAGATCTCGTGTTGCACACTTTTGTGAGCATTACTCTTTTGTTTCCTCTATTGAGCCACACAAGGTAGAGGAAGCACTCCAAGATTCGGATTGGGTGGTGGCAATGCAAGAGGAGCTCAACAACTTCACTAGGAATGAGGTATGGCATTTAGTTCCACGTCCTAATCAAAATGTTGTAGGAACCAAATGGGTCTTCCGCAACAAGCAAGATGAGCATGGTGTGGTGACAAGGAACAAAGCTCGACTTGTGGCCAAAGGATACTCCCAAGTCGAAGGTTTGGATTTCGGTGAAACCTATGCACCCGTAGCTAGGCTTGAGTCAATTCGCATTTTATTGGCCTATGCTACTTACCATGGCTTTAAGCTTTATCAAATGGACGTGAAGAGTGCCTTCCTCAATGGACCAATCAAGGAAGAGGTATATGTTGAGCAACCTCCCGGCTTTGAAGAAAGTGAGTACCCTAACCATGTTTACAAACTCTCTAAGGCGCTTTATGGGCTCAAGCAAGCCCCAAGAGCATGGTATGAATGCCTTAGGGATTTTCTCATCACTAATGAATTCAAAGTCGGAAAGGCCGATCCTACTCTATTCACTAAAACTCTTGATAATGACTTGTTTGTATGCCAAATTTATGTTGATGATATTATATTTGGGTCTACTAACAAGTCTACATGTGAAGCATTTAGTAGGATCATGACACAAAAGTTTGAGATGTCTATGATGGGGGAGTTGAAGTACTTCTTGGGATTTCAAGTGAAGCAACTCCAAGAAGGCACCTTCATTAGCCAAACGAAGTATACTCAAGACATTCTAAACAAGTTTGGTATGAAGGATGCCAAGCCCATCAAGACACCCATGGGAACTAATGGGCATCTCGACCGCGACACGGGAGGTAAGTCCGTGGATCAAAAGGTATACCGGTCGATGATAGGTTCTTTACTCTATTTATGTGCATCTCGACCGGATATTATGCTTTCTGTATGCATGTGTGCAAGATTCCAAGCCGACCCTAACGAAGCTCACCTTACGGCCGTAAAACGAATCTTGAGATATTTGGCTTATACACCTAAGTTTGGGCTTTGGTATCCTAGGGGATCCACATTTGAATTGATTGGTTATTCGGATGTCGATTGGGCGGGGTGCAAAATCAATAGGAAGAGCACATCGGGGACTTGCCAGTTCTTGGGAAGATCCTTGGTGTCTTGGGCTTCAAAGAAGCAAAATTCGGTCGCTCTTTCCACCGTCGAAGCCCGAGTACATTGCCGCAGGCCATTGTTGCGCGCAATTGCTTTGGATGAGGCAAACCCTGCGTGACTACGGTTACAAATTAACCAAAGTCCCTTTGCTATGTGATAATGAGAGTGCAATCAAGATGGCGGATAATCCCGTCGAGCATAGCCGCACTAAACACATAGCCATTCGGTATCATTTTCTTAGGGATCACCAACAAAAGGGAGATATCGAGATTTCTTATATTAACACTAAAGATCAATTAGCCGATATCTTTACCAAGCCTCTTGATGAACAAACTTTTAACAAACTTAGGCATGAGCTCAATATTCTTGACTCGCGCAATTTCTTTTGCTAACTTGCACACATAGCTCTTTTATATACCTTTGATCATGTCTCTTTCATATGCTATGACTAATGTGTTTTTCAAGTCTATTTCAAACCAAGTCATAGGTGTATTTAAAAGGAATTGGAGTCTTCGGCGAAGACAAAGGCTTCCACTCCGTAACTCATCCTTCACCGTCGCTCCGAGTCACTCTCCATCTTTGGGGGAGAAAGCAAAAGGACTTCATCTTTGGTATAATCTTAACTCATTTATTTATGACCAAAGGGGAAGAAAGTACTTCGAGGGCTCTAATGATTCCGTTTTTGGCGATTCATGCTAAAGGGGGAGAAAGTATGAGCCCAAAGCAAAAGAACCGCACCACCACCCTTTTCAAAAACTTAGTTACTTAGTTTTTTAAAGAGCATTTTCAATTGGTATCTTATTGTGTTCAAAAGGGGGAGAAAGCAGTATTTCAAAATGGTATATCAAAACCCTCTTGAACACTAAGAGGAGGATCTCATTTAGGGGGAGTTTTGTTTTAAGTCAAAGGAGAAGCATTTGAAACAGGGGGAGAAAAATTTCAAATCTTGAAAATGCTTCGTAAAATCTTATTCATTTACCTTTGACTATTTGCAAAAGAACTTTGAAAAGGATTTACAAAAGAATTTGCAAAAACAAAATCTATGGTGCAAGCGTGGTCCAAAATGTTAAAAATGAAGAAACAATCCATGCATATAGTGTAAGTATTTATATTGGCTCAATTCCAAGCAACCTTTGCACTTATATTATGCAAACTAGTTCAATTATGCACTTTTATATTTGCTTTGGTTTGTGTTGGCATCAATCACCAAAAAGGGGGAGATTGAAAGGGAATTAGGCTTACACCTAGTTCCTAAATAATTTTGGTGGTTGAATTGCTCAACACAAACAATTGGACTAACTAGTTTGCTCTAGTGTATAAGTTATACAGGTGTCAAAGGTTCACAACAAGCCAATTAAAAAGACCAAAGTTGGGTTCAAAATAAAGAGCTAAAGGCGTCCCGAAAGGCTCCCTGGTCTGGCGCACCGGACTGTCCGGTGGCACACCGGACAGTGTTCGGTGCACCAGGGGACCTCGCGTTGAACTCCTCAGCCTCGGGAATTTTCAGAAGCCGACGCGCTATAATTCACCGGATTGTCCGGTGTACACCGGACAGTGTCCGGTGCTCCAAGAGGACGCGGCTCTGGAACTTGGCAGCCTCGGGAATCTGTAGCGGCTGCTCCGCTATAATTCACCGGACATGTCCGGTGTAACAGCGGAGCAACGGCTACTTCGCGCCAACGGTCGCCTGCAAGAGCAATTAATGCGCGCCAGAGCGCGCAGTCGTCAGGCACGCCCATACTGGCGCACCGGACACTGAACAGTACATGTCCGGTGCGCCACCGGACATCCAGGTGGGCCCAGAAGTCAGAACTCCAACGGTCGAATTGCAACGGCTTTGGTGACATGGCTGGCGCACCGGACATGTCCGGTGTACACCGGACTGTCCGGTGCACCATACGACAGAGAGCCTCCACCAACGGTCATGTTTGGTGGTTGGGGCTATAAATACCCCAACCACCCCACCATTCATTGCATCCAAGTTTTCCAGCTTCCAACCACTATACAAGAGCTAGCATTCATTGCAAAGCACACCAAAAGAGATCAAATCCTCTCCCAACTCCACACAAAGCCTTAGTGACTAGAGAGAGTGATTTGTAGTGTTCATTTGAGCTCTTGCGCTTGGATCGCTTCTTTTCTTTGGCATTCTTTCTTGTGATCAAACACTCACTTGTAATTGAGGCAAGAGACACCAATTGTGTGGTGGTCCTTGCGGGAAGTTTGATTCCCAAGTGATTTGAGAAGAGAAGCTCACTCGGTCCGAGGGACCGTTTGAGAGAGGGAAAGGGTTGAAAGAGACCCGGTCTTTGTGACCACCTCAACGGGGAGTAGGTTTGCGAGAACCGAACCTCGGTAAAACAAATCCTTGTGTCACACTCCTTATTTGCTCGAGATTTGTTTTGCACCCTCTCTTGCGGACTCGTTTTTATTTCTAACGCTAACCCGGCTTGTAGTTGAGTTTATATTTATAAATTTCAGTTTCGCCCTATTCACCCCCCTCTAGGCGACTATCAGTCAAACAACAAGAAGCATGGTATTTGACACAATGTTTGCAAATGGTATTATTTGAGGAGTTAGACTTAGATTCAATCAATAAAGATGAAACAATGATGTTCTTGCAATTTTCAAGTTGCACTTGAAGTTCTTGATTTTGGACAATCAAGCTTAACATGTTTGATTCAAGTGCATCCTTTTCATTTGCAAGATAAGCTATAGAGGTTTTCATATTTGTCATTTCTTTTTCTTTATCTTCTATAGTTATCTTGACTAAAGATACTTCCTTAGTCAAGGCTTCTAGCATTTCATCTTTATTGAGTAGCAATTCTTGAAGCTCTAGGTTTCTCTCCTTTTCAAGGATGAGCAAGTCTTCTTGAGCATCAAGAGTTGCTTTTCTTTTATCTAGCTTTTCCATTAGTTTAGTAATTACATTGTATCCGTTTAAACCAAATTCTTTAATCATCTTATTTTTTTATTACAAGTTGTTCTTCATCATCATTAATAAAGTCATCATTAAATTAATGTACCTTGTCTCCTTTTGCCATGAGGCAAGTTGGAGTGTAGGAGTCGTCATGGAGGTTCAGGAAGAGTTGTGAGCTTGAAGTAGATTGGATGGCAACATTTGCCACCACTTCTTCTTCTTCGGAGCTAGAACTCTCTTCATAGGAGTTCCATTCTTCACCAATATGGGCTTGACCATATTTCTTCTTCTTGAAATATCCCTTGTTCTTGCCTCCCTTTTTGAACTTGTCCTTTTTGTATTCCTTCTTTGCTTCTTGTTCCTTTTTGTTAGGACAATCTGCTATGAAATGACCGGTTTGGCCACATTCATAGCATGCCCTCTTCTTTCCTTTCCTTTGAAACTTATCATTTTTCCTTACAAACTTCTTGAATGTTTTTATGAACATAGTTGTGTCTTCATCACTTGAGCTATCTTCATCACTTGATGTCTCGACCACTTTCTTTGCCTTGTGGTCTTTGTTCTTCTTGGGGGTGTCTTGTTCATTTGAGATCAAGGCATGGGAGTCTCTTGTCTTGATTGGGGCTTCTTCAGATTCGTGTTGTTGAATCTTTACAAATAGTTGATGAGGCGTCATTTCCTCATAGTCATCACGGTCTCTTATCATCCTTGCTAGACTCTTGTCCTTTTCTTTGTATGCTCTCATGAATAGTCTAGTGACCTTGGAGTCACTCCAATCTTCACTTCCAAGCACTCTTATTTTGTTTACCAACACCATTAATCGATCAAAGAGTGATTGGAGTGACTCACCCTTAGTCCAATCATATCTAGCAAGCTCACTCTCCAAAGCTTCAATTCTATATCTCTTAGCTTTGGGGTCTCCTTCATGTGACATTTTAAGAATATTCCACGAGCATCTTCTCTTCCTTGGACTTTCCGGTATTCTTTCGGACAAAGACTTCCTTTTATTATGCTCACCGCTTGAGCATTGTGGTGAACTTCTTGCATCATTTCCGGAGTCATCTCTTCTCCTTGGGCGGGCATATGCATACCTATATTGGCAATCTCCTAAAGACTAGGATGTACAGCGATTAGATGCGACTTCATCTTATCGGCCCACTCATCATAGTTCAACTCACTAAGAGTTGGTAACTTTCCAAGTGGGGCGGAAGAGAAGTTGGGAATAAAATTTCTAGAATAATCTGTCACACCCGGTTTTAGAAGGCAAACCGAATGCGAACCATGTATGTGCCAGGATCAGTTATTCACGTACACAGCAGTTACATAATATGGACATCATCACACAGTGCTCAAAATAGTATTAAAAGGGAATAATAGTCGATTACATCGTACGTCTGAGACGTCCATATAGTTCTTACAATAAATCAAAGTGCGGAAAAGAAACGTAGATAACGCGGCCTTCACAGGCAGCCGACTGGGGGTTGCCGCTAACCCACACCTAGAACTCGTCGTAGTCTTGGAACTCCTGGAAGTCTCCTTCCACAGCTTCATCTTCGCCTGAGCAGTGGTTGCAATGCTGACAACCTGGGGGGGGGGGGGTTTGGTGTGTAGAGCAAGGGTGAGTACACATCAACATACTCAGCAAGTATCCTGTTTGGCTGTAGTGGACTAGCTTTATGTGGGGATAAGTCAAGCAGTTGCTTTTAGTTGGTCAGGTTATTACTTACTAGTATAAAGCCAAGTTTTAGCATTAACCCAAGTTATTAACCCGATGTACCCTTTCCAAACGGAAAGAATACCACTTACCAGCACCATAGTCATAACCAAAACCATCAATCTCATTGCCACCTGTAAACCAAAAGGTCTCTTATCAAGTACCACTAATCACTGGAGCTCCCTTGGCCGCTCATAACCGCGAGCACGGCTGATATATCAGTTTCATAACACTCTGCAGAGGTTGTGCACTTTACCCACAAGCCGTGATTCCCTCTCTGGCCCGGGCTTGCAAGACCCTTATTCACTCCCGAGGTGAATGGCCAGGGATTCACTACGAAGCCTTTACAAAGATTCCCCGGGGCTGTAGCCACCCGTTAGGTTTCCTAAATGCACCGCACTCCTCCCCAAGGGGCGAACCCAAACTTGGCAGAGCGAGCCGCATACACCGAGCCCCATTGACGGCACGACGGCTAAGTGAGCTACACCCCGGATCCTCTAATTATTCAGCTAAGGGCACCCCATTCCACCCTTATGGTTGCACTGTTTTCCCGGGCGGTCATCCATAGAACAGGTCCTTACGGAGAGGCACTCGAGAAACCGCTCGAGCCCCCTTGAATACCACAAGTACAACATCATAATAAGAGAAGGGAAAACAGCGTATCATAGATAACCACATCATGTTCATTGATTAAAGTTGAGCAATAGCATCAAGCTAAACAGTAATAATCCAACCCAAATAGGTAAACAAGGACATGGATAACAAAAGCTAGTCAATCCTTAGGTATAAAGGTGTAATGCGGGAGGTGAATTAAATAATGAATAGGACAGAGATGGGTCAAAGGACACTTGCCTCCACCAACCGACTGCTGCTCAGGGGCTTCTCCTGCGAATTCCTCGGGCTCTTCGACCGGATCGTTCTCTATGCGAGCGCAAACATACATACATCCATCCACATATTTAATACAAAAGAACAGTACACCATACAAGGGAACAAATAAAGCGAATATGCATCAAGTATGACATTTGACATTGCATTTGTTATGGTTAGAAAGAAACGAGAAAGGGTCTCGCAGGGGGGTTAAATCTTATGCACTAACGATCTATTACAATTGGTTCTTAACAACAGAATTCTGTCACATATACACTAATGGAAACCTAATCATTTTAAGTTGATCAACATTGCACGAGATAAACAATTAACCACATGAATTAATTAGCATAACGGAATTTTAAATTAAACTTCCTATTTCAATAACATTAACAATGATTAGCCTACCTAAAATAAAATAACTATGATCACAGAAAGTAAATAAAATAAAATAAAAAAAATAAAAAAACAGAGGGGGGGCGGTTGAACCGGCCCTAGGGGCGGTTGAACCGGCCGGGGGCAGGGCGCGCAGGGGCGGCCGAGCCGGGGCGGCTGAGCCGGCCGAGCGGCCAGGGGGGCGCGGCCAAGGGCCAGGCGGCCGGGGGCGGCCAGGCGGGCGGCCGGGGCGCGGCCAGGGGCGCGCGGCCAGGCGGGCACGCGGCCAGGCGGCCAAGCGGGCGGCCGAGCCAGGCGGCCGGGCGGCGCGCGGCCAGGGGCCAGGCGGGCGGCCGAGCCAGGCGGCCGGACAGCGCGCGGCCAGGGGGCCGGGCGGCCGGGGCGGTGGCCGAGGAGAGAGGAGGGGAGAGGGGAGAGGGAGGGAGGAGGGAGAGAGGGAGGAGGGAGGGGCTCACCGGCGGGGGAGCGACGGCGAGGGGCGGCCGGCAGGGGGCGGCGGCGGCTTAGGGTGGGGGTAGGGGCGGCGGCGGCTTAGGGTGGGGGGAGAGAAAATGAGAGAAAATGAGAGGGAGGGAGAGAGAATTTGGGAAAAAGGGGAGGTGGGGGGCGGGCGGCTGGGCCTGCCAAGGCCCAAGAGGGGGCGCCAGGGGCGGCTGGGCCGGCCGGGGTTGGCCCACGGCGCGGGAGAGAGAGAAAAAGAGGAGAGAGAAAGAGAGAGAAAAAAAGAAAGAAAAGATCTTCTCCTCATTTTCGAAATCCGATCTTCCTTACATGAATGCATTTGCACTTTCAAAGCAATCAAAAGAAATGCAAGGTTCGGCATGGTGCATCAAACAACATAAAGTATTTAGGGTTTTTCTTACACGGGAAATCCAAACCGAATCCCGCTAGAACTTTGGAAAAGGGTCAAGGTTTAGCGAGGGAAAAAAGAAAAAGAAAAGGTAACGCCCGAATTTTGGCGAGTAAAGAAAAGAAAAAATTCAACTGCAAAATTCGGGGCGTTACAAACCTATCCCCCTTAAAAGAATCTCGCCCTCGAGATTCAGGGCTGGCTAGCAAAGAGCTCTGGGTACTTGGCCACTAGATCATCTTCACGCTCCCAGGTTGCTTCTTCCTCAGAGTGGTGATTCCATCTGACTTTGCACATTCTGATGGTCTTCCTTCGGGTGACTCTGTCTGCAATCTCAAGGATTTGCACTGGCTTCTCAACGTAGGTCAAGTCCTCCTGGACCTCAAGACCTTCCACTGGCAACTGCTCTTCTGGCACACGCAAGCACTTCTTCAACTGAGACACATGAAAGACATCATGCACAGCAGACAAATTCTCTGGCAGGCTGAGCTGATAAGCCACTTCTCCACGCTTTGAGAGAATTTGATACGGACCAATGTAGCGGGGTGCTAGCTTGCCTTTCACTCCGAATCTTCTGACTCCTCTGATCGGTGACACTTTCAGATAGACAAAGTCTCCGACTTCAAAACTCAGCTCTCTTCTTCTTGTGTCTGCATAGCTTCGCTGCCTCGATTGCGCTATCTTTAGATTCTCTCGGACCATCTTGATGTTCTCTTCGGCTTCAAGCAGAATGTCTGGCCCAAACACTTGCTTCTCTCCAGGCTGATCCCATTGCAACGGAGTTCTACAACTCCTTCCCTCTTGCATCAATACGCATCCCAAACCTATGTAACAAGCATCACAATACACCGAGAAGGGCTTGTGCACATCAGGCAAGACTAGGACAGGCACTGTAGTCAACTTCTCTTTCAGCGCTTCAAAGGCCTCTTGGCATTTCTGGGTCCACTTGAACTCAACTTTGTTGCCTAGCAACGCTGTCATTGGTTTCGCAATCTTCGAAAACCCTTCAATGAATCGCCGATAATATCCGGCCATTCCAATGAAACTCTTGATTCCTCTAGCATCTGTTGGCGCTTTCCAGTTCAAAATGTCTGCCACTTTCTTCGGATCCACAGCCAATCCTTCCTTGTTGATTATGTGACCCAAGAACAGGACTTCACTGATCCAGAACTCACACTTGCTCAACTTTGCATACAACTGGTGCTCTCGCAATCTCTGCAACACCATCCTCAAATGATCTGCATGCTCTTCTTCGCTATGAGAGTAAACTAGAATATCATCAATGAATACCACCACAAACTTATCAAGGTAATCCATGAATACACTATTCATCAAGTTCATGAAGAATGCTGGCGCATTGGTCAAACCAAAAGACATCACTGTGAACTCATACAACCCATACTTGGAAATGAATGCCGTCTTCGGAATGTCCGAAGGTCGGATCCTGAGCTGATGATAACCTGACCTCAGATCGATCTTGGAGAACACACTGGCTCCTCTCAACTGGTCGAACAGATCTTCTATTCTGGGCAAGGGATACTTGTTCTTGATCGTGACCTCATTCAAAGCTCGATAATCAATACACATCCTCTTGGTGCCATCTTTCTTTTCCACAAATAAGACAGGGGCGGACCAAGGCGAGGTGCTTGGCCGGATGTAACCTTTCTCTGACAGCTCATCAATCTGCTTCTTAAGCTCAACCAATTCTGGTCCAGATATTCTGTAAGCTCTCTTGAAGATAGGGGCGGTTCCAGGAAGAAGCTCTATGGCAAACTCAACTTTCCGCTCTGGTGGCATACCCGGTAAATCCTTTGGAAACACATCTGGGAATTCAGACACAACCTTGATACTCTCAATTGGGTCTGGTTCACTGCTATCAACAGCTATCTGATAACAACTTCCTTTCTTTGGCTCAGGCGGGACTAACTCGGTCACCACTTCCTCTCCTAGTGGAGACACCAACTTGATTGTCCTTCTATCACAACTGATAACTGCCTGATACTTATCTAGCCAATTCATCCCTAGGATGACATCTATTCCTTGAGTACCCATTACTATAAGGTTGGCGGGAAACGCTATCCCCCTTATTTCCACACTTATATTTAAACAAATGCTATCAGCTCGAATTCTACCACCAGCTGAGTCAATTTGAATGGGGGTTGACATGGTAGTAATTGGAAGATTATGTGCTTCTACCCATGATGCAGTAATGAAAGAATGTGTTGCTCCAGTATCAAATAACACTTCTGCAATATGGGAGTCGACTGGGAACATACCTACTATCATGTCGGGGGTCTCCTGAACTGCTTCAGCCTCCAAGTGATTCAATCTTCCATGATTATAGCGCTGTTGAGGGCGATTGCCTGATCCAGGCTGAGACACATTCTGCTTTGCTGGGACATTGGGGCCTGACTGCTGCTGGGCTGCCTTCTTCGGACATTGCATCACCCAATGGCCCTGCTCTCCACAGTGGAAACATGCTCTGTTTCCAACCTGAGCTGGTGCTGCCTGACTGTTCTGCTGATTTGCTGGGGCAGGAAGACGAGGGGCCTGCTGATTCTGCCTTTGAAACTGACCTCCTGACTGATTGCTCTGACGGTTCTGGTACTGATTCTGAGGGTACTGCCTTTGGAACTGCTGATGCTGCTGACGCTGCTGAGGTTAATTGCCTGAAAAACGAGGGCGGCTGCTGCTTCCAGGCTGGGGTCCACTGATCTTGCGCTTACGATCTTTCATCTCCTTACGCTTCCTTTCTGTCATGATCGCTCTATCAATCAGGTGCTGGAATGTCGGAAAGGTGTGATTCATCAGTTGATACTGCAGGGGGTCGACCAAGCCTCTCAGAAAACGGTATTGTCGCTTGGCGTCAGTGTTGACATCCTCAGGAGCATAGCGAGACAATTGCAGAAACCTGTCTCGATACTCACTGACAGATGATGACCCTTGCTTAAGGGCCAGGAACTCCTCCTTCTTCACTGTCATCAGACCTGCAGGCACGTGGTACTGACGAAAGCTACCTCTGAATTCTTCCCAGGTGATGGTGTCGGGGTTGGCATGGGTGGCGAGGTAAGACTCCCACCATGACTGGGCTGCTCCTCTCAACAGACGGGGACCATACAAAACTTTCTCCCTATCATCACACTGAGCGGTATGCAACTCCCGCTCCACAGTGCGCAGCCAATCTTCAGCATCCATGGGGTCAGAAGAGTGAGCGAACGTTGGTGGATGACCTCTCATGAATTCAGCACGCTTGTCTCTGGGCATCTGAGGCATCTGAGGCTGAGGTGGTGCTTGCTGCCGCTGCTGCTGCTGCTGCTGAATGGCGGCCAAAGTCTGACCGATGGCTTGAACTGCCTGAGTCTGCATCAGAAACATCTGCTCGATGGACATCGGGGGCGGGGGCGGCAGGTGCTGCTGCTGGGGCGCCTCCTCCTGTTGAGCGGCTCGCTCCTGCTGAGCACGCCTTCCTCCTCTGCGCCTGTTCTCTGACATCTGCAGAATGCAGCCACACATCAGAACTGATCTGGCAGATCTTGCAGCATAAGAAAAGAGAATAGAATTCTTCAACAGCACTGAGCAGGTGAGCATCTTCACTGATCTCCAACACAGACCACACAGCTTCTCAGATAAAGAGGAAAGGAGAATAATGGGTTTCCCAACTATATAACTAACTTTATTAACATAATAGGTAAACCAAAATGCAGGAGATACCCACACTCTGGTGACAATCATTACAAAGATCCAAACCAATCATAGTTCATCATGACAAACATAAATGCACAGGATATAGCAAACTACCCTGTCTAACTAAGACTAACTGAGACTGAGACTAACGCTAAGACTGAAGCTTCTATGTATATATATTTCGTATTAATTACAAGATCCAACTCTAACGATCTATGGTTCTAGAGTTATCTTGGTCTTGCAGTCGGGATTGCCATAAGGCTGGTGTCCACGCTGAGGTGAGCGGTATGGGTGCTGAATCCCGACGGGAGCGGGGGAACCACCATCCAGATGACGACGTTCCGCGCGCTCAGCCCGCAGCAGGGCGATCTCAGCACGAGCCCTACTCAGCTCGTCTAATGCATGGTCCAGCTCCGTGTTTAGCACGACGGCTAGGTTGACTGTGCTGCTCAACCTAGGATTGCCCTCACCGACAGGTGAAACAATCACGCCTCCTGTGCTGCCAGATGGACGGCGGGGGTAATACTTCAGGTCAAGACCGTCAGCTGCCCCACCGAAAACCGAGCAGTAGTGCGAAAGTGCACGCCGTGCAGCGTCTTGCATGGCTGCCTCAGCTGAGTCCCGCTCAGAGATAGAATAGTGCTCTGAACAGGCCTCCGCACCCTGGAGACTGTTCTCCGGGCAGCGCACCAAGCAAGTCGCCTCCCAGCGGTCCGGGTAGACCCCGCGACTATGCTGGTAGACCACACAGCGATACTCGACGGACCAAGTATGCCGGTCAAATGCCCGACGTAGCAGGGTGTCGAGCGCATCATGGAAGTGACACCCGCGAGCAGCGTCGCGAGTGATGGGTCGAGCAACCCATCCTTCCGGCTCAGGGTTAGCAGAGAAGTCGGTGTCGTGGCTCGAGCTGTCGTCGCCATCTCCGTCGTCTGGGTCTCCTCCAGCAACTACTCCAGAAGCTGGGGCGCCCAGTGGTGGTGCAGGGGGCGGCTCCAGAGGAAGCACAGGAGAGCAGCTCCTCACAGACTCTATCTCCTGGTGGAGCGAGAAAGAAGAGCCCTGCTGCTCCTGTCGTCGACGTTCCTGCTCCTCGCGCAGGCGGTGGTGCAGTCTCTCCAAGTGGCTGGACTGCCCGGCCACGGGACGGCGAAGCGGACGCTCAGCAAGGCGGGAGGGTAAGAAGGGGATGACTGACTTTCGTGCAGTGTGTCTAAGTCGAGCCATCTACAAAAGACATCGCAAGCAAAAGGGCGAGAACAGAATTAATATGACCAGCAAATAATGAGTCATAAGTAAATGAAGGATTAGAATAAAACATGATTTTCAGCAAGGTATTATATATAGTAGAACATAGGTTTGGTCGGTAGGACCAACTTTTGAAGGGATATCAAAGTCAAGGCAGAGACAGAGGTCCATAGTCCTTAGAACGACCATTCTACTCTAGGTTAGCGGTCCTACAGTCAGCACGGCTTTGATACCACTTATGTCACACCCGGTTTTAGAAGGCAAACCGAATGCGAACCATGTACGTGCCAGGATCAGTTATTCACGTACACAGCAGTTACATAATATGGACATCATCACACAGTGCTCAAAATAGTATTAAAAGGGAATAATAGTCGATTACATCGTACGTCTGAGACGTCCATATAGTTCTTACAATAAATCAAAGTGCGGAAAAGAAACGTAGATAACGCGGCCTTCACAGGCAGCCGACTGGGGGTTGCCGCTAACCCACACCTAGAACTCGTCGTAGTCTTGGAACTCCTGGAAGTCTCCTTCCACAGCTTCATCTTCGCCTGAGCAGTGGTTGCAATGCTGACAACCTGGGGGGGGTTTGGTGTGTAGAGCAAGGGTGAGTACACATCAACATACTCAGCAAGTATCCTGTTTGGCTGTAGTGGACTAGCTTTATGTGGGGATAAGTCAAGCAGTTGCTTTTAGTTGGTCAGGTTATTACTTACTAGTAGAAAGCCAAGTTTTAGCATTAACCCAAGTTATTAACCCGATGTACCCTTTCCAAACGGAAAGAATACCACTTACCAGCACCATAGTCATAACCAAAACCATCAATCTCATTGCCACCTGTAAACCAAAAGGTCTCTTATCAAGTACCACTAATCACTGGAGCTCCCTTGGCCGCTCATAACCGCGAGCACGGCTGATATATCAGTTTCATAACACTCTGCAGAGGTTGTGCACTTTACCCACAAGCCGTGATTCCCTCTCTGGCCCGGGCTTGCAAGACCCTTATTCACTCCCGAGGTGAATGGCCAGGGATTCACTACGAAGCCTTTACAAAGATTCCCCGGGGCTGTAGCCACCCGTTAGGTTTCCTAAATGCACCGCACTCCTCCCCAAGGGGCGAACCCAAACTTGGCAGAGCGAGCCGCATACACCGAGCCCCATTGACGGCACGACGGCTAAGTGAGCTACACCCCGGATCCTCTAATTATTCAGCTAAGGGCACCCCATTCCACCCTTATGGTTGCACTGTTTTCCCGGGCGGTCATCCATAGAACAGGTCCTTACGGAGAGGCACTCGAGAAACCGCTCGAGCCCCCTTGAATACCACAAGTACAACATCATAATAAGAGAAGGGAAAACAGCGTATCATAGATAACCACATCATGTTCATTGATTAAAGTTGAGCAATAGCATCAAGCTAAACAGTAATAATCCAACCCAAATAGGTAAACAAGGACATGGATAACAAAAGCTAGTCAATCCTTAGGTATAAAGGTGTAATGCGGGAGGTGAATTAAATAATGAATAGGACAGAGATGGGTCAAAGGACACTTGCCTCCACCAACCGACTGCTGCTCAGGGGCTTCTCCTGCGAATTCCTCGGGCTCTTCGACCGGATCGTTCTCTATGCGAGCGCAAACATACATACATCCATCCACATATTTAATACAAAAGAACAGTACACCATACAAGGGAACAAATAAAGCGAATATGCATCAAGTATGACATTTGACATTGCATTTGTTATGGTTAGAAAGAAACGGGAAAGGGTCTCGCAGGGGGGTTAAATCTTATGCACTAACGATCAATTACAATTGGTTCTTAACAACAGAATTCTGTCACATATACACTAATGGAAACCTAATCATTTTAAGTTGATCAACATTGCACGAGATAAACAATTAACCACATGAATTAATTAGCATAACGGAATTTTAAATTAAACTTCCTATTTCAATAACATTAACAATGATTAGCCTACCTAAAATAAAATAACTATGATCACAGAAAGTAAATAAAATAAAATAAAAAAAATAAAAAAAACAGAGGGGGGCGGTTGAACCGGCCCTAGGGCGGTTGAACCGGCCGGGGGCAGGGCGCGCAGGGGCGGCCGAGCCGGGGCGACTGAGCCGGCCGAGCGGCCAGGGGGGCGCGGCCAAGGGCCAGGCGGCCGGGGGCGGCCAGGCGGGCGGCCGGGGCGCGGCCAGGGGCGCGCGGCCAGGCGGGCACGCGGCCAGGCGGCCAAGCGGGCGGCCGAGCCAGGCGGCCGGGCGGCGCGCGGCCAGGGGCCAGGCGGGCGGCCGAGCCAGGCGGCCGGACGGCGCGCGGCCAGGGGGCCGGGCGGCCGGGGCGGTGGCCGAGGAGAGAGGAGGGGAGAGGGGAGAGGGAGGGAGGAGGGAGAGAGGGAGGAGGGGGGGGCTCACCGGCGGGGGAGCGACGGCGAGGGGCGGCCGGCAGGGGGCGGCGACGGCTTAGGGTGGGGGTAGGGGCGGCGGCGGCTTAGGGTGGGGGGAGAGAAAATGAGAGAAAATGAGAGGGAGGGAGAGAGAATTTGGGAAAAAGGGGAGGTGGGGGGCGGGCGGCTGGGCCTGCCAAGGCCCAAGAGGGGGCGCCAGGGGCGGCTGGGCCGGCCGGGGTCGGCCCACGGCGCGGGAGAGAGAGAAAAAGAGGAGAGAGAAAGAGAGAGAAAAAAAAGAAAGAAAAGATCTTCTCCTCATTTTCGAAATCCGATCTTCCTTACATGAATGCATTTGCACTTTCAAAGCAATCAAAAGAAATGCAAGGTTCGGCATGGTGCATCAAACAACATAAAGTATTTAGGGTTTTTCTTACACGGGAAATCCAAACCGAATCCCGCTAGAACTTTGGAAAAGGGTCAAGGTTTAGCGAGGGAAAAAAGAAAAAGAAAAGGTAACGCCCGAATTTTGGCGAGTAAAGAAAAGAAAAAATTCAACTGCAAAATTCGGGGCGTTACATAATCAAATTGAACTTTATTGAACTCGTTACCTTTACTTTTGGTGGATGATCCTTCGGTGGTGATACTTACCTTGCTCATCACCTTTGACACCAAAAGGTCTACCAAGTCATCATTGTATTCAAATTTTCCCTTACCTTTATCTTCTTCGGCCTTTTTTCTTGATTCTTCTTCTTCGGCCCTTTTCTTAGCATCTTCCTCTTTCATTTTGAGGAACATCTTCTCGACAATCTTCATGGCGAGGTTGAGGATCTTGGGGTCCACTTCCTCACCGGAAGATGTGATGGGGATTTCCTCGAGGAGAGGATCCACATGGTCCCTTTGAGTAGACATGATCGTTTCCTCACGCGGTTAAGCATAAAATGAGGTACGAAGCTCTGATACCAATTGAAAGTAGCCTAGAGGGGGTGAATAGGCTAATCTGAAAATTTTCACAACAAACTTTGAAAGATTGTTAAATACACAGTTCGACTGGTGCAGGCCGGTTCAACAGCTACGTGCGCAAGTTGAACCACTCTGAACCAATCCAACTGTTTTATAAACTTTAGACTATAATCTACTCGAAAAAGTATTTCGCGAGTCCTTTTGAGAAGTAAGTATAACTAAGTTAGAATGAGAAGATGAGTATGCAAAGGCTATTTCACTTCTAGATATACTCTACGGAAAAATCTATATGTCGATCTTGCAAGAAAAAATATCTTAAGTTAAAGACAAGCAAGAACACAAGACACAAGATTTAATCCAAGGTTCGGCCACACCACAAAGGTGTCCTACTCCCCGTTGAGGAGCCCATAAAGGGTCGGGTCTTATTCAACCCTAATCCTCCAAAAGCCGACCACAAAGGTCAAGGCAGTCTCTTCTTATCTTAGCTCAAGGAGCGGGTGATACAAACTTCTTGGGGTCGTCCACAAATTTGGAGACTCTCAAGCAACCTCAAAAGATCTTGAAACCTAGGGTTTCAAGAACACCAAGAAAGCACAAGAGGGGTTTGCACAAGCTCAAGTCTTTAAAAGAGATGGCAGAGGAAAGCCAAATCGTGAGAACAAGCACAAACCTCACACCCAAGAGCTCCTCCAACAAGGTTGAATCTTGAGGAAGATTTAACTGTGAGAGAGATGGGAGAAAGGAGTGCTTTGTCTCAAGTTAGGTGAGCAATAAATGTGTAAGTGTACAGCAGCATTGAAGAAGGGGGTGGAGGGTTCTATTTATAGTCATGGCTCAAAAACTAGTCGTTTGACCAGAAACCCTGCAGAAAACCGGTTGAACCGCCCCCTGACAGGTCAGCAGACTGTCTGCCAGACTGACTGGCAGACTGACCTGCAGGCTGGTCAGACAGAACAGGACCGGTTGAACCGCCCCTGACAACCCTGGTGACCTGGCTGCCAGTCTGACTGGCAGACTGCAGGTCAGAAGTCAGAGGGGTCAGAGACCAGTTGAACTGCCCCCCAGGACCAGTTCAGCTGGTCTAGACCAGAGAGTTTAGGAGAGAAAACCTCAGCTCAACTGCCCGGGGGCAAGTTCAGCTGGTGTATGTTCAAAGAGGTCCACAGTTGAAGTTGAAGTTCAGTTGGAGTTGAAAGCTCAACTCAGCTGAAGTCCAGCTCAGCTGAAAAGCTCAGCTGGCCAGCTGAAGAAGCTCAACTCAAGTGAAGTTAAGTTCAGCTGGAAAGCTCAGCTGCAGTTAAAGAAGTTCAGCTGCTTTTCAGCAAGAACACTCTAGGTTTCTCAAACATAACCATGGTCAACCAAAGAATGTTAAAGTGATTTTTGGTTTTCAAAACTAGCTTTTGAATTTGGGGACTTGAGCTATAGCAAACACCTTTACCTGTGCGGAAAAGAATAAGGAAGAATTACATCATGCAACTCAAGATTTTACATAAAATTTTATACGTCTGTTGCATGAAGTCCTTGGTGCTTCCTTAAGTTCCTGCTTCTTTCTAATCATACATTGGGAACAAAAACTGTTAGTACTCTTATTTGTTTTGTCATTAAATCACCAAAAACCCTCACTTGGGGTTGATTGCACTTACACAACACTACACATGTCTAGTAGTCATATCCGATGCACATGGGACATCATCGTGCTATGTGTGCGACCACCAGAAAAGTCACGTCAATGATCGTTTGTGTTTGTTTGGAGGTATCATTCCGAATGTTGCTCCTAAAAGACATCTGCACATAGGGATGAAAGTGGGTATCTAAATTATTTGGATAAATTTAATATTTTAAACTAGATATGTATGAAAATTGATGTTGACCTTTTCTTATGTTACCAAGCACATTATAGCAAATAAGAATAATTTTTTGCACAAATTGTTGTATGCATTATCTGCTCTCTACAACAACAAAAAAGTTGAATAAATATTTGAATCTGCATCTGAATTTTATATTTATAAATTTAAGAATATATACGATAGATTTGAGGTTTACCTTTAATGAGTCTTTACAAGTTTAATGCTAAAAACAATAATATAAATTTGTATATCAGAATTTATATCCTATTTATTCGCAATCGACAAAAAAATGATATATGGCATTTTCGTGTACTCCCTCTAAATCCAAATTATAAATCGTGTAGGACAATAACACAGTCTCCTGAATATAGCTTTAGTCAATGTATTTTATTAAAATACAAATAAATTATTAATACTTTTATAAAAATACTTTTAAGACAAAGTGCATATGACTATTAGATTTCAAAACTAAATAATAAAACAGTTATTCGTAGTCAAAGTTTTATAAATTTAACTCAAGTCTCATGTGAACAACCTAAAATTTAGATCAGGATAGAGTAGCGGTTGTGTCTATCGCCGGGTACTTTCTTCTTTTAACCCACTGTAGCTCAGGGGCGGACTCACCACCCAGGCACCGCAGGCGGTGGCCTGGGCTGGCTCGCCGGCTGCAATGGAGGGCAAGGCGCGAGCACAGTGCACGGAAGCAAGCAGCACGTGGCACAAGCACAGG
Source organism: Zea mays (assembly GCF_902167145.1). NCBI lineage: Eukaryota > Viridiplantae > Streptophyta > Magnoliopsida > Poales > Poaceae > Zea > Zea mays. The sequence continues at coordinate 117,962,142 of NC_050105.1, forward strand.
AGTGGGGATCACACCATATTCTCGCCTAGGCTGGCATCAGTTCCTGGGTCCGCCACTGCTGTAGCTGCTGTCTGGTTCCAGCAGCCAGAGTCGCCTTGTCCTTTACTAGAAAACAACATAACTACAACAGCTATTAGATGCATAGAATATATACGATAATACGAATGCAGCGGTCGTGGAATAGTCCAGTAGGAGTACAACAACAAGGAGACTGACCCAGGCAAGCAGATGTTTCATCGTACTAGCAGGGAAGATCTTGGCTTCCGTCCAAGGGTAAGATCATTGTCATTACAACGAGCTCGCCGAATTGTCAGAACAGAACACGCCATCCCATGATGTCCCGTCAGCAGGGGCTGTTTGGGAAGTGGGAATAAAGGTTTTCTACATTATTGAAGCAATATCATACGTGGTATTATATACTTTGATGTGTTTGATAACTCATCTAAAATCTCTATATATTAAATTATAGTATTGTTAATACTGTACTTATTTTATAGTTTTGGAAATTTGATCTTAACTAAAGTTTTTTCAAACACCTAAATACAGTAGTATTCGAAAATCATAATATTGTAAACTGTAGTAATATCATGACTAAAGTATGTTATAATATTAAAAAACTGCAGTTTTGAAGAACCGTGTTAGGGCCTCACAGTCTCCCTCCCATCTTTTTTCACAACCAGGCAGGTGCAGACTGCAGAGTCGCAGAGAACAAGAACCACACGCACACGGCGCTCCCCGTCCGCGCCGGTGGAAACGTGCACCGCCGGCGACGACAAATGGGAGCACGCGCGGACGGCACGGCACGGACGTAACCACGGCGGGGGAAAAAAAAGAAACCACACCAGCAGCCCCGGCCCTGTGCGGCGGGTTGCGTCGCGGCGCGGACGTCGACCGACCAGCATCGCGACGGCTTTGACCGTGGACCGACCCCCCTGCCTCACGCTTGCCTTGGGGCCTCAGAATAATTCCAAGAACTAGGCTAAGCACCAGCAAATTTGTTTTCGTTGGCAGTGAGTGGAAAATGGAGACTGGACCAGGAGAGAGAGAGAGAGGCAGACACGCCTAATTTTAAAAAGCAGAGAGGGGAGGGCACCCAAAGTAGCCGGGAAAGCGACCCCTCACCCCGCCGGATACGTCACCCTCAGTTTCTTCCTTTGACTGGCCCCTGCCTTTTCCTGCCCGCTTTCAACACCGCCTCCTTTCCCCCTGTCGTGTATTCCAAGCCCTCTTTTTGCCGATTTTTTACTACAAAAGAAGTGCCACACGTTTGCAAATATGCGCTTTGTAGAGTAGGTATTTGCATTCGAGCGTAATGGGTCGGTGGGTAAGGGGTGGAATTGTGGAAACGAGCTTGACGGTGGCTCGCTCAATTAACAAGTCGGCTCGCTTCTCTAACTCGCTTCTCTAACGTGTTTGAAAAGTAGGTTAAACTTGCTCGCGAGCTAACGAGTCTCGTTATAGACGTGAACTTGCTCTGCAAATTATAATATAAAATCTCAAACGTAATTTAAGTAACGTATTTTAAATTAGTAAAATAACTATATTACTAATTGTTGACACCTTTTTGGAGGCGCCAATTACTCAAGAGAACCAGCGGCGGTGCTCTCTGGTCAGGCGCGGACGGTCCGCGGCCCAAGGCCGGACGGTCCGCGACCTGGCGCGAGGCGGCGGTGCTCTCTGGTCAGGCGCGGACGGTCCGCGACCTGGTGCAGGAGCTCGGTTTCCCTGTCTGACGGTCGGACGGTCCGCGCCCTAGGGCCGGACTGTCCGCGCGTGCGCAGGGGCGGCGGAAGATCGCCGGCGGCGCCTGGATCTCGCTCCCGGGAGGGACCCCGTCGGGGAGGAGAGATCCTAGGTGGTGTCTAGGCTCGGGTAGACCGACCTAAACTCCTCTAATCGACGTAGAGTCGAGGAGAGGCGGAGAATTTGGGGATTGGAAGGCTAAACTAGGGCTAAACTAGAACTACTCCTAAGATAAAATGCGAAATAGAAGTTGTATTGATTCGATTGATGATTATAAATCGGCCGTATACCTCTCTATTTATAGAGGAGGGGGGCTGGACCCTTTACAAACTAATTTCCGAGCTTATCCCATGATTTTAGCTAACAACCATAGCACAAAACTCGGAACCCTAATCTGTTCTGCGCACGAGCGGACCGTCCGGCCCACAGGCGCGGACCGTCCGGACCGCGGACCGTCTGGCCTCAGGGCCGGACAGTCCGCCGGCTCATTTTGGTGTCAAACATATGCCCCCTGCCTTTTGGTGGAGCTGAGCGAACCAAAAGCAACTAACTCGATGTGATCACATCAGTTTTCTTAGGCATCTTGACACTTGCTAGGATGATACGTAGTGGCCTTAGTCCCGATGGTTGACTCAACGGACGTGACTCTTTTAGCTTTGATCGAACTGTCAGTCCCAACACCGTCGAGCATCATAGCGATCCTGACCAATCTGTCACCTTACTTTTTCTAATTTTCCAAGTGTTCTGGCGTAGCTTCGTAGTCGACCAGGTCTTCCCCTTGTAGGTCATCTTCCTCCATGGGTGTCGGTACATCGTTGGTGGTGTCTTGGTGTAGTGCGGATGGTTCGGCCTCAGGGGTCGGATGGTCCGCGTCCTGTATGGTTGGTCTGGTCTTTATAGCCGGACTGTCTGCTATACCTGCAAAGAGCTGCACAGTTGCTGTTTTATTTTCTGTCTTTATGGCCGTTTGATTTTCCTCAACGACCTTTGGTCTCCATCTCTTTTGTGGTGGCGGATACTGCGGATGTGTGTCATTGAATATTTTTTCCGCCTCCTTCTCCTGATTCTCCTTTGCTCTAAGGCGTTGTAATTTTCGCTTTTGCGATCGTGTCAATCCCGATGGGCACCATCGGGGCATGGAGTATTTTGGATCGGCTATTTTATTGACAGTCGTACTTTCTTTTTTGTTTGTGTTGGCCGATTCACCAAAAATCATCGGCCCTTCGTTATTTTGTTGTACGACGACATCTGTCGTTCCTATTTTAATGACGTCTCCCTTTTTCGTACTGTTGGAGGTTGTAGTTGTATGCCCCCCTGCCGGATTAGTGAGGGCACCTAGAGGGGGGGTGAATAGGTGATCCTGTAAAAACTTAAACTTATAGCCACAAACCTTGATTAGGTGTTAGCACAGTTTATACCAAGTGGCTAGAGAGGAGTCAAAACACAATAACCACAAGAATCCAATCACAGAGATGACACAGTGGTTATCCCGTGGTTCGGCCAAGTACAAAACTTGCCTACTCCACGTTGTGGCGTCCCAACGGACGAGAGTTGCACTCAACTCCTCTCAAGTGATCCAATGATCAACTTGAATACCACGGTGTTCTTGCTTTTCTTTTCTCAATCCCGTTTGCGAGGAATCTCCACAACTTGGAGCCTCTCGCCCTTACAAAAGATGTTCACAGAGAATCACAGAGCAAGGGAGGGATTAGCAACTCACACACAACACAAAGATCACAGCGAATACGCACACACAAGACCCAGACTTGAGCTCAAAAGACTAGCACACTAGAACGGAGCTCAAATCACTAGAATGTCGAACAAGTGCGCGAGATTGATGTGTGAGTGATCAAGAGTGCTCAAAGAATGCTTGGTCTTCTCCTCCATGCGCCTAGGGGTCCCTTTTATAGCCCCAAGGCAGCTAGGAGCCGTTGAGAGCACATCTGGAAGGCTATTCTTGCCTTCTGTCGTCGGGCGCACCGGACAGTCCGGTGCACACCGGACACTGTCCGGTGCCCGATTTGTTTCCATAAGAAGCGAAGCCGACCGTTGCCGACCGTTGCGGATCTGGCGCACCAGACAGTCCGGTGCACACCGGACAGTCCGGTGCTTCCTTCCGACCGTTGGCTCGGCCACGTGTCGCGCGCCGATCGCGCGGCCGACCGTTGGCCCGGCCGACCGTTGGCTCACCGGACAGTCCGGTGCACACCGGACAGTCCGGTGAATTATAGCCGAAGTCGCCGGAGAAAAACCCGAGAGCGGCCTGTTCGGTCGAGGCAGCCTGGTGCACCGGACACTGTCCGGTGCACCACCGGACACTGTCCGGTGCACCACCGGACACTGTCCGGTGCACCAGACCGAAACAGCCCCTTGGCTGTACACAGCCAAGTCTTCTCTTCTCTTCTTCTTTCTGTTTCTAACACTTAGACACATATATTAGTATTCAAAACTAATGTACTAAGGCTTAGAAACATACCTTTACTTGTGATTTGCACCTTGTTCACCCATGAGCATATTTTCACATTTAAGCACTTGTGTTTGCACCCAATCACCAAAATACTTAGAAATGGCCCAAGGGCACATTTCCCTTTCAATCTCCCCCTTTTTGGTGATTCATGCCAACACAACATAAAGCAACTAGAACAAGTGCAAAATCACTTCAAATAAAAACTCAAATTGGTTTTGATTCAATTTTGGCATATATGGATCATCCTTTGCCACCACTTGGTTTGTTTTTGCAAATCAAATTCAAATCTCTATCTCTAAGTCAAACACACATGTTGAAGTATAAAGAGAGTTTATTCCAAAAGAGATTGATCAAAGATTTCAAAAACTCCCCCTATTTCCCACAATCAACACTTCTCCCCACAAGAAGCCAACTTTTGAACATAGAGACAATAAGAGACAATAAAAGCTTTTGACAAAACAAAAACTCTCTTCTACTATTTTCAAAATTTCTCAAGTGGTAGCTGATCCATTTATCACTTTGGCCTTTATTTTCTCCCCCTTTGGCATCAAGCACCAAAACGGGATCAACCTTGGCCCTTTTAACCCCATTGCCTCACAAAAATCTTCAATTAAGATCAAATGGCAATAAGAGTTCATGAGATGAACTTGGAATTAGTTACCCTCTCATCGGAGTGCAGTGGAAGTCTTTCATGGTCCAAGTCCACCTTTTCCCTTTCAATTCTCCTTCGAGACTAAGTCAAACAAACTCAAGCATATGGTTAGTCTCAAAGGGTCAAGTTGTAACACATCTCCCCCTAAAACTGTGCATCACTTTGCAACGGACTTGTGAGGTCCAGGGAGTGTTTGTACAACTTGAACACCACAATAAACAACAAAATGCAGAATGAACATGATCAAAGGCATAAACACATGTATGCTACAATTCAATCCAAGTTCCGCGAATCTAAGACATTTAGCTCACTACGCAGCCTGCAAAAGGTCTTCTCATCTAGAGGCTTGGTAAAGATATCGGCTAGCTGGTTCTCGGTGCTAACATGAAACACTTCGATATCTCCCTTTTGCTGGTGGTCTCTCAAAAAGTGATGCCGGATGTCTATGTGCTTTGTGCGGCTGTGTTCAACAGGATTTTCCGCCATGCGGATAGCACTCTCATTATCACATAGGAGTGGGACTTTGCTCAGATTGTAGCCAAAGTCCCTGAGGGTTTGCCTCATCCAGAGTAGTTGCGCGCAACACTGTCCTGCGGCAACATACTCGGCCTCAGCGGTGGATAGGGCAACGGATGTTTGTTTCTTAGAGTTCCATGACACCAGGGACCTTCCTAAGAATTGGCACGTCCCCGATGTACTCTTCCTATCGACCTTACATCCAGCATAGTCGGAGTCTGAGTATCCAACTAAGTCAAAGGTAGACCCCTTTGGATACTAGAGCCCGAAGCAAGGCGTAGCAACCAAATATCTAAGAATTCGCTTCACCGCCACTAAGTGACACTCCTTAGGATCGGATTGAAATCTAGCACACATGCATACGCTAAGCATAATATCCGGTCTACTAGCACATAAATAAAGTAAAGACCCTATCATTGACCGGTATGCTTTTTGATCGACAGACTTACCACCTTTGTTGAGGTCGGTGTGTCCGTCGGTTCCCATCGGCGTCTTTGCGGGCTTGGCGTCCTTCATCCCAAACCGCTTTAGCAGATCTTGCGTGTACTTCGTTTGGGAGATGAAGGTGCCGTCCTTGAGTTGCTTCACTTGGAACCCAAGGAAGTAGTTCAACTCGCCCATCATCGACATCTCGAATTTCTGCGTCATCACCCTGCTAAACTCTTCACAAGACTTTTGGTTAGTAGAACCAAATATTATGTCATCGACATAAATTTGGCACACAAACAAATCACCATCACATGTCTTTGTAAAAAGAGTTGGATCGGCCTTCCCAACCTTGAAAGCATTAGCAATTAAGAAATCTCTAAGGCATTCATACCATGCTCTTGGGGCTTGCTTAAGTCCATAGAGCGCCTTAGAGAGCTTACACACATGGTCGGGGTACCGTTCATCCTCGAAGCCAGGGGGTTGCTCCACGTACACCTCCTCCTTGATTGGCCCGTTGAGGAAAGCGCTCTTCACATCCATTTGGTACAACCTGAAAGAATGGTGAGCGGCATATGCTAGCAATATTCGAATTGACTCTAGCCTAGCCACAGGAGCAAAAGTCTCCTCGAAATCCAAACCTGCGACTTGGGCATAACCTTTTGCCACAAGTCGAGCCTTGTTTCTCGTCACCACCCCGTGCTCGTCTTGTTTGTTGCGGAACACCCACTTGGTTCCCACAACATTTTGCTTCGGACGAGGCACCAGCGTCCAAACTTCATTGCGCTTGAAGTTGTTTAACTCCTCTTGCATGGCCAACACCCAGTCCGGATCTAGCAAGGCCTCTTCTACCCTGAAAGGCTCAATAGAGGAGACAAAGGAGTAATGCTCACAAAAATTAACTAATCGAGATCGAGTAGTCACTCCCTTGCTAATGTCACCCAGAATTTGATCGACGGGATGATCCCTTTGAATCATCGCTCGAACTTGGGTTGGAGGTGCCGGTTGCGCTTCTTCCTCCATCACTTGCTCATCTTGTGCTCCCCCTTGACCAAGTGCCTCCACTTGAGGTACCTGTTCGTCATCTTCGGTTGGGGGATGCACCATAGTTGAGGAAGAAGGTTGATCTTGTTCCTGTGGCCGTACTTCTCCAATCGCCATGGTCCGTATAGCGGCCGTCGGAACATCTTCTTCATCTACATCATCACAATCAACAACTTGCTCTCTTGGAGAGCCATTAGTCTCATCAAATACAACGTCGCTAGAGACTTCAACCAAACCCGATGATTTGTTGAAGACTCTATACGCCTTTGTATTTGAGTCATAACCTAATAAAAACCCTTCTACAGCTTTGGGAGCAAACTTAGAATTTCTACCCTTCTTCACTAGAATGTAGCATTTACTCCCAAATACACGAAAGTACGATACATTGGGTTTGTTACCGGTTAGTAGCTCATACGACGTCTTCTTGAGGAGTCGGTGAAGGTAGACCCTGTTGATGGCGTGGCAAGCCGTGTTCACGGCTTCCGTCCAAAAGCACTCGGGGGTCTTGAACTCTCCAAGCATAGTCCTTGCCATGTCGATTAGCGTCCTGTTCTTCCTCTCTACCACACCATTTTGCTGTGGTGTGTAGGGAGCAGAGAACTCATGCTTGATCCCTTCCTCCTCAAGAAACTCTTCCACTTGAAGGTTCTTGAACTCGGACCCGTTGTCACTCCTTATCTTCTTCACCTTGAGCTCAAACTCATTTTGAGCTCTCCTGAGGAAGCGCTTGAGGGTCCCTTGGGTTTCAGACTTATCCTGCAAAAAGAACACCCAAGTGAAGCGGGAAAAGTCATCAACAATTACTAGACCATACTTACTTCCTCCTATACTCAGATAGGCGACGGGTCCAAAAAGGTCCATATGCAGCATCTCCAAGGGTCTTGATGTCGTCATCACATTTTTGGTGTGATGAGAGCCTCCCACCTGTTTCCCTGCTTGACAAGCTGCACAAGGTCTATCTTTTTCGAATTGAACATTAGTTAGTCCTATCACGTGTTCTCCCTTTAGAAGCTTGTGAAGGTTCTTCATCCCCACATGTGCTAAGCGGCGATGCCACAGCCAGCCCATGCTAGTCTTAGCTATTAAGCATGCATCTAGACCGGCCTCTTCTTTTGCAAAATCTACTAAATAAAGTTTGCCGTCTAATACACCCTTAAAAGCTAGTGAACCATCACTTCTTCTAAAGACAGACACATCTACATTAGTGAATAGACAATTATATCCCATGCTGCACAATTGACTAACAGATAGTAAATTGTAGCCAAGAGACTCTACTAAAAACACATTGGAAATAGAATGCTCAATGGAAATTGCAATTTTACCTAACCCTTTTACCTTGCCTTGATTCCCATCACCGAATATGATTGAATCTTGGGAATCTTTATTCTTGACGTAGGAGGTGAACATTTTCTTCTCCCCCGTCATATGGTTTGTGCATCCGCTGTCGATAATCCAGCTTGAACCCCCGGATGCATAAACCTGCAAGGCAAATTTAGGCTTGGGTCTTAGGTACCCAACTCATGTTGGGTCCTACAAGGTTAGCACAAATCTTCTTAGGGACCCAAATGCAAGTTTTATCACCTTTGCATTTAGCCCCTAACTTCCTAGCAATTATCTTTCTATTCTTTCTACAAATTGCAAAGGAAGCATTCAAAGTATGATATATTGTAGAAAATTCATTTACTACTTTCCTAGGAGCATTATGAACTACATTTTTCCTAGGCATTTGGTGAACAACATTTCTTCTATCATGCATAACATGAGAACTAGAAGCAGTCATAGCATAAGAGTCATAAGCATGTGAATCAAAAACATCATTTCTAGTATGTCTTCTTTCATGATACAAAAAGGCATGGTTCCTCTTAGCGCTAGTAGCCATAGGGGCCTTCCCTTTCTCCTTGGCGGGAATGGGAGCCTTATGGCTTGTTAAGTTCTTGGCTTCCCTCTTGAAGCCAAGTCCATCCTTAATTGAGGGGTGTCTACCAACCGTGTAGGCATCCCTAGCAAATTTTAGTTTTTCAAAATCACTTTTGCTAGTCTTAAGTTGAGCATTAAGACTAGCCACTTCATCACTTAATTTTGAAATGGAAACTAAGTGTTCACTACAAGCATTAACATCAAAATCCTTACACCTAGTGCAAATTGTAATATTTTCAACATACGAGTTACTTGCTACTTCTAGTTTAGTAGTTAAATCTTTAATTTCACCTTTTAAAGAAGAAATGGTTTCATTACAAGTAGAAAGTTCACAAGAAAGTATTCCATTTCTTTTAACTTCTAGAGCAAGTGAATTTTGAGCACTAACAAATTTATCATGTTCTTCATATAAGAGATCTTCTTGTTTCTCTAAGGTTCTATCCTTTTCATTTAAGGCATCAATCAACTCATTAATCTTAGCTATCTTAGTTCTATCCAATCCCTTGAACAAACTAGAGTAATCAATTTCATCCTCACTAGATTCATCATCACTAGAAGAATCATAAGTATTAGCATTACGAGTGATTACCTTCTTTTCCCTTGCCATGAGGCAAGTGTGATGCTCGTTGGGGAAGAGAGCCGATTTGTTGAAGGCGGTGGCGGCGAGTCCTTCATTGTCGGAGTCGGACGAGGAGCAATCCGAGTCCCACTCCTTGCCTAGATGCGCCTCGCCCTTTGCCTTCTTGTAATGCTTCTTCTTTTCCCTCTTGTTTCCCTTTTCCTGGTCACTATCATTATCGGGACAGTTAGCAATAAAATGACCAAACTTACCGCATTTGAAGCATGATCGCTTCCCCTTGGTCTTAGTCTTGCTCGGCTGTCCATTGCGACCCTTTAGCACCGTCTTGAATCTCTTGATAATGAGGGCCATTTCTTCTTCATTAAGACCGGCCGCCTCAATTTGCGCCACCTTGCTAGGAAGCGACTCCTTGCTCCTCGTTGCCTTTAGAGCAATGGGTTGAGGCTCGTGGAGTGGACCGTTCAATGCGTCGTCAACGTATCTTGCCTCCTTGATCATCATCCGCCCGCTCACGAATTTTCCAAGCACTTCCTCGGGCGTCATCATCGTGTACCTGGGATTCTCACGAATATTGTTCACGAGATGAGGATCAAGAACGGTAAAGGACCTGAGCATTAGGCGGACGACGTCGTGATCCGTCCAACGCGTGCTTCCGTAGCTCCTTATTTTGTTGATAAGGGTCTTGAGCCGGTTGTAGGTTTGAGTTGGCTCCTCTCCCCTTATCATGGCGAATCGTCCAAGCTCGCCCTCCACCAACTCCATCTTGGTGAGCATGGTGATGTCGTTCCCCTCGTGAGAGATCTTGAGGGTGTCCCATATCTGCTTGGCATTGTCCAAGCCACTCACCTTATTGTATTCTTCCCTGCACAAAGATGCTAAGAGAACAGTAGTAGCTTGTGCATTTCTATGAATTTGTTCATTTATAAGCATAGGGCTATCCGAGCTATCAAATTTCATTCCATTCTCCACAATCTCCCATATGCTTGGATGGAGAGAGAATAAGTGACTACGCATTTTGTGACTCCAAAATCCGTAGTCCTCCCCATCAAAGTGTGGGGGTTTGCCAAGAGGAATGGAAAGCAAATGCGAATTCGAACTATGTTGAATACGAGAATAATCAAATGAAAAGTTCGAATTGACCGTCTTTTTGTAGTCGTGGTCGTCGTCCTTTTGGGAAGAAGAGGACTCATCGCTGTCGTAGTAGACGATCTCCTTGATGCGTCTTGTCTTCTTCTTCTTCCCATCTTTTCGCTTGTGGCCCGAGCCCGAGTCATTGGACTTGTCATCCCTTGGCTCGTTGACGAAGGACTCCTTCTCCTTGTTGTTGATCACAATTCCCTTCCCCTTAGGATCCATCTCTTCGGGCGGTTAGTCCCTTTCTTGAAGAGAACGGCTCCGATACCAATTGAGGGCACCTAGAGGGGGGGGTGAATAGGTGATCCTGTAAAAACTTAAACTTATAGCCACAAACCTTGATTAGGTGTTAGCACAGTTTATACCAAGTGGCTAGAGAGGAGTCAAAACACAATAACCACAAGAATCCAATCACAGAGATGACACAGTGGTTATCCCGTGGTTCGGCCAAGTACAAAACTTGCCTACTCCACGTTGTGGCGTCCCAACGGACGAGAGTTGCACTCAACTCCTCTCAAGTGATCCAATGATCAACTTGAATACCACGGTGTTCTTGCTTTTCTTTTCTCAATCCCGTTTGCGAGGAATCTCCACAACTTGGAGCCTCTCGCCCTTACAAAAGATGTTCACAGAGAATCACAGAGCAAGGGAGGGATTAGCAACTCACACACAACACAAAGATCACAGCGAATACGCACACACAAGACCCAGACTTGAGCTCAAAAGACTAGCACACTAGAACGGAGCTCAAATCACTAGAATGTCGAACAAGTGCGCGAGATTGATGTGTGAGTGATCAAGAGTGCTCAAAGAATGCTTGGTCTTCTCCTCCATGCGCCTAGGGGTCCCTTTTATAGCCCCAAGGCAGCTAGGAGCCGTTGAGAGCACATCTGGAAGGCTATTCTTGCCTTCTGTCGTTGGGCGCACCGGACAGTCCGGTGCACACCGGACACTGTCCGGTGCCCGATTTGTTTCCATAAGAAGCGAAGCCGACCGTTGCCGACCGTTGCGGATCTGGCGCACCGGACAGTCCGGTGCACACCGGACAGTCCGGTGCTTCCTTCCGACCGTTGGCTCGGCCACGTGTCGCGCGCCGATCGCGCGGCCGACCGTTGGCTCACCGGACAGTCCGGTGCACACCGGACAGTCCGGTGAATTATAGCCGAAGTCGCCAGAGAAAAACCCGAGAGCGGCTTGTTCGGTCGAGGCAGCCTGGTGCACCGGACACTGTCCGGTGCACCACCGGACACTGTCCGGTGCACCACCGGACAGTCCGGTGCCCCAGACCGAAACAGCCCCTTGGCTGTACACAGCCAAGTCTTCTCTTCTCTTCTTCTTTCTGTTTCTAACACTTAGACACATATATTAGTATTCAAAACTAATGTACTAAGGCTTAGAAACATACCTTTACTTGTGATTTGCACCTTGTTCACCCATGAGCATATTTTCACATTTAAGCACTTGTGTTTGCACCCAATCACCAAAATACTTAGAAATGGCCCAAGGGCACATTTCCCTTTCAATTAGTCAGCCTTTGGGGCCGAATTGTTCGGCAATCTTGCTGGGCCTGTGCTCGTGGACCAGATTGAGGGGCTCTCAATCGGTCTTGTACTGGAGGTGTCAACCTATTGAATACAGATGTTTGGGGTGCCCCCCAAGCGGGGTACTGTGGCATCCCAAATAGGTATGGTGGCATGCCCCACATTTGATTTGGGACGTATGGTGGAGGTATGTATGTGTATGAATATGGCATAGATGGATATGGTGGTGGAGGTGTCCATGTAGGTATGTTAGGTCTTAATTGAACATTATGACCTCTCGTCCTTTCCGATTGGTGTGGTGGTCCAATCGGCCTAACCTGCCGTCGCACCTGGGTGGGTAAGCGAGGTCCCTTTGGTGGCCGGTCGCTGGGGCCAGCCTTCTTTTTCACATATTTAGACAATAATTGATCAAAGGTCGGGCTAGATTTTACCAACCGACCAGTTGCCTTGAACGTGTTAGTTTTCCACGTACCTATTTTTGGTCGTCGTGGTTTGAAGGTACGTGGTCGCCGCGGCTCTTCGGCGTTGCCGGACCGTCCGCTGGAACGCTCCGGACCGTCCGGTGATGTTACGGACCGTCCGCGCCTGGACACCGGACCGTCCGCGATGCGTAGTATGGGTTCTCGCGCATATCTCCTTGTCTGTGCTTGCCCCCCAGCGCTGGAGTTTGTGATGGTTACCTTCAGTGTCTCCCCTCCATCAGGAGTCTTCTCGGCCATCACTTTCCTGCAAGAAATTTTGTTGTTTCCATCGGCCTCCCGTGCGTTGCCGATGATGACTTCTTTGTCTTTGCCCTTATCGGCTGTGTTGGGCCGAATTAGGACCTTTTTGCCATTAAAGTCGATCACATTCATTGGGAAGGGCTCCGTGTCCTCCTGAAATTTCAATCGTCCCTCATTAATGGCCGATTGAATTTGTCGTCGGAACACATTACAATCATTAGTGGCATGGGAAAATGAGTTGTGCCACTTGCAGTATGCGCGACGCTTTAGTTCGTCGGCAGGTGGAACGATATAATCAATTTTAATGTTACCATTTTTTAGTAATTCATCGAATATCTTATCACATTTGCCGACATTAAATGTAAACTTAACCTCCTCCTGTCGTTCCTTTTGAACTGACTGCAAGGAGTAGCAAGCCGAAGATTTGGCCTGCTCGGGCCAAACTATTTCGGCAGTGTAAACTTTCTTTGGTTCATCGTCCGAACTACTTTGATTGTGTTCTACTATAGGGACATTATGATGAACCGTTCTGACTAGTTCTTTGCTTCGGCTTTCACAAGCCGAAGCTCTCTGATGTAATTGTGCTAGAGTAAAGAACTGGATGCCTTCTAATCTCTCTTTTAAATAATAACGCAATCCATCAAAGGCTATTCCCGCCAGTTGTTTATCTGTTAAATGAATTTGAAAGCATCGGTTTCTCGTATCCTGGAATCTCCGGATATAATCACTAACCGATTCATCCTTTTCTTGTCGTAGGGTCACTAAGTCTACTAAATCTAGCTCATAATCACCAGAGAAGAAATGTTCATGAAAATTTTGCTCTAAGTCTCCCCATGACAAAATGGAATTAGGAGGGAGCGTGGCATACCATGTGAATGCAGTCCCTGTTAAGGATAATGAAAATAAACGCACACGGAATGCTTCGGTGTCGGCCAATTCTCCTAATTGTGCTAGGAACTGGCCTATGTGCTCACGCGTGCTCTTTCCTTGGTCACCCGAAAACTTTGCAAACTCGGGTATCCTAGTTCCCTGTGGGTATGGGTGGTGATCAAATCGGCTGTCATAAGGCTTCCGATATGATTGCCCCCCAGGGATCATGCTTACTCCGAGCTTATCTCGGAACGCCCCGGCTATTTCTTCCCTCACTATACCAATGGCAGCCGGTGCAAGACCACCGGCTCTCTGGTCAAACATAGGTGGGGTTGGTTGCATGTTAGTATGTTGTCGTTCCCCCCATTGGTTTGAGCTACGTGGTGCATTTCCATTTGCCCTATATGGCTCATATGTTTGATCGTTTCTTTCCGGCCTTCTAGGTGGGGCCGGAAAGCTTTCCTGGGCTCTGGATCCTGAATTAATGGGCTGGTGCATTGCATAATGTGATGGGAAGTGTCGCTGGGACGGGCGAGGATTCAGGTAATAATCCCCCTCAAAAGACTCATGCGCGGACTGTCCAGATACGTACCCGGACCGTCCGTGATTATATGCGGACCGTCCGTCGTTGTATGCGGACCGTCCGACTGGATAGTTTAAATTCGGTGCCCTATGTGGTGGCTCGGGTGCGTGTCTAGGTAACTCATTAAAAATGGGCCCGGCTGTGGCTGACCCGGACGGTCCGCGCTCGCGAGCGGACGGTCCGGACATGTGTAGATCGGCTGGTTTACTGCCGATTTGCGTTTGCTCAGGGTACGTGTCCATCGGCATCCCATAAGGGGGTTGTGACTGGTCGTGACAACCTTTAACCGATGTATTACATGTATTATCTCCTAATTCAACCTCGTGTGAAGGAAAATTTGCTATACTAGATTTATCAAATGCACGTACTAGTCTCCTACAATCGTTTTGCATAACCCCTATGATATTTTGCATCTGTTCTCGCTGTTCGTCTATGTAAGCTTTAAGAGATTGGAGTTCGTTGGTGCTACTTACATTTGGGGTAATCGTAGTAGGTCGGAGCGAAGCCAGATCTGTCGCCCGTTGCCGAACGACTTTGTTGTTCCTGTCCACTTTGAAGTCAGCCAGGAACTTCGCCTTTGCTTCTTGGATCAGCTGCTCCTGGCGCTCCTCGAACAGGAGCTGTTCTTCAGCCGGCAAGGCTTCCCATGTCGGTGTGATGATATTGCTGGTGGAAACCTCAGAGCTATCTTTTGAACCGGCCATTGAGGGCCGATTTGATAGGTCTATATGTGTTGTCCCCAGCGGAGTCGCCAAAAAGTATGTTGACACCTTTTTGGAGGCGCCAATTACTCAAGAGAACCAGCGGCGGTGCTCTCTGGTCAGGCGCGGACGGTTCGCGGCCCAAGGCCGGACGGTCCGCGACCTGGCGCGAGGCGGCGGTGCTCTCTGGTCAGGCGCGGACGGTCCGCGGCGCAGGGCCGGACGGTCCGCGACCTGGTGCAGGAGCTCGGTTTCTCTGCCTGACGGCCGGACGGTCCGCGCCCTAGGGCCGGACTGTCCGCGCGTGCGCAGGGGCGGCGGAAGATCGCCGGCGGCGCCTGGATCTCGCTCCCGGGAGGGACCCCGTCGGGGAGGAGAGATCCTAGGTGGTGTCTAGGCTCGGGTAGACCGACCTAAACTCCTCTAATCGACGTAGAGTCGAGGAGAGGCGGAGAATTTGGGGATTGGAAGGCTAAACTAGGGCTAAACTAGAACTACTCCTAAGATAAAATGCGAAATAAAAGTTGTATTGATTCGATTGATGATTATAAATCGGCCGTATACCTCTCTATTTATAGAGGAGGGGGGCTGGACCCTTTACAAACTAATTTCCGAGCTTATCCCATGATTTTAGCTAACAACCATAGCACAAAACTCGGAACCCTAATTTGTTCTGCGCACGCGCGGACCGTCCGGCCCACAGGCGCGGACCGTCCGGACCGCGGACCGTCCGGCCTCAGGGCCGGACAGTCCGCCGGCTCATTTTGGTGTCAAACACTAATATAATATTGAAAATGGGTTATTTTGCACATTAATCTCATATAACATAAACTAAAATCTATTTGGTACTAACACTAGCTGATCAGGATTTTAGGTAACAAATTGTTATTTGGTCGAGCCATGAGCCAGCTCGCGAGGTGCAGCGAGACGAGCCGAGCCGGCTCGCTCTTTTCTCGAGTCATAAAACATGCTCGACTTGGACTCGTTCTAAGCATCGAGTCGCTCCGATCCAAGCCAAGCCACTGCGAGTCCGAGCTAGCTCGTCGAGCTCGAACTTTTTTCAGAATATCAGCGTGTGTGATTTCAGTCGGTTTAGAGGCGTAGGGAGGGTGTATATATGCAACAAAGGGTTTTTCTGTTAGACATAGGAATTGTTTGTTTTGGGATTATAATCTACTCTAATTATATAATATAACTTATTTTGAACTAAATTTTAGTTCAAAATAAGTTACATTATATAATCTAGACATATTTCAAATAAACATGCCCGTAGTATGTACTATCTCCCACACCTCATATATTGTGGTGATACATAAGATCTTTAGCTTTAGGCGTCACTTTAGGAGGACTTTTTTTAGGAGCCGAAACTATTTTGGAGGCTTTGGCTCGGAAATAGCGTTGGGTAGAGCTCTTCTAAAGGGAATTAGAGCAAGAGCTGAAATGGAGCCCTACCAAACACATTCTTCATACTCTCTCACTTTACTGATTTTTTAGTTCGATTCGAGCTTTTTCTAAGTCAAAATTCACTAACTTTAGACTAAGCTTCTAAATAACACCCAAATATTTCAAAATAAATTCACTACCAAGACATACTCCATAAAGGACTTAATGATACTGTTTTTTAATACATAGGTGTTACTACATTTTATATAATCTCAATAGAGAGTATCTACTCCCTCCTTCACTAAATAAACTAATTAATAGATTTATCTTAAGTCAATTTTTATTTGATAGAATTTATAAAAATTATAGCAATATTTATTGCAATAAATAGAAAAAAATAAAAATATATTTATAATATATCTAGTCATTTTAATTTAATATCATAAATCTTCATACTCTTTCTTACAAATCGAGTCAACCCTAAAATAGTTTGGTCTAATGCAACTCTAAAATTTACAGAGTAGCATATCAATACGGTCTGGGTTAAAACATTGATCACACAAGCACGTATTTATGTCATTAATGAATTTTTGTTTTAGAGCCAGACTAATAATAGACGACTGTTGACTAAAAGAATCTTTGCATCTTATCTGTATAATACTCCCTTCGTCTATATGAGTTTGTCATTTTAGGTTTGTTCTAAATCAATCATTATCAACTTTGACTAGTTATACCAGATGTTTCATAAAATTTTACAACATAAAAGTAAAATTACTAGATTCATCATGACTTCAACTATAATAACATGTAACTATTTTGTATTAAAATAATTTAATCTTATATATTTTGTTGGTCAAAGTTTAAATAGTTTGTCTTAGAAGAAACCTAGAAAGACAAACCTATGTGGACGGCAGGAGTAGTTAGCTCTTCACTATTAATACATGATCCACATATTTCTCTCACATAATTTCTTAGTTCTTGTGTCTATGTCGGTTGTAAGTTTATAGTCCGCTTCTTATCTCTCATCTATGTCAATATTTAGTCTACTTAGTCTGTTGTGTTGTTATACTTGCTCTGATAGAGCATAAGAAATTTAATACCATGCACCTCATGACAAAAAACCACCCACACTTAGGGATGAAAACAGACGTAAACGGTTGGGAAAAAACCCTCTCTCATTTTCGTTACCATTTTTTTTACTAAAAACGAAAGCGGGAGCGGTATAGACGGAACCGGAAACGGTTGTGAAATATACGGTTACACGAAAACGGATTAAAACGAATAGATATGCAACAAAAATGGATGGTAACCAAAAACTTTGGCCGGAATATGCAATATTGTGCAATCACTCAGCAAACTACAATATTGAGTTTATGATAGTATAAATCACAACTTTACAAGTTTAAAAGTCGCCACAAAAACATATGTTTTAAAACATCAACAACTTGCGTAAAGGTAACATTTTTCCGTCAACATTCTTCAATCACCAACCCCAAACTTGTGGATACATAAAATAAGAGGGAATACTATATACAATTGTAACATGCTAACATGATAATATCAAACATTATGCAAGCATGCAACAGAGGGTAGGGCTAAGGCGGTTTTTTCTATAATGATTTTTGTGATATCTAAAACGAGATTATGGAAATGGGAATATCCCAACAAAAATGGGATTTTGAAAATACGGACAGAAAAACACTGAACCGTTTTTGCTTCCGTTCCCGCAATATACCATCTCGTTTCCTCCTTCTTCCTGTTTTTCCCGCAAGTACGAAGACGATTCGGGTAAAAACAGAATACGATACCAGACGAAACGGGATTTTCCCGTCCGTTTTCCTCCCTACCCACACTCGTGGCTATAACGCTATTCCTAGTTCATAGTTTCATTACACCATTTCTAAGAATGTCACACCATCTTTTGTTTATTAAACCGTGTGTTTTGAGTTTCATCTAAATGAACGAAACTCTCAAGTCCCATAAAACTCACTCTATCTCTCTCCTTATTAAATTATTGACAAATCATAATACTTACTTATATGATAGGACATTTAATAAAGATAAAACTGAAAGTTCCCTTTGCCCGGGAACAGGATCTAGATGTTGCCTAGAGGGGGGTGAATAGGCGAATAAAAATTATCACTTTATAACTGGAAATTCTTACTCTACTCGAAGGCTGGATCGCAGTGGAATGAAGGACCCTTCGAGTAGGTTGCAGCGGAATTGAAGTTCCTGTCTTAAAATACCCTGCACTTCGAAGACAGCTTGTAGCACATATAAATATTGAAGTGCAAGTATAAACAAATAAGACAGAGAAACAACACACAGCACAGAGCAGAGCACACAGACATAGGGATTTATCCCGAGGTTCGGCCAAGCCTGAAATGCTTGCCTAGTCCTCGTTGGAGTTAGCCACACCTTGGCTTGGAGTCTATTTCAACTCCTTCCTCCGTTTGCTCAGATCTGTCGGGCGACAGATAGAGCTTTCCACTATGTTGATATCAGTTACAACGATGTCGTGGTTGCTTACAATCTTCTCAACAGCACTCCGACAGAGTAACAATGCGCTCAAGATTTTGCTCTAGCTCTCAGCAACACTTCCCCTCTCTCTAAAGGCTTATAACTTCGCCTCTACACAAACTAGAGAGATACACAAGAGAGGGAGAGAAAGAATTGATCCAAATGGTGTATGGACTTGTTGGCTGCACTTGTGTTCTTGTTTGAGGCGCCTAGGGGTCCCTTTTATAGTCCCAAATGGCCTAGGAGCCGTTGGAGCTTCATTTGGAAGCTCCCAGCCTTCCCTGGTTGCGGGTGCACCGGACTGTCCGGTGGCGCACCGGACAGTGAACAGTAACGGATCTGATTGGCAGTTTCCTTCTCTAGAACAACTAGCCGTTGGTGCACCGGACAGGATACTATTCACTGTCCTGTGCACCGGACGCAGCTACTATTCACTGTCCTGTGCACCGGACGCAGCTACTATTCACTGTCCTATGCACCGGACGCAGTTACTATTCACTGTCCTGTGCACCGGACAGAGTTACTATTCACTGTCCTGTGCACCGGACAGCTACTATTCACTGTCCTGTGCACCAGCCAACAGCACACTCAGTGATTTTTCCTCCGTTCTTTCTCCGTTTGACTTCAACTTTTGAGAGGATTTTCCTGAGACTTAAACAAACACATTTAGAGTATAATCCAATTGATTTAGTCCTAGAAACTTACATCTTTCTTGTTCTTCTCCTAGCTTTTCTGTTTCTCCTCCAGCAGAGCTCAGAATGGTACTTTCTCTACAGAAAGAGTTAGAGAGCAAACCAAAACACCAAATTTGTAGTAAGAGGTGTATGCAACATGGTTGAATACTCAAACCTTACATACTTAACCTTTTTCACCGTTTTATCCAATTTGGCATGTTTGAGGTCGATGTTGGACTCTAAACCATTAAGTCAACTTGACTTGATCTAGATTGACATATCTGAGCTCCAACTCCCTTGTTCATTTCTCGAGCTTGATCTTGAGCCTTATGACTTACACCACATAACTGTAGATGTTACCTCATTGATTGTAAGTCATGTCCTTATGTAGTGATCCTTGATGCATTATAACTCTTAACTCGATCAACCTTGACTTTGCAAGTCTTCTTCTTCACCCCTGGCTTTGGGTTCCTGGTCTCCTTGACCTTCTCCCATGCACTCGGTACCTCGAAGCTCTTCTTGCCTTCATCCTTGGCTTGATCGGTTGTCTCTGAGTTACGCACACCGAGTCTCACTTAAGCAGTGTTCATTATCTATAGATAAATCAGTCTTTGGACCACCACACTTATTCACTTGTGTTGAACCCTGTTAGCTTTGCATTAAGCACCTGTTCAACACTTAGCACACTTGTTAGTCCTTTAATTGGGTTGTCATCCAAACACCAAAACCCACAAGAGAGCTTTCAAAAACTCATATAAAACACCACTCAAAAATAGCCTAAGAATACTAGGATAATAAATCATTATGGATTCTGCCATACTAATAGAAGTACAAGTCAACAGTCCTAGATTGTGTCCTCATTTTGAAATGTGAGTTGCCCATTAAATACGTTCATATAGATAGAGTGTGCATTTCTGTATGTATTATTTAGCAAAGAGAAAGAGGCATTCCTACATGTGTACATAGGGGATGAGAGTGCTGCCTGTGTTTCGTTTTACAAATATATAACTTACATGGATTTTATTTCTTAATTATATAATAATATACATACGCTCCACGTTAAGAAAAAAATATATACAAGGAAAATGGCACAAAAAATATAAACTTTAAGCGTGGAAGGAAAATACGCAGTCTTTCAAGGGCTACACGTGAATTGTATAGTGGCAACTGTCGAGCACGGTAGAGCAGTGTGGGACTGGGAGCCGGGGAGGCGCCGACGCGACGACCAGCACCACCATCGCTTTTCTCCTTCCTTATACCAGCACCCCCACCACCTCTTCCTCCCTTTCCCTTTCTGGCCGCATTCCCTCGTCCTCCGGCAGCCGTCGCCAGCTTCCGATGGTCCGGAAGGAGACGGCCATGAGGCTGCCCCCGCAGCACCAGGGCCTGGAGGTCAAGATCCCCAGCTTCTTCCGCTGCCCCATCTCGCTGGACGTCATGCGCTCGCCCGTTAGCCTCTGCACCGGCGTCACCTACGACCGCGCCTCCATCCAGCAGTGGCTCGACTCCGGCAACACCACGTGCCCGGCCACCATGCTCCCGCTCCCCTCCACCGACCTCGTCCCCAACCTCACTCTCCGCAGCCTCATCGCCCACTGGGCCGCCTCCGCCGCCTCCTGTTCCCCCACCGCCGCCGGCGGCGCCGGAGTCGCCGACTCCTCTTCGGCACGTACTTCTTCTCCCGCGAGCCTCGTCCGCCAGGTGGCTTCGTCCGGCGTGGACCCCTCGCCGGCCCTCCGCGAGCTGGCAGCCTATCTCTCCGACGACGACGTCGACGACTTCGAAAAGAACGCGCTTGTGGGCGCCGGCCGCGCCGCCGAGACCGTCGCGTCAGTTCTTCGGAGAAGAGCCGAGGAAACCGGCGTCGAAGGCGTGGAGGCGGCCACGAGAGTGCTAGCCTTGATCTTGGCCTCGGACGGCATCGACGACTCGAACAAGAAGCGGGTGGCCACTGGCCTCGCCGCGGACGCGGCGGCCTCGACCGCGTCGCTGGCGCGCGTGATGCGCGGCGGGAGCGACCTGGAGGCGAGGATCGACGCGGCCAAGCTGGCGGAGCTGTTGCTCGCCAATGCGGCCGGCGAGGCGAAGGCGGCGGCGACCAAATCGTCCGAGTTGCTGGCCGAGCTGGTACGCCTCGTGGGCACCGTCGACGAGACGGGCGCCCTGGACAGGAACGCCGTGGACGCCGGCCTCTCCTGCCTGGCCGCCATCTGCGGGTCGTGCCGTGCCGCGCGTGGCGAGATGGTGCGCCTTGGCGCGGTCCCGGCCGCTGTGCGCGCTCTGCGCGCCTCGACGGAGTCCGGCGCGTCCGCGAAGGCGCTCCGGGTCCTCGAGTCCGCCGTGGGCTGCGCCGAGGGCCGTGCCGCGCTGTGCGCCAACGCGGAGGACGCCATCCCTGCGGTGGTGGGCAAGATGATGAAGGCTGGGCGCGACGGCGCGGAGGCCGCCGTGGCCGTGCTCTGGGCGGTCTGCCACCGGTACCAGGACCGCCGGGCGGCGGACGCGGCTGCGGCGGCCGAGGGCGGGCTGACGAGGCTGCTCCTCCTGATGCAGAGCGGGTGCTCGCCGGCGGCGAGACAGATGGCGCTGGAGCTGCTGAAGATATACAGGGTGAACGCCAAGAGCTGTCTCGCCGGCTACGACTCCAAGACCACCCACATCATGCCGTTCTGAGGAACCGAAGCGGACGAGAGTGGTTTGCCGCGATCCTGGGTGGCTGTTTTGACATGATGAAATGGATTCAATTCAGTGAATCAATTAAATCGCATGGAACAGGGGAATGTGTTCTTGTTCCTGTGATGTTTATTGATTTCCACTCCCCCCTCCTCTTTTCTTTGGATGTAAGTCGGTAGAGAAACAAACAAGAATTAGTTCACGAGGTGAGATGAAGAATAATCTGTACAGACATGATCAGAACAGGCATAGTGGACAATTTAACCAAAGGATTGATTTTTAGGCTAAAGAAATTGGTAGTGTTTCATTGCTCTTTCTGAAAGGTTTCCGATTTCTTTTGAGAGAGATGATGATCAGGAATGATAAGGATGCAACTGGAAGCAATAATGATTGTTGCTTGCTGCCCAGATCATAGTTTACGAAGAAGCTGAACGACGACGATCACATCAAATGATTTCACTCGAATCATTTGGTCTGCACCTGGTAATGCGTACGTACTAGGTTTTCATGAGACGATAGAAGTGCTTATCAGGAAACAAGTTGTAGAATTGCCTAATGCACAGGATCAAGATGGGTACAGCATGCGCACTAGTCAATAGGATAAAATAAAAAAGGCTGGATGGAGCACGTCCACGTTGCCGCTGACCAGAGCCATGATAGATTTGACCCGTAGAGCATCACGTCTAGTTCACTCCACCCACTCATGACGCATGAATCATGAGACAAGAGACCAGATGTCTTCTGAGCTCTAAGACTGTCTCCAAGTTGTAGATGTTTAATCTTATTTACAGACTGAAATTTGAAATAGAAGATAGAATAAATGATTGGATATCAGATCTGGCGGAGATAGCCTAAACCAACTATACAATCCCAAAGCAAGAACGCCTGATATAATTGTTGAAGGCTAAAATGAGCCTGGCGGACGGTTCGGCCCTGAGGCCGGACAGTCCGCGGTCCGGACTGTCCCCGGTGGTGGCGCGGACGGTCCGCACGCGCGCAGAGTCAGTTAGGGTTCCTAGTTTCTCGCGGGATTTGTTACCTAAAACCGCGGGATTAACTCGGGAAACAGTTGGAAACGGATCCAGACCTCCCCTTTATATAGATGAAGGGCTATGGCCGATTAAACCCCCAACAATCGATCAAATCCAGTCTATTACTCGTTTTTTACCTTATGCATTAGGAGTAGTTCTAGTCTAGTTCTAGTTTAGCCCCAGTTTAGCCTCTCGATCCCCAAATTCTCCGCCTCTCCTCGACTCTATGTCGATTAGAGGAGTCTAGGTCGGCCTGCCCGAGCCTAGACAACTCCTAGGATCTCTCCTCCCCGACGGGGTGCCTCCCGGGAGCGAGATCCAGGCGCTGCCGGCGATCCTCCGCCGCCCCTGCGCACGCGTGGACCGTCCGGCCCCAGGGCGCGGACCGTCCGGCCGTCAGGCCCCAGGGCGCGGACCGTCCGGCCGTCAGGCAGGGAACTCGTGCTCCTGTACCAGGTCGCGGACCGTCC
Organism: Zea mays; assembly: GCF_902167145.1. NCBI lineage: Eukaryota > Viridiplantae > Streptophyta > Magnoliopsida > Poales > Poaceae > Zea > Zea mays. The sequence goes on from NC_050105.1 coordinate 117,985,789, forward strand.
GGCCCTGTGCCGCGGACCGTCCGCGCCTGACCAGAGAGCACCTCCGCCTCACGCCAGGTTGCGGACCGTCCGGTCCTGTGCCGCGGACCGTTCGCGCCTGGTCAGAGAGCACCGCCGCCGGTTCTTTTGAAGTGATTGACGCCTCCAAAAAGGTGTCAACATACTTTTTGGCGACTCCGCTGGGGAATAGGTGTCTAGATCTGCTAAAAATCGGCCCATAAATGGCCGATTCTAAGGATCACACCAAGATCTCCACTACCAACATCATCAAGCCGGCCATGGAGGCGCTCCCGGCTGATGACCAAAGGCCCTTTGAAGACCTCGTAATGCGCGATGAGAAGGAGGTGATGCGGCAATGGAACGAACAACGCGACAAGGAAGATGCGGAACTGCTGCATAAACTCTCCGAACGGCGCAAGGAGGCGGCGGACAAGTACTTGTCACACTTCACGGTAGATCGCCACCAGAAGATCGTCCGTCAAGGGGAGATCGATATGGAATCTCTCCTACCTCCACTTCAGGGTCCCGCTGTAAGTAATCCAGACCTATCTCTTACGACTTTTCATGGATCAGCGAGGAGATCAGTTAAAGCAATATGTAGATGAATCTATTAAAATGCATTTACGTGCATACGAGAAATCAGCTGCTCCTAACTTTCCATCGCGAGAGTCTAATACAGTGCCACCCACGTCAAGCACATCGGCTATAAATGGGTCACCCTTGACCCAGCCATCATATGGTATGCCGATGCACGCTTTTGTGTCACCATCACAGCCGCAACCACTAGGCACGCGACAGGTACTGGACGCGACCGGACCGTCCGAGCATCATCTCAGACAGTCCGGTTATACCGCGGACCGTCCGACGTATTTCGTCGGACCGTCCGACCAGATGCAGGCCCGCACACAAAACACTCAGGTCGCACCGTACATGGCCGGACCATCAGGGTACAACCCTGAACACTTCGGCCCCATCACGGACCGTCCGGTGCATCACGCCGGACCGTCCGGATATGTTGCGGACCGTCCGCCATCTTACGCCGGACCGTCCGGATATGGCATGAACCGGCCGACGTATTACGCTGGACCATCCGACTCTACACGAGTCCATGCGCAGACTGCCCAAGTCGCGCCATATATGGCCGATCCGTCCGGGTACAGCCCTGGACCATTCGGCCCGATCACGGACCGTCCTATTCTTTATGACAGACGGTCTGGGTACGAGACTACCCATGTGGCACCATATACGGCTGGACAATCCGGATATACCTTCGGACCATTTGGCCAGGTCACGGACCATCCGGCCTCTTACGCCGGACCGTCCGGATATGCATACGCAGAGCCGAGAGCTACGCAATACGCGCAGTTCCCGCATTCATCGCAGCAGCATTATGGTGCCCCACCAGCAACACATTATAATCATACCATACCACCTCATGGACATAGGGCTGAATACTATTCGGCCACAAGAGAGCCTGAGGGGTATAGGGCAGGAGCTGGTGACATTAATAGGACACCTAACACACACCTCAAACATCCTTGGGAGGAAAGCCGACAGAGTAACGTCAGGCAACCTGAAATCTCCACCCACAAACTCAATGGATGGTCGCTAGATATGGCGGAGAGGATCAGAGACGAGGTAACCGGGATGTTCAGGGACAAACTCGGTGTTAGTGTGCCAGGTACAGGGCAATCGTATCGGAAGCCTTATAGCCACCAATTCGACACTGTGCCATATCCACAGGGGACTAGAATACCAGACTTCTCTAAGTTTTCTAGTGAAGGTGGGAAAAAGCACACATGAACATATAAGCCAATTCATAGCACACTTGGGAGAATTGGCTGATGGGGAAGCCTACCGCGTTCGTTTATTCTCGTTGTCCCTTACTGATACTGCATTTGCATGGTACGCAGCTTTGCCACCTGAAATTCGCCTAGAGGGGGGGGGGTGAATAGGGCGAAACTGAAATTCTCAAAAATAATCACAACTACAAGCCGGGTTAGCGTTAGAAATATAATCGAGTCCGCGAGAGAGGGCACAAAACAAATCGCAAGCGAATAATGAAGTGAGACACGCGGATTTGTTTTACCGAGGTTCGGTTCTCTCAAACCTACTCCCCGTTGAGGAGGCCACAAAGGCCGGGTCTCTTTCAACCCTTCCCTCTCTCAAACAGTCCCTTGGACCGAGTGAGCTTCTCTTCTCAAATCACTTGGGAATCAAACTTCCCGCAAGGGCCACCACACGATTGGTGCCTCTTGCCTCAATTACAAGTGAGAGTTTGATCACAAGAAAGAATGTGAAAGAAAAGAAGCGATCCAAGCGCAAGAGCTCAAATGAACACTACAAATCACTCTCTCTAATCACTAATGCTTTGTGTGGAGTTGGGAGAGGATTTGATCTCTTTTTGCAATGAATGCTAGCTCTTGTATAGTGGTTGGAAGCTGGAAAACTTGGATGCTATGAATGTGGAGGTGGTTGGGGTATTTATAGCCCCAACCACCAAACTTGACCGTTGGTGGAGGTTGTATGTCGATGGCGCACCGGATAGTCGTCACCAGTGCCGTTGGAATCTGACCGTTGGAGTTCTGACTTCTGGGCCCGCCTCGATGTCCGGTGGCGCACCGGACATGAACTGTTCAGTGTCTGGTGCGCCGGTATGGGCGCGCCTGCCTTCTGCGCGCACTGCGCGCGCATTTAATGCGTTGCAGGTAGCCGTTGGCGCGAAGGAGTCGTTGCTTCGAGGATGCACCGAACAGTCCGGTGCACACCGGACATGTCCTGTGAATTATAGCGGAGCATCCTCCGCGAAATCCCGAGGCTGGCGAGTTCTAGAGCCGCGTCCCGTTGGAGCACCGGACACTGTCCGGTGTGCACCGGACAGTCCGGTGAATTATAGCGCGCTGGCTCTAGATTTTCCCGAAGGTGACGAGTTGGAGTTGGAGTCCTCTGGTGCACCGGACACTGTCCGGTGGCACACCGGACAGTCCGGTGCGCCAGACCAGAGGAGCCTTCGGTTGCTTCTTTGCTCTTTTGTTGAACTCAATACTTGGTCTTTTTATTGGCTAAGTGTGAACCTTTTGCACCTGTATAACTTATACACTAGAACAAACTAGTTAGTCCAAAGATTTGTGTTGGGCAATTCAACCACCAAAATTATATAGGAACTAGGTGTAAGCCTAATTCCCTTTCAATCTCCCCCTTTTTGGTGATTGATGCCAACACAAACCAAAGTAAATACAGAAGTGCATAATTGAACTAGTTTGCATAATATAAGTGCAAAGGTTGCTTGGAATTAAGCCAATATAAATATTTACAAGATATGCATGGATTGTTTTTTTTAATATTTTGGACCACGCTTGCACCACATGTTTTGTTTTTGCAAAAATCTTTTCAAAGTTCTTTTGCAAATAGTCAAGGGTAAATGAATAAGAGTTTGCAAAGCATTTTCAAGTTTTGAAATTTTCTCCCCCTATTTCAAATGCTTTTCCTTTCACTAAACAAAACTCCCCCTAAATGAAATCATCCTCTTAGTGTTCAAGAGGGTTTTGATGATTCAATTTGAAATACTACTTTCTCCCCCTTTTGAACTCAATAAGATACCAATTGAAAAATACTCTTTGAAAACACTAAGTTTTTGAAATTGGTGGTGGTGCGGTCCTTTTGCTTTGGGCTAATCCTTTCTCCCCCTTTGGCATGAATCGCCAAAAACGGAGTCATTAGAGCCCTTCAAATTACTTTCTCCTCCTTTGGTCATAACTAAAAGGGTGAAGATTATACCAAAGTAGGAGGCCTTTTGCTTTGCTCTCTCCCCCAAGGATAGAGAGCGACACGGAGTGACGGCGAAGGATGAGTTGCGGAGTGGAAGCCTTTGTCTTCGCCGAAGATTCCAATTCCCTTTCAATACACCTATGACTTGGTTTGAAATAGACTTGAAAAACATATTAGTCATAGCATATATATAAAAGAGACATGATCAAAGGTATACTTATGAGCTATGTGTGCAAATTAACAAAAGAAGTTCCTAGAATCAAGAATATTGAGCTCATGCCTAAGTTTGGTAAAAGTTTGTTCATCAAGAGGCTTGGTAAAGATATCGGCTAATTGATCTTTAGTGTTAATGTATGAAATCTCGATATCCCCCTTTTGTTGGTGATCCCTAAGAAAATGATACCGAATGGCTATGTGCTTAGTGCGGCTATGCTCGACGGGATTGTCGGCCATTTTGATTGAACTCTCATTATCACATAGCAAAGGGACTTTGGTTAATTTGTAACCGTAGTCCCGCAGGGTTTGCCTCATCCAAAGCAATTGCGCGCAACAATGACCTGCGGCAATGTACTCGGCTTCGGCGGTTGAAAGAGCGACCGAATTTTGCTTCTTTGAAGCCCAAGACACCAAGGATCTTCCTAAGAACTGGCAAGCCCCCGATGTGCTCTTTCTATTAATCTTACACCCCGCCCAATCGGCATCCGAATAACCAATTAAATCAAAAGTGGATCCCCGAGGGTACCAAAGCCCAAACTTAGGAGTATAAGCCAAATATCTCAAGATTCGTTTTACGACCGTAAGGTGGGATTCCTTAGGGTCGGATTGGAACCTTGCACACATGCAAACGGAAAGCATAATATCCGGTCGAGATGCATATAAATAGAGTAAAGAACCTATCATCGACCGGTATACCTTTTGATCCACGGACTTACCTCCCGTGTCGAGGTCGAGATGCCCATTAGTTCCCATGGGTGTCTTGATGGGCTTGGCATCCTTCATTCCAAACTTGTTTAGAATGTCTTGAGTATACTTTGTTTGGCTAATGAAGGAGCCCTCTTGGAGTTGCTTTACTTGAAATCCTAAGAAGTACTTCAACTCCCCCATCATAGACATCTCGAACTTTTGTGTCATGATCCTACTAAACTCTTCACATGTAGATTCGTTAGTAGACCCAAATATAATATCATCAACATAAATTTGGCATACAAACAAATCATTCTCAAGTGTTTTGGTAAATAGCGTAGGATCGACCTTTCCGACTTTGAAGCCATTAACAATAAGGAAATCTCTAAGGCATTCATACCATGCTCTTGGGGCTTGTTTGAGCCCATAAAGCGCCTTAGAGAGTTTATAGACATGGTTAGGGTACTCACTATCTTCAAAGCCGGGAGGTTGCTCAACATAGACCTCTTCCTTGATTGGTCCATTGAGGAAAGCACTTTTCACATCCATTTGATAAAGCTTAAAGCCATGGTAAGTAGCATAGGCCAATAATATGCGAATTGACTCAAGCCTAGCTACGGGTGCATAGGTTTCACCGAAATCCAAACCTTCGACTTGGGAGTATCCCTTGGCCACAAGTCGTGCTTTGTTCCTTGTCACCACACCATGCTCATCTTGCTTGTTGCGGAAAACCCATTTGGTTCCTACAACATTTTGATTAGGACGTGGAACTAAGTGCCATACCTCATTTCTAGTGAAGTTGTTGAGCTCCTCTTGCATCGCCACCACCCAATCCGAATCTTGTAGTGCTTCCTCTACCCTGTGTGGCTCAATAGAGGAAACAAACGAGTAATGTTCACAAAAATGTGCAACACGAGATCTAGTAGTTACCCCCTTATGAATGTCGCCGAGGATGGTGTCGATGGGGTGATCTCGTTGGATTGCTTGGTGGACTCTTGGGTGTGGCGGCTTTGGTTCTTGCTCATCCTCCTTTTCTTGATCATTTGCATCTCCCCCTTGATTATTGCCATCATCTTGAGGTGGCTCATTTGCTTGATCTTCTACTTCATCAATTTGAGCTTCAACCTCATTTTGAGTTGGTGGAGATGCTTGCGTGGAGGAGGATGGTTGATCTTGTGCATGTGGAGGCTCTTCGGATTCCTTAGGACACACATCCCCAATGGACATGTTCCTTAGCGCGATGCATGGAGCCTGTTCTTCACCTATCTCATCAAGATCAACTTGCTCTACTTGAGAGCCGTTAGTTTCATCAAACACAACGTAACAAGAAACTTCAACTAGTCCTGAGGACTTGTTAAAGACTCTATATGCCCTTGTGTTTGAATCATATCCTAGTAAAAAGCCTTCTACAGTTTTAGGAGCAAATTTAGATTTTCTACCTCTCTTAACAAGAATAAAGCATTTGCTACCAAAAACTCTAAAATATGAAATGTTGGGCTTTTTACCGGTTAGGAGTTCATAGGATGTCTTCTTGAGGATTCGGTGTAGATATAACCGGTTGATGGCGTAGCAGGCGGTGTTGACCGCCTCAGCCCAAAACCGATCCGGTGTCTTGTATTCATCAAGCATGGTTCTTGCCATGTCCAATAGAGTTCGATTTTTTCTCTCCACTACACCATTTTGTTGTGGAGTGTAGGGAGAAGAGAACTCATGCTTGATGCCCTCCTCCTCAAGGAAGCCTTCAATTTGAGAGTTCTTGAACTCCGTCCCGTTGTCGCTTCTTATTTTCTTGATCCTTAAGCCGAACTCATTTTGAGCCCGTCTTAAGAATCCCTTTAAGGTCTCTTGGGTTTGAGATTTTTCCTGTAAAAAAATACCCAAGTGAAGCGAGAATAATCATCCACAATAACTAGACAGTACTTACTCCCGCCGATGCTTATGTAAGCGATCGGGCCGAATAGGTCCATGTGTAGGAGCTCCAGTGGCCTGTCACTAGTCATGATGTTCTTGTGTGGATGATGAGTTCCAACTTGCTTCCCGGCTTGGCATGCGCTACAAATCCTGTCTTTCTCAAAATGAACATTTGTTAGTCCTAAAATGTGTTCTCCCTTTAGAAGCTTATGAAGATTCTTCATTCCAACATGGGCTAGTCGGCGGTGCCAGAGCCAACCCAAGTTAGTCTTAGCAATTAAGCAAGTGTTGAGTTCAGCTCTATCAAAATCTACCAAGTACAGCTGACCCTCTAACACTCCCTTAAATGCTATTGAATCATCACTTCTTCTAAAGACAGTGACACCTACATCAGTAAATAGACAGTTGTAGCCCATTTGACATAGTTGCGAAACGGAAAGCAAGTTGTAATCTAATGAATCAACAAGAAAAACATTGGAAATGGAATGGTCAGGTGAAATAGCAATTTTACCCAAACCTTTGACCAAACCTTGATTTCCATCCCCGAATGTGATAGCTCGTTGGGGATCTTTGTTTTTCTCATATGAGGAGAACATATTCTTCTCCCCTGTCATGTGGTTTGTGCACCCGCTGTCGAGTATCCAACTTGAGCCCCCGGATGCATAAACCTACAAAACAAGTTTAGTTCTTGACTTTAGGTACCCAAACGGTTTTGGGTCCTTTGGCATTAGATACAAGAACTTTGGGTACCCAAACACAAGTCTTTGACCCCTTGTGTTTGCCCCCAACAAACTTGACAACTACCTTGCCGGATTTGTTAGTTAAAACATATGATGCATCAAAAGTTTTAAAAGAAATGTCATGCTCATTTGATGCACTAGGAGTTTTCTTCTTAGGCAACTTAGCACAGGTTGGTTGCCTAGAGCTAGACGTCTCACCCTTATACATAAAAGCATGGTTAGGGCCAGAGTGAGACTTCCTAGAGTGAATTTTCCTAATTTTGCTCTCAGGATAACCGACAGGGTATAAAATGTAACCCTCGTTATCCTGAGGCATGGGAGCCTTGCCCTTAACAAAATTTGACAATCTTTTAGGAGGGGCACTAAGTTTGACATTGTCTCCCCTTTGGTAGCCAATGCCATCCTTAATGCCAGGGTGTCTCCCATTATAGAGCATACTTCTAGCAAATTTAAACTTTTCATTTTCTAAGTTATGCTCGGCAATTTTTGCATCTAATATTGCTATATGATCATTTTGTTGTTTAATCAAAGTCATGTGATCATGAATAGCATTAATATCAACATCTCTACATCTAGTACAAATGGAAACATGCTCAACACTAGATGTAGAGGGTTTGCATGAATTAAGTTCAACGATCTTAGCACGCAAGATATTATTATTATCTCTAAGATCGGAAATTGTAACATTGCAAACATCTAGTTCTTTAGCCTTAGCAATTAAATTTTCATTTTCTACTCTAAGGCTAGCAAGAGAAATGTTTAATTCTTCAATCTTAGCAAGCAAATCATCATTATTATTTCTAAGATTGGGAATTGTAACATTGCAAACATGTGAGTCAACCTTAGCATTTAAACTAGCATTTTCATTTCTAAGGTTGGTAATAGTATCATGGCAAGTACTTAGCTCACTAGATAATTTCTCACATTTTTCTACCTCTAGAGCATAAGCATTTTTAACCTTAACATGCTTTTTATTTTCCTTGATTAGGAAGTCCTCTTGGGAGTCCAAGAGGTCATCCTTTTCATGGATGACACTAATTAGCTCATTTAGTTTTTCCTTTTGTTCCATGTTAAGGTTGGCAAAAAGAACGCGCAAGTTATCCTCCTCATTGCTAGCATCATCCTCATCACTAGAGGTTTCATATTTAGTGGAGGATCTTGATTTTACCTTCTTCCTTTTGTCGTCCTTTGCCATGAGGCACTTGTGGCCGACGTTTGGGAAGAGGAGTCCCTTGGTGACGGCGATGTTGGCGGCGTCTTCGTCGGATGAGGAGTCGGTGGAGCTCTCGTCGGAGTCCCACTCGTGGCACATGTGGGCATCACCGCCCTTCTTCTTGTGGTACCTCTTCTTTTCTTTCCTCTTTCCCTTCTTGTCGTTATCCCTGTCACTGTCACTTGATAATGGACATTTAGCGATAAAGTGACCGGGCTTACCACACTTGTAGCAAACCTTTTTGGAACGGGATTTGTAATCCTTCCCCTTCCGTTGCTTGAGGATTTGGCGAAAGCTTTTGATGATTAAAGCCATCTTCTCATTGTCGAGCTTGGAGGCGTCAATTGGTTGTCTACTCGGTGTAGACTCCTCCTTCTTCTCCTCCGTCGCCTTAAATGCCACCGGTTGTGCTTCGGACGTGGAGGGTTCATCAAGCTCGTTGATCTTCTTGGAGCCCTTGATCATACATTCAAAGCTCACAAAATTCCCGATAACTTCCTCGGGGGTCATTTGAGTATATCTAGGATTACCACGAATTAATTGAACTTGAGTGGGGTTAAGGAAAATGAGTGATCTAAGAATAACCTTAACCACCTCGTGGTCATCCCATTTCTTGCTCCCGAGGTTGCGCACTTGGTTCACCAAGGTTTTGAGCCGGTTGTACATGTCTTGTGGCTCTTCCCCTTGGCGAAGTCGAAAGCGACCGAGCTCCCCCTCGATCGTTTCCCGCTTGGTGATCTTTGTTAGTTCATCACCCTCGTGCGCGGTCTTGAGGAGGTCCCAAATTTCCTTTGCATTCTTCAACCCTTGCACCTTGTTGTATTCCTCTCTATTTAGAGAGGCCAAGAGTATGGTTGTGGCTTGGGAGTTGAAGTGCTCGATTTGGGCTACCTCGTCCTCATCATAATCCTCATCCCCTATGGATGGTACCTGTGCTCCAAACTCAACAACATTCCATATACTTTTGTGGAGTGAGGTTAGATGAAATTTCATTAAATCACTCCACCTAACATAATCTTCACCGTCAAAGGTTGGCGGTTTGCCTAATGGAACGGAAAGTAATGGAGTATGTCTAGATGTACGAGGATAGTGTAAGGGGATCTTACTAAACTTCTTACGCTCTTGGCGTTTAGAAGTTACGGAGGGCGCATCGGAGTCGGAGGTCGATGTTGATGAAGTGTCGGTCTCGTAGTAGACCACTTTCCTCATCCTTTTGTGCTTGTCCCCACTCCGATGTGGCTTGTGAGAGGAAGATCTCTCCTTCTTTTCTTTGTGATGAGAAGAAGATTTCTTCTCCTTCCCTTTGTTGGAGGAGCTCTTCTTCTTCTCCTTCCTCTTGGTGCGGGACTCTTCCGATGAAGTGCTCCCGTGGCTTGTAGTGGGCTTTTCGCCGGTCTCCATCTCCTTCTTGGCGTGATCTCCCGACATCACTTCGAGCGGTTAGGCTCTAATGAAGCACCGGGCTCTGATACCAATTGAAAGTCGCCTAGAGGGGGGTGAATAGGGCGAAACTGAAATTCTCAAAAATAATCACAACTACAAGCCGGGTTAGCGTTAGAAATATAATCGAGTCCGCGAGAGAGGGCGCAAAACAAATCGCAAGCGAATAATGAAGTGAGACACGCGGATTTGTTTTACCGAGGTTCGGTTCTCTCAAACCTACTCCCCGTTGAGGAGGCCACAAAGGCCGGGTCTCTTTCAACCCTTCCCTCTCTCAAACGGTCCCTTGGACCGAGTGAGCTTCTCTTCTCAAATCACTTGGGAATCAAACTTCCCGCAAGGGCCACCACACGATTGGTGCCTCTTGCCTCAATTACAAGTGAGAGTTTGATCACAAGAAAGAATGTGAAAGAAAAGAAGCGATCCAAGCGCAAGAGCTCAAATGAACACTACAAATCACTCTCTCTAATCACTAATGCTTTGTGTGGAGTTGGGAGAGGATTTGATCTCTTTTTGCAATGAATGCTAGCTCTTGTATAGTGGTTGGAAGCTGGAAAACTTGGATGCTATGAATGTGGAGGTGGTTGGGGTATTTATAGCCCCAACCACCAAACTTGACCGTTGGTGGAGGCTGTCTGTCGATGGCGCACCGGACAGTCCGGTGCACACCGGACATGTCCGGTGCCCCAACCACGTCACCAGTGCCGTTGGAATCTGACCGTTGGAGTTCTGACTTCTGGGCCCGCCTCGATGTCCGGTGGCGCACCGGACATGAACTGTTCAGTGTCCGGTGCGCCGGTATGGGCGCGCCTGCCTTCTGCGCGCGCTGCGTGCGCATTTAATGCGTTGCAGGTAGCCGTTGGCGCGAAGGAGTCGTTGCTCCGAGGATGCACCGGACAGTCCGGTGCACACCGGACATGTCCTGTGAATTATAGCGGAGCATCCTCCGCGAAATCCCGAGGCTGGCGAGTTCTAGAGCCGCGTCCCGTTGGAGCACCGGACACTGTCCGGTGTGCACCGGACAGTCCGGTGAATTATAGCACGCTGGCTCTAGATTTTCTCGAAGGTGACGAGTTGGAGTTGGAGTTGGAGTCCTCTGGTGCACCGGACACTGTCCGGTGGTGCACCGGACACTGTCCGGTGGCACACCGGACAGTCCGGTGCGCCAGACCAGAGGAGCCTTCGGTTGCTTCTTTGCTCTTTTGTTGAACTCAATACTTGGTCTTTTTATTGGCTAAGTGTGAACCTTTTGCACCTGTATAACTTATACACTAGAACAAACTAGTTAGTCCAAAGATTTGTGTTGGGCAATTCAACCACCAAAATTATATAGGAACTAGGTGTAAGCCTAATTCTTTTTCACCACCAAACTCTATTAACTCTTGGGAAGAATTAGAGCAGAAATTTCATGAACACTTCTTCTCAGGAGAACGTGGGTTAGAATTGGCTGACTTAGCTTCAGTCCGACAGGGGCCTGAAGAATCGGTTAATGACTATATCCGGAGATTCCGGGACACTAGAAACCAATGCTTTCAGATCCATGTCGCAGAAAAACAACTAACAGGGCTGGATTTCAATGGGTTGCGACCCTACTTAAAAGAAAAATTAGATGGCACTCAATTCTTTTCGCTAGTGCACTTGCACCAGCGGGCTATGACCTGTGAAAGTCGAAGTAAGGAAACATCAAAATCGGCTAGTCATAAGATGCATCTAGTGGGATACGATAATTCGGACGATGAATCCACAGATGTTTACACCGCCGAATTGGTTTGGCTAGGACAGGCTAAACCTTCAGCGTGTTCTGCTTTACAGTCGATTCGAAAGAATCGACAAGAAGAAGTTAAGTTTACTTTTAATGTTGCCAAATGCGATAAAATATTTGACGAGTTACTGAAAAACGACAACATTAAATTAACTCATACTATTCCTCCTCCTGATGAATTAAAGAGGTGTGCTTATTGTAAGTGGCATAATTCCTTTTCTCATGCCACCAATGATTGTAATGTTTTTCGTCGACAGATACAATCGGCCATAAATGAGGGTCGATTGGCTTTTCAGGAGATGCAAGTAGACACACAACCCTTTCCTGTTAATACAATAGAACTCACATGCAAAAAGGTCTTGGTTCGGCCCGAAATGGCCGATAAAGGCAAAGGCAAGGGCATCGTCATTGGCGATCCTCGCATGACAGATTTATCACAAAAGGAGATTGCTCGAAAGGCTTCGGACGAGAAGGCTAAAAAGTCCAAAGACGCCGGGGGGGCAGGCACAGTTAATGAACCAAACACATCAGCCTAGCCCGAGCATCGTAGATGGTTCGGCACTTACGTGCGGACAATCTGGTGCTCAGACAAACGGTCCAGCTAACTCAGCCGGACAGTCCACCTATGACCAAAGGCGTCAACCTCTACACGAAGCAAGGAATAAGACGCAAGGTCGAAGCACATATAGTCGGCTGATCAAAGCCGACCCTACTTTTGATCAGTTGCTCTCCAAAAATGCTAGCAAAAAGACCGTTCCACGTGATCGGTCAACAAAGAAACCCCGGTCACCTACTAAAACGAAACGGCCGAACAAAACGGCCCAAAAGGCGACGCGACAAGCATCGTCTGTTCATCCTATGAGACCAGGGTACTTTCTACCCGTTTATTCATCGTCGGTATATTGTCCTACCCAAATGTGGAATAGCATGACGATGAATCCATGGTGCATGTATAGTCCCTTTGTCTATCCAGGCTGGGGGCACCTCCATTCTATTCATTTTGATCCATTGATCAAATGGTCATGGCCGAGAAAGATACAATCCAAAACGTCTTTTATACATTGGTGCTTTATTGAATGATCTCTATTTTGAAAAGCCGATGACTTACATCAGGTTTAGTTCATATGCTTTTGGTTTGTCAAACTGCACCAAGAGGCAGGGGGGCATATGTTGAAGGCTAAAATGAGCCTGGCGGACGGTCCGGCCCTGAGGCCGGACGGTCCGCGGTCCGGACTGTCCGCGGTGGTGGCGCGGACGGTCCGCACGCGCGCAGAGTCAGTTAGGGTTCCTAGTTTCTCGCGGGATTTGTTACCTAAAACCGCGGGATTAACTCGGGAAACAGTTGGAAACGGATCCAGACCTCCCCCTTTATATAGATGAAGGGCTACGACCGATTAAACCCCCAACAATCGATCAAATCCAGTCTATTACTCGTTTTTTACCTTATGCATTAGGAGTAGTTCTAGTCTAGTTCTAGTTTAGCCCCAGTTTAGCCTCTCGATCCCCAAATTCTCCGCCTCTCCTCGACTCTACGTCGATTAGAGGAGTCTAGGTCGGCATGCCCGAGCCTAGACAACTCCTAGGATCTCTCCTCCCCGACGGGGTCCCTCCCGGGAGCGAGATCCAGGCGCTGCCGGCGATCCTCCGCCGCCCCTGCGCACGCGCGGACCGTCCGGCCGTCAGGCAGGGAACTCGTGCTCCTGTACCAGGTCGCGGACCGTCCGGCCCTGTGTCGCGGACCGTCCGCGCCTGACCAGAGAGCACCTCCTCCTCACGCCAGGTCGCGGACCGTCCGATCCTGTGCCGCGGACCGTCCGCGCCTGGTCAGAGAGCACCGTCGCCGGTTCTTTTGAAGTGATTGACGCCTCCAAAAAGGTGTCAACATACTTTTTAAAAAGTATGTTGACGCTTTTTCGGAGCGCCAAATACTCAAGAAGAACCAGCGGCGGTGCTCTCTGGTCAGGCGCGGACGGTCCGCGGCCTGGGGCCGGACGGTCCGCGACCTGGCGCAAGGGCTAGGGTTTCCTGCCTGACGGCCGGACGGTCCGCGCCCTGGGGCCGGACGGTCCGCGCGTGCGCAGGGGCAGCGGAAGATCGCCGGCGGCGCCTGGATCTCGCTCCCGGGAGGGACCCCGTCGGGGAGGAGAGATCCTAGGGGTTGTCTAGGCTCGGGCCGGCCGACCTAGACTCCTCTAATCGGCGTAGAGTCAAAGAGAGGCGAAGAATTTGGGGATCGAGAGGCTAAACTAGAACTAGACTAGAACTACTCCTAATTGTACTGGAAATAAATGCGAATAGAAGTTGTATTGATTCGATTGTTGATCACAAATCGGTCGTATACCTCTCTATTTATAGAGGAGGGGGCTGGACCCTTTACAAACTAATTTCCGAGCTTATCCCATGATTTTAGCTAACAACCGTAGCACAAAAATCGGAACCCTAATCTGTTCTGCGCACGCGCGGACCGTCCGGCCCACAGGCGCGGACCGTCCGGCCTCAGGGCCGGACCGTCCGCGCGCTCAAATTGGTGCTCAACATATGCCCCCCTGCCTTTTGGTGGAGCTGAGCGAACCAAAAGCAACTAACTCGATGTTATCACATCGGTTTTCTTAGGCATCTTGCCACTTACTAGGATGGTACGCAGTGGTCTTGGTCTCGGACGTGACCCCTTTAGCTTTGATCGAACTGTCGGTCCCAACATCGTCGAGCGTCATACTGATCCTGACCAATCTGTCACCTAGCTTTTCCTAATTTTCCAAGTGTTCTGGTGTAGCTTCATAGTCGACCAGGTCTTCTCCTTGCAGGTCATCTTCCTCCATGGGTGTTGGCACGTCGTTGCAGGTGTCATGATTTATTGCGGATGAGTCGGCCTCAGGGGTCGGACGGTCCGTGCCCTGTACGGTTGGTCCGGTCTTTATAGCCGGACTGTCTGCTATACCTGCAAAGAGCTGCACAGTTGCTGTTTTATTTTCTGTCTTTATGGTCGTTTGATTTTCCTCAACGGCCTTTGGTCTCCATCTCTTTTGTGGTGGCGGATACTGCGGATGTGTGTCATTGAATATTTTTTCCGCCTCCTTCTCCTGATTCTCCTTTGCTCTAAGGCGCTGTAATTTTTGCTTTTGCGATCGTGTCAATCCCGATGGGCACCATCGGGGCATGGAGTATTTTGGATCGACTATTTTATTGACAGTCGTACTTTCTTTTTTGTTTGTGTTGGCCGATTCACCAAAAATCATCGGCCCTTCGTTATTTTGTTGTACGACGACATCTGTCGTTCCTATTTTAATGACGTCTCCCTTTTTCTTACTGTTGGAGGTTGTAGCTGTATGCCCCCTGCCGGATTAGTCAGCCTTTGGGGCCGAATTGTTCGACAATCTTGCTAGGCCTGTGCTCGTGGACCAGATTGAGGGGCTCTCAATCGGTCTTGTACTGGAGGTGTCAACCTATTGAATACAGATGTTTGGGGTGCCCCCCAAGCGGGGTACTGTGGCATCCCAAATGGGTATGGTGGCATGCCCCACATTTGATTTGGGACGTATGGTGGAGGTATGTATGTGTATGAATATGGCATAGGTGGATATGGTGGTGGAGGTGTCCATGCAGGTACGTTAGGTCTTAATCGAACATTATGACCTCCCGTCCTTTCCGATTGGTGTGGTGGTCCAATAGGCCTAACCTGCCGTCGTACCTGGGTGGGTAAGCGAGGTCCCTTTGGTGGCCGGTCGCTGGGGCCAGCCTTCTTTTTCACATATTTAGACAATAATTGATCAAGGTCGGGCTAGATTTTACCAACCGACCAGTTGCCTTGAACGTGTTAGTTTTCCACGTACCTTTTTCTGGTCATCGTGATTTGAAGGTACATGGTCGCCGTGGCTCTTCGACGTTGCCGGACCGTCCGCCGGAACGCTTCGGACCGTCCGGTGATGTTACGGACCGTCCGCGCCTAGACACCGGACCGTCCGTGATGCGTAGTATGGGTTCTTGCGCATATCCCCTTGTCTGTGCTTGCCCCCAGTGCTGGAGTTTGTGATGGTTACCTTCAGTGTCTCCCCTCCATCAGGAGTCTTCTCGGCCATCACTTTCCTACAAGAAATTTTGTTGTTTCCATCGGCCTCCCGTGCGTTGCCGATGATGACTTCTTTGTCTTTGCCCTTATCGGCCGTGTTGGGCTGAATTAGGACCTTTTTGCCATTAAAGTCGATCACATTCATTGGGAAGGGCTCCGTGTCCTCCTGAAATTTCAATCGTCCCTCGTTAATGGCCGATTGGATTTGTCGTCGGAACACATTACAATCATTAGTGGCATGGGAAAATGAGTTGTGCCACTTGCAGAATGCGCGACGCTTTAGTTTGTCGGCAGGTGGAACGATATAATCAATTTTAATGTTACCATTTTTTAGTAATTCATCGAATATCTTATCACATTTGCCGACATTAAATGTAAACTTAACCTCCTCCTGCTGTTCATTCTGAACTGACTGCAAGGAGGAGCAAGCCGAAGATTTGGCCTGCTCGGGCCAAACTATTTCGGTAGTGTAAACTTTCTTTGGTTCATCGTCCGAACTACTTTGATTGTGTTCTACTATATGGACATTATGATGAACTGTTTTGACTAGTTCTTTGCTTCGGCTTTCACAAGCCGAAGCTCTCTGATGTAATTGTGCTAGAGTAAAGAACTGGATGCCTTCTAATCTCTCTTTTAAATAATAGCGCAATCCATCAAAGGCTATTTCCGCCAGTTGTTTATCTGTTAAATGAATTTGAAAGCATCGGTTTCTCGTATCCCGGAATCTCCGGATATAATTACTAACTGATTCATCCTTTTCTTGTCGTAGAGCCACTAAGTCTACTAAATCTAGCTCATAATCGCCAGAGAAGAAATGTTCATGAAATTTTTGTTCTAAATCTCCCCACGACAAAATGGAATTAGGAGGGAGCGTGGCATACCATGTGAATGCAGTCCCTGTTAAAGATAATGAAAATAAACGCACACGGAATGCTTCGATGTCGGTCAATTCTCCTAACTGTGCTAAGAACTGGTCTATGTGCTCACGCGTGCTCTTTTCTTGGTCACCCGAAAACTTTACGAATTCGGGTATTTTGGTCCCCTGTGGGTATGGGAGTCGGTCAAACTTGCTATCATAAGGTCTCCGATATGACTGCCCCTCGGGGACTATACTAACTCCGAGCTTATCTCGGAACGCCCCAGCTATTTCCTCCCTTACTATATCGATGGCAGCCGGTGGGAGACCACCGGCTCTTTGATCCAATATGGGTGAGTTTGTTTGGATGTTGGTGTGTTGTTTTCCTCCCCATTGGTTTGGGTTTTGCGACGCGTTAATGCATGCCCTATGAGGCTCATAGGACTGGCCATTCCTTTCTGGCCTTCTAGGGGCCGGAAAGTTCTCACTCTCACAGGTTTGATAGATTATATTATGATGCTGTTGTGTCGTATGGTGAGATGGGGAGTCTAGCTGGGACGGATACGGAGTGAGATATCCATCCTCCTTAAAAAACACTGTGCCGGACCGTCCGGTTAAATACGCGGACCGTCCGACATTATATTCGGGATGTCTGGCGTCATACGCAGACGGTCTGAATGGGTTATCTAGGGTTCGTATGGCATGTGGCGGCTTGGGTGCAGGTCTCGGTAATTCGCTTCTAAAAATAGGATCAGCCGTCGCTGGCCCGGACGGTCCGCGCCCATGTGCAGACGGTCCGGACATGCGCAGATCAGCAAATTTATCGTCGATGTGCGTGGGAGGCTGTCGTTGCCTAGGGTACATGTCCATCGGCATCCCATAAAGGGGTTGTGACTGGTCGTGCCAACCTGTAGCCGATGAATTATGTGTGTATTTCCTCCATTCAACCTCGTGCGAAGAAAGATTTGCCGTAGTAGACTTATCAAGCGCACGCACTAGATGTTTATGATCATTTTGTATATCCCCTACGATACGCTGCAACTGTTCTCGTTGTTCGTCTATGTAAGCTTTAAGAGATTGGAGTTCGTTGGTGCTACTTACATTGGGGATATCTGGTGTGGGTCGGAACGAAGCCGGATCCGTCGCCCGATGTCGGACGACCTTGTTGTTCCTGTCCACTTTGAAGTTGGTCAAGAACTTTGCTTTTGCTTCTTGGATCAGCTGCTCCTGGCGCTCCTCGAACAGGAGCTGTTCTTCCGCCGGCAAGGTCTCCCATGTCGGTGTGATGATATTGCTGGTGGAAACCTCAGAGCTATCTTTTGAACCGGCCATTGAGGGCCGATTTGATAGATCTATATGTGTTGTCCCCAGCGGAGTCGCCAAAAAGTATGTTGACGCTTTTTCGGAGCACTAAATACTCAAGAAGAACCAGTGGTGGTGCTCTCTGGTCAGGCGCAGACGGTCCGCGGCCTGGGGCCAGACGGTCCGCGACCTGGCGCAGGGGCTAGGGTTTCCTGCCTGACGGCCGGACGGTCCGCGCCCTGGGGCCGGACGGTCCGCGCGTGCGCAGGGGCGGCGGAAGATCGCCGGCGGCGCCTGGATCTCGCTCCCAGGAGGGACCCCGTCGGGGAGGAGAGATCCTATGAGTTGTCTAGGCTCGGGCCGGCCGACCTAGACTCCTCTAATCGGCGTAGAGTCGAAGAGAGGCGAAGAATTTGGGGATCGAGAGGCTAAACTAGAACTAGACTAGAACTACTCCTAATTGTACTGGAAATAAATGCGAATAGAAGTTGTATTGATTCGATTGTTGATCACAAATCGGCCGTATACCTCTCTATTTATAGAGGAGGGGGGCTGGACCCTTTACAAACTAATTTCCGAGCTTATCCCATGATTTTAGCTAACAACCGTAGCACAAAACTCGGAACCCTAATCTGTTCTGCACACGCGCGGACCGTCCGGCCCACAGGCGCGGACCGTCCGGCCTCAGGGCCGGACCGTCCGCGCGCTCAAATTGGTGCTCAACAATGATCATCCTATATGTTTCTGGTCTTCACCATTGGAATATTTATAGAGAACTCTGTTAAAGGCTATAGATAAGAGAATTTAGGATAGAGAAGCACCTTATAATCATCATCATTGTCTAAACCTGTTTCAAAAACTTTTTACAATAAACACATGAGATGCACCTATCATCAATAAGTATCATGAGTATCCATTACCTAAAAAATCAATAAGGATCATGAATACATCCAATAAAAAATGTATGTTGAATTGTTATTAGTTGCATCTTGTACTTTGTAATGAAAATTCTTGAAACGCGTTTATTGAGACATCATTTAGATTTTTTGGGATATTTTCCTAGGGTCAAATATTTTTTTGAAGCTTTTATAAGTATGTTCATGAGGTCTAATTTTTTTTTATTTTTTGTCTAGATTTATCTCTTTTTCTTAAAATTATATCTTAGAGACATATTCCGTGATTAAAAAAACATTATCATGTGTTCTCTTCGTTCTTTTTATTTATCGTGGTTTAGTATAAAAATGAACTAACGGACAACAAATAATTGATAACGAAGGTATGTTTCAACCAAAAGGAATAAAATCACCTGGGAAACTAAGCCGCATAGAAAGGTAATTTATAGAAAGGTTATTATTGTGAGTAAGATATCTAGTTTCAAAATTCAACGACCCACGAGGCCACGCAACGCAATTTTTTCCTTGGTCACCGAATACCTCTGCTGGGCTTTGTCTGTGTCTCAGCATGTCCGGTTCGACGACTCGTGCCAACGGCCGAACCAACTTAGCCACAGGCCACAACACAGCCCACAGCCCACATTGTGGAGGCAGCGGCGGAGCCTTCGCCGGAGGAACTGGGGCCACCGAGGTAGTTGGTGGTGGGAGCCTGGGAGGGCTTGCAAGGGGCGAAGGAGGTCGACGCAGTCTACAAGGTCGTCGGGGAGAGGGAGATCGACGTCCTCGCGGCCCGGTGTTGCCGCTGCCTGGTCGCCTCGTCGGTAGCACCAAGCGCCACCTAGGTGAGCTCGCGTCAGCCTCCCTTCGCCTCCTCCTGAGATCCTCTGTAGGCTTAGCTGGCTATTATGGAGGCAAAGTGTGATAGAAAGCTGGAATTGTTGTCAAGTGTTACAGCCAATTCAATTAGGACAAATATCTCATTCTGATGAGGCAGAGTGGCACATAAGCATCCAAAATCGTATTGACAGAAACATCTCGTGCGCGTATTGGATCTTTAGCTGTCCTGAGTACCTGTGAGTTGTGTCCTAGGACTATTTTGAGCCTTTTTAGATCCCTGTTGGCAAATTCTAGATTCAGGTGAGAAGTGGGGGTGCCATTTTGAGTCCAAAATGACTAGTTATTTGCGACCTTCAGTACCATCTTGATTATTTTGGCATGCAACTCCACGTACCACTAGCAGCATAAAGGTAATCTATCTGTCAGATAAGGCCAGGATCCCACAATTGACTAGATGTTGAGTTCAACTTTACCTTGATTCAACATGTTTTTATCAGTCATGGAAGGAGCCAATAACCAAGAAAGATGTGAATCTCTTGTTATCATCATTAATTATACTTTGGTATTTGGTAGTACCTTTTACTTGCAGTTGATGTAGTTCTGTGACTTACGAAATGTAATATGTATGCTACCTTGCTTCGGTAAATTGTTCTTGACTAAGACTTTGCCAAAATTCATGAAACAATATTCAAATTGTTGAATTGTAATAGTAACTAAGGTCTGAAGCTGCCCAGATATTAGGCTGGAAAGGGTATACTGCATCATAAAACCAGACCTCTTTCTCTTCCTACCTTCGTATAAGCTTATCACACTTATTTTACCTGTGAGCCATGGAGTGAATCAGGAGAAGCTACTTTTTTCAGCTCCTAGCCCTCAATTTCATTCTAGAGAATCACGTTACAGAACCAGCGTAGAATTACTTCTCTGGAAAAAAGTGTTTGGCAGAGCTTCTTGTGGATTCAGCCTGGAAGTTGCTCTAGGAGCTCTGCGCCTCTGCCAAGCATTTTGAAATTACATGTTGTGTGATGCTCTAATTTTTTTCTAGAGTACTTGTAATTTTCTAGCCATGGAAGTCTGTTTGATACTTTTGCTTAAACAATTACTGGCCTAGCACAATTAGCCTAATCTTTGACAGTTTGACTTAACTATACTGAATTTATGATGCAGTTATACTATAAAACCAAACTTGTTTGCGCCTTTGGAATGTGCACACCCATGGGAATTTTTCTTGATGGTCCACTGCTGACATGCACAGACATCTCTTCTACCTCTGCCAATTCAAAGGCCATGCTGTTATACCAGCAGTAGCTGCAACGATTCAACTAGTTGTGGCAAATTTCGGCACATCCCCAACACTCGAGATATCAAGAAAGCAAAGGTGTGCTAACCTTCAAAATGCATTGAGAATTTTGGACCTTGTACCATCCAAGCATCATCATGACCAAGAGGAAGTTCCGTCACATCACCGCCTTATCAATGGCTGTATGGGTGACATCTCGGGAGTCCAATCAAGACTGCACACTATGCGTAGGGGTAAAGAGAGCTTTGCTAACTCAAACTCAAATCAAGCACAGCCTAAACACGGTAACATTGTCTCAAATAATACCTCGGTTTGCCCCTCCATAACTAGACTCACAAAGGAAGACATGTTTATGCAAATTGTGGAGTTACATAGGAGGGGACAAATCAGTTCAGATGCATCCATTTTGGCATCTGCACTGAGTTACTGTGCTGATGAGAAAACTCTTACCACAGGTGTACAGTTCCATGCTCAACTAGTGAAAGTAGGATATGTCTCATCTATCCCCATTGGCAGCTCGCTGATCAGTTTTTATTCACGATGCAGCCAATTGGAAATTGCTCATCGGATTTTCCAAAATATGACAGCAAAAAGTACTGTGACATGGACAGCATTAATTTCTGGTTATGCCCAAGATAATCAGGTCGAACCATGTCTCCATTTATTTGCACTGATGAGGCAGTCTGTGTGCAAGCCAAATGACATCACATTTGCAACTATCTTGAGTGTCTGCACTAATCATGCATTTCTTGTACTTGGTAAAAGTGTGCAAGCCCTACAAATGAGAATGGGTTTTGGTTCCTATGTGCATGTGTCCAATGCATTGATATCAATGTATGCAAAATGCGGGAGCATTGGTGAAGCACGAGCTGTATTTGAGAGCATTACATGCAAAGACCTGGTCTCTTGGAACTCCTTGATCTTTGGATATTCACAGCATGGCCTTGCTGAGCATTGCCTATACTTGCTAAGAGAAATGGAAGGACATATAATACCGGATGCAATCTCCTTCCTAGGTGTGCTCTCATCATGCCGGCATGCATGCCTTGTGGCAGAGGGCCGACGCTGCTTCAGGGCAATGATTGAACATGGAGTAATACCAGAGATAGATCACTACTCATGTATGGTTGATCTTTTTGGCCGTGCAGGACTGCTTGATGAAGCATGGGATCTGATCCAGACGATGCCCATGCCTCCAAATGGTGTCATATGGGGCTCCCTGCTAGCTTCCTGTAGGCTGCATGGGAGCATTTCGATCGGCATACAAGCTGCAGAGCACCGTCTAAAGCTGGAACCAAGTTGTGCTGCAACTCATGTCCAGCTAGCGAATTTGTATGGGAGCATTGGGTGCTGGGATGATGTGGCAAGAGTGAGGAAAGTGATGAAGGAGAGAGGGCTGAAAACAAATATCGGGTGCAGTTGGATAGAAGTTGGCAATAAAGTTTATACATTTACAGCAGAAAACAGATCAAAGAACCAGGTAAACAATGTCCTAGTTGTTCTCGATTGCTTGCAGTCACATATGGATCACAAGTATGATATACTGATTGAGGGTCTGGATTGGGATGATCCTGAACATATAAAGTTGAGTTTAAACAATATATAAATTTGAAGATCATTGCCCGCCATGTTCAGCTTCATTTGAAGAGGCACTCAATAGGAATTGACATGTGTCATTCACACCTCAAATATCTTCAATCTCGATGTAACATGTAAGTTTAACACCTGTGTTTGAGCATTTGAAAAGATTTGGTTTGCTCAGTTTACTTTCATCTGAGCTACTGCTGATATCCATATTCATTTTGTACTAAATATATTTTTCACAATTGAAACCTCTGTATACAAGAATGCATGTTCAATCTCTTGAGTAATGTGCAGTTCTGCATGGAAGATGATGGGCAATAAACTGGGTTACTTTGATGCAATGGGTTGTGCGATGCTTTGCAAGGGAGCATCTTTTATTGTCTAGGTGGTTAGGATGCTTGCTATTCAATTCTTACCTAAGAGACCTGTCTATGAGTTCTGGCAAGGCGATGGCATTATGTTTTTTCTTGTGCATTTGTTTCGTCCAGCAGCGTATATATTTTATTGTGAATAGTTATTCCACATCAAGGATCCAGTAGTGTCCTTCATCGAATTTATACTTGCTAATCTGCTATCCATACTTCTAAGATGTTATCATTTAACTCTGAGTATTTCACTTGATTAGCTAATGGTGTAATGGACCGGGCATTGCAACGAGCACACAAGATATTTAGTGGTTCTCTCTCAAACAGCTATTAGTGTGGCTTACTTAATTTTTTATTGCACACAAGAATGCATGCTCGGCTCTCCTCACCAGGCAAGAATAGGCAAAGCAAGCAAAGCTACCTGTTTGGTTCTGTTTTGTCCTATCTCTCTTTTCCTCTTCCATTGCTTTGGTTGAACACCACCAAACAGAGCAAAGCAAATCTTGCTAGCTCGGGAGAGCGAATTTGACTCGCCCATGCAGATGCAACCAAGGAAAACCTTCCCGTGCAAAGCCAGTTTCAACTCTGCTGCGAAACAGGTATCCCAGTGGAGCGAGGCAAAACAGGAACTGGCAAGAGAACCAAGCAGCCCCTTAGTTGTTCTAGATCAACACATAAAATCTTGTGTTAGGGCAACTCTACCAGATTGATTAAAACCATTCCTGTTTCCCTATAACCAACAATAGAGAGGATCAGATGCACCCATTTCTAAGGCTACCCGCAGCGGCTGCCACGCGCCCGCCCCCTCCCCTTGCATGGCGGCTACAGGGGCGCGCGGCAGCCCGCAGCGCGCCCCCCTATGGCGCTCCCCACGCGGCCGTCCCCTTCTCTCTCCCTCCGGCTGTAGCGCTCGTCCGGCTCCTCCCCTTCCACTATAGCTGTGGGCCCGCCTCCAATTATTAGTAGAAGAAAAATTGATAGTGGATGAAAAGTAGGTATATGAAATTATATTTTATGGTTGTAGAAGTGATATAAGGGAGAAATTTAGGGGGAACCGCTGCGGATAGCCTAATCCCCTTCACCGAAAATTTCTCGGCTCCTCAAAATCTCCCCTCTCTTTCCCTCAAATAAAAGGGATCAGGCAGCAATTTTTCTCAATCCTCTTCTTACTCCTCTCACTGATATCTGGGCCCCACGCTGACACTGCATCTCCGCAAAGACCAGGCAAGCTGGCGTGCGGGCTGTCACGCCGTGCAGAGTCCTGCGCCACCCAGCCTTGGGCAAGTTGCCACCACATGCCCCATGCCGCACTGCTCCCTGCACCGGGTAAGCTGTATCCGCAGGCCGCAGCAAGAGGAGAAGAGGGAATCTGGAGAAGAGATATACACGTGTGTACACCACGTATAAAATGGATGAGTGTTTCTCAATCTGCTAGAGCACATATCCCCTATACATTTTAATTCAGTTTTCTCAATCCGCTATATACATGATTTTAAGGGAAAGAGGGAAACAAAACACTGTGCATGTATGCACTTTCAACTGAATTTTTGGCTTGCTGTATGGTATATGACTAGCTCACTGTAAGGAGACAGCAGCAGTCCTGAATATATTGCTGGGTCACTTGATTTTGTACAGTCAGTAGATGAGAATTGGCAAGTAAGAGAGTGCGGCCTTGCTGACCTTTTCTATTCGGTACTGTCAGAACTCAGAAGTCCTTTTTGAATATTAATATGGATGTAAAAACACAATGTTTCAGAAAAAAAATGGAGTATAAAGACCTACTCAACCTTTATGGCTTATTATCTGCATTATCTATTGAAATTGACAACTCTTTTCTCTGTTTTGTAGTAACTATATAGGTTTTCCTAACTTTTTGTGAAATACTCCCTCCGTTCATAAATATATGACACCGTTGACTTTTTTAAAAAAACTTTGACTACTCGTCTTATTCAAAATAATAATGACTTATCATTTATTTTTTGTGATTTGTTTTATCGCGAAAAGGCATCTAGCTGAGTCGGTTAGGTGGTCTGAGTAGCACTCCTCAGGTCCTGGGTTCGACTCCCCGTGGTAGCGAATTTTAGGCTGTGGTTAAAAAAAATCTCCTCGTCTGTCCCATGCCAAAGCACAGGTCTAAGGCTCAGCCCCGGTCGTGGTCGTTCTCACATGGGCTTCGATGCCGCTGTGTATGGGTGGGGCAGGGGTTCGGGGGTTTTCTTGACCTGTGTGAGAAGGTCTTCTTCTTAATACAATACCCGGGGCTGTCTTACCCCTCGCAGGTCAAGTTTTGATTTGTTTTATCACTTAAGGTAGTTTATGCTTGACTTAAAATTTTACATTTTTGAAGAAATTTTATGAATAAGGTGAGTGGTCAAAATTTTGGAAAAAAGTCGACGGTGTCATATATTTGTGAACGGAGGTAGTATAAGCTTTACATATGAATTTATCGATGCGCCCTTTTCTCTTTCTTCCCTCACTGACCAACTTATCCTATATTCTCTATCATTTAGTAGGTAAGCAAAGATATCAAGGTCATTTTATCTCATCGTTTTGGTTTTCACCTTGTTAATCTTTGTGGCTATGTTGCACAAGAATGCAGGCAAGGTAGAAATGGCCAGATGCATTCCTGTAACTATGTATGTAGGTTTTTCTTGAGTTTTTTTTCCCGATTGGGTAATCTGGATGCACCACTGATCAGTAGTCAACCTTTTGTTTTGTTTTTATTTATTTCTCTGGTTTGAAGGACAGACCTGGTGTAGTGGTGAGAGTTGTCTCACTGAGTCACCAAGTTGTGGGTTCGAAGCAATATCTTTGCATTTACATTTTATAGAGGGAAGACTTGCCTCGGTTTATCCCTTCTCCAGATCCTACTCATGTGGGAGCCTCTGGCCTAGGTCTGCCCCCTCCCCCCTTTATATTTCTTTCCCTGGTTTGCTTTAATCACGTTTTGTTGAATGAATGCTATCTCTCCTGCTGACTAAGTTAGGATAAGGTATTAAACCCTGCTTGTAACTTAAGAGTGACTAGATAGATCTAAGGTTCCAAAGCAGAAAGTGATGGGTTGAGATAAGCTTAACTATGTGTAGCCTGGAACAATCATATTACTGATTACTCACACATAGATGTCTACAACTTCACACTGTAGATGCACTAGGCAAATGGTTCGATCAAGGCGTTCGTTG
The DNA here is from genome assembly GCF_902167145.1 of Zea mays. Taxonomy (NCBI): domain Eukaryota; kingdom Viridiplantae; phylum Streptophyta; class Magnoliopsida; order Poales; family Poaceae; genus Zea; species Zea mays. The sequence goes on from NC_050105.1 coordinate 118,011,911, forward strand.
TGCATATCCGAAATAGGAACAATTTTATATTTTTCACATTTTACAGAGTTCATATGCTTGTGTTGATCTTTGCACATGAGCATACAACTAGAAATCAAGAGTAATGCATCATGACTGATAAGAGGCTATATGTTTGTCAGAGAACTGTTGTGACTTGTGACAACCATTGATTCAAATTGAAATAAAGTGCTTCACCATGTTATTTAATCCTCATCAAAGCAACCATAGGTTTTAAGTGATTAAGTCCACTTGTCTAAAGAAAAGTGCTTTCTTCAATTTCATTTTTAATGGGGGTACTGTGGTTATATGTTAAATCATATTAACAAATTAGCTCCATAGTCCCTGGGAACGTGAAACCATGCCAGATTCCTTGTCCAAAAATGTTTTTCCTGTTCGAAGAACACAGAAGCAATCTCGTCCCCACCGTGTGGCCTGTCAAAACCTTCCTGGGAACTTGGTGACTGTGATCAATCCGTTCCATGCTACACCAGCAAATGAGTTCTCAATATGTAATTGACTTTGCTATCGGCTGAGCTTGTGTATGTAGGCATCATATTAAAAAAGCTTTCAGCTTTTTTTTTAGGAAACAACACTCAATAGTTTATATAATGCTCCAGAGATAACATGTTTAACATATCTTTTGTGTGCCTAAATTGCTTTTTGTCGACTAACCACTCATTCAAGGGGTGCTCCACCTACTAGGATGTTGTTGATAGCCCAATCAGTTTTAAGCTGACAAATCAGACTCCAATTTCGCTAGATGGCTATGGTTCACACAAAGTGGACAGGATCAATTCAGAGCAATAAAAGGATAAACATATGCTCTGTGAGTGTGCAACGAATATAGAGCTGCTCCATTTCCTTTTTGTTTATGCCTAGATGATTCCTTTTACTTTTTTTTAGTATTAGCTGCAGTCTTATCTTTCTTGTAGCTATAGTTTAAATAATGCCGCTGTGGGCTTTGGCTATATATTTTATTCCAAGTTGCCATCGATCAGTTTACACATGGATCGAGTTAATTCAAAACGATCGACTTATTCAGCATGTTCTTTTTCTGCAGTTAGGAGTCTTGTTTGCATAAAGTAAAGAGGAATCGCACCGAGGGATAGGTATTTATTTCCCTTTTACTTGGCTCGATAAGTATGACTGCATAGGTGCATATTATAGAGATAAATTTATTGCCAAAAAAGTGAACAACATTTGGTGCCACATCATTTCACTTTGCAGGCATTGTGAGTATGACGTGTGCTTTGCATGGGCCAGCACCTGACTCAGTTCCTGTGAAATCATGAATCCACCAACGGAGGTCAAATACCTGACTGCAGCCAGCCAGAATGTTTACAGCCACACATGATGATCCTATAGCTGGCTAGAAGAAGAAGAAATATTTACAGCCATCCAGCATAACCTTAGAGCTGGTTTGAAGAGGATGCAACCGGTGCAGCTGCACAAATGGTCAGTATATGTTTATCCTTTTTAAAAAATCGCCATTCTTATTTTCTCAGACAAATCTGAGTTCTAGTCTCCACGCTTTGCATATGTACTTCTTATACATTATTATCAGGCAGACAAGAGATTGTGCTGTGTGTGGCCCTCTGATTCCCAAAAAAAAACACCACTGAGATGCAGTCCACTTGCCACAAGCAAAGAAGCTTCCATTTGTGCACATTCCAACCTTTGCCAAATGCTTTTTGTCTCAATTGGCTGGCAGAGACGAAAGGGACAAGGGCGAAAGAGGCAGCATATCATATTACCAAATAAAATAATCCGCGTACTGTATTATTGCAGCCTCAAAGAGCCTATAAATACTTGAGCACAGACCAGTTTATGGTTCTACATGAGGCAGACTAAAAACAAGAACATACCTACGCAACTAGCAGAGCTTACAGATTTGCACCCACAGGACTCTGAATAAAGCTGGGGCTTTTTGCAGCACAAGGACATGGAGTACCCAAGAAGGACACTGCTGCACACCCCTTTCTCCGGGCATCCCTCTGGTCCAAGCCAGCCAATAGATGGAGCCACGGCCACAGACGGAAGCAACTTCGACGCGAACGTGGTCATGATCCTGGCTGTCCTCCTGTGCGCGCTGATCTGCGCTCTCGGGCTCAACTCCATCGTCCGGTGCGCGCTGCGGTGCTCGAGCCGGGTGGTGGTGGGTCCTGAACCGAACCAGGTGACGCGGCTTGTCCAGAGCGGGCTGAGGAGGAAGGCGCTCCGAGCCATGCCGGTCCTGGTCTACTCGCCTGGGCTGAGGATCAATGCTGCCAACCCGACATGCGCGATCTGCCTCTCGGACTTCGAGGCAGGGGAGCATGTCAGGGTCCTCCCCAAATGCAACCACGGCTTCCATGTCAGGTGCATCGACCGGTGGCTGCTGGCGCGGTCGACGTGCCCGACGTGCCGGCAGTCCCTGTTCGGAGTGCCGCAGAAGGCCTCCGGCTGCTCCGAGGCGAGCCGGGCTGCCGAGCCAGAGCCTGCGCCTGCGCCTGCGCCTGCTCGCTCTGTCCTTGTGCCGCTCAGACCTGAAGGTTTGGTCACTCATTATGATTTTTAGAATGTTCGGTTGCTTCTTAGTCGTTGCATAAATGATGAGAGGGAGGCTGAGAAAAAGTAGAAACAAAAACTGTGAGCATTAGATCTTACTGCCAATCTGGTTTGTACATTGTTGGTTGCTAGAGAAAAAAAAGATGTGAAGGTTTTCTAGTTTTTTTTTTACTTGCTGTGTCAGTGCCAATTGTTGCTGGGGAATGTGCCATGGAAAATACCAGCTGGTGCTATCTGCTATGGGTTCCTTTTCTGAATCACCATTCAATGTTGGTTTTGTAAAAAGAAGAAGAAGAAGAGGGACATGATTGGCCGGTCTGATCATATGGCTGGGAGTGCAGAGTGCTGCGCCACCACTATGGTGACTGGAGATCAGGCTTTAGCTGCTAAGCTTCTTCGGGGCTTCAGATTTCAGTGGGAGCAGCATATTCTATGCCATTATGGAGAGGTCCGGGGCTCAGGGCCTGTGATATTCTATGCTTTTGCTTCGAGGCCATGGTTTTAGGCTTTTTATCAGTGGTGTATGCACCCGCAGGTGGGCCCACACCCAGCTATTGATGTGCATTGGCTAGTTAGTAGTGTTTCTTATGTTTCGTTCGTGCCATCCGTGTGAATTGATTGATTGATTTGCTGCCAGCAGAAGGACGGATTGGCCAGTGATAAAGCTTGGGCGCTGTGTCAAATTGCTATTGCTCGTGATAATTTTCTCCTGTTTGCTTAGGCGATGTGGCTCTCGTATCAGCTGCTTTAGAGAATCGACAAGAACGTTGGTTTGTGCTCGCTGAGAGAGAAGTGCCTGGATGCCCACTCATAAGCTTTTTGATGAAATCACGTACTATCCTGCCTGCCAATTTGTGGCCCGATGTTGGCCATCTCCAGCTACCACAAAACAAACAAAAAATCTAAAAATCTCGGTTGGACCTGAGAAATGATCTCTATATTCCGAGTTATAATTCTAGATTGTAAGCTGCTTTGGCTTTTCTAGGTATCTAGCATATGTTGTATAGATACATTGTCTAGATACATGATGAAATCTATATACTCCCTCTGTCCCTTTTAGACTCTCCAACCGGTTCTCTAAAACCTCGTCTGCCTTAAATTTTAGAGAAGATTCTTGTCCTCTACGCTTACAGTAACATCCTCTAAACGACCCTATAAATATAGAGGATGTTGTTAGATCCTCTATATATAGAGAGTTTCTCTCTCTTCTCATCTATTCACTTTAATACTTTAAATAATAGATTTAGCAAAACTAAAATATGTATAATACATCTGAGAGCATGACAAATACGTACATACAAAAATTAAAAGTATAATATTTTTATAATATATGTAATTATGTATAGATAACGAGATATAAAGAACATTGTTAGAGAGAGAAGATATAGAGGAGATGATCTTTTAGAGCAGACTGTAAATGACATATATAGGGGATGAATATAGAGAATGTTGCTGCAAACAGTCTTAGCCCTATATTTTGTGTGCCTATATTCAAATGGATGACAATGTATCTATATAAAATATTATAGGAATCCAACAACACTATATAACGAATATTTTGGGACAGGGATATTAAAAAGGTTTAAACCACTTATAATTTTAATTAATCGAGGGGGAGTAGCTGAAAGATGATATGTAGACATTTTCGCGACAAAATTCATTCATACAACAACATTTTTTATTGTCAGCCCACGACTCCTCCGAGCTTCACCTTTGTTTATTGAACAGGAAAAAAATCAGCTTAATGCATTGTTTGGGATAGCTTCATCTCTAAAAAATTTGGTGGAGTAGATCGTTAAATGCTTCAGAAAATCATAAAATTGGAGTTGTAAGCCTTTAAAAGACATTTAGATAACTAATTTCGTTTATTATTTAGACTAATATATATATATATATATAATTATTTAAATTCATGTTATAAACTACAGCTTCACAATGAAGCTGGAACCTCATGTACCCACAGCTATGTATCCACAGATTTATGGAGCAGAAATATCAAGTTCCAAAAAAACATCAAATGTTTTAGTGTTAGTTAGAGCTCTTTTCAAACGAGACTATTTTGGACAAGATAAAAGAATGCAAATCGCCATATCCAATCCCCAATGATGCTTCCGTGCCGCATTTTTCATCCGCGAACTCAAAGGCATGGCAAGGTCAGATCATGCGGAAAGATGAGCTGATGAGTATGTAGTAGTAGGTAAGTGGAAGTTCAAGAGTTGTATATATCATGGCAGGCACCAGATGACTGATTTAACATCGACGTCTCCCGATCCTTGATCCAAGTGGTCGGTTTCCATGTCCACCACGGCATGCCACGCCCACATTGTAGCCGTCTCCAAACTCAAGTATGGCCACTCGTTTTAAATTTGCTCATCATATATTATGGGTGTGTTCGACACCACTTAAAATTAAATTCTTGATGAAAGAAATCGAAAATCCTAGATGAGAATAATCGAGTATCCTCCATTTGGTTGGGGAGGAAGGTGAGGTTTCTATACTTGGTTGGGAGCGAATGGGGCGAATGGATCAAACAGAGCGATTGGAGCGTGAGCGACTCTGAATCAGGAATATTATCATCAAGTTTGGGACGAGATTGCTCCAAAAAAACTGGTGGAATCTCACCATTCCACTTCTCTCTTTCTTGTTGTGGTGGACTTAAACATAAAATTGAACGATTCCACTTCACTCTCATAATCTGGAATAGAGTTGCTCTCCTCTCGAAATTTATAATGGAACCGCTCTGCTCTCGTGGCTCCAACCAATCAAACCCGAGAATCAAGCGGCGAAATGAATCATAAATTGAACTAGGAGCCGAGAATCATGTACCACGAGGCTTGAGTCGTGTTTTGCTCTCTGCAAGTGGTTTTTCCTCTAGTGCTGAAAGTCGCCTAAAGGGGTGAATAGACGAAACCTGAAAAATATAAACTTTGAACTCGCACTTCACCCGGAGTAGGTTTAGAAATAAATAATCTTGAATTCGGAGTGCGGAAGATAGTTCCTCTTGCTATGAGTTGCTCAATCAATGCGGATAACTTTGGGAGCCAACTCAAAACAATATGAGCAAGGCAACTTTAGAGAGAGGAGAGGGGAGAAACAAATCGAGTGAAGATCAACACAAATGAACACGGTGATTTATTTCCCGAGATTCGGTTCCAAGGAACCTACTCCCCGTTGAGAAGGCCACAAAGGTCGGATCTATTACAACCCTTTCCCTCTCTCAATCTGTCACTTAGATCGGTCGAGTGCTTCTTCTTAATCACACGGGTCACTAAGACCCCGCAAGGATCACCACACAATTAGGTGTCTCTTGTTAGCTTCACAAAGCACTTAGAAGATTAGAGTGAGAAGAAGAAAGCAATCCAAGCAACAAAAGAGACACAAAACACCCTCTCTCAAGTCACTAAGCACTTGATTTAATTTTAGAACTTGGAGAGGATTTGATCCTTTGATTGTGTCTTGAAGTGTATGTCTTTGCTCTAGTATTGAATGTGAAGGTTAGAAAGTTTGGATGGCTTGGATGGAGATGGTTGAGGGGTATTTATAGCCTCCAACCACTTCTTAGCCATTGGCTGGCTTTGCTGTCGATGGACACACCGGACAGTCCGGTGGTGCGCCGGACACATCACTGTTCACTGTCCCGTGTGTGCCACATCAGCCGGCCGTTGGGGTTTGGAGCTGTTGACCGTTGAACTCTTCTATCTTCTTGCGGCACTGGATAGTCCAGTGCGTTCTGACTTTACAGACTGGCTCTGACTTCTGACGGTCAGACTTTACTGCAGTCGACCGTTGGCGAAGTTGACCGTTGCTCCATTGGCTCACCGGACAGTCCGGTGGTGCACCGGACAGTCCGGTGCATTCTGACTTTGCAGACTGGCTCTAATTTCTGACGGTCAGACTGTACTGCAGTCGACCGTTGACGAAGTTGACCGTTGCTCCGATCGCTCACCGGACAGTCTGGTGGTGCACTGGACAGTTCGGTGAATTTTAGTGGAGTGGCTCTAAGAAAACCCGAGAGCGGCCAGTTCGCGAGGTGCTTCGGCTTGGACACCGAGCAGTGTCCGACTGCACCTTAACTTGTATGCTCTAAACTTTGTAGAATTCCCTAACTAATTTTCTTTGTATGTTGATGTGTACTTTATGCACCTGATAAAAATATTCACTAGACAAACTAGTTAGCCCATATGGTTTGTGATGGACGTCAAACACCAAAATCGATTACTGGAAATGTTGAGGCCATTTTCCTTTCAATCTCCCCCTTTTTGGTGATTGATGCCAACACAAACCAAAGCAAATACAAAGTGTAGAAATGTAACTAGTTTGTAATTTGTCAGATGTACATGAGTTACTTTGAATTGAACCAATTGAAAGTATTTCTAAGTATACATGGTTGCTTTGATCTAGTTTAACATTTTGGACCACTTTTGCACCACTTAGTTTTGTTTTTGCAAATCTTTTGAAAAAGTCTTTTCAAATTCTTTTGTAAATAGCCAATGGTATAAGAATATGATTTCTAAAATCATTTTCAAGATTTTGAAAATTCTTCTCCTGTTTCAAATGCTTTTCCTTTGGCTAAATAAAAGCTCCCCTTGAAGAAGTTCTCCCCTTAGCTGTCAAGAGGGTTTTTGTGGTTTGAATATTCTCTCCCCCTTTTTTAAATAGTTTTTAGAAAACAGGGTGATGGTGCGGTCCTTTTGCATTGGGCCTATTAATTTCTCCCCTTTGGCATTAAGCGCTAAAAACGAAGAAACCTTAGAGGTCTATTACTCTCTCCCAAAAAGATATGAATGAAAGTTCATGAGTAGGGCAAAGGATAAATGATACCGACATAGTCGTAGTGGAAGCCTTGCCTTTGCCGAATACTCCATTTCTCTTTCAATCTAAGACTAATCATTGATATACTCATTGAAGCACGTTAGTCTTAGCCTTGGCACACGAAGAATAAGAAAATATGCATTTGTACCAAATGAAAGAGACATGATCATAAGTATATAAATGGGCTATGTGTGCAAGATTTCAATCAAAGTTCTGAGAATCTAGGACATTGAGTTCATTCTTTTTTTCGAACACGCAGGAGAGTTGTGTATCATTGAATTAAGAAAAGAAGAAGGGTCTAAAAATAGACCAAATACAACCACATCAAAGAAAAGAAATAAAGAAAGAAAGAAGAAGAAAAAAAACAGGGCCATCCGGCCACAACAAAACAAGATGACCACCTAAAAAGGGCACCACATGGTCCACATCCAGCCCCAGGCTCAAAAAACTTCCTTTATGAAGCTAGCAACTGAACTCTCTACCAGATCCCTAAAGGGCACCTGGAATGGGAGTTGTAATAAGGGCAAGGTGTTTGGCCCCCGCGAACTTCCATATAATAATTTCTTGTTCAGCTCTTCTAATAGCACCCTACAGACTAGGTTTAACTCTGTCAAAAACGCACCCATTTCTATGGTTCCAGAGAGTCCAAAGCCTAAGGGTAATCAAGGAATTAAGCCCTTTTTAGCAATCCCCTGCAGCTACTCACTGTTTCTGCTCCACCATTCCATTGCTTTAGCTTCTCCCACCTTAGGAGCAAAGCCAGATAGGTTGACCTGTCCCAGCAGCTGAAACCAAAAGCTCCTAGCAAAGACACAACCCACCAAAATGTGGTCTATGGTTTCTTGATCTTGGTCACGCAGAACACATTTGTCAGGATGGCTTAAGCCTCTCTTCTGCAGACGGACTGTTGTCCAGCATCTTCCAAGATCAGCAAGCCATATAAAGAATTTACATTTGGGATGAGACCAAGTTTTCCAAATTAATTCCCAATACTGAGCCATGGTCGGCCCGATGAAGAGGCCATCATAAGTTGCTTTAGCAGAATAAATTCCATCAGTAGCAAACCTGAAAATATGCTTGTCCTCCTTGTCTGGATGAAGCTGGATACTTTGAAGTTCACCCCAAAGACCAAGGAGGTCGGTAAAGACACCTACTGTCAAGGCCCCTTTAATACCAATTAACCATTTTCTGTTTGTCAAGGCCTCAAGCGCAGTTCTGTTGTTCCTAATCTTTTTTGGCACAACTGCAAGCAGTCGAGGAGCAAGGTCTTCAATATTCTTTCCGTGGACCCAACAATCTTGCCAAAATAAGGTTGAAGACTGAAAGGGAAATAGGGTTTTACCTTTTTCTATAAATAATTTTGGTGGTTGAATGCCCAACACAAATAATTGGACTAACTAGTTTGCTCTAGATTATATATTCCACAGGTGCATAAAGGTTCAACACAAACCAATAAAAGATCAAAGTTAGGGTTCAAAAGCAAAGGAACAAAGGAACTGAAGGGTGCCCTGGTCTGGCGCACCGGACTGTCCGGTGTGCCAATGGATAGTGTCCGGTGCACCAGGACCGTACATGTCACACCCGGTTTTAGAAGGCAAACCGAATGCGAACCATGTACGTGTCAGGATCAGCAATTCACGTACACAGCAGTTACATAACATGGACATCATCACACAGTGCTCAAATAGTATTAAAAGGGGAATAATAGTCGATTACATCATATGTCTGGGACATCTACATAGTCTTTACAATAATCAAAGTGCGGAAAAGAAACGTAGATAAACGCGGCCTTCACAGGCAGCCGACTAGGGGTTTGCCGCTAACCCACACCTAGAACTCGTCGTAGTCTTGGAACTCCTGGAAGTCTCCTTCCACGGCTTCATCTTCTCCTGAGCAGTTTTGCAATGCTGACAACCTGGGGATGGGGGGGTTGGTGTGTAGAGCAAGGGTGAGTACACATCAACATACTCAGCAAGTATCCTGTTTGGCTGTAGTGGACTAGCTTTATGTGGGGGTAAGTCAAGCAGTTGCTTTTAGTTGGTCAGATTATTATTACTAGTAGAGAAAGCCAAGTTTTAGAATTAACCCACGTTATTAACCCAAACGTACTCCTTTCCAAACGGAAAGAGTACCACTTACCATTTCTAGAGTCAAAACCAAGAACCATCAATCTCATTGTCACCTGCAAACCGAACATCTCTGATCAAGTACCACTAATCACTGGAGCTCCCTTGGCCGCTCATAACCACGAGCACGGCTGATATATCAGTTTTCATACACTCTGCAGAGGTTGTGCAGTTTACCCACAAGCCGTGATTCCCTTTCTGCCCAGAGAGAGCTACTCCCCATTGACCACTACCTAGGTGGCCTAGCATGGTATCACTACGTAGCCTTTACAAAGATTCCCCGGGACTGTAGCCGCCCGTTAGGTTTCCTAAATGCACCGCACTCCTCCCCAAGGGGCGAACCCAAGCTTGGCAGAGCGAGCCGCATACACCGAGCCCCATTAACGGCACGACGGCTAAGCAAACTATACCCCGGTTCCTCTAACTATTCAGCTAAGGGCATCCCATTCCACCCTCATGGTTGCACTGTTTTCCCGGGCGGTCATCCAACAAACAGGTCCTTACGGAGAGGCACTCGAAAAACCGCTCGAGCCCCCTTGAAGACCACAAGTATAACATCATAATAAACGAAGGGAAAACATCGTATCATTGATAATTCTCATCATGTTCATTGATTAGAGTTGAGCAATAGCATAAGACTAAGTAATAATAATCCAACCCAAATAGGTAAACAAGGACATGGATAACAAAAGCTAGTCAATCCTTAGGTATAACTGTGAAATGCGGGAGGTGAATTAAAGAATGTATAGGACAGAGATAGGTCAAGGGACACTTGCCTCCACCAACCGACTGCTGCTCAGGGGCTTCTCCTGCGAGTTCTTCGGTCTCTTCAACTGGATCGTTCTCTATGCGAGCGCAAACATACATACATCCACACATTTAGTATAAAAGAACAGTACACCATACAATAGGATGCAATAAATAAACAGACGTTCCACGTGGGCTCGCAATTACGGTTAAGAGAGAAAGAGGAAAAGACAGTCGAGAAACGATCGCGTTACATTATTATAAATTAAACCACTCGTTCGATTGAAGGGCATTAATGTGGACACTACGTTTAGCATAAAGTAAAGTCATGTTTCATGTCTAATCATTGTAAGAGATTGAAGATAAATTAAAAGGATTGTCGCGCGGCGAGACGCGCGACATAGCACTTTAAATTGAATTAAGGAAATCAACGACTCGCCGCGCGACCGAGCGCACAACGAGACACTTTGCATTAATTATAAAGAGACGTTAAGCTTCGCGCGACGAAACGCACGACAGCATACGTCAACTGAACTAAGTTTAAAGTGGAACGTCGTGTGACTACACGCGCGACGTCACACATTAAACAACCTGAAATTAAAATGGATCGTCGCGCGACGAAGCGCACGACACAACACGTTCATAGGATCTGAAATTAGATAAATTTGTCGCGCGACGCAGCACGCTAACTAACGGAGTTTGAAATTAGCTACAACCAAAAATAATCACCGCGCGCGTGGGTTTGCGCACGCGGGAACGCGTTAGGGAGGGTAAACGAGGCTACGCGAGTCGCGCCGGGGCCGGGAGGCCGCGCGCAGGGGGCCAAGGGCCGCGCGCAGGGGCCGAGCCGCCGCGCCAGGGCAGAGGCCACGCCGGGGGCTGCGCCGGGGGCCGCGCCGGGGGGCCGCACCGGGCGAGCAGGGGAGGGCGGGGCCGCGCCGCCGCGCCGGCAGGGGAGGGCGAGGCCGCCGCGCCGCGCGGATAGGGGAGGGCGGGGGCCGCGCCGCCACACGAGCAGGGGAGGGCGGGGCCACCGCGCCGCGCGGGCAAGGGAGGGGGCGGGGGCGCGCGCGCAGGGGAAGAAGAGAGGGCGCGCGCAGGGGGAGAGAAGAGGAGGGAGATGGGGAGAGAGAGAGGATAAGGGAGGGGAGGGGAGCTCACCTCGGGATCCAACTTCGGCGATCACCGTCTCCAAAACCTAGGGCACCACAGGAGGTAGAGAGAGAGAGATGGGAGAGAGAGGTTGCTGCGCGGGAATTCTAAATGAGAGAGGGAGAGGAGGAGGGGGCGCATGGGGGGTGTGGGGCGCCGGGGGCGCGCGGGCCGGGCTGGGCCAGGCTGGGCTGGGCTGGGTTGGGCCGGGCCACTTCACGGATCAAAACCCACGACACGTACGACTATCAAACAGACTCCAATCACGGACTGAAAACCGAGACGGAACAAGACGAACACGCGACATCAGACAAAGAAATGCGCTTCGACATGATGCAACACCCACGACACTTAGGTTTTGGTTTATACATGACACGGACACCTGTCACTATACTGGTTTGAAATTGGGAAGAAAGAGCGAAACAGGAAGAGAAAAGGGAGTAACGCCCGAATTTGGTGAGAGAAAAGAAGAAAAAATTCTACCCCCAAATTCAGGGCGTTACAAACCTATCCCGCTTAAAAGAATATCGCCCTCGAGATTCAAGGTTGGCTAGCAAAAAGCTCAGGGTATTTGGCCATCAGATCATCTTCACGCTCCCAGGTTGCTTCTTCCTCAGAGTGGTGATTCCATCTGACTTTGCACATTCTGATGGTCTTCCTTCGGGTGACTCTGTCTGCAGTCTCAAGGATCTGTGTTGGTTTCTCCGTGTAGGTCAAGTCCTCCTGGACCTCCAGACCTTCCACTGGCAACTGCTCTTCTGGCACACGCAAACACTTCTTCAACTGAGACACACGAAAGACATCATGCACAACAGACAAATTTTCTGGCAGGCTGAGCTGATAGGCCACTTCTCCATGCCTTGCGAGAATCTGATACGGACCGATGTAGCGGGGTGCTAGCTTGCCTTTGACTTCGAACCTTCTGACTCCTCTGATCGGTGACACTTTCAGATAGACAGAATCTCCAACCTCGAAACTCAGCTCTCTTCTTCTAGTGTCTGCATAGCTTCGTTGCCTTGATTGCGCTATCTTCAGATTCTCTCGAACCATCTTGATGTTCTCTTCAGCTTCAAGCAGAATGTCTGGCCCGAACACTTGCTTTTCCCTAGGCTGATCCCATTGCAACGGAGTTCTACAACCCCTTCCATAGAGCGCCTGAAATGGTGACATCTTCAAGCTAGCCTAGTAACTGTTGTTATAGGAAAACTCTGCATAAGGCAATCTCTTATCCCATCCGGACTGATCTTGCAATGCACAGGCTCTCAACATGTCTTCGAGGATTTGATTGGTCCTTTCGGTCTGACCATCTGTTTGCGGATGATAGGCGGAACTGAAATTCAGATGTGTGCCCAAGGCTTCATGCAACTGCTGCCAGAAATGAGAGGTGAATTGCGTTCCTCTGTCTGACACTATCTTCTTTGGCACACCATGAAGACAAACGATCCGAGACATGTACAATTCTGCCAATACTGCACTGCTGTAGTTGGTCTTGACTGGTATGAAGTGGGCTGACTTGGTTAGGCGGTCCACCACTACCCAAATGGAGTCGTAGCCGGCTCGAGTGCGAGGCAATCTGACTATGAAATCCATGCCGATTTCATCCCATTTCCACTAAGGGATTTGCAACGGTTGCAACAATCCAGCCGGTCTCTGGTGCTCTGCCTTGATCCGCCGACAATTATCACACATAGCCACATACTCTGCGATTTCCCTCTTCATTCCGTACCACCAGAATTTCTTCTTCAGATCCTGATACATCTTCTCACTACCAGGATGAATCGAATAAGCTGTCTCATGAGCTTCCCGGAGGATCAACTCCCGAATAGATTGGACATTGGGAACACACAAGCGGTCTTTGAACCATATCGCACCTTCTGCATCTTCCCTAAAATCTTTGCCTCTGCCATCCAGAATCAGTCGCCGGATCTCACTGATCTTCTCATCATTCTTCTGTGCTTCTTTGATTTCCCGCTCCAAGGTAGATTCCAACTCAATTGTGACTCCTCGCGCGTTGTTCAGAAATCCGAGACTCAACCTGTCAAACTCCTTGGCCAACTCATAAGGCATCGGACGAGCGACCATCAGATTGACTTGACTCTTCCTGCTCAAAGCATCTGCCACTATGTTCGCTTTGCCTGGATGGTAGTGAATCTCCAACTCATAGTCTTTGATCAGCTCTAACCATCTTCGTTGCCTCATATTCAGCTCTGACTGAGTGAATATGTACTTCAGACTCTTGTGGTCTGTGTAAACATCACATTTCTGTCCATACAGATAGTGCCTCCATGTCTTCAATGCGTGAACGACTGCTGCCAACTCTAAGTCATGGATTGGGTAATTCTTCTCATGAACCTTCAACTGTCGGGACGAGTAAGCCACAGCTCTTCCCTCTTGCATCAACACACATCCCAAACCGGTGTAACAAGCATCGCAATACACCGAGAAGGGCTTGTGCACATCATGCAAGACTAAGACAGGCGCTGTAGTCAACTTCTCTTTCAGCGCTTCAAAGGCCTCTTGACATTTCTGGGTCCACTTGAACTCAACTTTGTTGCCTAGCAAAGTTGTCATTGGTTTCACAATCTTCGAAAACCCTTCGATGAATCGCCGATAGTATTCGGCCATTCCAATAAAGCTCTTGATTCCTCTAGCATCTGTTGGCGCTTTCCAGTTCAGAATGTCTGCCACTTTCTTCGGATCCACAGCCAATCCTTCTTTGTTGATTGTATGACCCAAGAACAGGACTTCACTGATCCAGAACTCGCACTTGCTCAACTTTTCATACAACTGGTGCTCTCGCAATCTCTGCAATACCATCCTCAAATGATCTGCATGCTCTTCTTCGTTTCAAGAATATATCAGAATGTCATCGATGAATACCACCACAAACTTGTCAAGATAATCCATGAATACACTGTTCATCAGATTCATAAAGAAGGCCGGTGCATTGGTTAGACCAAAATACATCACTGTGAACTCATACAACTCATACTTGGTAATGAATGTCGTCTTCGGAATGTCTGAAGATCGAATTCTGAGCTGATGATAACCTGACCTCAGATCTATCTTGGAGAACACGCTGGCTCCTCTCAACTGGTCGAACAGATCTTCTATCCTGGTGTAAGGGAAATGTGCCCTTGGGCCATTTCTAAAGTATTTTGGTGATTGAGTGCCAACACAAGTGCATAAATGTGAATCTATGCCCATGGATGAACAAAGTGCAAATCAAGAGCAAAGATATGTTTCTAAGTCTTAGTACATTGGTTTTGTGTACTAATATACTTGTCTAAGTATCAGAAACAGAAAGAAGAAGAAAAGAGAAGAGTTGGCTGTGTACAGCCAAGAGGCTGTTTTGGTCTGGGGCACCGGACTGTCCGGTGGTGCACCGGACAGTGTCCGGTGCGCCAGGCTGCCTCGAGCGAAGTGGCCGCTCTCGGGAATTTGCCGACGGCGTACGGCTAAAATTCACCGGACTGTCCGGTGTGCACCGGACTGTCCGGTGAGCCAACGGTCGGCCGGGCCAACGGTCGGCCGCGCGATCTGCGCGTGACACGTGGCCGAGCCAACGGCTAGAAGGGGGCACCGGACTGTCCGGTGTGCACCGGACATGTCCGGTGCGCCAACGGCTCCAAGTCTGCCAACGGTCGGCTTCGCCAATTAAGGAAGGAAATCGGGCACCGGACACTGTCCGGTGTACACCGGACTGTCCGGTGCACCCGACGACAGAAGGCAAGGATGGCCTTCCAGATTTGCTCTCAACGGCTCCTAGCTGCCTTGGGGCTATAAAAGGGACCCCTAGGCGCATGGAGGAGATACACAAGCAACCTTAGAGCATTCTTGATCATCCACACTCAGTCTTTGCGCATTCGTTTGTCATTCTAAGTGATTCGAGCTCCGTTCTAGTAAGAACTTTGAGATAGTCTTTGAGCTTGATTCTTGGCCGTGTGTGTGCGCATTTTGCTGTGGATTTGTGTGTGTTGCTTCCCTTCCTTACTCCGTGATTCTTTGTGAACATCAAAAGTGTAAGGGCGAGAGGCTCCAAGTTGTGGAGATTCCTCGCAAACGGGATAAGAAAAGAAAAGCATAACACTGTGGTATTCAAGTTGATCATTGGATCACTTGAGAGGAGTTGAGTGCAACTCTCGTCCGTTGGGACGCCACAACGTGGAGTAGGCAAGTTTTGTACTTGGCCGAACCACGGGATAAATCACTGTGTCTTCTCTGTGTTGAACTCTTTGTGATTATCGTATTGTGCAAGACCTTCTCTCTAGCCACTTGGCGATTATTGTGCTAACACTTAACAAGTTTTTGTGGCTATAAGTTTAAGTTTCACAGGATCACCTATTCACCCCCCCTCTAGGTGCTCTCAATTGGTATCGGAGCCGTTCTCTTCAAGAAAGGGACTAACCGCCCGAAGAGATGGATCCTAAGGGCAAGGGGATGGTGATCAACGACAAGGAGAAGGAGACCTTCGTCAACGAGCTCAATAATGACAAGCCCACCGACTCAGGCTCGGGCCACAAAAGAAAAGACGGGAGGAAGAAGAAGACAAGGCGCATCAAGGAAATTGTCTACTACGACAGTGACGAATCTTCCTCCTCCCAAAAGGACGACGACAACGACTACAGGAAGACGGTCAATTCGAATTTTTCATTTGATTATTCTCGTATTCCACATAGTTCGAATTCGCATTTGCTTTCCATTCCTCTTGGCAAACCTCCACACTTTGATGGGGAGGACTACGGATTTTGGAGTCACAAAATGCGTAGTCATCTATTCTCTCTTCATCCAAGCATATGGGAGATTGTAGAGAATGGAATGAAGTTTGATAGCTCGGATAGCCCTATGTTTATTAATGAACAGATTCATAAAAATGCACAAGCTACTACTGTGTTGCTAGCCTCTTTGTGCAGGGACGAGTACAACAAGGTGAGCGGCTTGGACAACGCCAAGCAGATATGGGACACCCTCAAGATTTCTCACGAGGGAAACGACATCACCATGCTCACTAAAATGGAGTTGGTGGAGGGCGAACTTGGAAGGTTTGCAATGATAAGGGGCGAGGAGCCAACCCAAACATACAACCGGCTCAAGACCCTCATCAACAAAATAAGGAGCTATGGAAGCACGCGATGGACGGACCATGACGTCGTCCGACTATTACTAAGGTCCTTTACCATTCTTGATCCTCATTTGGTGAATAATATTCGTGAGAATCCCAGGTACACCAAAATGTCGCCCGAAGAAGTCCTAGGAAAATTCGTCAGCGGGCGAATGATGATTAAGGAAGCAAGGTACGTGGACGACGCCTTGAATGGACCGATCAATGAGCCGCAACCTCTTGCTCTCAAAGCAACAAGAAGCAAGGAGGCGCTACCTAGCAAGGTGGCACAAATTGAGGCGGCCGGACTTAATGATGAAGAGATGGCTCTCATCATCAAACGCTTCAAGTCGGTGCTTAAGGGTCACAAGGGGCAGCCAAGCAAGACCAAGACAAAAGGGAAGCGCTCATGCTTCAAATGCGGTAAGATTGGTCATTTTATTGCTAACTGTCCCGAAAATGAAAGTGACCAGGAACACGGGAGCAAGAGGGAAAAGAAGAAAAATTACAAGAAGGCCAAGGGCGAGGCACATCTAGGAAAGGAGTGGGACTCGGATTGTTCCTCCTCCGACTCTGACAATGAAGGACTCGCCGCCACCGCCTTCAACAAGTCATCCCTCTTCCCGAACGAGCGTCACACATGCCTCATGGCAAAGGAAAAGAAGGTATGTACTCGAGACGGTACTACTTATGATTCCTCTAGTGATGATGAATCTAGTGATGATGATGAGATAGATTACTCATGCTTATTCAAGGGATTGGATAGAAATAAAATTGATAAAATCAATGAATTGATTGATGCATTGAATGAGAAGGATAAACTCTTAGAGAAACAAGAGGATTTATTGTATGAAGAGCATGATAAATTTGTAGAAGCTCAAAGATCTCATGCTCTAGAAGTTAAAAGAAATGAAATGCTTTCTTGTGAATTATCTTCTTGCCATGAGACAATTTCTAAATTAAGGAGCATTAATGATGATATGAACGCTAAGTTAGAGATTGCTAGTAAATCTACCTCTTGTGTAGAAAATGCTATAACGTGCACTAGGTGTAAAGATATTAACCTTGATGCTTATAGTGAACACCTAGCGTGCATTTCTAAACTAAATGAAGAGGTAGCTAGTCTTAATGCCCAACTTAAGACTAGCAAAAGTGATTTTGAAAAACTAAAATTTGCTAGGGATGCCTACACGGTTGGTAGACACCCCTCAATTAAGGATGGACTTGGCTTCAAGAGAGAAGCCAAGAACTTAACAAGCCATAAGGCTCCCATTCCCGCCAAAGAGAAAGGGAAGGCCCCTATGGCTAGTAGTGTGCAAAAGAACCATGCTTTTATGTATCATGATAGGAGACAAACTAGAAATGCTTATAGGAATTATAATGCTTATGATGATTTTGACTCTCATGCCATGTTTGCGTCTAGTTCTTCCTATATGCATGGTAGAAATATGTCTAGGAGAAATGCTACTCATCATGTGCCTAGAAAGAATATTATTCATGCTCCTAGGAAAGTAGTGAATGAACCTTCTACAATTTATTGTGCTTTAAATGCTTCCTTTGCTATTTGTAGAAAGGACAGGAAAATAGTTGCTAGGAAGTTAGGGGCAAAATGCAAGGGAGACAAAACTTGCATTTGGGTCCCTAAGATAATTGTGACTAACCTTGTAGGACCCAACAAGAGTTGGGTACCTAAGTCCCAAGCCTAAATTTGCCTTGCAGGTGTATGCATCCGGGGGTTCAAGCTGGATTATTGACAGCGGATGCACAAACCATATGACGGGGGAGAAGAAGATGTTCACCTCCTACGTCAAGAATAAGGATTCCCAAGATTCAATTATATTCGGTGATGGGAATCAAGGCAAGGTAAAAGGGTTAGGTAAAATTGCAATTTCTAATGAGCACTCTATCTCTAATGTGTTTTTAGTAGAGTCTCTTGGATATAATTTGCTATCGGTTAGTCAATTATGCAATATGGGATATAACTGTCTATTCACAAATGTAGATGTGTCTGTCTTTAGAAGAAGTGATGGTTCACTAGCTTTTAAGGGTGTATTAGACGGCAAACTTTATTTAGTTGATTTTGCAAAAGAGGAGGCCGGTCTAGATGCATGCTTAATAGCTAAGACTAGCATGGGCTGGCTGTGGCATCGCCGCTTAGCACATGTGGGGATGAAGAACCTTCACAAGCTTCTAAAGGGAGAACACGTGATAGGTTTGACTAATGTGCAATTCGAAAAAGATAGACCTTGTGCAGCATGTCAAGCAGGTAAACAGGTGGGAGGAGCACATCACAGCAAGAATGTGATGACCACATCAAGGCCCCTGGAGCTGCTACATATGGATCTCTTCGGACTCGTCGCCTATCTAAGCATAGGAGGAAGTAAGTATGGTTTAGTTATTGTTGATGACTTTTCCCGCTTCACTTGGGTGTTCTTTTTGCAGGATAAGTCTGAAACCCAAGGGACCCTCAAGCGCTTCCTCAGGAGAGCTCAAAATGAGTTTGAGCTCAAGGTGAAGAAGATAAGGAGCGACAACGGGTCCGAATTCAAGAACCTTCAAGTGGAGGAGTTCCTTGAGGAAGAAGGAATCAAGCACGAGTTCTCCGCTCCCTACACACCACAACAAAATGGTGTGGTAGAAAGGAAGAACAGGACGCTCATCGATATGGCGAGGATGATGCTAGGAGAGTTCAAGACCCCCGAGTGCTTTTGGACGGAAGCCGTGAACACGGCTTGCCACGCCATCAACAGGGTCTACCTTCATCGCCTCCTCAAAAAGACCTCATATGAGCTACTAATCGGTAACAAACCCAATGTATCTTACTTTCGTGTATTTGGGAGCAAGTGCTACATTCTAGTAAAGAAGGGTAGAAATTCTAAGTTCGCTCCCAAAGCTGTAGAAGGGTTTTTGTTAGGTTATGACTCAAATACAAAGGCGTATAGAGTCTTCAACAAATCATCGGGTTTGGTTGAAGTCTCTAGCGACGTTGTATTTGATGAGACTAATGGCTCTCCAAGAGAGCAAGTTGTTGATTGTGATGATGTAGATGAAGAAGATGTTTCGACGGCCGCTATACGAACCATGGCAATTGGGGAAGTGCGGCCGCAGGAACAAGATGAACGAGATCAACCTTCTTCCTCAACTATGGTGCATCCCCCAACTCAAGACGATGAACAGGTTCATCAACAGGAGGCGTGTGATCAAGGGGGAGCAGAAGATGATCACGTGATGGAGGAAGAAGCGCAACCGGCACCTCCGACCCAAGTTCGAGCGATGATTCAAAGGGATCATCCCATCGACCAAATTCTGGGTGACATTAGCAAGGGAGTAACTACTCGATCTCGATTAGTTAATTTTTGTGAGCATTACTCCTTTGTCTCTTCTATTGAGCCCTTCAGGGTAGAGGAGGCCTTGCTAGATCCGGATTGGGTATTGGCCATGCAGGAGGAACTCAACAACTTCAAGCGCAATGAAGTTTGGACACTGGTGCCTCGTCCTAAGCAAAATGTTGTGGGAACCAAGTGGGTGTTCCGCAACAAACAAGACGAGCACGGAGTGGTGACGAGGAACAAGGCTCGACTTGTGGCAAAAGGTTATGCCCAAGTCGCAGGTTTGGACTTTGAGGAGACTTTTGCTCCTGTGGCTAGGCTAGAGTCCATTCGTATCTTGCTAGCATATGCCGCTCACCATTCTTTCAGGTTGTTCCAAATGGATGTGAAGAGCGCTTTCCTCAACGGGCCAATAAAGGAAGAGGTGTACGTGGAGCAACCCCCTGGCTTCGAGGATGAACGGTACCCCGACCACGTGTGTAAGCTCTCTAAGGCGCTCTATGGACTTAAGCAAGCCCCAAGAGCATGGTATGAATGCCTTAGAGACTTTCTAATTGTGAATGCTTTCAAGGTTGGGAAAGCCGATCCAACTCTTTTTACAAAGACATGTGATGGTGATTTGTTTGTGTGCCAAATCTATGTCGATGACATAATATTTGGTTCTACTAACCAAAAGTCTTGTGAAGAGTTTAGCAGGGTGATGACGCAGAAATTCGAGATGTCAATGATGGGCGAGTTGAACTACTTCCTTGGGTTCCAAGTGAAGCAACTCAAGGACGGCACCTTCATCTCCCAAACGAAGTACACGCAAGATCTGCTAAAGCGGTTTGGGATGAAGGACGCTAAGCCCGCAAAGACTCCGATGGGGACCGACGGACACACCGACCTCAACAAAGGAGGTAAGTCCGTTGATCAAAAAGCATACTGGTCAATGATAGGGTCTTTACTTTATTTATGTGCTAGTAGACCGGATATTATGCTTAGCGTATGCATGTGTGCTAGATTTCAATCCGATCCTAAGGAGTGTCACTTAGTGGCGGTGAAGCGAATTCTTAGATATTTGGTTGCTACGCCTTGCTTCGGGCTCTGGTATCCAAATGGGTCTACCTTTGACTTGGTTGGATACTCAGACTCCGACTATGCTGGATGTAAGGTCGATAGGAAGAGTACATCGGGGACGTGCCAATTCTTAGGAAGGTCACTGGTGTCATGGAACTCTAAGAAACAAACTTCTGTTGCCCTATCCACCGCTGAGGCCGAGTATGTTGCTGCAGGACAGTGTTGCGCGCAACTACTTTGGATGAGGCAAACCCTCAGGGACTTTGGCTACAATCTGAGCAAAGTCCCACTCCTATGTGATAATGAGAGTGCTATCCGCATGGCGGAAAATCCTGTTGAGCACAGCCGCACAAAGCACATAGACATCCGGCATCACTTTTTGAGAGACCACCAGCAAAAGGGAGATATCGAAGTGTTTCATGTTAGCACCGAGAACCAGCTAGCCGATACCTTTACCAAGCCTCTAGATGAGAAGACCTTTTGCAGGTTGCGTAGTGAGCTAAATGTCTTAGATTCGCGGAACTTGGATTGAATTGTAGCATACATGTGTTTATGCCTTTGATCATGTTCATTCTGCATTTTGTTGCTTATTGTGGTGCTCAAGTTGTACAAACACTCCCTGGACCTCACAAGTCCGTTGCAAAGTGATGCACATGTTTAGGGGGAGATATGTTACAACTTGACCCTTTGAAGACTAACCATGTGTTTGAGTTTGATGATTTAGTCTCGAGGGGGGATTGAAAGGGAAAAAGGTGGACTTGGACCATGAAAGACTTCCACTGCACTCCGATGAGAGGGTAACTTATTCCAAGTTCATCTTTAGACTCTTATTGCCTATTTGCTCATAATTGAAGATTTTGATGAAGCAATGGGGTTAAAGGGCCAAGATTGATCCCGTTTTGGTGCTTGATGCCAAAGGGGGAGAAGATAAAGGCCAAAGCAATAAATGGATCAGCTACCACTTGAGAGATTTGAAAATAGTAGAGTAGAGCTTTTGGTTTGTCAAAACTCTTTCTTGTCTCTGTTGTCAAAAATTGGCTTCTTGTGGGGAGAAGTGGCGATTATGGGAAATAGGGGGAGTTTTTGAAAATCTTTGATCAATCTCTTTTGGAATGACTCTCTTTATGCTTCAACATGTGTGTTTGACTTAGAGATAGAGATTTGAGTTTGATTTGCAAAAACAAACCAAGTGGTGGCAAAGGGATGATCCATATATGCCAAATTGAATCAAAATAAATTTGAGTATTCATTTGAAGTGATATTGCACTTGTTCTAGTTGCTTTATGTTGTGTTGGCATAAATCACCAAAAAGGGGGAGATTGTAAGGGAAATGTGCCCTTGGGCCATTTCTAAAGTATTTTGGTGATTGAGTGCCAACACAAGTGCATAAATGTGAATCTATGCCCATGGATGAACAAAGTGCAAATCAAGAGCAAAGGTATGTTTCTAAGTCTTAGTACATTGGTTTTGTGTACTAATATACTTGTCTAAGTATCAGAAACAGAAAGAAGAAGAAAAGAGAAGAGTTGGCTGTGTACAGCCAAGAGGCTGTTTTGGTCTGGGGCACCGGACTGTCCGGTGGTGCACCGGACAGTGTCCGGTGCGCCAGGCTGCCTCGAGCGAAGTGGCCGCTCTCGGGAATTTGCCGACGGCGTACGGCTAAAATTCACCGGACTGTCCGGTGAGCCAACGGTCGGCCGGGCCAACGGTCGGCCGCGCGATCTGCGCGTGACACGTGGCCGAGCCAACGGCTAGAAGGGGGCACCGGACTGTCCGGTGTGCACCGGACATGTCCGGTGCGCCAACGGCTCCAAGTCTGCCAACGGTCGGCTTCGCCAATTAAGGAAGGAAATCGGGCACCGGACACTGTCCGGTGTACACCGGACTGTCCGGTGCACCCGACGACAGAAGGCAAGGATGGCCTTCTAGATTTGCTCTCAACGGCTCCTAGCTGCCTTGGGGCTATAAAAGGGACCCCTAGGCGCATGGAGGAGATACACAAGCAACCTTAGAGCATTCTTGATCATCCACACTCAGTCTTTGCGCATTCGTTTGTCATTCTAAGTGATTCGAGCTCCGTTCTAGTAAGAACTTTGAGATAGTCTTTGAGCTTGATTCTTGGCCGTGTGTGTGCGCATTTTGCTGTGGATTTGTGTGTGTTGCTTCCCTTCCTTACTCCGTGATTCTTTGTGAACATCAAAAGTGTAAGGGCGAGAGGCTCCAAGTTGTGGAGATTCCTCGCAAACAGGATAAGAAAAGAAAAGCATAACACTGTGGTATTCAAGTTGATCATTGGATCACTTGAGAGGAGTTGAGTGCAACTCTCGTCCGTTGGGACGCCACAACGTGGAGTAGGCAAGTTTTGTACTTGGCCGAACCACGGGATAAATCACTGTGTCTTCTCTGTGTTGAACTCTTTATGATTATCGTATTGTGCAAGACCTTCTCTCTAGCCACTTGGCGATTATTGTGCTAACACTTAACAAGTTTTTGTGGCTATAAGTTTAAGTTTCACAGGATCACCTATTCACCCCCCCCCTCTAGGTGCTCTCACCTGGGCAAATGGTACTTGTCCTTAATTGTGACCTCATTCAGAGCTCGATAATCGATACACATCCTTTTGGTGCCATCTTTCTTCTCCACAAATAGGACAGGGGCGGCCCAAGGCGAGGTGCTTGGCCAGATGTAACCTTTCTCTGATAGCTCATCAATATGTTTCTTAAGTTCAACCAACTCTAGTCCGGATATTCTGTAAGCTCTCTTAAAGATGGGGGCGGTGCCAGGAAGAAGCTCTATGGCAAATTCAACTTTCCACTCTGGTGGCATACCTGGTAAGTCCTTTGGAAACACATCTGGAAACTCAGACACAACCTTGATACTCTCAATTGGGTCTGCTTCACTGCTATCGACAGCCATCTGATAACAACCTCCTTTCTTTGGTTCAGGCGGGACTAACTTGGTCACCACTTCCTCTCCTAGTGGGGACACCAACTTGATTGTCCTCTTATCACAACTGATAACTGCCTGATACTTATCTAGCCAATTCATCCCTAGGATGACATCTATTCCCTGAGTACCCATTACTATGAGGTTAGCGGGAAACGCTATCCCCCTTATTTCTACACTTACATTCAAGCAAATGCTATCGGCTCGAATTCTACCACCGGCTGAGTCAATTTGAATGGGGGTTGACATGGTAGTTATTGGAAGATTATGTGCTTTTACCCATGATGCAGTAATGAATGAATGCGTTGCTCCAGTGTCAAATAACACTTCTGCAATATGGGAGTCGACTGGAAACATACCTACTATCATGTCGGGGGTCTCCTGAACTGCTTCAGCCTCCAAGTGGTTCAGTCTCCCATGATTATGACGTGGCTGAGAGCGGTTGCCTGCTCTAGGCTGAGACACATTCTGCTTTGCTGGGGCATTGGGGCCTGACTGCTGCTGGGTTGCCTTCTTCAGACATTGCATCACCCATTGGCCTTGCTCTCCACAGTGGAAACATGCCCTGTTTCCAACCTGAGCTGGTGTTGCCTGACTGTTCTGCTGGTTTGCTAGGGCAAGAAGACGAGGTGTCTGCTGATTCTGCCTCTAGAACTAACCTCCTCCTGACTGGTTGTTCTGACGATTCTGATATTGGTGCTGAGGATACTGCTTTTGGAACTGCTGATGCTAGGGTGGACGCTGGTTCTGCCTGAACTGCTGAGGTTGATTGCCTGAGAAACGAGGACGATTGCTGCTCCCAGGCTGGGGTCCACTGATCTTGCGCTTACGATCCTCCATCTCCTTGCGCTTCCTCTCTATCATGATTGCTCTGTCAATCAGATGCTAGAATGTCGGGAAGGTATGATTCATCAGCTGATACTGTAGAGGGTCAACCAAGCCTCTCAGGAAACGGTACTGTCGCTTGGCATCGGTGTTGACATCTTCAGGAGCATAGTGAGACAGTTGCAGAAACTTGTCACGGCACTCACTGACAGACGATGACCCTTGCTTGAGGGCCAGGAACTCCTCCTTCTTCACTGTCATCAGACCTGCAGGAACATGGTACTAACAAAAGCTACCTCCGAATTCTTCCCAGGTGATGGTGTCGGGGTTGGCATGGGTGGCGAGATAAGACTCCCACCATGACTGAGCTGCTCCTCTCAACAGACGGGGACCATACAAAACTTTCTCCCTGTCATCGCACTGAGCGGTATGCAACTCTCGCTCCACAGTGCGCAGGCAGTCTTTAGCATCCATGGGGTTAGAAGAATGAGCAAACGTTGGGGATGACCTCTCATGAATTCAGCATGCTTGTCTCTGGGCATCTGAGGCATCTGAGGTTGAGGTGGTGGCTGTTGCTGCTGCTGCTGAATGGCGGCCAGAGTCTGACCGATGGCTTGAACTGCCTGAGTCTGCATTAGGAACATCTGCTCGATGGACATCGGGGGCGGGGGTGGCAGTTGCTGTTGCTGGGGTACCTCTTCCTGCTAAGCGGCTTGCTCCTGCTGAGCACGCCTTCCTCCTCTGCGCCTGTTTTCTGACATCTGCAGAATGCAACCACACATCAGAACTGATCTTGCAAATCTTGCAGCATAAGAAAAGAGTATAGAATTCTCCACAACACTGAACAGATGAGCATCTTCACTGATCTCCAACACAGACCAACACAGCTTCTCAGAGATAAAGAGGAAAGTGGAGTAAAAGGCTTCCCAACTAGATAACTAACTTCGTTAATATATAACAGGTAAACCAAAATGCAGGGGATACCCACACTCTGGTGACAGTCATTACAAAGATCCAAAGCAAACATAGTTCATCATGACAAACATAAATGCATAGGATAAGCAAACTACTTGTATAACTAAGACTGACTAAGAACGAGATTAACGCTAAGGCTATAGCTTCTACGTATATATTTCGTATTAATTACAAGATCCGACTCTAATGATCTATGGTTCTAAGTCTATCTTGGTCTTGCAGTCGGGATTGCCGTAAGGCTGGTGTCCACGCCGAGGTGAGCGGTATGGGTGCTGAGTCCCGACGGGAGCGGGGGAACCATCATCCAGGTGACGACGCTCCACGCGCTCAGCCCGCAGCAGGGCGATCTTAGCATGAGCCCTACTCAGCTCGTCTAATGCATGGTCCAACTCCGTGTTTAGCACGGCGGCTAGGTTGACTGTGCTGCTCAACCTAGGATTGTCCTCACCAACAGGTGAAACAATCACGCCTCTGAGAGCACCTAGAGGGGGGGTGAATAGGTGATCCTGTGAAACTTAAACTTATAGCCACAAAAACTTGTTAAGTGTTAGCACAATAATCGCCAAGTGGCTAGAGAGAAGGTCTTGCACAATACGATAATCACAAAGAATTCAACACAGAGAAGACACAGTGATTTATCCCGTGGTTCGGCCAAGTACAAAACTTGCCTACTCCACGTTGTGGCGTCCCAACGGACGAGAGTTGCACTCAACTCCTCTCAAGTGATCCAATGATCAACTTGAATACCACAGTGTTATGCTTTTCTTTTCTTATCCCGTTTGCGAGGAATCTCCACAACTTGGAGCCTCTCGCCCTTACACTTTTGATGTTCACAAAGAATCACGGAGTAAGGAAGGGAAGCAACACACACAAATCCACAGCAAAATGCGCACACACACGGCCAAGAATCAAGCTCAAAGACTATCTCAAAGTTCTTACTAGAACGGAGCTCGAATCACTTAGAATGACAAACGAATGCACAAAGACTGAGTGTGGATGATCAAGAATGCTCTAAGGTTGCTTGTGTGTCTCCTCCATGCTCCTAGGGGTCCCTTTTATAGCCCCAAGGCAGCTAGGAGCCGTTGAGAGCAAATCTGGAAGGCCATCCTTGCCTTCTGTCGTCGGGTGCACCGGACAGTCCGGTGAACACCGGACAGTGTCCGGTGCCCGATTTCCTTCCTTAATTGGCGAAGCCGACCGTTGGCAGACTTGGAGCCGTTGGCGCACCGGACATGTCCGGTGCACACCGGACAGTCCGGTGCCCCCTTCTAGCCGTTGGCTCGGCCACGTGTCACGCGCAGATCGCGCGGCCGACCGTTGGCCCGGCCGACCGTTGGCTCACCGGACAGTCCGGTGCACACCGGACAGTCCGGTGAATTTTAGCCGTACGCCGTCGGCAAATTCCCGAGAGCGGCCACTTCGCTCGAGGCAGCCTGGCGCACCGAACACTGTCCGGTGCACCACCGGACAGTCCGGTGCCCCAGACCAAAACAGCCTCTTGGCTGTACACAGCCAACTCTTCTCTTTTCTTCTTCTTTCTGTTTCTAATACTTAGACAAGTATATTAGTACACAAAACCAATGTACTAAGACTTAGAAACATACCTTTGCTCTTGATTTGCACTTTGTTCATCCATGGGCATAGATTCACACTTATGCACTTGTGTTGGCACTCAATCACCAAAATACTTTAGAAATGGCCCAAGGGCACATTTCCCTTACAATCTCCCCCTTTTTGGTGATTTATGCCAACACAACATAAAGCAACTAGAACAAGTGCAATATCACTTCAAATGAATACTCAAATTTATTTTGATTCAATTTGGCATATATGGATCATCCCTTTGCCACCACTTGGTTTGTTTTTGCAAATCAAACTCAAATCTCTATCTCTAAGTCAAACACACATGTTGAAGCATAAAGAGAGTCATTCCAAAAGAGATTGATCAAAGATTTTCAAAAACTCCCCCTATTTCCCATAATCGCCACTTCTCCCCACAAGAAGCCAATTTTTGACAACAGAGACAAGAAAGAGTTTTGACAAACCAAAAGCTCTACTCTACTATTTTCAAATCTCTCAAGTGGTAGCTGATCCATTTATTGCTTTGGCCTTTATCTTCTCCCCCTTTGGCATCAAGCACCAAAACAGGATCAATCTTGGCCCTTTAACCCCATTGCTTCACCAAAATCTTCAATTATGAGCAAATAGGCAATAAGATTTCATGAGATGAACTTGGAATAAGTTACCCTCTCATCGGAGTGCAGTGGAAGTCTTTCATGGTCCAAGTCCACCTTTTCCCTTTCAATCCTCCTTCGAGACTAAATCATCAACTCAAGCACATGGTTAGTCTCAAAGGGTCAAGTTGTAACACATCTCCCCCTAAACATGTGCATCACTTTGCAACGGACTTGTGAGGTCCAGGAAGTGTTTGTACAACTTGAGCACCATAATAAGCAACAAAATGCAAAAAGGAACATGATCAAAAGCATAAATACATGTATGCTACAATTCAATCCAAGTTCCACGAATCTAAGACATTTAGCTCACTACGTAACCTGCAAAAGGTCTTCTCATCTAGAGGCTTGGTAAAGATATCGGCTAGCTGGTTCTCGGTGCTAACATGAAACACTTCGATATCTCCCTTTTGCTGGTGGTCTCTCAAAAAGTGATGCCGGATGTCTATGTGCTTTGTGCGGCTGTGCTCAACAGGATTTTCCGCCATGCGGATAGCACTCTCATTATCACATAGGAGTGGGACTTTGCTCAGATTGTAGCCAAAGTCCCTGAGGGTTTGCCTCATCCAAAGTAGTTGCGCGCAACACTGTCCTGCGGCAACGTACTCGGCCTCAGCGGTGGATAGGGCAACGGATGTTTGTTTCTTAGAGTTCCATGACACCAGGGACCTTCCTAAGAATTGGCACGTCCCCGATGTACTCTTCCTATCGACCTTACATCCAGCATAGTCGGAGTCTGAGTATCCAACTAAGTCAAAGGTAGACCCCTTTGGATACCAGAGCCCGAAGCAAGGCGTAGCAACCAAATATCTAAGAATTCGCTTCACCACCACTAAGTGACACTCCTTAGGATCGGATTGAAATCTAGCACACATGCATACGCTAAGCATAATGTCCGGTCTACTAGCACATAAATAAAGTAAAGACCCTATCATTGACCGGTATGCTTTTTGATCAACGGACTTACCTCCTTTGTTGAGGTCGGTGTGTCCGTCAGTCCCCATCGGAGTCTTTGCGGGCTTGGCGTCCTTCATCCCAAACCGCTTTAGCAGATCTTGCGTGTACTTCGTTTGGGAGATGAAGGTGCCGTCCTTGAGTTGCTTCACTTGGAACCCAAGGAAGTAGTTCAACTCGCCCATCATCGACATCTCGAAATTCTGCGTCATTACCCTGCTAAACTCTTCACAAGACTTTTGGTTAGTAGAACCAAATATTATGTCATCGACATAAATTTGGCACACAAACAAATCACCATCACATGTCTTAGTGAAAAGAGTTGGATCGGCTTTCCCAACCTTGAAAGCATTAGCAAGTAAAAAGTCTCTAAGGCATTCATACCATGCTCTTGGGGCTTGCTTAAGTCCATAGAGCGCCTTAGAGAGCTTACACACGTGGTCGGGGTACCGTTCATCCTCGAAGCCAGGGGGTTGCTCCACGTACACCTCCTCCTTGATTGGCCCGTTAAGGAAAGCGCTCTTCACATCCATTTGGAACAACCTGAAAGAATGGTGAGCGGCATATGCTAGCAAGATACGAATGGACTCTAGCCTAGCCACAGGAGCAAAAGTCTCCTCAAAGTCCAAACCTGCGACTTGGGCATAACCTTTTGCCACAAGTCGAGCCTTGTTCCTCGTCACCACTCTGTGCTCGTCTTGTTTGTTGCGGAACACCCACTTGGTTCCCACAACATTTTGCTTAGGACGAGGCACCAGTGTCCAAACTTCATTGCGCTTGAAGTTGTTGAGTTCCTCCTGCATGGCCAATACCCAATCCGGATCTAGCAAGGCCTCCTCTACCCTGAAGGGCTCAATAGAAGAGACAAAGGAGTAATGCTCACAAAAATTAACTAATCGAGATCGAGTAGTTACTCCCTTGCTAATGTCACCCAGAATTTGGTCGACGGGATGATCCCTTTGAATCATCGCTCGAACTTGGGTCGGAGGTGCCGGTTGCGCTTCTTCCTCCATCACGTGATCATCTTGTGCTCCCCCTTGATCACACGCCTCCTGTTGATGAACCTGTTCATCGTCTTGAGTTGGGGGATGCACCATAGTTGAGGAAGAAGGTTGATCTCGTTCATCTTGTTCCTGCGGCTGCACTTCTCCAATTGCCATGGTTCGTATAGCGGCCGTCGGAACATCTTCTTCATCTACATCATCACAATCAACAACTTGCTCTCTTGGAGAGCCATTAGTCTCATCAAATACAACGTCGCTAGAGACTTCAACCAAACCCGATGATTTGTTGAAGACTCTATACGCCTTTGTATTTGAGTCATAACCTAACAAAAATCCTTCTACAGCTTTGGGAGCGAACTTAGAATTTCTACCCTTCTTCACTAGAATGTAGCACTTGCTCCCAAATACACGAAAGTAAGATACATTGGGTTTGTTACCGGTTAGTAGCTCATATGAGGTCTTTTTGAGGAGGCGATGAAGGTAGACCCTGTTGATGGCGTGGCAAGCCGTGTTCACGGCTTCCGTCCAAAAGCACTCGGGGGTCTTGAACTTTCCTAGCATCGTCCTCGCCATATCGATGAGTGTCCTGTTCTTCCTTTCTACCACACCATTTTGTTGTGGTGTGTAGGGAGCGGAGAACTCGTGCTTGATTCCTTCTTCCTCAAGGAACTCCTCCACTTGAAGGTTCTTGAATTCGGATCCGTTGTCGCTCCTTATCTTCTTCACCTTGAGCTCAAACTCATTTTGAGCTCTCCTGAGGAAGCGCTTGAGGGTCCCTTGGGTTTCAGACTTATCCTGCAAAAAGAACACCCAAGTGAAGCGGGAAAAGTCATCAACAATAACTAAACCATACTTACTTCCTCCTATGCTTAGATAGGCGACGGGTCCGAAGAGATCCATATGTAGCAGCTCCAGGGGCCTTGATGTGGTCATCACATTCTTGTTGTGATGTGCTCCTCCCACCTGTTTACCTAACCCTTTTACCTTGCCTTGATTCCCATCACCTAATATAATTGAATCTTGGGAATCCTTATTCTTGACGTAGGAGGTGAACATCTTCTTCTCCCCCGTCATATGGTTTGTGCATCCGCTGTCAATAATCCAGCTTGAACCCCCGGATGCATAAACCTGCAAGGCAAATTTAGGCTTGGGACTTAGGTACCCAACTCTTGTTGGGTCCTACAAGGTTAGTCACAATTGTCTTAGGGACCCAAATGCAAGTTTTGTCTCCCTTGCATTTTGCCCCTAACTTCCTAGCAACTATTTTCCTGTCCTTTCTACAAATAGCAAAGGAAGCATTTAAAGCACAATAAATTGTAGAAGGTTCATTCACTACTTTCCTAGGAGCATGAATAATATTCTTTCTAGGCACATGATGAGTAGCATTTCTCCTAGACATATTTCTACCATGCATATAGGAAGAACTAGACGCAAACATGGCATGAGAGTCAAAATCATCATAAGCATTATAATTCCTATAAGCATTTCTAGTTTGTCTCCTATCATGATACATAAAAGCATGGTTCTTTTGCACACTACTAGCCATAGGGGCCTTCCCTTTCTCTTTGGCGGGAATGGGAGCCTTATGGCTTGTTAAGTTCTTGGCTTCTCTCTTGAAGCCAAGTCCATCCTTAATTGAGGGGTGTCTACCAACCGTGTAGGCATCCCTAGCAAATTTTAGTTTTTCAAAATCACTTTTGCTAGTCTTAAGTTGGGCATTAAGACTAGCTACCTCTTCATTTAGTTTAGAAATGCACGCTAGGTGTTCACTATAAGCATCAAGGTTAATATCTTTACACCTAGTGCACGTTATAGCATTTTCTACACAAGAGGTAGATTTACTAGCAATCTCTAACTTAGCGTTCATATCATCATTAATGCTCCTTAATTTAGAAATTGTCTCATGGCAAGAAGATAATTCACAAGAAAGCATTTCATTTCTTTTAACTTCTAGAGCATGAGATCTTTGAGCTTCTACAAATTTATCATGCTCTTCATACAATAAATCCTCTTGTTTCTCTAAGAGTTTATCCTTCTCATTCAATGCATCAATCAATTCATTGATTTTATCAATTTTATTTCTATCCAATCCCTTGAATAAGCATGAGTAATCTATCTCATCATCATCACTAGATTCATCATCACTAGAGGAATCATAAGTAGTACCGTCTCGAGTACATACCTTCTTTTCCTTTGCCATGAGGCATGTGTGACGCTCGTTCGGGAAGAGGGATGACTTGTTGAAGGCGGTGGCGGCGAGTCCTTCATTGTCAGAGTCGGAGGAGGAACAATCCGAGTCCCACTCCTTTCCTAGATGTGCCTCGCCCTTGGCCTTCTTGTAATTTTTCTTCTTTTCCCTCTTGCTCCCGTGTTCCTGGTCACTTTCATTTTCGGGACAGTTAGCAATAAAATGACCAATCTTACCGCATTTGAAGCATGAGCGCTTCCCTTTTGTCTTGGTCTTGCTTGGCTGCCCCTTGTGACCCTTAAGCACCGACTTGAAGCGTTTGATGATGAGAGCCATCTCTTCATCATTAAGTCCGGCCGCCTCAATTTGTGCCACCTTGCTAGGTAGCGCCTCCTTGCTTCTTGTTGCTTTGAGAGCAAGAGGTTGCGGCTCATTGATCGGTCCATTCAAGGCGTCGTCCACGTACCTTGCTTCCTTAATCATCATTCGCCCGCTGACGAATTTTCCTAGGACTTCTTCGGGCGACATTTTGGTGTACCTGGGATTCTCACGAATATTATTCACCAAATGAGGATCAAGAATGGTAAAGGACCTTAGTAATAGTCGGACGACGTCATGGTCCGTCCATCGCGTGCTTCCATAGCTCCTTATTTTGTTGATGAGGGTCTTGAGCCGGTTGTATGTTTGGGTTGGCTCCTCGCCCCTTATCATTGCAAACCTTCCAAGTTCGCCCTCCACCAACTCCATTTTAGTGAGCATGGTGATGTCGTTTCCCTCGTGAGAAATCTTGAGGGTGTCCCATATCTGCTTGGCGTTGTCCAAGCCGCTCACCTTGTTGTACTCGTCCCTGCACAAAGAGGCTAGCAACACAGTAGTAGCTTGTGCATTTTTATGAATCTGTTCATTAATAAACATAGGGCTATCCGAGCTATCAAACTTCATTCCATTCTCTACAATCTCCCATATGCTTGGATGAAGAGAGAATAGATGACTACGCATTTTGTGACTCCAAAATCCGTAGTCCTCCCCATCAAAGTGTGGAGGTTTGCCAAGAGGAATGGAAAGCAAATGCGAATTCGAACTATGTGGAATACGAGAATAATCAAATGAAAAATTCGAATTGACCGTCTTCCTGTAGTCGTTGTCGTCGTCCTTTTGGGAGGAGGAAGATTCGTCACTGTCGTAGTAGACAATTTCCTTGATGCGCCTTGTCTTCTTCTTCCTCCCGTCTTTTCTTTTGTGGCCCGAGCCTGAGTCGGTGGGCTTGTCATTATTGAGCTCGTTGACGAAGGTCTCCTTCTCCTTGTCGTTGATCACCATCCCCTTGCCCTTAGGATCCATCTCTTCGGGCGGTTAGTCCCTTTCTTGAAGAGAACGGCTCCGATACCAATTGAGAGCACCTAGAGGGGGGGGGGGTGAATAGGTGATCCTGTGAAACTTAAACTTATAGCCACAAAAACTTGTTAAGTGTTAGCACAATAATCGCCAAGTGGCTAGAGAGAAGGTCTTGCATAATACGATAATCACAAAGAGTTCAACACAGAGAAGACACAGTGATTTATCCCGTGGTTCGGCCAAGTACAAAACTTGCCTACTCCACGTTGTGGCGTCCCAACGGACGAGAGTTGCACTCAACTCCTCTCAAGTGATCCAATGATCAACTTGAATACCACAGTGTTATGCTTTTCTTTTCTTATCCCGTTTGCGAGGAATCTCCACAACTTGGAGCCTCTCGCCCTTACACTTTTGATGTTCACAAAGAATCACAGAGTAAGGAAGGGAAGCAACACACACAAATCCATAGCAAAATGCGCACACACACGACCAAGAATCAAGCTCAAAGACTATCTCAAAGTTCTTACTAGAACGGAGCTCGAATCACTTAGAATGACAAACGAATGCACAAAGACTGAGTGTGGATGATCAAGAATGCTCTAAGGTTGCTTGTGTGTCTCCTCCATGCGCCTAGGGGTCCCTTTTATAGCCCCAAGGCAGCTAGGAGCCGTTGAGAGCAAATCTGGAAGGCCATCCTTGCCTTCTGTCGTCGGGTGCACCGGACAGTCCGGTGTACACCGGACAGTGTCCGGTGCCCGATTTCCTTCCTTAATTGGCGAAGCCGACCGTTGGCAGACTTGGAGCCGTTGGCGCACCGGACATGTCCGGTGCACACCGGACAGTCCGGTGCCCCCTTCTAGCCGTTGGCTCGGCCACGTGTCACGCGCAGATCGTGCGGCCGACCGTTGGCTCACCGGACAGTCCGGTGCACACCGGACAGTCCGGTGAATTTTAGCCGTACGCCGTCGGCAAATTCTCGAGAGCGGCCACTTCGCTCGAGGCAGCCTGGCGCACCGGACACTGTCCGGTGCACCACCGGACAGTCCGGTGCCCCAGACCAAAACAGCCTCTTGGCTGTACACAACCAACTCTTCTCTTTTCTTCTTCTTTCTGTTTCTGATACTTAGACAAGTATATTAGTACACAAAACCAATGTACTAAGACTTAGAAACATACCTTTGCTCTTGATTTGCACTTTGTTCATCCATGGGCATAGATTCACACTTATGCACTTGTGTTGGCACTCAATCACCAAAATACTTTAGAAATGGCCCAAGGGCACATTTCCCTTACAGCCTCCTGTGCTGCCAGATGGACGGCGGGGGTAATACTTCAGGTTGAGACCGTCAGCTACCCCACCGAGCACTGAGCAGTAGTGCGAAAGCGCACGCCGTGCGATATCTTGCATGGCCGCCTCAGCTGAGTCCCGCTCAGAGATAGAATAGTGCTCCGAGCAGATCTCCGCACCCCGGAGACTGTTCTCCGGATGGCGCACCAAGCAGGTCGCCTCCCTGCGGTCTGGGTAGACCCCGCGACTATGCTGGAAGACCACATAGTGATACTCGATAGACCAAGTACGCCGGTCAAGTGCCCGACGTAGCAGGGTGTCGAGCGCATCATGGAAGTGACACCCACGAGCAGCGTCGTGAGTGATGGGTCGAGCAACCCATCCTTCTGGCTCCTGGTCAGCAGAAAAGTCGGTGTTGTGGCTCGAGCTGTCGTCGCCACCTCCATCGTCTGGGTCTCCTCCAACAGCTACTCCAGGGGCTGGGGCGTCCAGTGGTGGTGCAGGGGGCGCCTCCAGGGGAAGCACATGGGAGCGGCTCCTCACAGACTCTATCTCCTGCTGGAGCGAGAAAGAAGAGCCCTGCTGCTCCTATCGTCGACGTTCCTGCTCCTCATGCAGGCGATGATGCAGTCTCTCCAAGTGGCTGGACTGACCGGTCACGGGACGGCAAAGCGGACGCTCCACGAGACGGGAGGGTAAGAAGGGGATGACAGACTTCCGTGCGGTGTGTCTAAGGCGAGCCATCTACAAAAGACACCGCAAGCATAAGAGTGAGAACAGAACTAATATGATCAGCAAGTAATGAACCATAAAAAAATGAAGGATTAGAACGAAACACAGTTTTTCAGCAAGGTATGATATATAGTAGAACATAGGTTTGGTCGATATGACCAACTTTTGAAGGGATACCAAAGTCAAGGCAGGGATAGAGGTCTATAATCCTTAGAACGACCATTCTACTCTAGGTTAGCGGTCCTACAGTCAGCATGGCTTTGATACCACCTATGTCACACCCGGTTTTAGAAGGTAAACCGAATGCGAACCATGTACGTGCCAGGATCAGCATTTCACGTACACAACAGTTACATAACATGGACATCATCACACAGTGCTCAAATAGTATTAAAAAGGGGAATAATAGTCGATTACATCATATGTCTGGGACATCCACATAGTCTTTACAATAATCAAAGTGCGGAAAAGAAACATAGATAAACGCGGCCTTCACAGGCAGCCGACTGGGGGTTTGCCGCTAACTCACACCTAGAACTCGTCGTAGTCTTGGAACTCCTGGAAGTCTCCTTCCACGGCTTCATCTTCTCCTGAGCAGTGGTTGCAATGCTGACAACCTGGGGATGGGGGGGTTGGTGTGTAGAGCAAGGGTGAGCACATCAACATACTCAGCAAGTATCATGTTTGGCTGTAGTGAACTAGCTTTATGTGGGGGTAAGTCAAGCAGTTGCTTTTAGTTGGTCAGATTATTATTACTAGTAGAGAAAGCCAAGTTTTAGAATTAACCCAAACGTACTCCTTTCCAAACGGAAAGAGTACCACTTACCATTTCCAGAGTCAAAACCAAGAACCATCAATCTCATTGCCACCTGCAAACCGAACATCTCTGATCAAGTACCACTAATCACTGGAGCTCCCTTGGCCGCTCATAACCGCGAGCACGGCTAATATATCAGTTTTCATACACTCTGCAGAGGTTGTGCACTTTACCCACAAGCCGTGATTCCCTTTCTGCCCGGAGAGAGCTACTCCCCATTGACCACTACCTAGGTGGCCCAGCAGGGTATCACTACGTAGCCTTTACAAAGATTCCCCAGGGCTGTAGCCGCCCGTTAGGTTTCCTAAATGCACCACACTCCTCCCCAAGGGGCGAACCCAAGCTTGGCAGAGCGAGCCGCATACACCGAGCCCCATTGACGGCACGATGGCTAAGCAAACTACACCCCGGTTCCTCTAATTATTCAGCTAAGGGCATCCCATTCCACCCTCATGGTTGCACTGTTTTCCCGGGCGGTCATCCAACAAACAGGTCCTTACGGAGAGGCACTCGAGAAACCGCTCGAGCCCCCTTGAAGACCACAAGTATAACATCATAATAAATGAAGGGAAAACAGTGTATCATTGATAATTCTCATCATGTTCATTGATTAGAGTTGAGCAATAGCATAAGATTAAGCAATAATAATCCAACCCAAATAGGTAAACAAGGACATGGATAACAAAAGCTAGTCAATCCTTAGGTATAACTGTGAAATGCGGGAGGTGAATTAAAGAATGTATAGGACAGAGATAGGTCAAGGGACACTTGCCTCCACCAACCGACTGCTGCTCAGGGGCTTCTCCTGCGAGTTCTTCGGGCTCTTCAACCGGATCGTTCTCTATGCGAGCGCAAACATACATACATCCATACATTTAGTACAAAAGAATAGTACACCATACAATAGGATGCAATAAATAAACAGACGTTCCACGCGGGCTCGCAATTACGGTTAAGAGAGAAAGAGGAAAAGACAGTCGAGAAACGATCACGTTACATTATTATAAATTAAACCACTCGTTCGATTGAAGGGCATTAATGTGGACACTATGTTTAGCATAAAGTAAAGTCATGTTTCATGTCTAATCATTGTAAGCGGTTGAAGATAAATTAAAAGGATTGTCGTGCGGCGAGACGCGCGACATAGCACTTTAAATTGAATTAAGGAAATCAACGACTCGTCGCGCGACCGAGCGCACAACGAGACACTTTGCATTAATTATAAAGAGACGTTAAGCTTCACGCGACGAAACGCACGACAACATACGTCAACTGAACTGAGTTTAAAGTGGAACGTCGTGTGACTACACGTGCGACGTCACACATTAAACAACCTGAAATTAAAATGGATCGTCGCGCGACGAAGCGCACGACGCAACACGTTCATAGGATCTGAAATTAGATAAATTCGTCGCGCGACGAAGCGCATGACGCAACACGCTAACTAACGGAGTTTGAAATTAGCTACAACCAAAAATAATCACCGCGCGCGTGGGTTTGCGCACGCGGGAACGCGTTAGGGGGGGTAAACGAGGCTACGCGAGTCGCGCCAGGGCCGGGAGGCCGCGCGCAGGGGCCGAGCCGCCGCGCCGGGGCAGAGGGCCACGCCGCGGGCCGCGCCGGGGGGGCCGCGTCGGGCGAGCAGGGGAGGGCGGGGCTGCGCCGCCACGCCGGCAGGGGAGGGCGGGGCCGCCGCGCCGCGCGAGCAGGAGAGGGCGGGGCCACCGCGCCGCGCGGATAGGGGAGGGGGCGCGCGCAGGGGAAGAAGAGAGGGCGCGTGCAGGGGGAGAGAAGAGGAGGGAGATGGAGAGAGAGAGAGAGGAGAAGGGAGGGGAGGGGAGCTCACCTCGGGATCCAACTCCGGTGATCACCGTCTCCAAAACCTAGGGCACCACAGAAGGTAGAGAGAGATGGGAGAGAGAGGTTGCTGCGCGGGGATTCCAAATGAGAGAGGGAGAGGAGGAGGGGTGCATGGGGGGTGTGGGGCGCTGGGGGCGCGCGGGCCGGGCTAGGCCGGGCTGGGCTGGGCTGGGTTGGGCCGGGCCACTTCGCGGATCGAAACCCACGACACGCACGACTATCAAATAGACTTCAATCGCGAACCGAAAACCGAGACGGAACGAGACAAACACGCGACATCAGACAAAGAAATACGCTTCGGCATGATGCAACACCCATGACACTTAGGTTTTGGTTTATACATGACACGGACACCTGTCACTATACTGGTTTGAAATTGGGAAGAAAGAGCGAAACAAGAAGAGAAAAGAGAGTAACGCCCGAATTTGGTGAGAGAATAGAAGGAAAAATTCTACCCCCAAATTCAGGGCGTTACAGTACAGCTCCGAACTCTTCACCTTCGTGTTTCTCTGGCCGCGCTCCGCTATAATTCACCAGACTGTCCGGTGTGCCACCGGACCGTCCGGTGCACCAGCGGAGCAACGGCTACCAGCGCAACGATCGACTGCAACGGACACCTGCAAACGCTACAGTGCGCGGACAATGCGTGCAAAAGTCAGAGCAGCCGCTAGAGGCGCACCGGACAGCGAACAGTACCTGTCCGGTGCGGCACCGGACTGTCCGGTGCCACTAGAAGACAAAGCTCCAATGGTCGACTGCGCCCGAACCCTAACGGTTGGGTGACATGGCTGGCGCACCGGACTATCCAGTGCCGCACCGGACTATCCGATGCGCCCATCGAAAGCAGCCCCTCCCCAACGATTGTTTGGTGGTTGAGGGCTATGAATACCCTCCAACCACCTCCACTCCAACAATCCAAACATTCAACACGTCGCATTCAATACAAGAGCAATAGACTCAACTCCAAAGACACAATTCAAGTGATCGATCCACTCAAAGTTCTCAATTCAACTCTAGCGCATTAGAACTTGTGAAAGGATCATTTGTGTTTCTTTGTTGCTCTTGTTTGCTTGGCTTGGCTTTCTTTTCTTTCTCACTTCTTACTCTCAAGTGCTTTGTAGGCAAGAGACACCAATTGTGTGGTGATCCTTCCGGGGTCCAAGTGACACGTGAGATTAAGGAAGAAGTCTCACTCAGTCTAAGTGACCGTTTGAGAGAGGGAAAGGGTTGAAAGAGACCCAGTCTTTGTGACCACCTCAACAGGGACTAGGTTCTTTATAACCGAGCCTCGGTAAATATTTGTTCTAAACTAACCCCGGCTTTACTTCTTGGTTGATTTACTTTTTGGTTGATTTGTTTTCCCCTCTCTCCCGGACTTAATATTTGTTCTAACACTAACCCCGGCTTATAGTGTGTTTAAAGTTGTAAATTTCAGTTTTCGCCTATCCACCCCCTCTAGGCGACTTACAATTGGTATCAAAGCCCGATACTTCATTTAGAGTCTAACCACTCGAAGTGATGTCGGGAGGATCCGCCAAGAGGGAGATGGAAACAGGCGATAAGGCCACAAGCTACGGGAAGGCTCCATCAAGAGAGTTCGGCGCCAAAGGAAGGGAGGAATCACCTCCCCACGTCAAGTCGCATCGGAGTGGTGACAAGAAGAAAAAGATGAAGAAAGTGATATACTATGAGACCGATTCTTCGTCGCCCTCCACATCCGGCTCCGACGCCGCGTCCGTCACTTCTAAGCGCCATGAGCGCAAGAAGTTTAGTAAGATCCCCTTACGCTATCCCCGCATTTCTAAACGCGCCCCTTTACTTTTCGTTCCATTAGGCAAACCGACATTATTTGGTGGTGAGGATTATTGTATGTGGAGTGATAAAATGAGGCATCACCTAACCTCACTCGACACAAGCATATGGGACATTGTTGAGTTTGGAGCGCAGGTACCTACCGTAGGGGACGAAGGCTACGGCTCGGACGAGGTTGCCCAAATCCGGCACTTCAACTCCCAAGCCACTACTATACTCCTCGCCTCTCTATGTCGAGAGGAGTATAATAAAGTGCAAGGGTTGAAGAGCGCTAAGGAGATTTGGGACGTGCTCAAGACCGCGCATGAGGGAGATGAGGTGACCAAGATCACCAAACGGGAGATGGTCGAGGGGGAGCTCGGTTGTTTCGTCCTCAACCAAGGAGAGGAGCCACAAGCTATGTACAACCGGCTCAAGACCTTGGTGAATCAAGTGCGCAACCTCGGGAGCACCAAATGGGATGACCATGAAATGGTCAAGGTTATTCTAAGATCACTCGTTTTTCACAATCCTACGCAAGTTCAATTAATATGTGGCGATCCTAGATATAAGCTAATGTCTCCCGAGGAGGTTATAGCAAAGTTTGTGAGCTTTAAATTGATGGTCAAAGGCTCCAAACAAATCGTCAACTTGGAGCAAGGCGGCACCTCCACACCCGAGGTGCAACCCATCGCATTCAAAGCGACGGAGAAGAAGAAAGAAGAGTCTACGTCAAGTAGGCTTCACATCGACGCCTCTAAGCTCGACAACGAGGAGATGACGCTCATCATCAAGAGCTTTTGCCAAATCCTCAAGCAAAGGAGGGGGAAGGATTACAAACTCCGCTCCAAGAGGGTGTGCTACAAGTGTGGTAAGCCCGGTCATTTTATCGCTAAATGCCCTATGTTTAGGGATAGTGACAAGGACAACGACAAGAAGGGGATGAAGAAGGAGAAGAAGAAATACTACAAGAAGAAGGGCGGTGATGCCCATGTGTGTCGGGAATGGGACTCCGACGTGAGCTCCACCGACTCCTCCGACGACGAGGATGCCGCCAACATCGCCGTCAACAAGGGACTTCTCTTCCTCAATGTCGGCCATAAGTGCTTCATGGCAAAGGACGGCAAAAAGAAGAAGGTACAATCTAGAACCAATCCCAAGTATACTACATCTAGTGATGAGGGTAGTTCTAGTGAAGATGAAGATGACTTGCTTAGTCTTTTTGCCAACCTTAACATGCAACAAAAGGAAAAATTAAATGAATTAATAGGAGCTATTCATGAGAAGGATGAACTTTTGGACAGCCAAGAGGAATTCCTTATTAAGGAAAACAAAAAGCATGTTAAAGTGAAAAAATGCTTATGCTCAGGAAGTAGAAAAGAATGAAAACTTGACTAAAGAGCTTAGCATTTGCCATGACTCAATTACCAATCTTAGAAATGAAAATACTAGTTTCATTGCTAAGATTGATAAATTGAATGAATCCATTTATAGCCTTAGGACTGAAAATGATAGCTTAATTTCCAAGGCTAAGGATTTAAATGTTTGCAATGATTCTATTTCCTGTATTAGAGATGAGAATGCAATATTACATGCTAAGATAGATGAATTAAATGCTTGCAAACCCTCTACATCTACTGTTGATCATATTACTATTTGTACTAGATGTAGAGATGTTAATGTTGATGCTATTCACGATCACCTTGCTTTAATTAAACAACAAAATGATAATATAGCTCAATTAACTGCAAAAATTAATGAGCATGAGATAGAAAATGAAAAATTTAAATTTTCTAGAAGCATGCTCTATAGTGGAAGACGCCCTGGCATTAAGGATGGCATTGGTTTCCAACAGGGAAGCAATATCAAGCTTAACGACCCTAAAAGATTGTCTAATTTTGTTAAGGGCAAGGCTTCCATGGTTCAGGATAACGAGGGCTATATTTTATACCCTGCTGGTTATCCCGAACACAAAATTAGGAGAATTCATGCTAAGAAGTCTCATTCTGTTGCTCACCATGCTTTTATGTATAAGAATGAGGCTTCTAGCTCTAGGCAATCAACCCATGCTAAA
Organism: Zea mays; assembly: GCF_902167145.1. Taxonomy (NCBI): domain Eukaryota; kingdom Viridiplantae; phylum Streptophyta; class Magnoliopsida; order Poales; family Poaceae; genus Zea; species Zea mays. The sequence goes on from NC_050105.1 coordinate 118,053,807, forward strand.
TTGCCTAAAAAGAAAACTCAAATTGCATCAAATGAGCATAATATTTCATTTAAAACTTTTGATGCTTCTTATGTGCTTACTAACAAATCAGGCAAAATAGTGGCCAAATATGTTGGGGCAAACACAAGGGCTCCAAGACTTGTGTTTGGGTACCCAAGGTGCTTATTTCTAATGTGAAAGGACCCAAGACCGTTTGGGTACCTAAGAACAAGGCCTAAATTTGTTTTGTAGGTTTATGCATCCGGGGGCTCAAGTTAGATAATTGATAGCGCGTGCACAAACAAAATGACAGGGGAGAAAAGGACGTTCTCCTCCTACGAGAAAAATGAAGATCCCCAAAGAGTTATCACATTCGGGGATGGAAATCAAGGTTTGGTCAATGGACTTGGTAAAATTGCTATATCACCTGACCATTCTATTTCCAATGTTTTTCTTGTAGATTCATTAGATTACAATTTGCTTTCTGTTTCTCAATTATGTAAAATGGGTTACACCTGTCTTTTTACGGATATATGTGTTACTGTCTTTAGAAGAAGTGATGATTCAGTAGCATTTAAGGGAGTATTAGAGGGTCAGCTATACTTAGTTGATTTTAACAAAGCTGAACTCGATACTTGCTTAATTGCTAAGACCAATATGGGTTGGCTCTGGCATCGCCGACTAGCCCATGTTGGGATGAAGAATCTTCACAAACTTCTAAAGGGAGAACATATTTTGGGACTAACCAATGTTCATTTTGAGAAAGATAGGGTTTGTAGCACATGTCAAGCAGGAAAGCAAGTTGGTGCCCACCATCCACACAAAAACATCATGACAATAGACAGGCCATTGGAGCTACTCCACATGGATTTATTCGGCTCGATAGCTTACATAAGCATCGACGGGAGTAAGTACTGTTTTGTAATTGTGGATGATTATTCTCGCTTCACTTGGGTATTCTTTTTGCAGGAAAAATCACAAACCCAAGAGACCTTAAAGGGGTTCTTGAGACGGGCCCAAAATGAGTTTGAATTGAGAATCAAAAAGATAAGAAGCGACAATGGGACGGAGTTCAAGAACTCACAAATAGAAGGCTTTCTTGAGGAGGAGGGCATCTATCATGAGTTCTCTTCTCCCTACACACCTCAACAAAATGGTATAGTGGAGAGGAAGAATAGAACTCTACTAGACATGGCAAGGACCATGCTTGATGAGTACAAGACTCCGGACCGGTTTTGGGCTGAGGTGATTAACACCGCCTACTACTCCATCAACCGACTCTACCTTCACCGAATCCTCAAGAAGACATCTTATAAACTCCTCACCAGTAAAAAGCCCAATGTTTCATACTTTATAGTCTTTGGTAGCAAATGTTTTATTCTTGTTAAAAGAGGTAGAAAATCTAAATTTGCTCCTAAGGCTGTAGAAGGCTTTTTACTTGGTTATGACTCAAACATAAGGGCATATAGAGTCTTCAACAAATCCACTGGGTTAGTTGAAGTTTCTTGTGACATTGTGTTTGATGAGACTAATGGCTCCCAAGTGGAGCAAGTTGATCTTGATGAGCTAGATGATGAAGAGGCTCCGTGCGTCGCGCTAAGGAACATGTCCATTGGGGATGTGTGTCCTAAGGAATCCGAAGAGTCCACTCAAGCACAAGATCAACTGTCATCTTCCAATCAAGCATCTCCACCAACTCAAGATGAGGATCAGGCTCAAGATGATGAAAATGAAGATCAAGAGGATGAGCCACCTCAAGAGGAGAACAATGATCAAAGGGGGGATGACAATGATAAAGACAAGGAAGATGAGCAGGAGATTCAGGGTCAAAGACCTCCACACACAAGAGTCCACCAAGCGATTCAAAGAGATCACCCCGTCAACTCCATTCTCAGTGATATTCATAAGGGGGTAACTACTCGATCTCGAGTCGCTCATTTTTGTGAACATTACTCTTTTGTGTCCTCTATTGAGCCATATAGGGTGGAGGATGCACTAAGAGATTCAGATTGGATGTTGGCAATGTAAGAGGAGCTCAACAACTTCACAAGGAATGAGGTATGACATTTAGTTCCACGTCCTAACCAAAATGTTGTAGGTACCAAATGGGTATTCCGCAACAAGCAAGATGAGCATGGTGTGGTGACAAGGAACAAAGCACGACTTGTGGACAATGGTTATTCACAAGTCAAAGGTTTGGATTTCAGTGAAACTTATGCACTCGTAGCTAGGCTTGAGTCAATTCGTATATTACTTGCCTATGCTACTTACCAAGGCTTTAAGCTTTATCAAATGGACGTGAAAAGTGCCTTCCTCAACGGACCAATCAAGGAAGAGGTCTATGTTGAGCAACCTCCCGACTTTGAAGATAGTGAGTACCCTAATCATGTTTACGAACTCTCAAAGGTGCTTTATGGGCTCAAGCAAGCCCCAAGAGCATGGTATGAATGGCTAAGAGATTTTCTTATCACTAATGGATTCAAAGTCGGAAAAAGCAGATCATACTCTCTTTACTAAAACCATTGCAAAAGATTTGTTTGTATGCTAAATTTATGTTGATGATATCATATTTGGGTCTACTAACAAATCTACATGTGAAGAGTTTAGTAGGATCATGATTCAAAAATTCGAGATGTCTATGATGGGGGAGTTGAAGTATTTTCTAGGATTTCAAGTCAAGCAACTCCAAGATGGCACCTTCATCAGCCAAACAAAGTATATTCAAGCCATACTACCAAGTTTGGAATGAAGGATGCCAAGCCCATCAAGACACCCATGGGAACTAATGAGCTTCTCGACCTCGACACAGGAGGTAAGTCCGTAGATCAAAAGGTATATCGGTCAATGATAGGATCATTACTCTATTTATGTGCATCTCGACCGAATATTATGCTTTTCGTATGCATGTGTGCAAGGTTCCAAGCCGATCCTAAGGAAGTTCACCTTAGGGCCATGAAAAGAATCATAAGATATCTAGTTTATACTCCTAAGTTTGGCCTTTGGTACCCCAAGGGATCAACCTTTGATTTAATAGGATATTCATATGTTGATTGGACAGGGTGTAAAATTGATAGGAATAGCACATCATGGGCTTGTCAGTTTCTGGGAAGATCCCTGGTGTCTTGGGCTTCAAAGAAACAAAACTCAGTAGCTCTTTCTACCGCCAAAGCCAAGTATATTGCCGTAGGACATTGTTGTGCACAATTACTTTGGATGAGGCAAACCCTCAGGGACTATGGCTACAAATTGAGCAAAGTCCCTCTCCTATGTGACAATGAGAGCGCAATCCGCATGGCGGATAATCCCGTTGAACACAGCCGCACTAAGCACATAGACATTCGGTATCACTTTTTGAGGGATCACCAACAAAGGGGGGATATTGAGATTGCTTATGTTAGCACCAAATAACAATTAGCCGATATCTTCATCAAGCCATTAGATGAGAAAACCTTTACCAAACTTAGGAATGAGCTAAATATACTTGATTCTTGGAACTTTGATTAAAACCTTGCACATAGCTTATTTATATACCTTTGACCATATCTCTTTTATGTCTACGACTAATGTGTTTTTCAAGTGTATTTCTATGCTAAGTCGTAGATTGAAAGGGAAATGGAGTACTCGACTAAGACAAGGCTTCCACTCCACTCTACCGGTATCATTTATTCTTCGTCGTCACTCCACACCACTCTTTGTTTGGTATAATCTTTCACTCATATTTACTTATACCAATGGGGGAGAAAGTACAAAGGGCTCACAAAGTCTCCGTTTTTGACGATTAATGCCAAAGGGGGAGAGAGTATTAGCCCAAAGCATAAGGACCGCACCACCACCTTTAGAAAAATTTTAATTGATATATTTCAAATTGGTATGATTTTCAACTGGTATATTTTCAAAATTAGCATCTCAATATATTTCCAATTGATATCTATTAAAACCCTCTTGAAAACTAAGAGGAGAATTTTATTCAGGGGGAGTTTTGTTTAAGTCAAAGGAAAAGCATTTGAAACAGGGGGAGAAAATTTCAAATCTTGAAAATGCTTCTCGAAATCTTATTCATATACCTTTGACTATTTGCAAAAAGACTTTGAAAAGATTTTCCAAAAGAATCTGCAAAAACAAAACAAGTGGTGCAAGTGTGGTCCAAAATGTTAAATAAAAGAAAGCAACCATGCATATATAGTAAAAGTAAAAATTAGTTTAATTCTAAGTAACCTATGCACTTACCTTATGCAAACTAGTTCAATTCTGCACTTATGAATTTGCTTTGGTTTGTGTTGGCATCAATCACCAAAAAGGGGAGATTAAAAGGGAAATATGGTTTAACCTTTTCCTATAAATAATTTTGGTGGTTGAATGCCCAACACAAATAATTGGACTAACTAGTTTGCTCTAGATTATATATTCCACTGGTGCATAAAGGTTCAACACAAACCAATAAAAGATCAAAGTTAGGGTTCAAAAGCAAAGGAGCAAAGGAACCAAAGGGTGCCTTGGTCTGGCGCACCGAACAGTGTCCGGTGCACCAGGACCGTACAGCTCCGAACTCTTCACCTTCGGGTTTCTCTGGCCGCGCTCCGCTATAATTCACCGACTGTCCGGTGCACCAGCGCAGCAACGGCTACCAGCGCAACGGTCGACTGCAACAGACACCTGCAAACGCTACAGTGCGCGAATAGTGTGCGCAGAAGTCAGAGCAGCCGCCAGAGGCACATCGGACAGTGAACAATACCTGTCCGGTGCGGCACTGAACTGTCCGGTACCACTAGAATACAAAGCTCCAACGGTCGACTACGCCCCAAACCCTAACGGTTGGGTGACGTGGCTGGCGCACCGGACTGTCCGGTGCACCCATCGACAGCAGCCCCTCCCCAACGGTTGTTTGGTGGTTGAGGGCTATAAATACCCCCCAACCACCTCCACTCCAACAATCCAAGCATTCAACACATTGCTTTCAATACAAGATCAATAGACTCCACTCCAAAGACACAATTCAAGTGATCGATCCACTCAAAGTTCTCGATTCAACTCTAGCGCATTAGAACTTGTGAAAGGATCATTTGTGTTTCTTTGTTGCTCTTGTTTGCTTGGCTTGGCTTTCATTTCTTTCTCACTTCTTACTCTCAAGTGCTTTATAAGCGAGGCAAGAGACACCAATTGTGTGGTGATCCTTGCGGGGTCTAAGTGACCCATGAGATTAAGGAAGAAGCCTCACTCGGTCTAAGTGACCGTTTGAGAGAGGAAAAGAGTTGAAAGAGACCCGGTCTTTGTGACCACCTCAACGGGGACTAGGTTCTTTAGAACCGAACCTCGGTAAAACAAATCACCGTGTTCATCCGCTTTTACTTCTTGGTTGATTTGTTTTCCCCTCTCTGCCGGACTTAATATTTGTTCTAACGCTAACCTCGGCTTATAGTGTGTTTAAAGTTGTAAATTTCAGTTTCCGCCTATTCACCCCCCTCTAGGCGACTTACAAAGACCCATTCCCAATGTCAGTGAGAAGGGCAGTGTAGAAGAAGGCCTTTATTTTGTTGGATATCTGCATAGGCAATGAGGACCAAGGCTTATCCGGATCCGTTTTGCTTAGCCACAACCATCTGATTCTTAAGGCCCATCCTAATTCTTTGAGACTAGAGATCCCAAGTCCGTCGATTTCAAGAGGTCTACAAACTCTTCCCCAAGCCACTAAACAGTGTCCTCCTCTGACATCTTTCCTTCCACGCCAGAGAAATCCTTTTCTGATCTTGTCAATAGCTTTGAGCGAGCCTATGGGTATGTCGACTGCCATGGCTAAATAGATAAGCATGACGGTCATCACATACTGAACCTGCACTCTTCTGCCAGCCCTTATCATTAGATCCGCTTTCCATCTAGAAAGTTGATCAGCCACTTTGTTAATAATGGGTTGCACCTAATTTTTGGACAAATTTTCCAAAGACAAAGGTAGGCCAAGGTATTTGCAGGGGAAAGAAGTTTGCTACAAGTCTTTTCATTTAGGGGCTTCGTGAAGATATCGGCTAATTGATTGTGAGTGCTAACATAAGCAATTTTGATATCCCCTTTTGTTGATGATCTCTTAAAAAGTGATACCGAATGTCTATATGCTTAGTGCGGCTATGTTCAACGGGATTATCCGCTATGATGATTGCACTCTTATCTCTACTAACTTTTAAGACGATAGTGTAGACCATCGCGATGCCCCCGCCTCCCCTCCGCGCTCGCACCCGGCCTGTTCCCCTCGCCCGCACAAACCGCCCCATCTGCCCCATCCGCGAGTCGCGCACGGGCCATCTGCATGCCGCATCCGCCCCATCCTCTTGCCGCCCTAAAGGTTTGCCTCATCCAGAGTAATTGTGCACAATAATGTCCTGCAGCAATATACTCGGCTTCGGTGGTGGATAGAGCTACTGAGTTTTGTTTATTTGAAGTCCAAGACACCAGAGATCTTCCCAGAATCGTAGGCCTGTCATTTCTATCTCTCTGAGATCAAAGCTGTCAACGATAGCGTTGAAAAGTCATAGTTCAAAACTAGCAGAATGGCGATAGATTTGCATTGCATAACATGTATGGGTCACAATGGGCTCTAAAGTTTACACTATAAGATTTAAGGATCAGATCGGATTATGATCGGATTCTATTTCTATTCATTTTTAAACTAAAATTTATTTAGTGTTCTACCATTTTGTAAAGAAGCATGTGGATCATGATCCATTACCCCTCTAATAACATGTGATCAGACTAATTCGTAATAAAAACTTTGTTTGTTTTCATTTCCTTTCCCCCCTCTTATAATTAGCTTTCCTAAGAGCATATGCTTGTAATTTCTACTGTATCAATAAAAACGAATACTGTCAGCGTCGTGATCTGTTTAAAAACATGTTTTTACAGTCGCTCATCGTCCGTTGACTGTCCTTCGCCTCGCGAAGGAGGACAAAGTAGAAAACTCTCTTCCAAAAGAGAGAAGAAACACGAGACACCTTGTGGGGCTCACGATCCACTTCAAAACCGCCTCCGCCAATGGCGTAGCACCATTACCCGTCACGCGGATTGGCACTAGCAGCCGAGCAACGCCCGCCGTCCATCTCCATCCGACGGCCGACGCCGTGTCCCCCAAAATTTTCGCGATCCCGCCCTGCTTCTGCCTGCTACAAATGCCCGCCCCGAGACACAGGCCCAGCATCCACAGCTCGCATCCGATTTCCAATTTCAAATCCTTCGATCGCGCAGCGCCGCCCGCCCTCTCGCAGCTCTCTCCGATGGCCCGCACGAAGCAGACGGCGAGGAAGTCAACTGGCGGCAAGGCGCCGCGGAAGCAGCTGGCCACCAAGGCGGCGCGCAAGTCGGCTCCGGCCACCGGCGGCGTGAAGAAGCCGCACAGGTTCCGCCCCGGCACCGTCGCTCTCCGCGAGATCCGCAAGTACCAGAAGAGCACGGAGCTGCTCATCCGGAAGCTGCCCTTCCAGCGGCTGGTGCGTGAGATCGCGCAAGACTTCAAGACCGACCTTCGGTTCCAGTCCTCCGCTGTCGCCGCGCTGCAGGAGGCCGCCGAGGCGTATCTGGTGGGTCTCTTTGAGGACACCAACCTCTGCGCCATCCACGCCAAGAGGGTCACCATCATGCCCAAGGACATCCAGCTCGCGCGCCGCATCAGGGGCGAGAGGGCCTGATTGCTGCTCTGTCTTCCTGTTTCTGTAATGTCTGAACTAGGCGATGGACTCTATCGCTTCTTGTCCTGCAATCGTGTACCGATGTTCTTGGCAAATCAATTTGGCTGTTATGAATGTGATTCAGTGATTTGATTTATAACTTTTTTGTTCCAAAATTGGAACAATCACTGATCCAAGAGAGCGTTGTTTTTTGAGCCAGAACATAAAATCTAGGTTTTATCGGTTCTTATATTTTATCGTGACAGTAGCAGCCAAAAAACAGTGAATCTAAGCATATCTATTTTAAAATATCAAATTTGTTCTAATAAGAATTCAGATGTTTAGTTCCATCCCCAGTATATCCAGGAATTGGTGCCAACTAAAATAAGACAATGTTTTGTTTTCTAGAAAAGAGAGAAGAAAGATTCTCTCTTCTTTTAAACTATGTTGGTGAAACGTCATAGGATGTCTCTATCAACTATCTTATCACATCCTATATTTCAAGATTCACTCTACATTCTAAAAATAATGTAATTTGTATTGTCAATTCTAAATTTTACAAGATCTGTTGTAGACAGACTTCGATCGGCTCTAACGGATCCCCTTTCTCCTCCCCCTCTCGCATTGGGTGTACGGCTCCCCCTCCATGCTCCAACATTTCTCTTTCCCCTTCTTTCAGTTGTTAAACCAAATCCCCTTGTGAAGGTGGAGAGCTCTAATCCCCTCACTAATCAGTATTTACTACGAAATTAACTTTTGTTCAGTTTAATTAACAAATAATAACGTGTATTACGATAGTACAAACATTGTACAATATAGTTGAACTTTAAAACCGATGTATAAAAATCAAATAGCGCAATTATGGTATAAAGGAGAGTTGAATAGGGGGAATTGTTAGAGGAGAAAGAGGGGAGGAATGAAATACGGGGTATTTAAAAATGAGTTGAAAATATAAATAGAGCGAGATAAGTGGGGAAATTGTTGGAAACAACAAAGAGTAGTTTCCACTGCTGTCTTTTTTCTCTTCTCTTTGTTAGCAACTGATTTTTTTTAATTTTATTTTCTAAGTGAAACAAATCAAAATATATAATATCTAAGTACATCTTTGTCCATAAAAAATTTGATTCTAAAGCATATTTTTACTTATATTTTTTATATAAAAATATTTTTATGGATCAGAATCCAGACTACCAGCCAAACTGAGAGCACCTAGAGGGGGGTGAATAGTTGATCCTGTAAAACATAAAACTTATTGCCACAAAAACTTGGTTAAGTGTTAGTGCAATAGGATCAAGTAGTTGGAGAGAAGTACTTGTGGAACATAGAAACCACAGAGAGAAACAACACAATAGACACAGTGGTTTATCCCGTGGTTCGGCCAAGTACAAAACTTGCCTACTCCACGTTGTGGCGTCCCAATGGACGAGGGTTGCACTCAACCCCTCTCAAGTGATCCAATGATCAGCTTGAATACCATGGTGTTCCTTTTTCTTATCACTTTTCCCGTTTGCGAGGAATCTCCACAAGTTGGAGTCTCTCGCCCTTACAACAAATATCAAAGTGAAAGCACTAGAGTAAGGGAGAGAAGCAACACACACAAATCCCAGCAATACACACACACAAGCCAAGACTTGAGCTCAAATGAAACACAACAAGTTCACCACTAGAACGAAGCTCAAATCACTAAGAATGTCAATCGAGTGTGCGAAGATGGAGTGTGAATGATTAAGAATGCTCAAAGTATGCTTAGATATCTCCTCCATGCGCCTAGGGGTCCCTTTTATAGCCCCAAGGCAGCTAGGAGCCGTTGGAGGCATTCTAGGAAGACAATTCTTGCCTTCTGTCGGGTGGCGCACCGGACAGTCCGGTGCACCACCGGACATCCCCTGTTCACTGTCCGATGTAGATCGCCTTCCTAAATTGGGGCAGCCGACCGTTGAAGATTTGGAGCCGTTGGCGCACCGGACACTGTTCGGTGCACACCGAACGGTCCGGTGCCCCCATCAGACCGTTGGCTTGGCCACGCGTCACGCGCGGATTGCGCGGCCGACCGTTGGCTCACCGGACAGTCCGGTGCACCACCGGACAGTCCGGTGAATTTTAGCCGTACGCCGTCGACGAATTCCCGAGAGCGGCCAGTTGACCAGACGCCAGCCTGGCGCACAGGACACTGTTCGGTGCACCACCGGACAGTCCGGTGCACCCAGACTGCGCAGAGTCTTGGCTGCTCCAGCCAAGTCTTTTTCCTTCTGTATTTTCTCTGATTCTAGCACTTAAACAAATATGTTAGTACACAAAAAACAATGTACTAAGTCTAGAATCATACCTTGTATCTTGATTTTCACTTCGTGAGTCTTTGGCACAATTTAACACTTAAACCATTTGTGTTGGACACGTAATCACCAAAATACTTTAGAAATGGCCCAAGGGCACATTTCCCTTATAATCTCCCCCTTTTTGGTGATTTATGCCAACACAACAAAAAGCAACACATAGAAGTGCAACATCAATGCAAATGAGAACAAGATTTGTTTTTGATTCAAATTTGGCATATTTGGATCATTCTTTGCCACCGCTTGGTTTGTTTTTGCAAATCAAATTCAATTTCCTATCTCTAAGTCAAACACACTTGTTGAGACATAAAGAGAGGTATTCCAAGAGAAATTGATCAAAGATTCAAAAACTCCCCCTTTTTCCCATAATCAAACATTCTCCCCACAAGAGACCAACTTTTGACAATAAGAGACACTAAGAGAATTTTGATAAAATAAAAGTTCTAACTCTACTATTTTCAAAATTCTCAAGTGGTAGCTGATCCATTTCTTGCTTTGGCCTTAATTTCTCCCCCTTTGGCATCAAACACCAAAACGGGATCATTTTTGGCCCTTTAACCCCATTGCCTTACCAAAATTGTCAATTAAGAGCAACAAGACAACAAGAGCATGGAGATGAACTTGGAGTTAATTACCCTCTCATCGGAGTGCAGTTGAAGTCTTTCATGGTCCAAGTCCACCTTTCCCTTTCAATCCACTTTTGAGACTAAAACAAGTTATCTCAAACACACAGTTAGTCTCAAAGTGTCAAGTTGTAGCATGCCTCCCCCTAAATAAGTGCATCACTTGCAAATGGACTTGTGAGGTCCGGGGATCATGTGTACAACTTGAGCACCATAAATAAGCAACAATATGCATAAAGGAACATGATCAAAGGCATAAACACATGTATGCTATAGATCAATCCAAGTTACGCGAATCTAGGACATTTAGCTCACTACGCAGCCTGCAAAAGGGTGACTCATCTAGAGGCTTGGTAAAGATATCGACTAGCTAGTTCTCGGTGCTAACATAAAACACTTCGATATCTCCCTTTTGCTAGTGGTCTCTCAAAAAGTGATGCCGGATGTCAATGTGCTTCGTGCGGCTGTGTTCGACAGGATTATCCGCCATACGGATTGCACTCTCATTATCACATAGGAGTGGGACTTGGCTCAGATTGTAGCCAAAGTCCCGGAGGGTTTGCCTCATCCAAAGTAGTTGCGCGCAACACTGTCCTGCGGCAACATACTCGGCCTCAGCGGTGGATAGGGCAACGAAAGTTTGTTTCTTAGAACTCCAAGACACCAGGGACCTTCCTAAGAATTGGCACGTCCCTGATGTACTCTTCCTATCAACCTTGTATCCAGCATAATCGGAGTCTGAGTATTCAATCAAGTCAAAGGTTGACCCCTTTGGATACCAGATCCTGAAGCAAGGCGTAGCAACTAAATATCTAAGTATTCGCTTAACGGCCACAAGGTGACACTCCCTTGGGTCGGATTGAAATCTAGCACACATGCATACACTTAGCATAATATCCGGTCTACTAGCACATAAATAAAGCAAAGAACCTATCATAGATTGGTATGCCTTTTGATCAACGGACTTACCTCCTTTGTTGAGGTCGACATGTCCGTCGGTTCCCATTGGAGTCTTTGCGGGCTTGGCGTCCTTCATCCCAAACCGCATGATCAAATCTTGCGTGTACTTCGTTTGGGAGATGAAGGTGCCGTCCTTGAGTTGCTTCACTTGGAACCCAAGGAAGTAGTTCAACTCGCCCATCATCGACATCTCAAAATTTTGAGTCATCACCCTGCTAAACTCTTCACAAGACTTTTGGTTAGTAGAACCAAATATTATGTCATCGACATAAATTTGGCACACAAATAAGTCACCGTCACATGTCTTAGTGAAAAGAGTTAGATCGGCTTTTCCAACCTTGAAAGCATTAGCAATTAGAAAGTCTCTAAGGCATTCATACCATGCTCTTGGGGCTTGCTTAAGTCCATAGAGCGCCTTAGAGAGCTTACACACGTGGTCGGGGTACCGTTCATCCTCAAAGCCAGGGGGTTGCTCTACGTACACCTCCTCCTTGATTGGCCCGTTGAGGAAAGCGCTCTTCACATCCATTTGGAACAACCTGAAGGAATGGTGAGCGGCATAGGCTAGCAAAATACGAATAGACTCTAGCCTGGCCACAGGAGCAAAAGTCTCCTCAAAGTCCAAACCTACGACTTGGGCATAACCTTTTGCCACAAGTCTAGCCTTGTTCCTTGTCACCACCCCGTGCTCGTCCTGTTTGTTGCGGAACACCCACTTGGTTCCCACAACGTTTTGCTTGGGACGTGGCACCAATGTCCAAACTTCATTTCGCTTGAAGTTATTAAGCTCTTCCTGCATGGCCAACACCCAGTCCGGATCTAGCAAGGCCTCTTCTACCCTGAAAGGCTCAATAGAAGAGACAAAAGAGTAATGCGCACAAAAATTAGCTAATCTAGAGCGAGTAGTTACTCCCTTGCTTATATCACCCAATATCTGGTCGACGGGATGATTCCTTTGAATCGTCGCTCGAACTTGAGTTGGAGGGGCCTGTGGTGCTTCTTCCTCCATAACATGATCATCTTGTGCTCCCCCTTGATCACACGCCTCCTCGAGATGAACCTGTTCATCAGTTTGAGTTGGGAGATGCACCATTGTTGAGGAAGAGGGTTGATCTTGCTCCTTTTGTTCCTGTGGTCGCACATCTCCGATTGCCATGGTGCGTATTGCGGCCGCTGGAACATCTTCTTCATCTACATCATCAGGATCAACTTGCTCTCTTGGAGAGCCATTAGTCTCATCAAATACAACATCGCTAGAGACTTCAACCAAACCCGATGATTTGTTGAAGACTCTATACGCATTTGTATTTGAGTCATAACCTAACAAAAACCCTTCTACAGCTTTGGGAGCAAATTTTGAATTTCTACCTTTCTTCACTAGAATAGAACATTTACTCCCAAATACACGAAAGTATGACACGTTGGGTTTGTTGCCAGTTAGGAGTTCGTATGACGTCTTCTTGAGGAGGCAGTGAAGGTAGACCCGGTTTATGGCATGGCAAGCCATGTTCACAGCTTCCGTCCAAAACCGTTCGGGCGTCTTGAATTCACCAAGCATCGTCCTTGCCATGTCTAAAAGCGTCCTGTTCTTCCTCTCTACCACACCGTTTTGCTGTGGTGTGTAGGGAGCGGAGAACTCGTGCTTGACTCCTTCCTCCTCAAGGTACTCCTCTACTTGAAGATTCTTGAATTCGGACCCGTTGTCGCTCCTTATCTTTTTCACCTTGAGCTCAAATTCATTTTGAGCTCTCCTTAAGAAGCGTTTTAGGGTCCCTTGGGTTTTTGTTTTATCCTGCAAAAAGAATACCCAAGTGAAGCGAGAAAAATCATCAACAATAACAAGACCATACTTACTTCCCCCGATGCTGAGGTAGGCGACGGGTCCGAAGAGGTCCATGTGAAGTAGCTCCAAAGGTCTTGATGTGGTCATCACATTTTTGCTATGATGAGAGCTTCCCACCTATTTACCTGCATGACAAGCTGCACAAGGTCTATCTTTTTTGAAAGTTACATTTGTTAGACCTAACACATGTTCTCCCTTTAGAAGTTTGTGAAGGTTCTTCATTCCCACATGTGCTAGACAGCGATGCCACAACCAGCCCATGCTAGTCTTAGCGATTAAGCATGCATCTAGATCGGCCTCCTCCTTCGAAAAATCAACTAAATAGAGTTTGCCGTCTAGTACACCCTTAAAAGCTAATGAACCGTCACTCCTTCTAAAGACAGACACATCTACATTTGTAAATAAGCAATTGTAACCCATATTACATAATTGACTAACGGACAACAAGTTATACCCGAGCGATTCAACTAAAAACACATTAGATATGGAATGCTCGGATGAAATAGCTATCTTTCCTAGTCCTTTAACCTTGCCTTGATTCCCATCACCGAATATGATTGAATCTTAGGAATATTTGTTCTTGACGTAGGAGGTGAACATCTTCTTCTCCCCCGTCATGTTGTTTGTGCATCCGCTGTCAATAATCCAGCTTGAGCCCCCGGATGCATAAACCTGCAAGGCAAATTAGGCTTGGGTTTTAGGTACCCAACTCTTGTTGGGTCCTACAAGGTTAGTAACAATAGCCTTAGGGACCCAAATGCAAGTTTTGTCTCCCTTGCATTTTGCCCCTAATCTCCTAGCAACCACTTTCTTATTTTTGCATGTGAGTACAAAATCAGTGTTGAAGGCATGAATAACAGTAGCATTTTCATTATGCATTTTCCTAGGCATATCTCTACCATGCACAAAGGAAGAATTTGAAGCAATCATGGAATGTGAATCATAAGCATTAAAACTCCTATTATGATAAGCATTTCTAGAAAATTTTCTATCATAAATAAATGCATGATTCTTTTGACTACTATTAGCCATAGGAGCCTTTCCTTTTCCTTGTTGAAAATGGGTGCTCTTTGGCTTGTTAAGTTCTTGGCTTCCCTTTTAAAGCCAAGTCCATCCTTAATTGAGGGGTGTCTACCAATAGTGTAGGCATCCCTTGCAAATTTTAGTTTATCAAAGTCATTCTTGCTAGCCTTAAGTTGGGCATTAAGACTAGCCACTTCACCATTTAATTTTGCAATAGAAGTAAGGTGCTCAACACATGCATCAACATTAAAATCCTTACACCTATTACAAATTACTACATGTTCAATACATGAGCTAGATTTATTTGCTACTTCTAACTTAGCATTCAAGTCATCATTGACAGTCTTTAGACTAGAAATAGACTCATGACAAGTAGATAATTCACATGAAAACATTTCATTTCTTTTAACTTCTAGAGCAAGAGACTTTTGCACACGTACAAATTTATCATGCTCTTCATATAAAAGATCCTCTTGCTTTTCTAGCAATCTATTCTTCTCATTCAACGCATCAATTAATTCATTGATCTTATCAATTTTAGTTCTATCTAAGCCTTTGAATAAACTTGCGTAGTCTACTTCATCATCACTAGATTCATCATCACTTGAAGAAGCATATGCAATAGTATTTCGAGTGCTTACTTTCTTCTCCTTTGCCATGAGGTAGGTGTGATGCTCGTTGGGGAAGAGAGACAATTTGTTGAAGGCAGTGGCGGCGAGTCCTTCGTCGTCGGAGTCGGACGAAGAACAATCCGAGTCCCATTCTTTTCCAAGGTGTGCCTCTGAAGCACCCCAGATCCTCTGGGACTCAAATGTGATACAATTACTAGTCCCAGGAGGCTAGTAAACACATTTATACATCAGATAGTTCCATATCTGCTTAAACGAGACAAACCTATAAAGGTGGCGAACAACTTTAAGAGTTGGTCCACAACTCAGGACATATCATCAGAGTGGGGCTGAAGCAGCCTGATATATGCAGCGAAGCAAATCAGCGGTCCAACAGCCACATGCAAGGTTGGGAACAGTCATAACTCTTACCCGATCTCCTTTTTCTGAAAAACAACAAATAAGCAAGGGTGAGTACAAACGTACTCAGCAGCCCACCTTCACCCGCGGAATGGGGAAATCAGATATAATGCATGGAATATGTGGAGCTCAGGATATTTTGCAGAAACAACAATATTTTATGCAGGGTTGTTTTGTAAAACATTTTGTATTTTTCAAAGCGTATCCTCTCCTAAAGGAGCAAGAAGTTTTTCAATATTAGAACAAAATCTCCTGGACTAAACCATCCACGTATCTCAGCAGTTTCCCACTGGTTTTCATTTTCAAAAACAGCTACTGGACTTCCTATCCACCATAGCTCACGGCTCAACCGCCGGACCTTTTAAAAACCATTTTTCTCAAACGCACCCTTTTTTGAAAACAAAACATTAATTGCCATACCTTACCAGACTCGTCCATTCCTGTGGACACGGACTATTCGAATAGGTTTTCAAACTCTGCGTAGAGGTGTACACTTTACCCACTAGTCCGGTTTCTGCGATCTCACCGTCGTGAGACCCGAATGCCGAATCTCTTTCTTTCCTCGCACGTCATAACCTTAACTGTTATACCGGAAGGAGTCAGGCCACCGCCATGTCCAAACCGGACAAAACATTCCCCCTCCTTATCCTCCTGGTGCTCCCCAGCCTTCATAACCCTAGGGTTGGACCGTACGGGTTCAGATTGAGTGACTGCCCACACAGTCTCGAGTGGTTGTACTTATCATGAGTACAGGTAGTGAAGGACGACAAACCGGTCCTTATGTGAGGGGACAATCCTTCTGCTCACACCTAAACCAGCTGAGCCATCACCTTAGGCCCTCCCCTAAACCAGGGAGTCCCTGATCATCCCTACTCAAAGGTGATAAGGGTGAAAACCCTTCATCATACACATTTTGAAAAGCATTTTCTTTTGAAAACTCACACCTTTTCTCAAATCATTTGTAACAAATATATCAGGGATTGATTGCGGCAAGCAACTGGGTGGCCATAATAACTTGTCTCAAAATCATATCATGCATAAAATAACAGGATGAGGGTTGTGGTTGAAAAATCATAGGTAATTTATGCATCAAAGGGATCCAGTGAGCTTGCCGTGCTTATCCGGTGAAGGGGGAAGAGAAGCTCGTGGAACTGGCTTCTAGCTCCACTGCCTAGCGTAGACTTGCAGATCTGGCCTCCACGAGACGGCACGAACGCTCCGATAACTATGCAACATGAACAAGCAAACATACAAACCAACAAGTATACCAACAAATATTTAGTATAGTGGTCAGAATAGCGATATATAGATGGGTAGAGTCTTGAGTAGAATCTGTGTCATGTGGTGTTGAGATACTGCTGGTGGTGGAGCGAAGGTGCTTACCAGGAGGGTGGACTGGAGACGAAGCGACACTATGTGTGTAGCCGGCAGAGCCGAGTAATTGAGTGGGCAGGGTGTTTGCCTTGGCTGAGGGTGTTGAGTGTGTGTGGAGAGGGAGAGGGTAGCTGGGTGTATTTATAGCTGGGTGTATGTGGTGTAGCACAGTGAAGTTCACTATTGGTGAGAATAGTGACGAATGAATCGTCTGACTTAATATGAATAGGAGAGTTATAGGCAGAATATGGGACAAGAGTATTTTGGGAGTTTTCTGGAATATGAACCATGCTTAAGGGATGACATGGTTGGATAGGGAATAGTTTGACAAGAACTTTAGAAACAAGAATGACTGAAATTTGAGTTTGGATGGAGGAGTTTTGGATTTTATAATCATAAGGAGAAAAAGAAAAAGAATATTCTTGGAATATTCTAGAATTTGAATATTTAGAGATATTTGGAAAATCAAAAATACAAATGTATTTTTGAGCGGGGTGCGAGGAATTATTTTTGGGCTTTTCTTGGGCAGAGGTTTATATTGGTGGAAACTGTTCCTACCTACTGTGTCACATCAGACAGCAGTGAGGCGGGACCCAAATAGTTGGAATGCTGTGGTATTCTGGTCCGAGTGGGCTGTGGTATCTTGGGCTAGGTTTTATAGGATTGAAGACATATCCATACAAACATGGTTTGCCTTTCTTTTTGGAAGTCTAGCTTGAAAGAATCCCAAAGTTAAGCGTGCTCAACTTGGAGAAATCTAGGATGTGTGACCAGATGGGAAGTTCCCTACTGGAATGAAAATCACAGTCACCGGAGTTCGTATGACTGAAATATGGGTCTGGCTGGTCTTAGGTGGACTGGACAACATGATGGATGAGTAGTTGAAATTTGGGGTGATCGGATGATCGATGAATAGTAACGGTGAATAGTAATGATGAATAGTGATGGTGAATAGTCGTATGAACGAACGATGAACGGTGAATAGTGACGATGAACGATGAATAGGAACTATGAACGAACGATGAACGATCGGACGAACGGACAAACAAACCATGAACGATCGGACGAACGATCGAACGATCGGACGAACGAACGAACAAACTAAGAACAGGGGGACGAACGATCGAAGAACGACCGAACGGTCCTTGTGTTAGTGTGTGCTTGTGTGGGAGGTGGAGTGGGAGTGGGCGTGTGGGGGGGGGGGGGGGAGGGAGTTGCCATGAAATGGCTTGGGGTGGGATGAGAGGAGGCCCTTGCCCCTCTATTTATAGCCATGGTGGGGGGATTAGGGGGAGGGATGAGAGGATTAGTGGGAGGATGAGAGGATTAGTGGGAGATTAGCATGGATTTGTCTTATATGAGTGTAATTAGCTTGTAGAGCTCACCGTATGACACCGGAGGCATACGTATACGTATGAGCATGAGGAAAGTTATGAAGAAAATATTTGTAGGGACTTCAAAAATGATCCTGAAGGTATTTCTCAGGAAGAAAATACTTGGAGATATATCAGTGTAATATTTGGGCAGTATTTCTGAAAGAGTAAAGAGTTTGAGGGTGATCACTGGGGAAATATTTGTAGGATATTTTGAGGAGGATTTTAGAGAGAATATAGACCACTATATTTTACTTGTTGATATCAACTTGCAAACAAACATTTTGAAACAAAATTTGAAATTTATTTTGAATTTAGAGCGAGTTTGAGAATATTTCAGAATTTGAATTTTTGGGATGCTACAGCCTCGCCCTTAGCCTTCTTGTAAACCTTCTTGTTCTCTCTCTTCCCATTCTTTCCTTGTTCCTGGTCACTATCATTATCGGGACAATTAGCAATAAAGTGACCAATCTTACCACACTTGAAGCAGGAGCGCTTTCCCTTCGTCTTGCTCTTGTTGGGATGCTCCTTGCGACCTTTGAGCGCCATCTTGAAGCGCTTGATGATGAGGGCCATTTCATCCTTATTTAGCCCGGCCGCCTCAACTTGCGCCACCTTGCTAGGTAGCCCCTCCCTGCTGCTTGTTGCTTTGAGAGCAACGGTTTGAGGCTCGTGGATCGGCATTGGGCCATTCAACGCCTCATCAATATATCTTGCCTCCTTGATCATCATTCGCCCGCTTACAAACTTTCCGAGTATTTCCTCGGGCGTCATCTTGGTGTACCTAGGATTTTCACGAATAGAGTTTACAAGATGAGGATCAAGGACAGTGAAGGACCTTAGCATAAGCCGGACGACGTAGTGGTCCGTCCATCTCGTGCTTCCATAGCTCCTGATTTGTTGACCAGGGTCTTGAGCCCGTTGTACGTTTGAGTTGGCTCCTCCCCCCTGATCATTGCGAACCTTCCTAGTTCGCCTTCCACCAACTCCATTTTGGTGATCATGGTGGCGTCGTTCCCCTCATGTGAGATCTTGAGGGTGTCCCAAATTTGCTTGGCATTATCCAAGCCGCCCACCTTATGATACTCTTCCCTGCACAAGGATGCTATAAGAACAGTGGTAGCTTGTGCATTTTTGTGAATTTGTTCATTGATAAACATGGGATTATCCGTACTATCAAATTGCATTCCATTTTCTACTATCTCCCATATACTTGGATGAAGAGAGAACAAGTGGCTACGCATTTTGTGACTCCAAAATCCGTAGTCCTCTCCATCAAAGTGTGGAGGTTTACCAAGAGGAATGGAAAGCAAATGAGCATTGGAATTTTGCGGAATACGAGAATAATCAAAATAAAAGTTTGAGTTGACCATTTTCTTTTTCTCGTCGTCGTCGTCTCTTTGGGAAGAAGAGGACTCGTCGCTGTCGTAGTAGACTATCTTCTTGATGCGCCGCTTCTTCTTCCCATCCTTCTTCTTGTGACTTGAGCCTAAGTCAGTGGGCTTGTCGTCTTTTGGCTCATTGATGAAGGACTCCTTCTCCTTGTCGTTGATCACCATCCCCTTTCCCTTAGGATCCATCCTTTCGGGCGATTAGTCCCTTTCGTGAAGAGAACGGCTCCGATACCAATTGAGAGCACCTAGAGGGGTGGGGGGGTGAATAGGTGATCCTGTAAAACTTAAAACTTATTGCCACAAAAACTTGGTTAAGTGTTAGTGCAATAGGATCAAGTAGCTGGAGAGAAGTACTTGTGGAACACAGAAACCACAGAGAGAAACAACATAGTAGACACAGTGGTTTATCCCATGGTTTGGCCAAGTACAAAACTTGCCCACTCCACGTTGTGGCGTCCCAATGGACGAGGGTTGCACTCAACCCCTCTCAAGTGATCCAATGATCAACTTGAATACCACGGTGTTCCTTTTTCTTATCATTTTTCCCGTTTGCGAGGAATCTCCACAAGTTGGAGTCTCTCGCCCTTACAACAAATATCAAAGTGAAAGCACTAGAGTAAGGGAGGGAAGAAACACACACAAATCCCAGCAATACGCACAAACACAAGCCAAGACTTGAGCTCAAATAAAACAGAACAAGTTCACCACTAGAACGGAGCTCAAATCACTAAGAATGTCAATCGAGTGTGCGAAGATGGAGTGTGAATGATTAAGAATGCTCAAAGTATGCTTAGATATCTCCTCCATGCGCCTAGGGGTCCCTTTTATAGCCCCAAGGTAGCTAGGAGCCGTTGGAGGCATTCCAGGAAGGCAATTCTTGCCTTCTGTCGGGTGGCGCACCGGACAGTCCGGTGCACCACCGGACATCCCCTGTTCACTGTTCGGTGCAGATCGCCTTCCTAAATTGGCGCAACCGACCGTTGAAGATTTGGAGCCGTTGGCGCACCGGACACTGTTCGGTGCACACCGGACGGTCCGGTGCCCCCATCAGTCCGTTGGCTTGGCCACACATCACGCGCGGATTGCGTGGCCGACCGTTGGCGCGGTCGACCGTTGGCTCACCGGACAGTCCGGTGCACCATCGGACAGTCCGGTGAATTTTAGCCGTACGCCACCGACGAATTCCCGAGAGTGGCTAGTTGACTAGACGCCCGCCTGGCGCACCGGACACTGTCCGGTACTCCACCGGACAGTCCGGTGCACCCAGACTGCGCAGAGTCTTGGCTGCTCCAGCCAAGTCTTTTTCCTTCTGTATTTTCTCTGATTCTAGCACTTAGACAAATATGTTAGTACACAAAAAACAATGTACTAAGTCTAGAATCATACCTTGTATCTTGATTTTCACTTTGTGAGTCTTTGGCACAATTGAACACTTAAACCATTTGTGTTGGGCACTTAATCACCAAAATACTTTAGAAATGGCCCAAGGGCACATTTCCCTTTCACAAACAATCTTACGTCTGGTCAAATGTTTCTTGAGAAAATCCGAATCCGAAATGATTTTATAGGAATATGGATCCCTATTAAAGGCAAATGGATGATAGTGGGGCGGTTTCCGGTAGAGGCTCCATGGATTTTGGGTTTAGTAGGTTCAGATTTGGGTTTGATTCTCCCCATAGTTTTTGGGTTCGAGGACCCAAAACTTATTTTTTTTTGAAACGAACCAGACAGGAGATTATATTAATAAAGAAGAAGTGGTCCGGATCGGACTAAACAACAAACAACAGGTGGTTGGATTGGGACATCAACACGCCGACACCATACAACTTAACTAGCCGGTTAGATTGAGACAACAACACGACACCACACTCACCGTCGACACAGAGTGCCCAAACAAACACAGGCAGCGGAAACCCCACACGAGAGCATATAAAACTGCTAAAGGTCATCATTGTCAAGCAAGGATGCAGAGCATCCAGCAACTCCGACTTCCCAAAACAGCCGACAGATGAACCAAACGAAAAGCAGACAGACAGCCCGAAGCGAAAGGTCTCAACAGGTCATCGTTGCCGAGCTCAAGGCACAGAGCAGCTCCGACTTCCAATCTTGACCCTTCGCCCTACCTCTGGTTTTTGCCCGACCTTATAAACATTCTGGACCACGAAGAAGGGAGGTTCGCCTCATGTTATCGTTGCCGAGCCACATCCCCTGACATAGCAGCTCCGACTTCATGTTGCAAAACCCCACCTCCACCCGCGTACCAGGCGTCGAGAAGCGAAGCAACAGCCGAAGGCAAAGCTGTGGCCGAGACGAACTTCAGAAGCGACAC
Organism: Zea mays; assembly: GCF_902167145.1. Lineage (NCBI taxonomy): Eukaryota > Viridiplantae > Streptophyta > Magnoliopsida > Poales > Poaceae > Zea > Zea mays. The sequence continues at coordinate 118,075,712 of NC_050105.1, forward strand.
CTTCAGGAAAGGAGTGACGTCACCATGACGCCAGCGTCGCCTGTCCGCGATAGACCGGGCTTTCACCCAAGGAAGATAGCATTGGGGATGCGAAGCCCTCAACAGGGGAAGCGGCGCCCATGGGCGTCACTGTCGCCGAGACTTTTGCCCAAGAGCCCCAAGCACAGCGTTTGGTCGAAACCTCGAGACACAACAAGCTGCCTCCGTCGTCGCCGCTGACCCATCGTCCCTCACAATGATGAAGATTTTGGGGCCTGCCGCCACCACAACCCTGCGCTAGTCCGAGCCACTAGCCGACGCTGCTGCAGACGAGAGGAGGTCCCGCTCCAGCCTCTCCAGGCCAGAACGGCCAGAGGCGGTGGCACCCAGCCACGACCGTCGTCGACATAGCCAGTCGCAGTCATACCAGCCAAAGCCACGTTGTGCCGATCGCGCTAGCCGCAGCCGCAACCGTTGCTCGACGCCAGACGTCGCCCTTCCCACGCACAGGCGCGCGCCCCTGCCTCGCGGGCACCAGATCCGGCCCGAACCTAGCCGGATCTGGGACCACCTGCCACCCGCCGCCAGGGAGGACGTCCCGCGCCGGCGACCACTCTCCAGGGGGCGAGGCGGCTGCGCCTAGCATGAGCCCACCGCCACGGCTGGACGCCACCCATGCCACAACCCGACAGATGACCCGCCGACCGCCACGGACGCAGCCATGGCCGTCACCACAGACGACACGCAGGAGCCCAGAGCCGGCAGAAACGCCCCGCCGCCGCCTTCACTGCTAGCCGCGCGAGCATCTGGCCGGCTAGCTCCGACGGCGGCGAGGTAGAGCAAGGTGGGAGAGGAGAGGAGGTGGCGGCGGCTAGGGTTGGTGCCGCCCAAGCTGGGCGACCAAGGTTAGATAATTTTTTGGAATAGAGATGAGTTTGGTTTCAGGTTTCACTTTCCACCCGTGGATGTACCGTAGAGGCCCAAAAAAGTTCAGTTTTTGAATAAAAACACATGTGTTTTGTGCATAGATTGTTTACGTAAGCTATTTTGTTCTAAGTTTCTCAGTAAACTTTATGATGCTATTTGGTTCGCATATTTATATCGTGATATGTAACTAGTAATGTTAAATCATGTTTTTAAAGTCCAATGGTAATTAGATACCTATTGAGCTCCAAAATGAGCTGCGGATGGTCCGCGCCTGTGGGCCGGACGGTCCGCGCGTGCACAGAGCATATTAGGGTTCCAAGTTTTGTGCTACGGTTGTTAGCTAGATTCGTGGAATTAGCTCGGGAGATTAGTTTGTAAAGGGTCCAACCCCCCTCCTCTATAAATAGAGAGGTATACGACCGATTTGTAATCATCAATCGAATCAATAACACTTTTATCTCACATTTATTTCCTGTACAATTAGGAGTAGTTCTAGTCTAGTTCTAGTTTAGCCTCTCAATCCCCAAATTCTCTGCTTCTCTTCGACTCTACGTCAATTAGAGGAGTCTAGGTCGGTCAGCCCGAGCCTAGACATCACCTATGATCTCTCCTCCCCGACGGGGTCCCTCCCGAGAGCGAGATCCAGGCGCCGCCGGCGATCTTTCGCCGCCCCTGCGCACGCGCGGACCGTCCGGCCATCAGGCAGGAAACCCTAGCCTCGCGCCAGGCCGCGGACCGTCTGCCCCTGTGCAGAGAGCACCGCCGCTGGTTCGTGTTGAGTGATTGGCGCCCTAAAAAGGTGTCAACATACTTTTTGGTGACTCCGCTGGGGACAATTTCATATAGACCTATCGAGATCGGCCCTCAATGGCCGGTTCAAATGATAGCTCTGAAGTTTCCACCAGCAATATCATCAAGCCGACATGGGAAACCTTGTCGGTTGAAGAACAACTCCTATTCGAGGAGCGCCAGGAGCAGCTGATCCAGGAAGCAAAGGAGAAATTCCTGACCGACTTCAAGATGGACAGGAACAACAAAGTCGTTCGGCAACGGGCGACAGATCTGGCTTCGCTCCGACCTACTACGAAAACCCCCCAATGTAAGTAGCACCAATGAGCTCCAATCTCTTAAAGCTTACATAGACGAACAACGAGAGCAGATGCAACGTATCGTAGGGGATATACAAAATGATCATAAAAGGCTAGTGCGTGCGCTTGATAAGTCTACTATTGCAAATCTTCCTTCGCACGAGGTTGAACTGAGGGAATACACACGTGATTCATCGGCAACAGGTTGTCACGACCAATCACAACCCCTTTATGGGATGCCGATAAACATGTACCATGGGCAACAACAGCCTCCCACGCACATTGGCGATAAATTTGCCGATCTGCGCATGTCTGGACCGTCCGCACGTGAGCGCGGACTGTCCGGGCTAGCGGCGGTCGATCCCATTTTTAGAAGCGAATTACCGAGGCCTGCACCCAAGCCGCCACATACCACGCAAACCCTAGATAACCCATTCAGACCGTCCGTGTATGACGCCAGACAGTCCGAATATAACTCCAGACGGTCCGACCACATGGCCGGACAGTCCGCACACGTAACTGGACGGTCCGTGTATTTAACCGGATCGTCCGACACAGAGTTTTTTAAGGAGGATGGATATCCAACTTTGCATCCGTCCCAGCTAAACTCCCCATCTCACCATGCGACACACCATCACCGTAATATAACCTACCAAACCTGTGAGAGTGAGTACTTTCCGGCCTCTAGAAGGCCAGAAAGGAATGACCAGTCCTATGAGCCTCATAGGGCATGTATTAACGCGCCGCAAAACCCAAACCAATGGGGGAGGAAAACAACATACCAACATCCAAACAACCTCACCCATATTGGATCAAAGAGCCAGTGGTCTCCCACCAGCTGCCATCGATATAGTAAGAGAGGAAATAGCTGGGGCGTTCCGAGATAAGCTCGGAGTTAGTATAGTCCCTAGGGGGCAGTCATATCGGAGACCTTATGGTAGCCATTTTGACCGTCTCCCATACCCACAGGGGACCAGAATACCCAAATTCGTAAAGTTTTCGGGTGACCAAGGAAAGAGCACGCGTGAGCATATATACCAGTTCTTAGCACAATTAGGAGAATTGGCCGACACCGAAGCATTCCGTGTGCGTTTATTTTCATTATCTTTAACAGGGACTGCATTCACATGGTATGCCACGTTCCCTCATAGTTCCATTTTGTCATGGGGAGACTTAGAACAAAAATTTCATGAACATTTCTTCTCTGGCGATTACGAGCTAGATTTAGTTGATTTAGTGGTCCTACGACAAGAAAAGGATGAATCGGTTAATGATTACATCCGGAGATTCTGGGATACGAGAAACTGATGTTTTCAAATTCATTTAACAGATAAACAACTAGCGGGGATAGCCTTTGATGGATTACGCTATTATTTAAAAGAGAAATTAGAAGGCATCCAGTTCTTTACGCTAGCATAATTACATCAGAAAGCTTTGGCTTGTGAAAGCCGAAGCAAAGAACTAGTCAAAATAGTTCATCATAATGTCCATATAGTAGAACACAATCAAAGTAGTTCGGACGATGAACCAAAGGAAGTTTACACTGCCAAAATAGTTTGGCCCGAGCAAGCCAAATCTTTGGCTTGTTCCTTCTTGTACCCGGTTCAAAAGAAACGACAAGAGGAGGTTAAGTTTACATTCAATGTTGGCAAATGCGATAAAATATTCGACGAATTACTAAAAAATGGCAACATTAAGATAGATTATATTGTTCCAGCCGCTGATGAACTAAGACATCACGCATATTGCAAGTGGCACAACTCATTTTCACATGCCACTAATGATTGTAATGTGTTTCGACGACAAATCCAATCGGCCATTAATGAGGGACGATTGAAATTTTAGGAGAACACGGAGCCCTTCCCAATGAATGTGATCGACTTTGAGGGCAAGAAAGTCCTAATTCGGCCCGGTGTGACCGATAAGGGTGAAGGCAAGGAAGTCATCATCGGCAACGCACGAAAGGCCGATGGAAATAATAACATTTCTTGCATGAAGGTGGTTGCCGAGGAGACTCCTGATGGTGGGGAGTGAAAGGGAATTAGGCTTACACCTAGTTCTTAATTAATTTTGGTGGTTGAATTGCCCAACACAAATAATTGGACTAACTAGTTTGCTCTAGATTATATGTTCTACAGGTGTCAAAGGTTCATCTACAACTATACTAAATCGACTGTCTGGAATACCGTAGATTATTCCAGACAGGAGAAGCTTTTTGGAAAAACAGGCCAAGCGCGGACCGTCCGGGCTCTTGCCGCGGACCGTCCGCGACACAAGGATGACCCTCGGACAGAACCAATGCAAAAATCTGAGTCTGCACTATGGACCATCCGGAGGACAAGCGCGGACCGTCTGAGACCTCGCTCGGACCGTCCGGCCTCAGGCGCGGACCGTCCGGTAGGCAAGGATCCGAAAAACCCGAAGGTGACAGGTTCGGAAAAATGAATTATAGCGGCCTCGTGGACCGTCCGGGGTGCACGACCGGACCATCCGCGACTGGCTTTATCTGACATCTGACGACACATTAAATGCAATATAGCCGTTACTGCTGACCGTTGCGTTTTCAGCCGTTGATCTACGGGGCGGACCGTCCGGACCAGGCGGGCGGACCGTCCGCGCTCAGCAGAATGGAGCAACGGCTAGGAAGTGGTTGGTGGCTATAAATACAACCCCAACCACCTCCATTCACATCATCCAAGTATTCCAACCTTCAACATTCAATACAAGAGCTAGCAATTCATTCCAAGACACATTCAAAGCCTCCATCTCTCCAAGTTTCACAATTGAGAAAAGAGATCATTAGTGATTAGTGACTTGAGAGAGAAAGTGATCCGTGTGCTATTTGTCGCTCTTGTTGCTTGGCTTTTGCAATCGTGCTTTCTTTCAATCTTTCATTGTGATCAAACTCACTTGTAATTGAGGCAAGAGACACCAATTGTGTGGTGGTCCTTGCGGGGAAGTTTGTTCCCGTTTGATTGAGAAGAGAAAGCTCACTCGGTCCGAGGGACCGTTTGAGAGAGGGAAAGGGTTGAAAGAGACCCGGTCTTTGTGACCACCTCAACGAGGAGTAGGTTTGCGAGAACCGAACCTCGGTAAAACAAATCCTTGTGTCTCACTTCCATATTCGCTTGCGATTTGTTTTGCACCCTCTCTCGCGGACTCAATTATATTTCTAACGCTAACCCGACTTGTAGTTGTGATTATTTTTGAGAATTTCAGTTTCGCCCTATTCACCCCCCCTCTAGGCGACTTTCAATTGGTATCAGAGCCCGGTGCTTCATTAGAGTCTAACCGCTCGAAGTGATGTCGGGAGATCACGCCAAGAAGGAGATGGAGACCGGCGAAAAGCCCACTACAAGCCATGGGAGCACTTCATCGGAAGAGTCCCGCACCAAGAGAAAGGAGAAAAAGAACTCCTCCAAAGGGAAGGAGAAGAAGTCTTCTTCACACCAAAAGGAGAAGAAGGAGAAATCCGCTTCTCACAAGACGCGTCGAAGTGGGGACAAGAAAAAGAGGATGAGGAAAGTGGTCTACTACGAGACCGATTCTTCATCGCCATCCACCTCCGGCTCTGACGCGGCATCCGTCACTTCTAAGCGCCAAGAGCGCAAGAAGTATAGTAAGACCCCCCTACGCTACCCTCGCATTTCCAAACATACACCTTTGCTTTCCGTCCCATTAGGCAAACCACCAACATTTGATGGTGAAGATTACGCTAGGTGGAGTGATTTAATGCGATTTCATCTAACCTCACTCCACAAAAGCATATGGGATGTTGTTGAGTTTGGTGCACAGGTACCATCCGTAGGAGATGAAGACTATGATGAGGACGAAGTGGCCCAAATCGAGCACTTCAACTCTCAAGCTACAACCATACTCCTCGCTTCTCTAAGCAAGGAGGAATACAACAAAGTGCAAGGGTTGAAGAATGCAAAGGAGATTTGGGACTTACTCAAGACCGTGCACGAGGGTGATGAACTCACCAAAATCACCAAGCGGGAAACGATCGAGGGGGAGCTTGGTCGCTTCCATCTTCGCCGAGGGGAAGAGCCACAAGATATGTACAACCGGCTCAAAACCTTGGTGAACCAAGTGCGCAACCTCGGGAGCAAGAAATGGGATGACCACGAGGTGGTTAAGGTTATTTTGAGATCACTTATTTTCCTTAACCCTACTCAAGTGCAATTAATTCGTGGTAATCCAAGATATACACTAATGACTCCCGAGGAAGTAATCGGGAATTTTGTGAGCTTTGAATGTATGATTAAGGGCTCAAAGAAGATCAATGAGCTTGATGAACCCTCCACGTCCGAAGCACAACCGGTGGCATTTAAGGCGACGGAGGAGAAGAAGGAGGAGTCTACACCGAGTAGACAACCAATTGACGCCTCCAAGCTCGACAATGAAGAGATGGCTTTAATCATCAAAAGCTTTCGCCAAATCCTCAAGCAACGGAAAGGGAAGGATTACAAATCCCGTTCCAAGAAGGTTTGCTACAAGTGTGGTAAGCCCGGTCATTTCATTGCAAAATGTCCTATATCTAGTGACAGTGACAGGGGCGACGACAAGAAGGGAAAGAGGAGAGAAAAGAAGAGGTACTACAAGAAGAAGGGCGGCGATGCCCATGTTTGCCGGGAGTGGGACTCGGACGAGAGCTCCACCGACTCCTCCTCCGATGAGGACGCCGCCAACATCGCCGTCACCAAGGGCCTCCTCTTCCCCAACGTCGGCCACAAATGCCTCATGGCAAAGGACGGCAAAAAGAAGAAGGTTAAATCAAAATCCTCCACTAAATATGAGTCTTCTAGTGATGATAATGTTAGTGATGAGGAGGATAACTTACGTACCCTTTTTGCCAACCTTAACATGGAACAAAAGGAAAAGTTAAATGAATTGATTAGTGCTATTCATGAAAAAGATGACCTTTTGGATTCCCAAGAGGATTTTCTAATTAAAGAAAACAAGAAACATGTTAAGGTTAAGAATGCTTATGCTCTAGAGGTAGAAAAATGTGAGAAATTATCTAGTGAGCTAAGCACATGCCATGACACTATTGCCAACCTTAGAAATGAAAATGCTAAATTAATCGCTAAGGTTGATTCTCATATATGTGATGTCTCAATTCCCAATCTTAGAAATGATAATGATGATTTGCTTGCTAAAATTAAGGAATTGAATGATTCTCTTGCTAGCCTTAGAGTAGAAAATAAAAATTTGATTGCTAAGGCTAAAGATTTTGATGTTTGCAATACTACTATTTCCGACCTTAGAACTAAGAATGATATGTTGCATGCTAAGGTTGTAGAACTAAAATCTTGCAAACCCTCTACATCTACCGTTGAGCACACTTCTATTTATACTAGATGTAGAGATGTTGATATCAATGCTATTCATGATCACATGGCTTTAATTAAACAACAAAATGATCATATAGCATTATTAGATGCTAAAATTGCCGAGCATAACTTAGAAAATGAAAAGTTTAAATTTGCTAGAAGTATGCTCTATAATGGGAGACGCCCTGGCATCAAGGATGGCATTGGCTTCCAAAGGGGAGACAATGTCAAACTTAATGCCCCTCCTAAGAACTTGTCTAACTTTGTTAAGGGCAAGGCTCCCATGCCTCAAGATAACGAAGGTTACATTTTGTACCCTGCCGGCTATCCCGAGAGCAAAATTAGGAGAATTCATTCTAGGAAGTCTCACTCTGGCCCTAACCATGCTTTTATGTATAAGGGTGAGACATCTAGCTCTAGGCAACCAACCCGTGCTAAGTTGCCTAAGAAGAAAACTCCTAGTGCATCAAATGAACATAGTCTTTCATTTAAAACTTTTGATGCATCTTATGTTTTGACTAACAAATCCGGCAAGGTAGTTGCCAAATATGTTGGGGGCAAGCAAAAGGGGTCAAAGACTTGTGTTTGGGTACCCAAAGTTCTTGTGTCTAATGCCAAAGGACCCAAAACCATTTGGGTACCTAAAGTCAAGAACTAAACTTGTTTTGTAGGTTTATGCATCCGGGGGCTCAAGTTGGATCATCGACAACGGGTGCACAAACCACATGACAGGGGAGAAGAAGATGTTCTCCTCCTACGAGAAAAACCAAGATCCCCAACGAGCTATCACATTCGGGGATGGAAATCAAGGTTTGGTCAAAGGTCTTGGTAAAATAGCTATATCTCTTGACCATTCTATTTCCAATGTTTTTCTTGTAGATTCATTAGACTACAATTTGCTTTCTGTATCTCAATTATGCAAGATGGGCTACAACTGTCTTTTCACTGATGTAGGTGTCACTGTCTTTAGAAGAAGTGATGATTCAATAGCATTTAAGGGAGTGTTAGAGGGTCAGCTATACTTAGTAGATTTTGATAGAGCTGAACTCGACACATGCTTAATTGCTAAGACTAACATGGGTTGGCTCTGGCATCGCCGACTAGCCCACATTGGGATGAAGAATCTTCATAAGCTTCTAAAGGGAGAGCACATTTTAGGACTAACAAATGTTCATTTTGAGAAAGACAGGATTTGTAGCGCATGCCAAGCCGGGAAGCAAGTTGGCACTCATCATCCACACAAGAACATCATGACGACCGACAGGCCGCTTGAGCTACTCCACATGGATCTATTCGGCCCGATCGCGTACATAAGCATCGACGGAAGTAAGTATTGTCTTGTAATAGTGGATGATTATTCTCGCTTCACTTGGGTGCTCTTTTTGCAGGAAAAATCTCAAACCCAAGAAACCTTAAAGGGATTCTTGAGACGAGCTCAAAACGAGTTCGGCTTAAGGATCAAGAAAATTAGAAGCGACAACGGGACGGAGTTCAAGAACTCACAAATTGAAGGCTTCCTTGAGGAGGAGGGCATCAAGCATGAGTTCTCTTCTCCCTACACGCCACAACAAAATGGTGTAGTAGAGAGGAAGAATCGAACTCTGTTGGACATGGCAAGGACCATGCTTGATGAGTACAAGACTTCAGATCGGTTTTGGGCGGAGGCGGTCAACACCGCCTGCTACGCCATCAACCGGTTATATCTTCACCGAATCCTCAAGAAGACATCCTATGAACTCCTAACCGGTAAAAAGCCCAACATTTCATATTTTAGAGTCTTTGGTAGCAAATGCTTTATTCTTGTTAAAAGAGGTAGAAAATCTAAATTTGCTCCTAAGACTGTAGAAGGCTTTTTACTAGGATATGATTCAAACACAAGGGCATATAGAGTCTTTAACAAGTCCACTGGACAAGTTGAAGTTTCTTGTGACGTTGTGTTTGATGAGACTAACGGCTCTCAAGTAGAGCAAGTTGATCTTGATGAGATAGGTAATGAAGAGGCTCCATGCATCGCGCTAAGGAACATGTCCATTGGGGATGTGTGTCCTAAGGAATCCGAAGAGCCTTCAAATGCACAAGATCAACCGTCCTCCTCCACGCAAGCTTCTCCACCAACTCAATATGAGGATGAAGCTCAAGTTGATGAAGTGGAAGATCAAGCAAATGAGCCACCTCAAGATGATGGCAATGATCAAGGGGGAGATGCAAATGAGGAAGACAAGGAGGAAGAGGAACAAAGGCCGCCACACCCAAGAGTTCACCAAGCAATTCAACGAGATCACCCCGTCGACACCATCCTCGGCGACATTCATAAGGGGGTAACCACTAGATCTCGTGTTGCACATTTTTGTGAGCATTACTCTTTTGTTTCCTCTATTGAGCCACACAGGGTAGAGGAAGCACTACAAGATTCGGATTGGGTAGTGGCAATGCAAGAGGAGCTCAACAACTTCACTAGGAATGAGGTATGGCATTTAGTTCCACGTCCTAACCAAAATGTTGTAGGAACCAAATGGGTCTTCCGCAACAAGCAAGATGAGCATGGTGTGGTGACAAGGAACAAAGCTCGACTTGTGGCCAAGGGATACTCCCAAGTCGAAGGTTTGGATTTCGGTGAAACCTATGCACCCGTAGCTAGGCTTGAATCAATTCGTATATTATTAGCCTATGCTACTTATCATGGCTTTAAGCTTTATCAAATGGACGTAAAAAGTGCCTTCCTCAATGGACCAATCAAGGAAGAGGTCTATGTTGAGCAACCTCCCGGCTTTGAAGATAGTGAGTACCCTAACCATGTTTATAAACTCTCTAAGGCGCTTTATGGGCTCAAGCAAGCCCCAAGAGCATGGTATGAATGCCTTAGAGATTTTCTTATTGCTAATGGCTTCAAAGTCGGAAAGGCCGATCCTACGCTCTTTACCAAAACACTTGAAAATGATTTGTTTGTATGCCAAATTTATGTTGATGATGTTATATTTGGATCCACTAACGAATCTACATGTGAAGAGTTTAGTAGGATCATGACACAAAAGTTCGAGATGTCTATGATGGGGGAGTTGAAGTATTTTCTAGGATTTCAAGTGAAGCAACTCCAAGAGGGCACCTTCATTAGCCAAATGAAGTATACTCAAGACATTCTAAATAAGTTTGGGATGAAGGATGTCAAGCCCACCAAGACACCCATGGGAACAAATGGGCATCTCGACCTCGACACGGGAGGTAAGTCCGTGGATCAAAAGGTATACCGGTCAATGATAGGTTCTTTGCTATATTTATGTGCATCTCGACCGGATATTATGCTTTCCGTATGCATGTGTGCAAGATTCCAAGCCGACCCTAAGGAAGCTCACCTTACGGCCGTGAAACGAATCTTGAGATATTTGGCTTATACTCCTAAGTTTGGGCTTTGGTATCCTAGGGGATCCACTTTTGATTTAATTGGTTATTCGGATGCCGATTGGGCGGGGTGTAAAATCAATAGGAAGAGCACATCGGGGACTTGCCAGTTCTTGGGAAGATCCTTGGTGTCTTGGGCTTCAAAGAAGCAAAATTCGGTCGCTCTTTCCACCGCCGAAGCAGAGTACATTGCCGCAGGCCATTGTTGCGCGCAATTGCTTTGGATGAGGCAAACCCTGCGGGACTACGACTACAAATTAACCAAAGTCCCTTTGCTATGTGATAATGAGAGTGCAATCAAGATGGCGGATAATCCCGTCGAGCATAGCCGCACTAAACACATAGCCATTCGGTATCATTTTCTTAGGGATCACCAACAAAAGGGAGATATCGAGATTTCTTACATTAACACTAAAGATCAATTAGCCGATATCTTTACCAAGCCTCTTGATGAACAATCCTTTAACAAACTTAGGCATGAACTCAATATTCTTGATTCGCGCAATTTCTTTTGCTAGATTGCACACATAGCTCATTTATATACCTTTGATCATGTCTCTTTCATATGCTATGACTAATGTGTTTTTCAAGTCTATTTCAAACCAAGTCATAGGTGTATTGAAAGGGAATTGGAGTCTTCGGCGAAGACAAAGGCTTCCACTCCGTAACTCATCCTTCGCCGTCACTCCGAGCCACTCTCCATCTTTGGGGGAGAAAGCAAAAGGACTTCGTCTTTGGTACAATCTTAACTCATGACCAAAGGGGAAGAAAGTACTTCTAGGGCTCTAATGACTCCGTTTTTTGGCGATTCATGCCAAAGGGGGAGAGAATATTAGCCCAAAGCAAAAGGACCGCACCACCACCTAAATTTAAAATGATTTTCAAATGGAAATTTCAAATTGGTATCTTCTTATGATCAAAAGGGGGAGAAAGTAGTATTTCAAAATTGATATATCAAAACCCTCTTGAATACTAAGAGGAGAATTTCATTTAGGGGGAGTTTTGTTTTAGCCAAAGGAAAAGCATTTGAAACAGAGGGAGAAAATTTCAAATCTTGAAAGATGCTCCGCAAAATCTTATTCATTTACCTTTGACTATTTTGCAAAAGACCTTTGAAAAGGATTTACAAAAGAATTTGCAAAAACAAAACAAGTGGTGAAAGCGAGGTCCAAAATGTTAAAAATAAAGAAACAATCCATGCAAAAATTTATATTGGCGCAATTCTAAGTAACCTTTACACTGACATTATGCAAATTAGTTCAATTATGCACTTCTCTACTTGCTTTGGTTTGTGTTGGCATCAATCACCAAAAAGGGGGAGATTGAAAGGGAATTAGGCTTACACCTAGTTCTTAATTAATTTTGGTGGTTGAATTGCCCAACACAAATAATTGGACTAACTAGTTTGCTCTAGATTATATGTTCTACAGGTGTCAAAGGTTCATCTACAACTATACTAAATCGACTGTCCGGAATACCGTAGATTATTCCAGACAGGAGAAGCTTTTTGGAAAAACAGGCCAAGCGCGGACCGTCCGCGACACAAGGATGACCCTCGGACAGAACCAATGCAAAAATCCGAGTCTGCACTATGGACCATCCGGAGGACAAGCGCTGACCGTCTGAGACCTCGCTCGGACCGTCCGGCCTCAGGCGCGGACCGTCCGGTAGGCAAGGATCCGAAAAACCCGAAGGTGACGGGTTCAGAAAAATGAATTATAGCGGCCTCGCGGACCGTCCGGGGTGCACGACCGGACCGTCCGCGACTGGCTTTATCTGACATCTGACGACGCATTAAATGCAATATAGCCGTTGATATAGCCGTTACTGCTGACCGTTGCGTTTTCAGCCGTTGATCTACAGGGGCGGACCGTCCGGACCAGGCGGGCGGACCGTCCGCGCTCAGCAGAATGGAGCAACGGCTAGGAAGTGGTTGGTGGCTATAAATACAACCCCAACCACCTCCATTCACATCATGCAAGTATTCCAACCTTCAACATTCAATACAAGAGCTAGCAATTCATTCCAAGACACATTCAAAGCCTCCATCTCTCCAAGTTTCACAATTGAGAAAAGAGATCATTAGTGATTAGTGACTTGAGAGAGAAAGTGATCCGTGTGCTATTTGTCGCTCTTGTTGCTTGGCTTTTGCAATCGTGCTTTCTTTCAATCTTTCATTGTGATCAAACTCACTTGTAATTCAGGCAAGAGACACCAATTGTGTGGTGGTCCTTGCGGGGAAGTTTGTTCCCGTTTGATTGAGAAGAGAAAGCTCACTCGGTCCGAGGGACCGTTTGAGAGAGGGAAAGGGTTGAAAGAGACCCGGTCTTTGTGACCACCTCAACGAGGAGTAGGTTTGCGAGAACCGAACCTCGGTAAAACAAATCCTTGTGTCTCACTTCCATATTCGCTTGCGATTTGTTTTGCACCCTCTCTCGCGGACTCAATTATATTTCTAACGCTAACCCGGCTTGTAGTTGTGATTATTTTTGAGAATTTCAGTTTCGCCCTATTCACCCCCCTCTAGGCGACTTTCAGGGAGACTCTGAAGGTTGCCATCACAAACGCTGGGGGACAATCGCAAACAGGTGACCGAACGCGGGAACCTGTTATGCGCATCGTGGACGCTGCGGTACACAGACGCGGACAGTCCGGGACCTTGCCAGATAGTTCGGGTCATTCCAATAGACGGTCCGGCAACGCCAAGGAGCCACGACGACCACGTACCTTCAAACCACGACAATCAGAAATAGGTACGTGGAAAACTAACACATTCAAGGCAGCTAGTCGGTTGGTCAAATCCAGCCCGACCTTTGATCAATTATTGTCTAAATACGTGAAAAAGAAGGCCGACCCCAGTGACCGGCCACCAAAGCGACCTCGCTTACCCACCCAGGAGCGGCAGCAGGTTAGGCCGATTGGACCACCTCGCCAATCGGAAAGGACAGGAGGTCATAATGTTCAATTAAGGCCTAACGCTCCTGCGTGGACACTTCCACCTCCACATACACCCATGTCATGTCATTATACATACATACCACTGCCACCATATATCCCGAATCAGATGTGGGGGCGCCACCATATCCATTCAGGATACCACAATACCCCGCCTGGGGGGCACCTCAATCATCTATTTTTGACAGGTTGACACCTTCAGTACAAGACCGATTGAAAGCCCCTCAATCAGGTTCGCGAGCATGGGCTCAACAAGATTGTCGGACCACTCGGACACAAAGACCGATTAATCCGGCAGGGGGACATACAGCTATAGCCTCCAATAGGACGACAAAAGGAGACTTCATCAAAATAGGAACAACAGATGTCATTATACAGGAAGATGACAAATGGTCGATTATTTTTGATGAATCGACCAGCACAAACAAAAAAGAAAATACGACTGTCAACAAAACAATCAATCCAAAATACTCCATGCCCCGATGGTGCCCATCGGGATTGACACGATCGCAAAAGCGAAAATTGCAGCGCCTAAGAGCAAAGGAGATCAAGGAAAAGGAGGCAGAAAAAATATTCAATGACACGCATCCGCAGTATCCGCCACCACAAAAAAGATGGAGACCAAAGGCCGTTGAGAAAAATCAAACGGCCACAAAGACAGAAAATAAAACAACAACTGTATAGCTCTATGCAGGTATGGTAGACAGTCCGACTATAAAGGTCGGATCATCCGCACAGGACGCTGACCATCCAACCCCTGAGGTCGAACCATCCGCACTACACCAAGACACCTCCAACAACGTACCAACACCCATGGAGGAAGACGACCTGCGAGGAGAAGACCTGGTCGACTACGGAGCTACGCCAGAGCACTTAGAAAATTAGCAAGGTGATGATTGGCTAGAACCAGTATGACGCTCGGCGGTGTTGCGACTGACAGTTCGATCAATGCTAAAGGGGTCACGTCCGTTGAGTCAACCATCGAGACCAAGGCCACTGCGTACCATCCAAGTAAGTGGCAAGATGCCTAAGAAAACCGATGTGATCACATCGAGTTAGTTGCTTTTGGTTCGCTCAGCTCCACCAAAAGGCAGGGGGCATATGTTGAGCTCCAAAATGAGCTGCGGACGGTCCGCGCCTGTGGGCCGGACGGTCTGCGCGTGCGCAGAGCAGATTAGGGTTCCGAGTTTTGTGCTACGGTTGTTAGCTAGATTCACGGAATTAGCTCGGGAGATTAGTTTGTAAAGGGTCCAGCCCCCTCCTTTATAAATAGAGAGGTATACGACCGATTTGTAATCATCAATCGAATCAATAACACTTTTATCTCGCATTTATTTCCTGTACAATTAGGAGTAGTTTTAGTCTAGTTCTAGTTTAGCCTCTCAATCCCTAAATTCTCCGCTTCTCTTCGACTCTACGTCGATTATATGAGTCTAGGTCGGTCTGCCCGAGCCTAGACATCACCTAGGATCTCTCCTCCCCAACGGGGTCCCTCCCGGGAGCGAGATCCAAGCGCCGCCGGCGATCTTCCGCCGCCCCTGCGCATGCGCGGACCGTCCGGCCGTCAGACAGGAAACCCTAGCCTCGCGCCAGGCCGCAGACCGTCAGACCCCTGGTCGCGGACCGTTCGCCCCTGTGCAGAGAGCACCACCGCTGGCTCGTGTTGAGTGATTGGCGCGCTAAAAAGGTGTCAACAATACCACACTAGAAATTGATACTGGTCTGTTCAAAATTATTACCGTTGGTACTTTAGTGTGAATAATTAACATTACCATTTACATAACATTTTATGAACCAAAGGACACATATGTTCTTTATTGTCTCTTGCTTATACATATGTGAATATGTATCATGCATGTGTTACTAGAAATTCCATATTGTCTTTTTTGTATTGCTATATAGTGGTGGGTTTTCGGGGTTCGGTGATCCACTGGTTTGGTTTCAGATTTGGATTATGATCTGAAACTGTGTTTGGGATGGTTTTGCATTTTGAGTTCAGATTTTGAGTTTAGACTTGCAGAGACACCATCTGATCCGAATTCGCTTTGTTGCCATCCTTACAAATGCACCCTAAGGGTTAGTTTGAGAACACCATTTTTTCAAGAGATTTTCATTTTTCTAAGGGAAATTAGTTTATTTTCCCTTGAGAAAATAGGAATTCCATGGAAAAATAGAGTTCCTAAACTATCCCTAAGCTTCAATTTTATTTAGGAACTTCCATCATGAAGCACTTCATGATCACTGTCTACAAAAGTCAGCAATTGTTTTTCTTGTTACTTCTTGTTTCCCCCTCAAGAAGCAGCGACCATATTCGAATCTAGTATGTTATCTAAAAACTAGCATGTATAAAGGTGTTAGATTTCTTATTATTAAAGACCACATCATTTGTATTCAATCAGATTGCCTAACATGGGATGCAACGCTCACTAAAACCTGGTTCTTGAGTTTTTATGGAATACCGCATAAAGCCATGAACCAAACATGTGAGTAAAACTAAATGACGGTTGAATTCCAAAGGTGATAGGTGATATAAGTGATGTTCCAAATAAATCTGACAAAAATGTCAATAAAAAATAAAGGGGAATTGCATTGATGCCCCTACTTGGGATGCAACTCTTTTATCCTCGTTTTTTAAAGTTTACACGTATACCTCCTTTTCTAAACGAACATACAGTTTAACCCTATTTTGTTAGCATCACTTAATGGTGTTAACTTATCCTTAAGAAACGTTCATACCCTTGCACCGTTACCCATTCTTTTATCAACTGTTTGCAAATTTACACATTCTTTTATCAACTGTTTGTAAATTTATCCTTAAGAAACGTTCTTACCTCTTTTATAAACACAACAGTTTCCCCAGTCCATTAGTACTATGATGCCTATCTTTGTTTCTCATTTTCTTCTTCTGGAACATCCGTTGCCCGGTAGCCAATCAATGCTGTGTTTCAGTCTGGGTGTTCTGAATTCTGATCCCAGGCTAGTTCCAACATCCATTACCCAGCCAACATCTCTTTCTCTTCCCTGATTGAGCGAGCACTACCGGAATCGCGTTCTTTGCCGAGTGTCTAAGACACTCGGCAAAGGCTATTTTACATTCGGCAAAGGCAAAGAACACTCGGCACAGATTTCATCGGCAAAGGGTTCTTTGCCGAGTGCTTTTTTTCGGACACTCGGCAAAGACTTTGCCGAGTGTCAAAAAGCACTCGGCAAAGAAAAACACTCGGCAAATTAAGAATTGAAAAAATTTAAAAAAAACAGCAAAACATTTTTTAAATTCTAGCAACAACTCTCCAACTCTACCCTATTACCTTACCCGTTGCCCTATCATTTTTCACTATTATTTTAAATCAAACTTATATGTTTTGTAAATGGTGAGATTCGAACTCTCAACCTCTCTCTCGCGCATACCTTCCTATACCACTACACTACTACACCAATTATGTTTATATTACGTTTCCATTCCCCATGTACTATAACAAATCGAGAGTAATTTGATTATTTAAGGCACTAAATGAGTTCATTTGAAAATGTGACCAACTATAAAGTTGCATAACTTTTTAAGATCTAAAAGTTTTATTTTAATAGTTTCTACATCCGAGATCGTTTATAAAATTTGAATTTTAAATTTAAAAACTTCACACGAAATTTTCAATGATAAGATGATTTCAAATCAAAAAATTGTCAACTACAAAGTTTCATTACATTTCAAGACCTACAACTTTTATTCTGGTGATTTTTCCATCTGAGACAGTTTGAAAAATTCAAATTTCAAAATTTAAACATAGTTTTGCATAACAAGATGATTTCAAACTAAAACATTGTCAACTACAAAGTTTCATAACTCTTCAATACCTACAACTTTCATGTTGGTGGTTTTTCCTTTCGAAGTCGTTTTCAAAATTCAAATTTTAAATTTTTTAAATTCAGACGTAGTTTTCGTTGACAATATGACTTCAAATGAAAAAGTTGTCAACTATAAACTTTTATAACTTCTCAAGATCTATAAAGTTTATTTTGGTTGTTTGATAATTTGTTTATCTCATATGATGGTTCTAACAATATGCACAAATTCTATACGTCTCTCTCGTAGTTTCATAAACTACGAGAGAGATATAGGTTTTATGAACAAATTTATTTTTATTTTGTCATATGAAGAAATGTTCAATATATAAATTGTACATCATGATGAGTTATACAAATTTGTAGTTGAAAACTTTTTCATTTGAATTAATTTACTACTTTAAAATGTGATTTTTAAATTGTCTTTGCCTAGTGTTGGAGAAAAAACACTCGGCAAACAGCTCTTTGCCGAGTGTTGTATTTGTGACACTCGGCAAAGAGCCCTTTGCCGAGTGTCAAAAATAAAACACTCGGCAAAGAGCTTCTTCGCTGAGTGTTTTCTTTTACCGAGGGTTTTTTGCGTGGCACTCGGCAAAGAGCTCTTTGCCGAGTGCCCGAAATAAAACACTCGGCAAAGAATATGACACTCGGTAAAGAGCTAAATTCCGGTAGTGGAGATAGCAACATGCAAAGCTTCAAAATTTGCTTCTTCCATTCCAGAGCGGCCGAGCGGGTGTGTGCGTGAGTGTGTGACTGGTAAAGGAGCTTGGCGGCTGTGTGAACTCGTCAACTCAAGCTACGTAGGCGACGGTGAGGCTGGGTTAGGCAAGGAGGGGCGTGAGGGAGACACCAACCATCCATCATACATGTCGCTCTCAGAATAGTGCAACCATGTTTTTGTCAAACACTTCCTAACCATATGTGCACCTGATTTCCTGCAGGCGTTAGTATTCCAATGCAATGCATGGCAATTTTAATATCTGCTTGATGCCGGCGAGGATCTGCTATCTTTGTTCCTGTATCCTGTCCCAAAAAAAAAAGAATGCCCCCAACAATCTTTTAGATCCATGGTTTTTGAAATGGGTGGTGGAGCAGTTTTGTTCTGTTCTGAGCTGTGACTGCCGGCGAAGATGAGCGTCCATGCGTCTGCATGCCTCACTGGTTCCACTTTCCTGGTCACTAGTTGGACTCTAAGACTATGATTTAATTCATGTTACCGTCAATTTAGTCAACAAGTCAGTTGGCGTTTGCCGACCCCCTCAACAAGTCAGTATATATTGATTTGCTCATGCTACCAATTTACAACTCCAATTTACAAATGGGAGCCGGCCGGAAGAGAAAAAAAAAATTCGGACACGTTTTGTCAGATACAGAACCAAAGGGCAAACGGACAGATCTGACTGATGATTAGCGTCGACAAGAAATCTTTTCAATCTGAGGATTATAATGAAGTTCTATTCGATAGGGCTTCTTCGCGAACAGTTTAATTTGACCTAAAAATGTAGAAAGTCGTAGGAGCCAAGGTGGCTTCACACTTCTCTTCCAAAAAAAAAGAACTTATCCTCTATGATTTGTTTGGTTAGAAGATGATTGAAATGAAACGGAACAAGGAGAAAATTGGTTCATTTCCCTCAATCCTCTCTGATCCCCTCAGGTCTAGTTCAAATACTTCTGTATTGAAGTGGTTTGGTAAGAAATTGGAGAGTGTTTAAATCCCTAATAGATCAAAACCCCGCTTAATACATCTCAATCTACTTGAAACACCCTCGTTTCTAGATTATCTAAACTAGGCCTCATGCTTTGTTCGGTTGTACGGGGATCACAGATAACTAAAGGAATTAAATCCATTTATATTCAATTTTAACTAACAAATGATTTAATTCATTTTAATCCTCTTCAATCCCAAGAAACCGTAGGTCTTTCGCTCAACCAGTGAGCCGTACCAACCAATATACTACTATACTCCGTCCTTCCATATTATTTGACATCTTAGCTAATCTCACATGCTAATGCTAATAAGGACTAAGGGGCATTAAAGAGGAAAAGTATTCCATAAAACTTGCATATTTATTTATTTAAAACATACGACAAAACCTGTGTATCGTTACCACCATACAATTCACCAGTTTAAATGTTGCAAAATCTATCAAACTAAATCACCCACGCTCATAACCTTCACTAAATCCACCAAACAAATTACACTCAGATTTAACACATCATCAAAACCAACTGTTCAGATTTGGATAACCCCTCTCACTTACTCAAATCTAATGAACAATATTATTTGGATCATTCCTCACTTTCATCCCTCCCCTCCCCCTCTCATGCGACCCTGTTGTCCCCTCACTCTCACTCGTGCCGCCGTCGACCCCTCACCTTATTAGAATCATAGCGTAGCACGTGCTATATGCTAGTATTAGTAAGAAG
This sequence comes from Zea mays, assembly GCF_902167145.1. Classification (NCBI taxonomy): domain Eukaryota; kingdom Viridiplantae; phylum Streptophyta; class Magnoliopsida; order Poales; family Poaceae; genus Zea; species Zea mays. Next base: position 118,095,660 of record NC_050105.1, read on the forward strand.
GAAGCGAATGCATGAGCCAAATGCACCATACACTAGTACAAAAAAGCTATGTATAGGAGGTTCAGAACCCTTTTTTACAAGCATTTCTCAGAACCGTCAGTGTTAAGAACCTGTAGAAATCGATCTTTTCACACCCGATTAGTTAAGATCCGCCAATAGAAATCGGTTTCTACTGACGGTTGAGCTAATAAAACTGCTAGTGGAAACTGGATTTTCACTGATGGTTGATGTAACAAAACGCCAGCACAAATCCTTTCTAGGAAATATAGACTATGTTTTAAAAATAGGAAAAATATTTTAATTAGCAGGGGAGGCATTTGCCTCCTCTACCACTCCCCATCACGTGCCTTGTGCCTATATTGTGGGTTTATTGCCCACGTATTAGAACAAATCGAATGTAATTTGATTGTTTGAGACTGCAAACGAATTCAAACAAAAAATTCAACTACAGAGTTGAATAGCTTTTTAAGTTCTACAAGTTTTATTTTTGTATTTTTTCATCTGAGGTCGTTTGCAAAAATTTGCATTTTAAATTTGATAGATTCAAATGCAATTTTGAATGCCAAGATGATTTTAAATGAAAAAGTTATCGACTACAAAGTTTCATAACTTTTATAGATCTACAACTTTTATTTTGATATTTTTCCCTACGAGGTCATTTGAAAAACTGGAAAAATCAATTTCAAATTATTTGTACTTGCGGTTCCGAAATAAATCCGCTAGTAGAAATCATGGATTTGTATTGGCGATTTTCTTAACAAACTAATAGTACAAATATGATTTTTACTAGAGGTTTTTATGTTGAGTTGACCATTTTATTTTACTAGCGTTCGATAACTAAAACCGTACGTAGAAATTAGACCTCACTGCATGTATAGAACTTTTTTTTGTACTAGTGAATATGACAATAAGACTTGCTTGACAAGAATTACCATCCAAGGTGAAAAACCTAAGGAACTATTGGCAACCACATGAGCAACATGAAGAAAGAAGTGGAAAAGAACTACGGGTCTATTTGGTTCGCAGCTAACTGTGACACACTTTGTCTAAGGTTAGTCGGTTGAATTGAAGAACTAACCTTAGGCAGAAAACGTTATGAAAAGTGTGGTAAGTTAGATAGCAAACCAAATAGGCCTAGACTTATCCAGCCAACATAAAAGTACCTCTTTCGGGTGCATTCCCATGCTAGTTACATGTGAAGGAGGCGTCCCATTGTACCGTACCTATCTAGGTACAACTTGTTAGCTACAATCAAGTCCTTCATGTAATCGCTGCACGATTAAACTATAAAAAGTTACAAAACTCTTAAAAATATTTATAGATGTACTTTATTATTTACCCTATCTATATATCAAGGTTTAAATTCTAATTCATCTTTTTTATAACTATTCACATAGGATTAATTATGATTTGAAATTTAGTATTGTCGGTGTTATGACTCGAGGATCCTATCAACTAGTGAATTAGTGTTGCGTGCCGAGACTCAGATGGGTGATGCAAGAAGACACATGCTTTTATCCTAGTTCGGGCAAGAGAAGGCCCTACTTTGAGTAGAGAGGGATGAAACTTATATTACTTGCACCTAGATGCTTGTAGTAGGGTGAAAGGATCACGATGCCCAAGAGGGGGGGGGGTGAATTGGGCTTTTCTAAAAATCAACACTAATTAAAACCTAAGCAAGAGCTAAGCAAGAGCCCAACTTCACCCCAACAACTAGCACTAAGAATATAATACTAGAAATGCAACAATGCTAAGACAATACTTCAAATACTTGCTAAACAAATACACAATGTAAAGTGCTTGAATTAAGTGCGGAATGTAAAGCAAGGTTTAGAAGACTCCTCCAATTTTTCTCGAGGTATCGAAGAGTCGGCACTCTCCACTAGTCCTCGTTGGAGCACCCACGCAAGGGTATCGCTCCCCCTTGGTCCTCACAAGAACCAAGTGCTCACTACGAGATGATCCTTTACCACTCCGGCGCGGTGGATCCCTCGAGACCGCTTACAAACTTGAGTCGGGTCACCAACAAGATCTTCACGGTGATCACCGAGCTCCCAACGCCACCAAGCCGTCTAGGTGATGCCGATCACCAAGAGTAACAAGCCGTAGACTTTTGCTTGACCAAGACAAGCCTAATGCAAGTGGTGTGTGCTCTAGGTGGCTCTCGCTAGCGCTAATGAGGAACAAACGCGGATTAAGATTCTCTAATCTCCTCACTAGGCTTTTGGTGCTTGCAATGCTCTAGCAATGTGCTGGAATAAATGTTGAGTGCAAGACATTGAATATGGTGGGTGGAAGGGGTATAAATAGCCCTCACCCACCAACTAGCAGTTACAGGCAACTTTCTGCGCACTGGCGCACCGGACAGTCCGGTGCGCCACCGGTGCGCCAACGGTCGTTTCCAACGGCTAGTTCTGACAGCTAGCCGTTGGACTCATGGCACACCGGACAGTGAACAGTCACTGTCCGGTGCACACCGGACAGTCCGGTGCGATGTCCGGTGCGCTGTCCGGTGCGCCACTAAAATTCATCTCTGAAACCTGCGCTCTCGGGTTTCTAGGTGGAGAAGGACCTTCCCCGGGCCAGCCAGGCCCCACCTGGCAGAGGGTGCACCGGACAGTCCGGTGCACACCGGACAGTCCGGTGCCCCTAGGGCCAGAAACCCTAACTCTTGTTTTTCAGCTGATTTTCAAATCGGTTTTCGTTCTAACTTGTGAGTGAGTTCGAGAGTGACACCTAGCACTGTATGTGAGTGTGATTGTGCACCAACACTACACTAGAACTCTCTTGGTCAAACTACTCATCGACAACCCTCTTTATAGTATAGCTAAAAGAGAATAAAAGACCTAACTAAATCACGAGTGTCCACATCTCCTTGACACTCGGACTCTGTAGACCTTCACCTTTTGTTTCGTCATTTTAGCCGTCGCTTCGAGTGCTTATCTCCGGGATTGTTTTCACTGTTGTAGTACTTCTACCTGTCATGCGACCTAACTTACCATTTGTCTCTGCAAAACATACGTTAGTCACATATAATATTACGTTGTCATTAATCACTAAAACCAACCAGGGGCCTATATGCTTTCAATCTCCCCCTTTTTGGTGATTGATGACAACCCTACAAGTTTTGAGAGAGTAGTTTGTTTTGAAGTTTCTATCAATAGAAAGGATGGTTAGTTATACTTAGTAATCTTTAACAGAAAGAACGTGTACCATACTAATAAGAGTGAGAGCATACACATCATAAGATTCTTGTTCATATAAAAGTGAAGTTAAATCAATGAAACAAGAACTAGAAGACTGGTGATAAAATATAAGGTGAAAACATAATACACACAGTCAATCATAAGCAACGAGAGTATATATCGAGTTTGTGAGCCAAAAACATCAAGCTAGTACAGAGAGTAGCAAGCACATATATTACATCAAAATGACTCTCTACTAACTCTCTCACTCCCCTTAGCTCTCACAACTCATATCTCTCCCCCTTTGGCGTCAAACACCAAAAGGGCACCCGAACCTAAACATCTGAAGCGGGAGGAGGCGGCGGGGGCGCATCCGATTGCGGTCGAGGCAGCAGAGCGAACGTCGGCGGAGGGTCAGAGTCAGTCTCGGATCCAGGATCTGCGATAGAAGCTGGAGCTGGTACTGACTCGGACTGAGGCCACGCTGCAGGAGCTGCCGGAACAGAAGAGGTCACAGATACTGCCACAACAGTAGTGGTGACAGCAGCTGCTGGTGGCACTGGCGGCTGTGGGCAGACAGAGCTGAGAACCGGAGAGGTGAAAGCCAAAGTGACCGGCCGGAGTGGAGAGGGACCAACAGAAGGAATAGGGGGTCTGGTCTGAATCGCTGGCACAACTGGAGCCTAAAGCGGAGGAGGTGGAGCAGACTGAACTAGGGGAACTGAGACACCAGAATGCTGTAGCATAAGAGCCATGAATGCCCTGCTCTCAGCCCAATCCTGGAGTAGCTGCTGCTGAAGCGCATCCTGCCTGTCCTGCATGTTCTGAAACATCAAGAGCATCCTCTCGGATAACCGGGCCTGCTCGGCTGCCAGGTGAGCCTGCTGCTGAGTGATAGACTGGAGAATCGAAGCAAGAGCAGGGTTCATAGCCGGAGGGGCAGCAGGGGCAACACTAGAACTCCCAGCCTCATGATCATGTGAGCGTGGAGGCATAGGAGGCGGAGGCGGAGGAGGAAACCCAAAATCATCATCATCATCATCATCATCAGCTGTATCCTGAGTGTCGAATTGACGAAGAGCAGCGTCCTCGGCCTGAGAGTCAAAAACAGGAGCAGAAGCTGGCACAGGAGCCTCAGGCGCAGGACGGTAGGATCCAAAAACGAGGCGTGAGGCCTCAAGTGTGCCCTGAAACCGAGGAGGCTGAATCAGCTGCGCAAAGATGTGGCATAAGTAGTGAGCATATGGCAACTGTCTACGAGCAAGAATCCCATCCAAAACGGTGTCCTCGATCTCACAAATAAGGAAATCCACAACGTCAAACTCAGAGTGGGAGACCAGGGCACCAAGGAGCCAGAGCTGAATATGTGTGGTAGCCTCCCTGTATCCCATCCTCGGCAGAAGAGTCCGTCTGATAAGCTCAAATAAGTACTTGGCTGCTGTAGTAAAGTCTGCCGGTGAACGTCGCGACCCATCTGAAAAGGGCGGGCGAAACAGAGCCGCGACGTGAGCTGTACCCGGAGCCACACCGCCGTGAGGGCGACGAGGAGGGTCAGAAGTGCCGTAGCAGAGGCTGTGAAGACGAGTCGTCGACTCGGGAAATCCAAAGAGCTGGCGGATCTGACTGGCAGTAATGGTGACATCCTCTCGCTCAAAACGAAACCTCATCCAGTGATGATCCGGGTCTATCCATACAGAGGCGTAGAAGACTCGTACCCACTCCTCAACATACCTGCCGCTGGTAGTCAAAAGGGTCAGAAGGCCAGGCAGATATGTGAGGTGCGCCTCAGAGTTAGCACCGGCTGCAAGCAGAAAGGCTGGAAGATCCAAAAGCCGGTGCACTCGCAGAGCTATCTGAGCAGACATCTGAGCTCTGAAAAACGACTCCTGAATACGTGTGCTGAATAGGTCAACTGCTGCAGGGTCCCTCTGAGCTGGTAACCAAGACTCCACGGTTACATATCTGAACCTACGTACCCGTGCCGCTATAGCACGCTGAAGGTCAAAAAGTCTGGGATCCGCAACAAGTGGTTGTACCTTAGTCTCATCGCGCTCCTGGAAACGAGGTGGAGGGACAGGAGGAGCTGAAGCGGGAGCGGGAGGAGGAGCAGTGGAAGATGGCGTAGTGGAGGTAGCGGGTATGGCTATGGTGGTGGATGGCGCAACAGGGGTGACGGGAGCAGGCAGAGTGGGTGGTGGAGTGGAAGCAGTGGTGTGAGTGGAGGAGCGAGGCCGGGAGGCGAGACGACGAACACGGTATGCAATCTGATCTGACGGAGTCTGCGGCTGATCTCCAAGCTCGGCCTGCGCAGCGGCTGCTGCAGCTGATGCCAGTGCACGGGCTGCTCTGTCCGTACGCCGCTTCTTGCGGCCTTCCTGCTGCTCCAAATAAACTGTCTTGCCCTTGACCTGCCTGAAGGGACGACGAGGATCCTCATCATCGCCTCCCCCTAGCGCCGACACATTCTTCGTGCGCGGCATCCTGAACTGATGACTGCAAATGAGAGAGAATGACTAAGCACAGATCGATAGTATCCGATAGAAATAGCAAAGGATGAGATGACTACCTGGAAAGCTCACACGAGAGGTGACGATCCAGGCAGGACAGGAGACGGCACATGGGCAATCAAGGTCACTGAAATGACAGAAGAGGTGAGCACGTATTAGTCACATAGTCATAAGTATATGAAATGTGAATAAATACATACACAGAGAAATATGGCACTGGAAACATGAGATGAGATGATCGAGAGGTCAAACGACGTGAAAACGACGTTTGAACGATAAACAGTGCCATAGGAGGTTTGGAATTTGAATTGAGGCACGAAACGACATGGAATTGAGTCGATACTTCACGAATAGGTTTGTATAGGTGTATATGAGTGAAGTGTGTGCTTGATTTGAATTTAGGCAAAGAAAAAGATATTTGGGCACTCGGCTCGGAAACGATCGCTCGAAACGGGGAATTTGGTGAAATTTAAGCCTGGAATCTCGGATTGGCGTGAAATTTGGCAAGTATGTTACTGGAAGTGTTGTGAAGGTGCCTGAAAAATTTGGGTTCAATTGGAGCATTTTTGGTTGGTTTGGGCATTTCACCGAACACTTGGCGGGCGGTGAATTAGGTTTTGGGAGATTGAGTCAATTTAGGTTGTGAAACCCTCCCAAAGGGAGCTAGAAACCTGCAGGGATACTCAATGGGCACATTGGAACACATTCCACCATTTGGATTTACTGGATTTGACAGGAATTTGATTTGGGCACAAAAAGGGTGGAGAGGGGTGCTCAAAGCAGGGATAGACAGAGAGAAAAAGAGGGAAAGAGAGAGCAGAGGATGCTCACCAGAGAGGGAAGGAGAGAAGCACGTGGTCGCCGTAGGATCGCCGGAGAGGAGGGAGATCGCCGACGACGGGGAGAAATCGCCTGAACCCGAGGGCAGAGGCAGAGAGACAGAGAATAGAGGTGCCAGGCCTCGGGCGCGAAGGGGGAAGGATTTTTTAAAAACTGGATATGGGCGCACCGGACAGTGTACAGTGCCTGTCCGGTGCACACCGGACAGCGCACAGTAGCTGTCCGGTGAACCACCGGACATCGCACAGGAAAATGGAGTTCCAGCGCGCGGCAGCCGGTGCACCGGACATTGCACAATGCAGTGTCCGGTGCACACCGGACTGTCCGGTGAGCCCAGACAGAGGAAAGATTGGAAAATTTTGAATTTTTCTATCTAATTTCCAACCAAACCAAATCCCAACTTATAATCACACAAAATAACACTTGTTGGGACAGGTATTGGCACCCTCATATACTTTTCAAAATATTTTGCCATAGGGTAGATAATTTTTAGAGAAAATAGGCAAATGGTGAAATTTGCATTTTGGCTTGCACTAGGGGTTTTTATGAGTGATTTGAGTTTTGAATACTCCCCCTAAGTGCAGTACCTCGTGCATATTTCAAGAACCAACAATAGCATAAAAAGTAAGAATTTAAGTGCTAAAAGCTTAAAACTAAGACTTGTCAAGTTTGACCCGAGTTAAGCTTTTTCACTCGCTTTGTTGGCGGTTATCTCAACTAGGTTAGACAAGCCCTAGATGCAATACAAGTAATTTAAACATGCAATGCAAGCTTGACAACACCATTTGACATTTTACATAAAATTTCTGAGATCAAGAATATTTAGTTCATTCCTCAACATGCAAAAGCGAGTCTTATCAAGTGGCTTAGTGAAAATATCCGCTAATTGATCTTCCGACCTCACTCCTTCTAAAATGATATCTCCTTTAGCAACATGATCTCTAAGGAAGTGATGACAGATATCAATGTGCTTGGTGCGAGAGTGTTGTACATGATTATTAGCAATTTTAACAGCACTCTCATTATCACACAACAAAGGTACCTTTTCTAGAACTACGCCATAGTCTAGAAGAGTTTGTTTCATATATAAAATTTGTGTGCAACAAGCACCTGCGGCAATGTATTCCGCTTCGACAGTTGACAAGGCAACACTGTTTTGCTTTTTGGATGTCCATGAAACTAGTGATCTACCAAGCAGATGGCATCCCCCAGAAGTACTTTTCCTATCAATTTTGCAACCGGCATAATCCGAATCGGAATAGCCAATTAAATCAAAAGTAGCTCCTTTGGGATACCACAGACCAACGCTTGTGGTGTGCCTGAGATACCTAAGAATCCTCTTAACAGCGCAAAGATGAGCTTTCTTAGGATTAGATTGAAATCTAGCACACATGCAGACACTAAACATAATATTGGGCCTAGATGCGGTAAGGTACAATAAACTACCAATCATGGAACGGTAGAGAGTTTGATTAACAGGGTTACCTCCCTCATCTAAGTCGAGATGTCCATTTGTAGGCATGGGGGTCTTGATTGGTTTGCACTTCTCCATGTTGAACCTTTTCAACAAGTCTTTGGTATACTTCTCTTGTGAGAGAAAGTTACCATCTTTCATTTGCTTGACTTGAAAGCCGAGGAAGTACGCTAGCTCACCAATCATTGACATCTCGAACTCCTTCGACATCAACTCACCAAATTCCTTGCAATGATAGTCATTTGTCGAGCCAAAGATTATATCATCAACATATACTTGACAAATGAAAATATCACCGTTATGTTTCTTTGTGAAGAGAGTTGTGTCGACGGTCCCGATCTTGAAGCCCTTTTCGATTAGGAAGTCGCGAAGATGCTCATACCAAGCCCTTGGAGCTTGCTTTAGCCCATATAGCGTCTTGGACACCTGTAAGCATGGTTAGGATATCTAGGGTCTTCAAATCCAGGCGGTTGCTCAACATATACAAGTTCATTTATGAAGCCATTTAAAAATGCACTTTTTACATCCATTTGATAAAGTTTTATATCATAGCATGATGCATATGCAAGTAGGATACAGATGGCTTCCAGTCGAGCAACCAGTGCAAAGGTCTCTCCAAAATCTAAGCCTTCAACTTGAGAGAATCCCTTTGCAACAAGTCTTGCCTTGTTTCTTACAATCACACCTTGATCATCTTGTTTGTTTCTGAACACCCACTTTGTTCCAATGATTCTTGCATCTTGTGGGGGCTTCTCTAGGGTCCAAACTTCGTTACGGGTGAAGTTGTTAAGTTCTTCATGCATGGCATTCACCCAGTCCGTCCTGTAGCGCCTCATCTATACAAGTAGGCTCAACACAAGAAACAAAGGAGTGATGTTCAATAAAAGAAGCATGTCTATGTGATCGAGTAATAACCCCTTGTGAAGGACTCCCGATGATTTGGTTTTGAGGATGAGCTTGAAGTAGTGATGAGTTTCTCCTGTCAACCACTTGGGAAGAAGATCCTGGAGCATCAACATCTTCGGCTTGTACCCTTGCTTGTTCATGAGAGACAAATGTATCTTCATTTGCATGCCTCTCATTTTTTTCATCATCTTGTGGTACATTTGATGAAGAAAACCTGTCAATGATTTGCACCTCTTCTTCATCTTCTTTTGGTTTGATAGCTCCAATAGGCATGTTCTTCATTGCTTCCCTAAGTGGCTCATCACCTACATCATCAAGATTTTCAAGTGCTCCTTGGGAGCCATTAGTCTCAGCAAATTCCACATCATATGTTTCTTCTACCACGCCAGTGGCATGGTTGAATACTCGATATGCTTTAGACTTTAATGAATAACCTAAAAGAAAACCAATATCACAACGTCTTTGAAACTTCCCTAGATGATGGCGTTTCTTGTAGATGTAGCATTTGCACCCAAACACCCGGAAGAAGGAGACGTCTGGCTTTTTCCCATTTAGCAGTTCATAGGGAGTCTTCGCAAGTAGCCGGTGAGGAAATAGCCTGTTTGATGCATAACAAGCAGTGTTGACAGCTTCGGCCCAAAACCTCTCCGGTGTGTTATACTCATCAATCATTGTTCTCGCAAGAGTGATCAAGGTCTTATTTTTCCTTTCAGCAACTCCATTTTGTTGAGGTGTGTATGTGACAGATACTTCATGCTTGATCCCAATTTCATCACAGTACTCATGAATGTTGGTGTTGTCAAATTCTTTGCCATTGTCACTTCTAATTTTCTTGATCTTGCAATCAAATTCATTTTGTGCTTTCTCGGCAAACTTCTTGAATATAGATGCAACTTCAGATTTGTCATGGAGAAAGAACACCCAAGTGTATCTTGAGAAGTCATCAACAATCACTAGACAGTAGAGGTTGCCACCGGCACTTACATAATTTGTAGGTCCAAATAAATCCATATGAAGTAGTTCCAGTGGCCTTGATGTTGACATGAAAGCTTTAGTAGGATGTGTATTAGCAACTTGCTTTCCAGCTTGACATGCACTGCATGACTTGTCTTTTTCAAACACCACATCCTTTAATCCTCTAACCATATCTTTCTTTAATACCTTCTTGAGTGTGCTCATCCCAACATGTGCAAGCCTCCTATGCCAAAGCCATCCAAGAGAAGCTTTGGTGAAGAGGCAAGTTCTTAAGTCTGCATCTTCTGAAGTGAAATCCACTAAGTAGAGGTTGTTGTATCTAAATCCCTTGAATACCATTGATTCATCATCCATCTTTGTTACAATAACCTCTGTTGGAGTGAATAAGCATTGAAGTCCAAGATCACAGAGTTGACCCACTGATAATAAATTGAAGCTTAAAGGTGCAACTAAGAGAACATTTGATATTGATAAATCATTTGAGATTGCCACCTTGCCAAGTCCTTGCACTTTTCCTTTTGAATTGTCTCCAAATGTGATTTTATCTTGACCATCAACATTCTCATCTAGTGAGGTGAACATCCGTGGGTTGCCTGTCATATGTTGTGTGCATCCACTGTCAATAACCCAATGGCTCCCACCGGTCTTGTAGTTCACCTACATCCACAGACAATTCAAGCTTGAGTTTTGAGGGCCCTATATTGCAAAGGATCAGTGACTCTCTCAATCAAGGACTTTGCAACCCAGATTTGTCTAGGTCTGCTCTTGTTTGGTGGACCTAGGAATGCTACTTTGACCTTTCCATTTGCAACCTTTCTTAGAACATAATGAGCATTGAAAGCAAATGGTCTTGAGTGCTTAGGCAAGGGAGTTGGTGGTTTGGCTTTGCAGTTGTGGGCAAAGTGACCTTCATTTCCACACTCAGAGCATTTGATAGGCCTGTGAGTCTGCTTTGGCTTGTATTGAGTGGTAGCTTTCTTTTGCACAAAAGCATTGTATCCAATACCACTCTTGTTGTTTTTCATGACAGTGTTCATAAGCAGCTCATTTTGGAGGTATTGACCCTTGTTGAACTTTTGCACACTTGTTGCAAGATGTTCATTTTCACTTTTTAGTTTCTTGACCTCATTTTAAGCCTTTGATTATCCACTGCCAACTCATTGTTGAAATCATTGTTCTCAATAGCAACCTTTCCTCTAGTAGTTGCATCAGTCAAGTAATTCTTCAATTTTTGGTTGTCTAAAGTCAGGACTTCAACTTTTTCAGTCAATTCAGCATGTAGACTAGTTTGCTCTTCTTGATTCAAATCATCACATGAGGTTGCTACATCAATCTTAACAACAGGGTTAATAGCCTCATGTGTTTTGCAAGATAAAAGTTCATTTTCAACAAGAAGATTGTCATGATCAAATTTAATTTGAGTATAGTCTTCCTTGATCTTTACTAGTCTATTTTGCAACTCCCTATTGGCTTCATTTAATTTGTCACATTTATCCTTAGCATCTTTTAGGGAGTTTGTGAGATCATTTACAGTTGATGACATAGTTTTATTTTCTTCTTTTATTTCATCACTAGCTTTTATAACTATGTCATATTTGGCATTCAAAGATTCATTTTCATTTTTCAACCTATCACATTTAGCTTTTGACTTTCTAATGATTTGAGTATATTCTTTAAGCAAGTCAGCTAGCTCATCATATGAAGGTGAAGCAAATTCCTCATCACTATCACTATCACTATCACTATCATCAACAATATTAATATCATTTTGTACCTTTCGTTCACCCCTAGCCATGAGGCATAGGTGAGAAGTCGATGATGGCGATGGTGGTGGTGAAGAGAAGTCCCCGGCGATGGCGGCAACTTTTTCATCATTCTCTTCTTCACTTGAAGAAGACCCACTTGATGATTCAATGTCGGTGAGCCAGTCACCAACAATATATGCCTTTCCATTCTTCTTCTTATGGAACCTCTTTTGCTTCCCATCCTTCTTCTTGAAGAATTTCTTTTCCTTCTTTTCATCATCGCTGTCATCTTCTTTCTTGCCCTTGAACTTATTCTTCTTGGGCTTGTTACATTGATGAGCAAGATGACCGAGCTCACCACAGTTGTAGCAGTCCATCTCAGAAATGGGCTTTCTTTTGTTGGAAAAGAATTTATTCTTTCTTGAATCAAATTTGATGCCTTCTCTATTTAGCTTCTTCAACATCTTGGTGGTCTTCCTTACCATCAAGGCAATGTTTGCATCAAGGTCATCATCACTTGAGGATTCTTCCTCAACTTGTATTTTTGCTTTTCCTTTTCTTTCATGATTTGCTTTCAGAGCCAAATCCTTTCTTTTGGAAGATGATTCTTCTTTGTCGTTGATGTGCATGTACATTTCATGGGCATTGATCTTTCCCAAAATCTGTGTAGGTGTGGTAACTGAAAGATCCATTTGATGTAGCACAGTGACAATGTGTCCATATTTGTCTATTGGGAGGACACTGAGAATCTTCCTCACAACATCCGGTTGTGAGATTTGAGTAAGCCCCAATCCATTAACTTCCTCTACAAGAATATTGAGACGTGAGTACATAGCATTTGCATTTTCATTAGCAAGCATTTCAAAAGAATTTAACTTTCGCATGGCTATGTGATATCTCTCCTCACGCTCACTTCTAGTTCCTTCGTGTAGAGCACAAATGTCCATCCACAAATCATGAGCATTTTTATGATTTCTTACTCTATTGAACACATCTTTGCAAAGGACTCTAAAAAGGGTGTTTTTGGCCTTAGCATTTCATTTCTCATAATTGAACTCATCGCCTACAAGATTTGTGGGATCTCTAGGTTCGGGGAATCCTTGTGTGGCGGCTTTATAGACACCAATGTCTATAGCCTCTAAGTATGCTTCCATACGAATTTTCCAATAAGGAAAATCGTCACCATCAAAAACAGGAGGAGGTCCATCCCCACCGGACATCGTAACTCTAGCGGTTAAGCTAATCTACGAGCAACAAGGCTCTGATACCAATTGAAAGGATCACGATGCCCAAGAGGGGGGGGGGGGGGGTGAATTGGGCTTTTCTAAAAATCAACACTAATTAAAACCTAAGCAAGAGCTAAGCAAGAGCCCAACTTCACCCCAACAACTAGCACTAAGAATATAATACTAGAAATGCAACAATGCTAAGACAATACTTCAAATACTTGCTAAACAAATACACAATGTAAAGTGCTTGAATTAAGTGCGGAATGTAAAGCAAGGTTTAGAAGACTCCTCCAATTTTTCCCGAGGTATCGAAGAGTCGGCACTCTCCACTAGTCCTCGTTGGAGCACCCGCGCAAGGGTATCGCTCCCCCTTGGTCCTCACAAGAACCAAGTGCTCACTACGAGATGATCCTTTGCCACTCCGGCGCGGTGGATCCCTCGAGACCGCTTACAAACTTGAGTCGGGTCACCAACAAGATCTTCACGGTGATCACCGAGCTCCCAACGCCACCAAGCCGTCTAGGTGATGCCGATCACCAAGAGTAACAAGCCGTAGACTTTCGCTTGACCAAGACAAGCCTAATGCAAGTGGTGTGTGCTCTAGGTGGCTCTCGCTAGCGCTAATGAGGAACAAACGCGGATTAAGATTCTCTAATCTCCTCACTAGGATTTTGGTGCTTGCAATGCTCTAGCAATGTGCTGGAATAAATGTTGAGTGCAAGACATTGAATATGGTGGGTGGAAGGGGTATAAATAGCCCTCACCCACCAACTAGCCGTTACAGGCAACTTTCTGCGCACTGGCGCACCAGACAGTCCGGTGTGCCACCGGTGCGCCAACGGTCGTTTCCAACGGCTAGTTCTGACAGCTAGCCGTTGGACTCATGGCACACCGGACAATGAACAATCACTGTCCGGTGCACACCGGACAATGAACAATCACTGTCCGGTGCACACCGGACAGTCCGGTGCGATGTCCGGTGCGCTGTCCGGTGCACCACTAAAATTCATCTCTGAAACCTGCACTCTCGGGTTTCTGGGTGGAGAAGGACCTTCCTCGGGCTAGCCAGGCCCCACCTGGCAGAGGGTGCACCGGACAGTCCGATGCACACCGGACAGTCCGGTGCCCCTAGGGCCAGAAACCCTAACTCTTGTTTTTCAGCTGATTTTCAAATCGGTTTTCGTTCTAACTTGTGAGTGAGTTCTAGAGTGACACCTAGCACTGTATGTGAGTGTGATTGTGCACCAACACTACACTAGAACTCTCTTGGTCAAACTACTCATCGACAACCCCTCTTTATAGTACGGCTAAAAGAGAATAAAAGACCTAACTAAATCGTGAGTGTCCACATCTCCTTGACACTCGGACTTCGTAGACCTTCACCTTTTGTTTCGTCATTTTAGCCGTCGCTTCGAGTTCTTATCTCCGGGATTGTTTTCACTGTTGTAGTACTTCTACCTGTCATGCGACCTAACTTACCATTTGTCTCTGCAAAACATACGTTAGTCACATATAATATTACGTTGTCATTAATCACTAAAACCAACCAGGGGCCTAGATGCTTTCATAGGGGATACAAGCCGGTCGGGATAGGGAGAGGTTCCCAAGCCCTGGTGATTGAGGCAACTGCCAATATCGCTGCGGCGGATGAAAACTGGTGTAGTGTTCTCCTCCCTGAATGAAGCCCTGGGCTCCTCCTTTTATAGCCTCAAGGAGGGATCCCTAGCATACCATGATTTGTCGTGTATGGGAAGGGAGATGAGTCCGAAACCCTATAGCATACATGACCATCGGCATGGCCTTCATACTTGCTGTTGACTTGAACCAGAGGCGGACATCCGGTCCCTGTTTTTGCATCTTTGACCGAGCAGAGAGCTGAGGCCAGGGTCCGGGGCTCAAACGCGTACCCGAGCCTGTCTGATGGAGGTGCTCTCTGAGTCACAGTTGTTGACACAATGATAAGTATGGTGAAAAACACATGGTAATCCATCCCGTATGACATAAGCAGACTTGACGTAGGCCTTGTAGCCATTTCGTTGCCGACAGCCTTCACAGAGGAGTTGGTGACGACCTTCGGGCAATGTTATCTAGGCCGAGGCCAGGCTCGGGCGAGACGAAGATTTCTCCCAAGGCCTTGGTTGAGCCTGCCTTGGGGCA
The DNA here is from genome assembly GCF_902167145.1 of Zea mays. Classification (NCBI taxonomy): domain Eukaryota; kingdom Viridiplantae; phylum Streptophyta; class Magnoliopsida; order Poales; family Poaceae; genus Zea; species Zea mays. Next base: position 118,110,678 of record NC_050105.1, read on the forward strand.
TGTAGTCGTACAGAGAGGGGTTAGTACAGTTTGTCGGAGTGGCCTCATGTGGGATTCGCGGGGAGTTGTTGCCGGGGTAGTTGGTCGAAGCCGAGCTTGGGTGAGGCAGAGTTTTCTCCAAGGTGTGGCGGAGTTTCATCCTAAGGGTGAGACCATGCTCTATCGTACGTACGTCTCATCCAGAGTTGTTTGAGCACAACATACGGTGTGGGGGAGCAGTGGCCGTTATTACTGGACGTGCATCATCGTAGTTGGTGAAATTGGATGGGATCGTGGTCCCGTCGCTCCCTTTTTGACTGCAGCGTCACGTGGGGGTAGGTATTTGCATTAAATGGTCATGTCTTCGCAGTTTCCGTGACCTTTGACTGAGATCGGGCTCGGGGTTGTCCTCCTGTCCGAGACGGGCTCGGGCGAGGCGGAAACTGCCATTCCGTGAAGAGGGGACCTTGGGCGGGACGAGGATTTTCCCGAGTGCTCCCCTCGTCCGAGGACATGCTCGGGCGAGGAGGAGTTTTGAGCGACCGCCGAACCGCGTCTCGGGCGGATCGTGGCTCATCCTTTCTTGACCTCGAGGAATGTGTCTTATGATCTTTTTTGGTAGTTAGGCGTTAAGTGGGTTTAGGGGTATAACCTGGGTACTCCTAATTATAATACCCGACACGTATATTTATAGAGTAAATAATGAAGTATAATTGTTTTCATGACTTTTGATAGTTTGACTGTACCGTGATTGTACAACAATTTTTTACCTAGGTTGATAGCATCATCTCTAATTGTTTCAACAGGGACCTAGGGTCAAGCATTTCTATTTTGTGGAGATAAGTTATGTAGAGCCCTTCGAACAACTAGTATCAAGGAAGGCCTAGCTGGTAGTAGCCATCCATTGGTAGCACTTGTTTGCAGCGGGTGCTGGTGTGGCTGCTTCCTACAACCCACTCTTACAAACTACTCCCTCCACCCAAATTAAAATTGGTTATATTTGAATATAGACATATAAGAGCTACAACGACTAATATTTTGGGACGTAGAGAGTAGTATACTATTACTGCACAAACAACAATTGCTGTTGTAAAATAGCTGCTGCTCCTGCATTGTGGTTTCAACGGTGATAGTGCCTATCGGGCCTGGTATTTTGTGCTGTAAGTAGGTGTAGTTAGGGACGTCCATAAACTTCGCGTAGCACGACCTTCCCAGGATGGCATAGTAGGTTCCCCGGAATCCAAATACTTCGAAGGCCAGCATCTTCGTCCTAAAGTTGGACGATGTACCAAAAGTAATGGGTAGCTCGACTCGCTCGAGCAGCGTTGCTTGCCTTCCCAGCACAATGCCATGGAAGGTCCCCCCATCGAAGGATGTCTTGGCCGAGGCCCATGGCATCGAACGTGGCGGAGTAGAGAATGTTGAGTACGCTTCCCACATCCATCAGAATCTTCGACAATCGCTTCGATCCGATGATGGGGTTCACGATGAGCGGGTATCACCCGGGTCGGGGGACATGCTTCGGATGATCAGAGCGGTCGAAGGTAATAGTGTGGTCAGACCAGTCAAGGAAAGACAAGACTGCCTGCCAAACATGGAATACTTCACGCCGCTCGAGTTTTCGACGTCTCCTAGACATTTAGGTAGTGTTTGGTTGAGGAGACAAGTAGAACAGAGCCGTTCCATCTCTGATTCTAGGAACGGAGCCGCTCTGTTTTGTGTTTGGTAATCTGGAACGGAGCGGCTCTGTTTTTTGTTTGGTTGCAGAGTGAACGGGACGGAGCGTGATTGTGAGAGCGGGATGGGAACGGAGCGGCTCCGTCCGGTTGATTTTTTGGAGCGGAATGGTTCCGAATCTGAGGAGAATATTTCCTAATTAGAGCCATTCCGTTCTAATTACTTTGTAACCAAACAGCAACAAAACTGGGACAGAACGACTCCGTTATACTTGACTCTTCAACCAAACACTACCTTAGTAGTCGGGCCCGCCGAAGATCAACAAACATCTGGTCTCGTCGAGAAAAGTGGGGCCTTTCCCTTCCTGCCCATCGTCTCTCTCCGAGGCTTGGGACCCTCCCAGACGATGCGTATTTGTCTAGACTATTTCCTAGGCGAACTCCAACGAAATCTCGTGAGATATCCAAAGAACCCCGAAAGAAATCAGGACTACAACTCAAATTGATCTAATCTCGGACTGTTTAGGCTAACACGCCAGACTGTCCGGACTCGGACAGTACATGCTACCATATAAACTCAAGCCAAGAGTCCAAACTAGTCTAAATCCCGTGTCCTTAAGGCCTGTTCGGTTGACATGGAATGGAGGACCGAAATTATTCCTGCTCATATTGCTTCTCTAATTTGTATATGTTTTGATCAACAGAAACAATTCTTGGTGTATTCTTGTAGAAACGAACGGGCCCTTATGTGTTTACTTTCTGTTCTTTAATCTCTTGATTACTCCATATAAACTTATTGCTAAAAATCCTCGACAGTTGGGCGCGGCAGGTATGAAAACACGGTGATCGTATCGATGGCGGCAATCTTCACTCTGAGGCAGGAGATCACAATCGACAGCCTTAAGTTTGTCAGCAATAACGCTGAGAGCTCCGAAGAACTGAACATATGCTTCAGTTGACTTTTGCAAAAGGAATAAATTAAGCTCCGACCGGCAAGTTTGGCCCCAAATGTTACCTTCCCAAAGATCATGCCATAAGAAACAGGTAGCGTCATTTTCCAGAGATATCAAGCAGTATCCTCGAACTGTGTCTGCAGTTCAATTTGAGAATATCATGTATATACAACGTACATCAACATTCTTTAGAGGACATCTGCTATATATATATATATATATATATATATATATATATATATATATATATATATATATATATATATATATATATATATATATATATATATATATATATATATATATATATATATATATATATATATATATATATATATATATATATATATATAGATTGACCCAGATTACGCTCATGCATACAAGTAATTTATGTGAATTGCAGTGGATTGAGATATCGCATTCAATAATCCACATGGATTAACAACAAAACGAACAAGCCCTAAAGCATCAAGGCGATCCACCAGCGATAGCATGAAGGAATGTTGGCATGGGAGGCATATCAGGCTCAGACAGGCCTTCGAGAAACTGTACCACCTCAACCATTGTAGGGCGATCATACTCATTATCCTGAACGCACCAACACGCAACTCTGCAGACTCTTTCAACGTCGTCTAGGTTGACATCGCCGCCCAAGCTTGCATCCACAAGGCTTCCGACGCCTCCGTTGAGAAGCTTGTCCACGACCTGCACAGGGAAACAACACTTGGCATGGCAACAATCACCGTCGGTGGAAGCTTCTCTGCCGGCGTTCCTCCTTCCCGATACGATATCCAGCAAAACCATGCCGTAGCTGTAAACATCGACCTTCGATGTGATGGCTGTTCCGCTGATCCATTCAGGGGCGAGGTACCCAACAGTTCCTCTCATCGTAGTCAGGACGCGGCTGAAATCCCTCCCGAGAAACTTGGCCATTCCGAAGTCCGCGATCTTCGGAACGAAGGACGCGTCGAGAAGTATGTTCTGCGGCTTGATGTCACAGTGTATGATGCAGTCTCGGCAGCTATGGTGCAGGTACGCTATGCCTCTGGCAACACCGAGAGCTATCTGATACCTGATGTCCCAGCGCAAACCGGTGGTGCCACCGCCATGCGCGCTCTGGTGGAACAGGTGGAAGTCGAGGGAACGGTTCGGCATGTGCTCGTAGACAAGGAGTCTCCTGTCACCTTCGCAGCAGAACCCGACGAGTTTAACCAAGTTGACATGCTGGATGATGCCTATTGAGCTCACCTCGGACCTGAACTGCTTCTCTCCCTGGTGGGCGCCGTCTAGCCTCTTCACGGCTATGGCGACCGACTCACCTAGGCACCCCTTAAATACGGAGCCGAAGCCACCCGTGCCTAGCTTCTCCGAGAAATTGTTAGTTGCGCGTTTTATATCAGCGTACCTGAATGCGATGATCCCGATGCCACCCTGGTCGCTGTCCGCCGGATGACTACTGCTTCGCCTCCAGATCATCATCACAATTAGAGAGACCAACACTAGGGTGATCACAGTGGCAGTGCTTACGCCCACAGCAACACTTACACCGGTGACCATTCCATGTCTATGGCGGTCTTGCCAGCTTTGGACCTCTTTCGCGGCAAGGCGAAGGTAGAGAGTCTCGCCAGTGTCATCATCAGCTGCTACATTGGTTAGGTCGTCGTGCCACAGAGAGCAACCGCCTTGGCCGTAGGAATATGCAGTGCAAGAGCAGCTACTCAAACAAGATCCCTCACATGATTCCGCGCTTGTAGCGTTCTGCAGACCCATGCCATTACTGGGCAGCCTACTAAATGGCATGGGATAGAACTTATCTGTCATGCTTGTCGCGTTGCAATCCAATGGAGTGTCTCTGATGCACCCGCCAGCCCTGTCCTCCATTTCCCAGTCCTCAGGCGACCTTACAGAGAATCCCTTCATGCAGGAGCACAACGGACCTGCGTTGTTAGAGCAGATCCCGTAGGCTCCACAGACAGCATAGACATCACATTTGCTTCTTGGAGAGTAGCTGAACGTGATCCAGTCGTTTCTGTCCCAGTCCCATACGCGCACCTTCCATTGGCCAGAGACATCTAGCACGACCTGAAACGCTGTGCTCTCGTTCACCAAGGTGTAGGAGAAGTAGAACTCTGGGCCACTGGTAACGAACATATACTTGCAGTAACGAGGACCCGACATCTCCGGTATTGCGTCGAAGTATCTGCCGTTCCACTCACCGGAGGACCAGTACTCCGTAGATCTCCATGAGAGCCTCATGCTCTCATCAAGGGCGCCAGGACCTAGGCCCATGGAATAAACACCAGGAGCTTGGTCGTTCGAATTCCTTCTTGAAACAAAACGGCGGTCCAGACCGGTGACCTTGTTTCTGCCCAGCTTCGCACCGGGCAGCAGGGTGTCGGTTGGGTGGTCGAAGCTCTGCCAGAATACGTCCGAGGAGTTGGAGGAGCTCCGCAGGACAAGGTTCCCGTCGGCCAACAGAACAGCGACGACGACGGTGGTGTTGGCCGTGATGTTGGCCTGGGTAGACCACCAGACCTTGGTGCCGTCGTCGGCTATGATGACCAGGTTGCCGTCGTCGGAGATCATGAGCTCCGGCGAAGCAGGGCTGGAGACCGGATTGTCCCCGTTGGCGCTCCACACGGGTGTCAGCTTGGGGACTTTGTGGAACCATATTCCAAGATACGAGTTGGAGGCGTTGTGCGTGGGATTGTTGCTGTTGGTCTCGAAGAAGCCGAGTGCGTACTTGCCGTTGCTGGAGACAAGCCTCGCGTCTCCGGCCAGCGAACCACCGCGCGAGAGTGTATCTGTCGCTGCCGAGCATGTAGGAGTGTGCAGCAGGGAGAAAAGGATGCCGCAAAGAGCGGCAAGGAGATGCATGACGGGAGAAGTGTATCAGGAGATGATCGAGATATCAATGGGAGAACTGGAGTTTGTTTGCTCCTGAGCTGCAGAATGCAAGGGACGAGGTCGGTTTTTTTATATATAAAATCCAGGGAGCCCACACCACCCATCCACATCCACCTCTCATTTCTTCTTTACCCTGGTTGGAGGTAAGACGGTCCATCATTGCAGCTACTTGCAGATCCAAGTTGCATGACTTCACGAGAAAAGGAAAGGAAAGTAATTAAAAGATTAATCAGTTTCATATTCCTAACCAATGTTTGCATGCTTCCGTCAGGCAAATAAGAATATTAACATAATCCTACATACTAATGGTTCTTGTTGAGCACCTAATCTCGCACCACCCAACAGTCTGGTGGGAAAGGTCCGAACAGTTCAACCCCAAACTGCTCAGAATTACATCAGTTCGGGTTGAGTCCTGATTTATTGCGGATTTTTTTTGGATATCTTGTGAAATTTTGTTTGATTTCACCAAGTAAAGGTATATAGGATATAGCCGATTGGAGCACCATCAATCGAACCAAAACAACAATATTCTTTTATTTACTTTTTTGTTCTTAGATTAGATCTAGTTTTAGTCCTAGTTGTAGCTTCTTCACCTCTCTTCGGCTTTACATCGACTTGAGGCGCTTTGGATGGTCTCTTGACTCTAAAGCATTCCTAAAACCCCTCTTCCCCAACGGAGTCCCTCCTAGAAGGCAGTATCTAGGTTCTTCCTGAGTTTACGGTGTTTCAAACCAGCTCTGACAAGTAAATTTATTTGTGTGCGTTCTAGGTCCAGATGTGTGCTTAGTGAGCGCAAGATTTATACTGCTTATGGCAAAACGTCCCTACATCCAATCTTTGGTGGCTTACGCTACCGGCACCTTGTTGCTCAATGCTCGTAGTAGGGGTTACAAGCGAGCGAGAGAGGGAGGAGGCTCTCAAGTTTCTTATGCGTGGTGTGGCCTAAGGACTACGAATCTGGTGCTCGCTACCTAGCTAAGCCTTGGTTGTCGTGGCGGTGTGCTCCTTGGCTTCGACCTCCGTAGTCATTCGTGTGCTTTGGCGTGGTCGTCTGTGGTCTGCATGAGTGTTCTCCTTGTTCTCGGCCGATCCTCTCCTTTTTATAGGCTAAGGTGGGTGTCGGTTACCGGTAGCTTCTCAGGAAAGGAGCTACTGCGTCGTGGCAAAACGAGTCGTTCTACCTTGGTAAAGTCGTACTTGTCGGCATTCGTCTCGGTCGTCTTCTCTGGCCTTGCTCTTTAAGACTAGCTGCGCGTGAATGGCGAAGAGCTCCAGCACCATCATTACTATCTCTGCGACACGCCGACCCTAGCCTTTGTTGCATGGGTCTCAACGTAGCTCATTTTGTTGCGGGTCCTGTAGATGACTAGTGCATTCAGGCCTAGGCTTGATAGGCAATTCTGAACCACAAGCGGATCAGGTCCTTTGGATCTATGGTAGCTAGGGTTTGATGAAGGCAAAGGCGTTGGCTTCTTGTCGACCCCTAGACATAGTTAATATGATGGTTCTCTCGTGACCGTGGCCTTAACCATAAGTTCGTTTGCGTCTTCAATCATGGCATGGGCCTTACCGTAAAAGAGGAAAAGATAAGCTCTAACTCAGCCGTGCAAGGCTTAAAAATTTGCTTATTCCACTCCTAAACTTTTTTTTGGCCTTGTTGCGTCTTAGAGCTTGAGGCGGTCAATGGGTAGCCACCAGGGTAAAACTTCTCGCTCGGGAAGTGACTGTTTTCGACAAAATTTCTCGTTATCAGTCTGGTCCGAAATTTAAAAACCGGTCCAATTTTTTTATGTATTTTGATTTGGAATTTGAAAATGTAAAAGTCAAACTTTGGTCAACAAAACGGTTTTGAAAAATACAAAAAGGAATTGTAATCCGCACTCGACCGTGTCGCTTAAGGCAAACACAGATTATTGGTCTAGGCGTGAGTGAGTGTGTGACTGGTAAAAGGAGTTTGGCGGTTAACTCGCCAACTCAAGCTACGTAGGCGACGGTGAGGCTGGGGTTAGGAGTAAACGTTTCCTCTTACGTTCGATCGCTTGTGTATGGGGCCATGCAATGGTCGGCTCCGCACGTCAGTGACTCATCTGCAGCTACGTCCACGGTGGTAAGTGCAGAGGGACAAGACAACAACCATGATATATGTTGATCTCATAATACGACAATCATGTATTCATGTTTGTCAAACACATCCTAATGATACGTGCACCTGTATTCCAATGCAAGGCTAAGTTTAATACTCCTTCCGTCCCAAAATATAATTCGTTTCAGACTATATATATAATATTAACTTATGAATATGGTTTGTATGTATGTTTATATTTATTATCATTCATTCGAATGTGGACGAAAAAGTAGGCTAAAAAGAATTATGTTTCAGGACGGTGAGTATTTGCTTGATGCCGGCCAGGGTCTGCTATCTTTTTGTTCTTGTTCGAAAAAAGAATGCCCCGAACAATCTTTCAGATCCATGGTTTGAAATGGGTGGTGTAGTACTTTTGTTCTGTTCTGAGCTGTGACTGCCGGCGAAGATGAGCGCCATGCGTCTGCATGCCTCACTGGTTCCATTTTCCTAGTCACTGCTTGGACTCTCAGACTATGATTTATTTCCTGTTACCATCGATTTGGTCATCAGTGCTACCACTAAAGGTAGTGCAATAGATCATGCTATCAATTTACAAATGGGAGCCGGAGGAAAAAAACAGGACACGTTTTGTCGGATACAGAACCAGAGGGCAAACGGACAGATCTGACTGATGACTAGCACTGATAAGAAATGTTGTGAATCCGAGGATTATAATAAGGTTGGTAGGGCTTCTTTGCAAACAGTTTTATCTAAGAATCTAGAGAAGTCGTAGAAGCCAAGGTGGCTTGACTCTTCTCTTACAAAAAAAGGCTTCTCCTCTAGAGTTTTTTCACAGGGTAGGATTCAATTCAGCCAAGAAGCCAGAGCTAAAGTGTCTCAAAAGTCTTTCCAGAGGAACCGTAAGTCTTTCGCTCAACCAGTGAGACAACCAACCATATACTATTATACTCTATCCTTCCATATCATTTGCCATTTTAGCTGATCTCACATACTAATGCTAACAAGGACTGAGGAGCAACGAGAATAAACAAGTGGAAAAGAACTGCATCCTATTACTTATCGTCTTAGACTATGTCTAGCATACGATTGTACAAAATATAGTTTTGTACTGTAAAAAAAAACTCGGCCAAAGAGTGAAAAACCGCCCTCCTAGTATTCCATATAAGAAGAGACTGAAACAATGGTTCCAGCCGAGAAAATTCCCGAATCCTGGCCCCATCACTGACGAGCCGGCGTCAACTGTCCACTCTGCAACGGCCCAACCGGAGGGTGTCGCACAGGACATCGTAACCCGAGAGCGGATGGAGCACAACAATGAGATTTTTTTAATCAAGCCTGAAAATTCACTCCCGATAGAAATCGAACCCAGGACTTGGAGGTGCTACTCGAAAGTCCTTAACCGTTAGGCTAGATGCCCTTTCGCATAGTTTTGTACTGTATATAGCACTACATACAGAGTGGAGTTTGAATTATAAGGTACGATGAAAAATGAGATAGGAAAGGAGTTAGAGATAGCCTTGTCCAGCCAACTAAACAGTAGGGTGCATTCCCATGCCATGCTAGTTAGAGAAGCAGGTCGTAGTAGTTGTCTCGTTGTACATTCCTTGTATGTATCTATCTAGGTCCAACTATAGGTCCAATTAATGGTTCCGATCAAACTTACTATGTAATGGTCGTGCAATTAAACTATCAGAAGTTATGAAAAATTATTATTTATATATGCACTTTATTATTTACTCTATCAATATATCAGAGTTCATGTTTTAATTCATCTTATGTTAAGAGATATAGAAAGAAAAGTTCCATCCAATAAAAATGGCTAAAAATGATAGAATTTTCTTTTTTATATCTTTTAACCTAAGATGAATTAGAACTTGAAATTTGGTATATTAGTAGAGTAAAAAATAAAGTATAATTATAATTAAAACTTAAAATTTGATATATTAGTAGAGTAAATAATAAATTATAATCATAATTATTTTATGATTTTTGTTAGTTTGATTGTACAACAGTTTTTACCTAAGTTGATATCCTCATATCTAATTGTTCCAATAGGACTCCAGGTTCGGACATTTCTATTTATGGAGAGAAGCGATGTTGTTTTAAGGTGCATCATCTGCAAAATCCTTGCCACAACAAGAAAAAGAGTGGTGTCTTGCATCAAGGGACGATGAGCACCCATAATCACAAGGAGAGTGGAAGTGGCCAGTGCGAATCTAGAATATATTGTTAGAATGTTCTATACACCAGCTGATTAATAGAAATCAGAGTCGAGTTAATCCTAACTAACTTCCTAACTACCCGCCCTTGATGCAGGGGCAACCTAACCATGGTTCCATCCCTAGGGCCACCGAGCACCACATTAAATAGAGGATTAGGGCTAGCAGGTTAAGCTAACGCTAATCGCTCGCCCAAAACCCTAATTATACATCCAAAAATAGAGGCTCCCATCGCCTAGGCACTCAATGTGACCGAAAGAGTGTTGACCCATGGCATCACAAGACTCCAGCGTGCCAATGGCGTCTATCCTCAACCCTCCTCCACTGCAGGCGAATGACAGCGGTAATCAAGGCGGCGGTGGTGACCCTGCTCCTCCTCCACCGCGCCAAGATCAATCCTCACCGCTACAAGGCACAAGAGCAGGCGTCGCCCGCCTCACAAACGTTGCCCTTCATCAAGGGTAAGATGGTGTGCTTTAACCCCCTCTTTATTCATGTGTTTGCACTATGTAGAAGAGTAGATCAATTCTATGTTTAATAAAGTGTTCGAATTACTAAGTATACATTGTCCAAGATCCTATAATTTGTCAATGGCATCAAGAGCCAGGTTATGTTGTATGATTATTTTAATTTGAGTAAGATTTGAAGGAAGAAAACATAAAAGATAAGTACTCATATTAATTCTTAGTCAAGAAGAGAAAATAAACAGAGGGATTTTTATGGAAGGGGATGCATTCTCTAGTGAACAAAACCCTAATTAAAGATCAAGACAGAAGCATTCATGATCGAGTAACAGAACCCTAGATCCAAGAACAAAAACCCTAGTCTCACGATCTAATTCCCAAATAATTCAGAGATCCAAGAAATAGAAAGGGTATAAGACATGAGAAAGGCGAGGAGGTCTTACCGGGGTCTGAGCCGTAGATGACAGCGACTTATCGTCATCATCCTCCACCTCGGCTTCCTTTTAGAAATACTCAAGCATCGCTAGGACCTCACCTACAGCAGCGCCCTTACGAGGAAGGGCACACCGACGGGGAGATCCATGACGGTGCCGCCATGGCCACTGGCCCTTCATTCTCTTCTCACCGGAGAAGAAAGAGGAGGAGGGAGAAGAGAGCGACGCGACATAGCCGAGAAAGAAGGAAATATGTTAGGGTTTCCTGATTTTTGGGTTTTATATCCGTCTACAGTGTTCCATGAAATAGAGATCAATCAGACGGTGGAGATTCATGCGAGCGGGCGTCGTGCGGCCATTTGGGCCGAATGCATGGCCCGGGTCCAGGTTGAGGCCTGGGCACGCGTGCCTCCCTCCAGAGAGGCCGATGGGCCACACAATTACAAGGCCGAAAGGACAACAATACAAGAACTTTTTTTTGTTTTTCAGAATTGTTCATTTCCTTTTACAATTTATGCAGAAACAGAATTGAGAAAGAAATAGAAAATTGGAAGGGAATATTATTCTGAGATGTAGATTTTTTCCAGATATATTTCTGGGCTATTTTTGTTTCCGCTAAGTAGTTTAGTATATATTTATGCATTTTTTGTTAATTAAGAAACTAATGTGGATTGATTCTCATTTAATTGCACAGAAGTTCAGAAATTTTGTGGTATTTTAAATGTTTGACCAACATTGAATGTTTTATACCATATTTAGAACAAAGTTATGTTTTCTATATCATCCAATGATGGTTTAGAATTTTAGAGCTAGATATGTTTTTATGAGGCATGATTATTATTTAACCAACATTGAATATTTAATTCATGCAAGTTTTATGTTTTTAGAATTTTATATTATTGTCCTGAATACTTTTTGTTTTATTTTGCTAAGGTGCACGCATTGTCCTACTCATTGGTCAGTTATGGAAGATAGAACTGTTAGATGGTATAAATTACCTTTCTTGGGGGAAAAGATTGAGATGCTGACCACAATGGGTGAAATAGATTACTCACTCTAGTTTGACAAACCCACTGAGCCCACAATGGGTTCACCACAGTATGACCACAAAATGCTACAGTACAACATCGACAAGGTTAGGTTGAAACGATCGAACAAAAAGTGTTTGATCATAATTAAGAGTATGGATGGCAACGGGGAATTCCCCATCGAATTTTAGCTGCCCATCCCCGTCCCCGTGACGAAAAAACTTCCCCACGGGGATCCCCACAAATGCTTGAGGGGACATTCCTTTCCCATCCCCGTTCCCTACAGGGATAAATCCCCGTCGGGGATCCTCGTCCCCGCTTAAATTATAATTAGAACATACTTCCTTTGTTATTAATGCAAAACATTGTCACTTATACACATTATCAGATGAAAAATCATTACGTGTACATCAAAATAAACACATTTGCACAACAAGTGATCTCTTGATAAGACAATTATTTAGTTTAACGGGTCCCCGTGGGGAACAGCGATGGGAATGCTTCCCCATCCCTTCCCCGTTTACTTGTCGAGGGATAATTTTTCCCGTTTACATCCCCGTGGGGAAAAAACTACCCCATCCCCATACCCTAATGGAAGAACTCCCTATGGGGAATCAGGGATCGGGGCCCCATTGCCATCTCTAATTAAGAGTCTCATCAAGGACCCTATTAAGGGTGCTATTATAGATTGTGAAATAACCAAAGAGTACCTTGAGAAGGCAGCTTCTCATTTCACAAGGTCTTCTAAAGCTTATGCTAGTGCCTTGATGAGTGATTTTGTCAACACTAAATATGATGGAAATGGAGTGAGGCCATTCATTCAAAAAAAATCCAATGTAACTAAGTTGAACAAATACCTTGGGCAACCTTTGCACGAGAAATTTGTAGCATTTATGATAATGAAGTCTCTATCGAAGGAGTATGAGACCTTTTATGTTCAGGACAACACCAGTGTCTAGGACAAGTGAAACCTGGATCAACTTATGGCACAGTGTGCCTATGAAGAAGAATGGTTGAAGAGTCAAAAAGGTGACTCTACTAACTTTACCAAGCATACCATCACAAAACAGAACAAGAACTCAAATAAAACTTCAAGAAACAAGTGAAGCAAAATGACAAGGCTTCAACCAGCAACAACAAGCCAAAGTAGTCTAGTGAATTCTCAGTTCCCCGTAACACATGCCTCTACTGTAAGAAGATAGGGTACTACAAGAGAGAGTTCCCAGCCTTCTATCTGCTTGAGAATGGTAAAGACCATGTTACTTTTGTATATGAGTCATTGTACTTAGAATATCCTAGTTATTCTTTGTGCATTGACTCAGGTGCAACTGTTAATGTTGCCAATTCTCTACAAGGCTTCCATTCAATCCAAAGGCGCCTAAAGGGCCAAAAAGCAATTAAGGTGACCAATGGAAAAAGGGCAGAAGTGGAAGCCATTGAAGATTTAGTTCTAGTCTTAGATGATGGTTTTCATTTATTATTAAGAGATGTAACCATGTTCGTTTCTTAAGAAGGAACTTATTTTAGTTTCTAGATTAGATGATCAAAACAATATTCATTGTCACTTTGGTGATAAATAATGTATCGTTCAGGTCGATAATAATAATGTGGGTCTCACCATCTGACGGGACATGCTTTATTTGCCTTCACATCGTGATGTTGTTAATTACCGAAAAAGAAAGAGAAATGATGGTAAAACATCATCAAAATTATGGCACTATCATTTAGGCCATATTATGAGAGGGAGAATGAATGTCTAGTTAAGGAAGAGATTCTCTATACTTTAGATTTTATAGACTTAGAATAATGCAAAGACTGCATAAAGAGTAAATTTGTGAAACAAATCAAGAAAACTGCTAAGCACAATACAAGAATATTAAAATAAATTCATACAGATATATGTGGTCATTTCCTAGTAAGGACAGTAGATGGGTTCGATTCATTCATAACCTTCATCGACAACTACTCTTGCTTTGGTTACATTTATCCTATTAAAAAGGTTAGAGGCCTTAAAAAATTTTAAACAGTTTAAGGCTAAAGTTGAGAATCAACACGACCTAAAAATAAAGATAGTAAGATCATATTGCGGGGAGTACTACGAATGCTATACACCGTATGGACAAGTAGCACTATAGCAAGGCCTTTGCGAGGTTCCTACAAGAAAATGGCATAGTTGCCCAGTATTCAACGCCTAGTGAGCCCCAACAGAATGGGGTAGTCGAAAGAAGAAATAGAACATAAATGGACATGGTGAGGAGTATGTTAAGTTACTTTAGCTTGACATTGGGTCTGTGGATGGAGGCTTTAAAAACTGTCATCCATATACTCAACAGAGACCCAAGCAAATCAGTACCTAAACCCCCATATGAGTTATGGAGAGGCAGAAAGTCCACGCATACGAGGCTGTCTAGCAGAAGCAAGAATATTTAATCCTAGGTAGGGAAATCTATAAGAAAGAACCACTAGTTTCCATTTTATTGGCTATCCTGAGAAGTCGAAGGGTTTCAAATTCTACTCTCCAGATAGACAGACAAGGTTTGTAGAAACCAGTCATGCCATATTTCTAGAAGATGAAATGATCAAGGGGAGTAAGATCCTCCGAGAAGTTGAGCTTCAGTAAAACATGAATTATGTCCCGATTCCAATGATTGAAGAATCATACTTCTCGATACACACTGAAGTTCTACCAACAGTTGTTCCAACTGTAGGTGAAACTCCTGCTACAAATGTTGCATCACCATGTACAACAATCATTGAGCAAGTTGATTTGCCTTCTGTGCTCCCCGAAGCACAAGAGGACTCAGAACATAGTAATCATGTTGTACCAAGTGATTCACCAATGTAGCAGCCCCAGAACACAGAAACATTAGTAAACCTCATAAGGTCTCAGAGAACTAGAAGATCTGTGATTTCTGATAATTATGAAGTATCTGAGGCAAAAGAAGCAGAAAACAATGAGATATATGTTTGTGAAGATATAGACATCAAAGGGGATCCCACTACGCATGAAGAAACCATGAGGAGTAAAAATTCATCCAAGTGTCTCTCTGATATGAAATATGAATTAGAATTCATAAAAGTGAATCAAATCTGGGACCTAGAAGTCATTCCAAAAGGAGCCAAAATAATAGGATATAAGTGGGTCTACAAAACTAAGTGTGACTCCAAAGGGAACATAGAGAGATACAAGGCCAGACTTGTGGCTAAAGGGTTCACCCAAAGAGAAGGCATTGATTATAATGAAACCTTCTCGCCCGTCTCGACGAAAGATTTGTTTAGAATAATCATGGCTCTAGTGGCTCATTATGATTTAGAACTCCATCAGATGGATGTTAAGACAACTTTTATTAATGGGGAGTTAGAAGAAAAGGTTTTCATGACACAACCAAAGGGTTTTATCATGCAAGGTAAATAAAGTATGGGATGTCACTTAAGGAAGTCCATTTATGCATTAAAGCAAGATTCCAGACAGTGGTGTCTCAAGTTTGATCAGACTATAAAAAATATGGTTTCAAGGAAAACAATGAAGACAATTACATTTATGCAAAGTTTAAGAATGGAAAGCACATCTTCCTTGTCTTGTATGTTGATGACATACTCTGGCTAGTGGTTAAGAATCTACTAGCTGAAACAAAGAAGTTTCTATCCTTTAATTTTGATATGAAAGACATGGGAGAAGCCTCCTATGTTTTTGGAATAGAAATTCACAGAAATAGAAAAGGGGTATTATGACTCTCACATAAGACATACATAAAAAACATACTAAAGAGGTACGGTATGCACCGGTACAAGGTTTTGCCTGCGCCATAGTCAAGGGTGATAAGTTCGAGAATCGTCAGTGTCCCTAGAATTAGTATGAGAAAGATCAGATGAAATAAGTACCATATGCTTCCGCTATCGAAAGCATTATGTATGCTCAAATTTGTACTCAACCTATCATAGCATTTATCATCGGGATGCTTGACAGATACCAGATGAATTCAGGCATAGAACATTGGAAAGCAGTTAAGAAGGCTTCATGCATAGAACATTGGAAATCAGTTAAGAAGGCTTCGTTACCCGTTGGTCTTGATGTGTAAACTTGTCAAAGTATAGAACCTAGAAAAGTTGAGAATGAGAAAAGTATAGAACAAAGGGGAGAATGTTGAAATGTTCTCTACACCATTTGGTTAACAGAAATCGGGGTCGAGGTAATCCTAACCAACTTCCTAACTATGAGCCCTTGATTGGGGGCCACCCTAACCATGGTTGCAGCCCCCGGTTCATCGACCACCACATTAAATAGAGGATTAGGGCAACTAGGTTAAGCTAATGCTAATCGCTTACCCAAAACCCTAATCCTACATCCACACACAGAGGATCTCATTTCCTAGGCATTTGATGTGACTGGAAGAGCTTCGACGCATGGTGTCGGAGGACTCCAGCGGGCCAACGTCGCCCGTCCTCGACCCTCCTCCACTGCAGATGAACGGCGATGGCAAGCAAGACAACGGTGGTGACCACACTAAGGGGCGCAAATGGGTCAGGTATACCCATCGGATACCGGATACAAATAGTTCAAATACTTGTTTTTTTGGATATAGACACAAATACTTTTATATCGGGACGGATATGGGTAGTACTCGGATAGTACAAATTTAGATTTGGGTCGGATTCAAAGCAAGGACTACCCGGTAAATACCTGTATATTCGGGTCAGATACGGGTGCCCGGGTTTCAGATACCCATTTTCTTTTTTTGTACAATATTTTTATAAAATTATAACCTTTACAAATGAACTCGGATGAAGATAAAGTTGATATGAAAATTGTATTGCTCGAAGAGATCTACAAATTTGTAGCACATCACATTTTTGTTTAAACACATATTCATGTCGAAATTATTGAAATTATGTCCAAATATATACCAAAGTAACAAAATATACATCACATGTGTAAATCCAATACTCCATAGCTTATTAATAGAATATATATCACATGTGTTGGACTATCTTGTGTTATATTAGACTATTTTACGTCAATTGAAAACTATCATGTATTGTGTTAGACTATTCTGTGATTCGAATGTTGTCATTATATTCAAACTATTGTGTTAGACTATTGTATGATCTCAACTTATTGCTATAGTGTCATGTTATGCAATGCTCGTGGTGTAACTATCTTATGCGTAAACCAATTCATACATGTATCTGACAAGTATTCAGTATCCACATGTATCCGACTAAATAATATTCGTATTCGTCACCTATCCGTCCAAATAAATATTCGATCCCTATATCTGTATTCGTCTCATTTCTATTTATTCATACATGTATGCATTAACCTTAAATCCGATTGAAATACATTAGGGTAGGATATAGGATTACTTATTATCTGTTTGTATCCATCTAGTTTTTATCCCTAACCACGCTCCTCCACCGTGCCAAGATCAACCCCCACCACTACAAGGCGCAGGAGCAGACGCCGCCCACCTCACAAACCTTGCCCTTAATCAAGGGTAAGATGGTATGCCTTAATCTCTACTACTCCTTATGTCTTTAGTGTAGGCGTCCACACTTTTTTGTTCTGCCATCGCGCCCTCCGCCTCCCTCCCTGTGCCCGCAGTCCCCGCCGCCGCGCCCGCGGTCCCGTAGTCCCCTCCGCGCCGCGCCCGCCCCGACTCGCGATGCGCAAGCCCGCCGCCGCCACGCTATCCTCGCAAACGCTGACCCTGCGCCATCTGGCCCGCTTGCTCACGCTCCACAGTCATCACTGGCCACCCCGCGCCCCTCCCAAGCTCCGTCGCGTCATCCCCTCATTTCCCCCATAACCCTGTCGATCCGTACGCGAGCAGGAGGACAACGGCCCCGAGCCCGTCCTCATTTGCCTGGAACCCTAGCCATAGCAGGCACCAGGTTGTTGTCCTCCCCGCCGCACCACCACCACGGCCACCGTAGCGACTATGACGAGGGCGACCATCGAGGCCTGTCCGCTGCCACCTGACCAGTATGGTCGCGCGCCCGTCGACCCTGATCTGTACGCCTAACTTTCATGACACCGATGCAACACCCGAGGAGGGCGCCTCGTGGGGGACTCGGACCTCCACCTCTTCGTCGTCTTCCCTGGACAACATCTCCCCTGGACAACACCTCTTCGTCGTCTTCCCTGGACAACTACCACTCTGCGTCGCTCGCCCCAAGGTGGAGCCCCACACCCACCTCAACGGCTCCGTCCGCAACTGCACCCTCCTGTCAGTGCTCCACTCCGCACTGCACCACCTCCACCCCATCTCCCATGGCCTCCCGGTTCTTGATTTCTTTCCCCTTTAGTATGGTAGCTTAGCTCCTCCGAGCAGATCAATCGATGACTTTACCGATAGGGTGTATCCCTGGACAACATCTATTCCGTGCCAGTTATGATTCTGTGACAAAAGTTTGCTAGAAAATTGGTGGCTCCAATCTGATCCCGGACAACTCTTGTTTACCAGTAAGTAAATCTGGTTTTTCTTGCAAACAGGGAGATTGCAGGAGTTATAGCTTTTTTAGATGCAGACTGTGGACATGTGGGCTCGTTGCATTGTAGTAGCGTGAGTGTTTCTTTGCCTGTTTTGACAAAAGATATTTTCTGATGGAGCTTTTAGTTCACAAATCATAGATGACTTGACCTCCTCGAAAATGACCTTATTACTTATACGAGATGATTGAAGATAGGAATCAAAATATGCTTGTAGTTCGATGAACCCAATGAATAATCTATTAAATGGCTGGTTAGTTCAACTAAGATATTACATGTTATAGAGATGCTCTTTTCCCCTTTTTTATTTAATTCACAAAATATTCAGATCTATTAGTGAGACAAATGTTAGCTCATGGTTTAGGGTTTTCTTGTTGCAAATAAGTCGTGGCTCATGAGTTAACAGGTTTCTCTCTTTAGTGCTATCTGTGTTAACATGTGTGGTGCACGATGCCTAAATGCTTGTAGTGCTAAAAACGTGATAGTTCTCCTCCTGATGACATATTTGTGGTTTCCAGAATACGTGTAAATTAAATACAAAGTAGTGATGTGGCGCCTCTGTTGCTGCAATTGCCAAGTGGATGAAACAAATCAGTGTGAGAGTGGTCAAGTCAAGGCCACAACCAACAAAATCGACGGTATGTTTATTTCAATGTACTTGTACCATCTGTTCATATGTTCATAACCTGTTGGCAGTTATTAAAAATGTGAAACATCCTTGTGCTGCTGTATTTAAAATTCCATCTTCTAAAGTCTATAGAAAATTTGGTGTCATTGTATCCTTTTCTCTAGGGGCAACGAAGGGTTTGCGGGATTCTGCTACTGCAAAAGTCAAGCCACACGATGATGCTCCCCTTATCGATGTCCCTGTTCTATCCTTGGATGATCTGATAAAAACACTATTGACTTGGTTCAAGAACCTTGGTAGGTGAAGGTATTTATGGTTGGGTGAAGTAGTAGATAAAAAAGATTTGGACACTGGCATAACTGCAATGACATATTTTAAATAAAAACTAGTCTAAATCGAAGGGGAAAACAATTATTTTTCTTGAATTTTCCATTCGACTCTATCACTTTCTAAATCCCACTGGTTATGTACATGAGCAAGATTTTTATACTTAAAGAAATATTGCTTGCTGTTCTTGAATTTTCAGTAGAATTATTTGGTGATTTGTTCCCTACCGGTTCTAATATTGATTCCATTCTTTCTTTCGGGGAAACTATTGGTTGTGTTGTGTGCTTGTGTGTATTTCTCCTACTTCCAATCGCGTTTTCAATAGCCTAGCTAACTGTTGTTTTGGCAGTGTAATAAATCACAGAGGCTACACCAAAGCTCATTCTTCAGTTCATGGGCCATGGGCGCCAGGGGGCTCACCATATCTCATGTCAAGAGTCATCTCCAGGTTAATTGTTTCACTTATTCATCTATTGCCTGGCATGCACCTGTAGGCATTGACTGATTGTTTTCCCGTTGGAGCCAACAATCGCGTGCAAATAGACTCAAAAGCTTCTAAATTACTAATTCCTCGTTCGCTTTTTTCGATAAACAGATGTACAGAGCTCCGAGGCTTGGCGCAGGAAGAAGAGGTGAGAGATGAAACATGCCCTCGTTTGCTGGCTTCTTCCACTACTAAATTCTTGCTTCCTTTCTTTATTCCTTGGTCATATTTTTAATTGATTTACATGTCAACGACGTGCAGTGTCGTTGAATTATTTATTTAGTATTCAGAGACAAACAAATGTCATGCAATAGTGAACTGACGATTCCAAATATTTTTGTATACAAAGAGGTGACATTGGTGAGAGACTTGGCAAGAATTTAGTAGTGGCCGAACCAATAAAGAGAGAGAAAAGTGAATCTCAATTTGAATGAAATTCCATTGCATTAGTTCACGGATATAGCCGAGCATGCAACTTTCTTAAAGGCATTATTCAGCAAGAAGGGCTTCTCGTGAGCTGTCCTTTTTTCTCTCAAATTATATGTACTCCATGCATTCCAGTTCTCAAATTTGGTGTCTTTTATGGAGCTCATCTCGACTGGCTATATCTTAGAAAGGAAGTAGGGAAAGGATTCGGGAGTCCAATTGTTTTGACAACACCTATTTCAAGATGCTGCTTAAGAAGTCTCAGACATCTTTGAGTAAGTGCGTCTTCCTCACCAGTTGCTTTGATGTCTATGCTTACCCGAGCTTACTGTTTAGGCTTGTCATGTTCCTCTCTGTGAAGAAGTTGGCATGCCATGTTCCTCTCTATGAAGAACAACTTAACTAGAACTATCTGTTTCTCTACAATGTTAACAAATCTTCCCCTGTCCCAGTGTCGAACATAGGAGTTGCACTGAAATTTAAAGAAAACAAAGAATTTTATTTGGGGAAGGTTGAGTGGAAAAAATACTTACATTTTAGATTCATTCTATCTGTATTTTCCCTAGCAATGAGTCCACTTGTTCTTGAACAAAACCTATAACCACGGAGTGAAATGAAGATTATTAGTGAACTAAATTCCTAATAAAGCAATCCTTGGTACTAGAATCACCTTGAGTCAAACTATTTTAAAACTATTTTAAGTATGATCGCTTATATATAAAACAATAATGACTACAATATAAACATGTATTTTATGATAGAACAAAAAACTACGTCCTTTTTCAAATCTTTTCAAATGTGCTATCCTCAAACAATCTTCCCACAACATTATTAACATGTTAACATCTTTTAAGAATTTTTCAAACAAGTTTCCTAAGGTTTTTGCGACAGATAGATTTTGCGATGGTTATCTTGTCTTTAGTCTTTACAGCCCACTAGCTACCAACAACGTCCTGAAAAGATCACGCGCGAGCGTGAGTAGACATCAGATTTTCCTGGTGCTATATCTCGATTAGTGCACAAAAATAAGGATGTGTCCGCTTTCTTTCTCTATTTTACTATTCTTGTGTGGTTTGTCTTTACTTAATTCTGGTGGTATTATCTGATCTAAATGACGTTTTATCCTCTCTCTCTCTCAAAAGGACAGGTGGGCCATGGCCAACTTGCACTACATCTGAACGATTGGCCTTTTTCTGTAGAACTCGGGCACACGGTGCTTGCCTCATCGCCAACTCTTCCTTGTTGTGCTTAGCTTAGGCAATTCGTTTGTTTGTGAACAATTAGTCCCGTGGTAGTCAAGGTTTTCTTACCAGAATTTGTGTCATGTTCTCATTGTGTCACCAGGTTCTCGTGGTGAAGGTGGTATCCTTAGAAATAGTGAAGGTGAACGGTTCATGGAACAATATGCCCCTACTGCAAAAGATCTTGCTTCTCGTGATGTTGTTTCAAGATCAATGACAATGGAAATTAGAGAATGACGTGGTGTAGGTATGTATTCGTGCTAGGTGCCTGTTTTTTTCTTCCTCTGTTTGGAACTTATCTTTTGATCTGATTACTACAGGGCCATTGAAGGACCACATTTATTTGCATCTGAACCATCTGCCGCCTGAGGTTCTCAAAGAAAGGCTCCCTGGTATTTCTGAAACTGCTGCTATTTTTGCTGGTGTTGACGTTACAAAGGAGCCCATTCCAGTTTTGCCTACTGTGCACTACAATATGGGTGGTATCCCAACGAACTACCATGGGGAGGTTTGTATTGAGCATGTAGTAAACAAATATGGGTCAAAACCTGCGTATTGTAATAGAAATATATTATGCTATTCTGCATAACAGGTAGTGGATATCAAGGGTGATAATCCAGATGCTGTTATCCCTGGTCTAATGGCTGCTGGTGAAGCAGCCTGTGCATCTGTCCATGGTGCAAATAGGCTAGGCGCAAATTCACTTCTTGACATAGTTGTTTTGGCAGAGCTTGTGCAAACAGGGTAGCAGATATTTCTAAACCAGGTAGGTTCCTTATATTCATGGGGAGGTATCACGGGACGAAGTCCGCACCGAGGAGAGGGTGCAAAAGGTTGTGGAGAAGGAGGGTATCAATGTGAAGTACTTCTGGGTAGCACGTTGTACCATGTGGAAGACCTTCCCTTTCGCCTTGACGACATACCGTCCAACTATGGTGGCTTCAGGGAGGCTATGAAGGGGCTGGACATCAGAAAGGTGTTGGAGGCGCCCAAGGAGGTCAAGTGCGTGCCCATGAAGAATGTGCTCGAGCCCGGAGACATCCCCACGCTTGCTGAGCTCGGTCTCACTACTCCACCAGGCATGGCACAGGTGAGTCGGCTTCAAGACATAGATCACTTTCTTTTCCTGTAGCATGCTTTTAGATCTTTAGCTAGGTTCACCATCTTGACATTTAGGTCCGAGTTCACTTTATAGTCTATACGTGGTGATGGCTTAAAGCATTCAGTACTTCTAAGTAAATTGTACAGGTACAACTAGAAAGGTTTCTGGCATTCAGTACCATGATGCGTTCTGTCGTTGAACCTGTTTGAGCTGCTGAAGAAGTCTGGTTAGCAGGAGGGCATTGGCCTTGAAGCACGGGACCAAGGCCTCGAGCATGACAGAGAGGGTTTGATTCGTTTTCTTGTGTGATTGTTTGCAAAGAATAATTGATTCTTGAATAGATCATTGTCTGAAATATCTATGTCTAGAGTTCCAGTTATTTTTATTGTTCTGTTAACCTTACCAGTCACTTCTACTCTATTGAATATTTTGTTATGTGATTACAACTCATTTTTTGTACGTGACTAATGGCAAGGAATAACTGATTGTTGAATATTTTATTACCTGAAATAAACTTATTGGTCTGTACTTGTTTATTTGCTCGGAGTTTAGTTGGAATTTTAATGGACTTTATTGTCACTTCAAAAATATCAGGTTGCAGTCATTTGTTGACGAAGGTGAAAGAGAATTGATGCATGAGTAACTCATTGTTTTAGAAGATAAGGTATTGCATTGATCACCTCCCCACTCTGTCCATCCCGCCTCCCCCATGCCGCTCACACCTAACGCTGCTCCACCCCTCCTATCCCATCTGCTCCGCCCCTCCCACGCTCCCCATGCCCACCTCACCGTCATCGGCTTCACCATTGACCACTACGACGACGGGTGCCCCCGCCTCCACGCACACGTTGCGGCAATGGTGGTGGTCGCCTCGCATCACCCTCATCTCCTCCCTTTGCTCCACCATCGCCTCCATCACAGTTGGCGCAGCTAAGGCGTGGTCTGGGGCACCGCTCTTCACCTTGGCTCCTTGATCAAGTTGTTGGAACCTGCACAACAAAAGAGAATCGCCAACCGTTGTCTTTCTATATCTAAAGCCAGGAAGAGTAAAAGTCATTACAGTCTACTTTGTTTTGTTAATTCTGACTGCTGATTGGATCCTACAATGGAATGCCATCCACAGAAAGATATTCACCATTAGAAGAGCTATATAGTCTTATACGTCCACCTTATGTTGATTCACCACACCACCAGAAGTCAAATAATCTTTGTATAGAGATTTTGTTGTGTCTCCCTGACCTCTCTACCCCCAGATCACTACATCTCTTCCTTTGGAGAGAGAACCATCCCTCTAAAGGTGCCTCAGTTATTCCTTCCCCAAACCCCACTTATGTAGGAGCCGCTAGCATTGGGTCTGTTATTTCATTCAATCATTATAGGGAATCAGAAAGTGTGTGATTGGTTTGCCATATGAAAGTTTCCATTCATCTCTTTTCCATTTGCACTCAGTCTTCTTGATTTTCATTCTTCCAGATCACCTCTCATAAAGATGCATGGCCATTTCTGGAGCCGGTGGATGTTGTAACTCTACAACTTCCTGACTATCACAACGTAATGGCTAAACCTGCTAATATAATTTTGTCATTTATCGCTGCAGTTGATTCCTAACAAAGTAATAATTTTGGTTACAAGGGGATATTTTTGTAGGTAGGTGAAAATATTTATCACTAATGTTGTTGTATATCTTTAGTGTTATCCTGGATGTATGAGCAATACAAAATCTTGACAAGGTACACTGACTTTTATCTTGATCCAGTTTGGCCTCCGTTTGCATTATATTGCAAGCACATGTATATAAATATAAGTATATAACTACAATAGACATGAGCCATTATAGTTAGTGGCTTTTCCTTTATCAGTGGAACCTTCTCACCCACTTTTGAGAGTTTTACCATTGAATTAATATAACAGTTTATGTTCAGTTTCTTGAAATACAAGGTTGTGTTCTTAACCTCTATTATCTGTTACATGATTGTATCATTTATTATTTTTTATGTATCACTTCAAATTGTGGAATCCTTGACATGTAGTTGTATATGTTTCTCTGTATTTAGCTTTCAGATTCCAATGGCAGTACTTCAAGTGTTTTCTATTTGTTCAACTAGCAAACTTCTTAGTTCTGTTATGTTTTAGTTCTGTACACTATATTCAAATTTGATACCGAAATGTCTGAAAGCATTTACAGTTGTAACTGTAATTATCTTCACTATCCATTTATATGGTTGTCCGTGACACACATATGTTTTCCATGCCTGAATGTTTTTTAATCTAAGCCTTTTCTATCTCAATCAAAATAATATTTACCATTTACATGTTGCCAACCATATGGGGTTGCTAATTCATTTCCTATGTTGTATTACTTTAGAAATTGGCGCAATTTGGGACTAGACAGCTTATCGCAGTTCTTTTAATTGATCAAAAGCTGTTAAAACATGGAGACGTTTTGGATTTGATTTAACCTCCACTTTTGTGAACTAATGGTTTTGTTTTTTACGTAGATGCACATGGAGACGTTTGTAATGATCATAATAAAAAGGCTCAAGGATGCCAACCTTTTCGTGTCACAAGGAGGGCTCATCATTCTAGCACAGGTTAGTCAGTCAAAACTGTTGTGGCAGCCTCTTCTTCTCATGGTTTCCTTTTGGCCTGTATGAACAATGCTCTCGGCCTCCGGATATATACAACCATTTTTATCTTTTATTTTGGCCTGGCCATGGCCTCTTAGTATCTTATTGATTTGATTGAGGTTTTTGACGAATACAGGGTTGCAGCTTAGCATTACTCTATTTTATTCACCACTGCTCCATATTTCATTTTTTAGTTGTATGAAGTCATCAAGTTGATGGTTTGTTCATGCAGGAAGTTGAGGAGTGTTTACTTAAAGTTGAGCAGTCACCTCCTGAAAGCACATCGAATGCTCTTCAAGTAGCAACTGCAGCTCTTGTAAGAAAGAGCTGCTGGCCCATGCTGATTCAAATATTAGACTTGCCGTGGCATCATGCATATCTGAGATCACACGGATCACAGCGCCAGATGCTCCATATGATGACGATGCAATGAAGGTATAGTCTGCCCTGAATAAAAAGATTTCTGCTGTTCTGTACTTACACGTGTTTTTACTTGGTTTTAGGATGTATTCTCTTTAATTGTGGAGGCCTTCAAGCATCTGGATGACATAGAGAGCCCCTTCTTTGGAAGGAGAACTTCAATTTTTGATACAGTCGCAAAAGTTCGGTCCTGTGTGGTGATGCTAGATCTTGAATGTGACGATTTGATAAATGATATGTTCCATCACTTCTTGAGGACTGTTAAGTAAGAACTATCTTAAATATTCTTACCTTCATCTATTTCTCTTCTTTCTGGATTTCTTGATGCACTAAAACTGTTTTTGCTAAGATATATCTTGGATACATTCTCAAGTTCATTTAAATTTGTCTAGCATAGTTTATATGTCTAAGATTTATTAAGTAACATGAGCATTCGATGGCTCCATTTTTTCCTTGGATCTGTTAAATGAAATCACATAATCTACTTTTGGTCTTATTTGTTTCCAATTTAGATACTAAAACTATATGTGTGTAATTTTGCCAGTCTTACTTAACTGCTAATGTTGAAATTTCAATTCTAAACTCGTCATTGCTCCGCAAGACGCCCAATATTTTATTGAATAATGATAAATGAATCTTTTTTTATTTTGTTCTTAATCTTTGGTTTACTATGTCCTGCTGCTAAATTTGTTAAATAGGCCAGATCTCTTGGTTTCAGAAGTATGTTGTATTTTGTATTATTTCTACAAGTTTTGAACTTTACTATGTCTTAATTCAGTTCTGGGCATTCAGAAGCCATCATATGCTGCATGGAAACAATAATAATGAGATTGGTAATTGAGGAGAGTGAGGATGTCCAACCACAGATTGCTTCATGTCTACTCCAAAATGTTAGAAAAGAAGAAAAGGTATCATCCTTAATTTTTCTCACATCAGCAACATAGATTTATTTACAACTAATTAAGTACTTAGTGTAGGTGTCCACATGCGCGTGTTCTGCCTCCAGAAATCTCGGTCTGCAAACTCTCCATCTCACGCCGAAGCTCGTGAGCGGGAGCGACCACGGCAACGGTGTGGACTGGTGGGCCTTTGGCGTCTTCCTCTACGAGCTCGTCTGCGGCCGCACGCCATTCAAGGGCCACACCAAGGAGGCCACCCTCAAGAACATCCTCTCCAAGCAGACCACTTACCTAGGTTTTAGTTTGTCCGGCTTTGCTCGTCATTTTGTACTTGTTCTTCTCACATATTTGTTCGCTTAGAATTTACTTCAAACTCACGTCCTTTTGGCAATATAACACACATGTACATACGTTATCTATACTACTATATGTTTCCGTTGCAACGCACGGGCACTCACCTAGTCCCTTCTATATTCTCGTGTTTACAATATGTAGAAGAGTATACCAGTTTTCCATTTAATCAAATGTTCGAATTACTAAGTGTACACTGTCCAAGATCCTATAATCTATCATGTACATCTATGGCTACTTCCTAGGAGATTGATGTGCGCGATAACTCCAATGTCGTGAGTCATTGCAACATCAAGGATTAAGACCATGAGACCTCTGATTAGAGGAAGGTGCTGCAATGGTCAGTATCCTCTACTATTGAATTTGCTTAAGCAGGCCTTTGCAGTCAATAAACTGTCCATAACACGATGACACGGTCGTCTTGGCCACACGTCAATTCCTACAGTAAAAAAGATATCAGTAGCCCCGATTTACCTTGTTCTACCGAGTCTAATAATAATATTGTATATGATGTTTGTCAAAAAGACAAAAGTCATCAATTGCCTTATTCTAAATCCAACAGTGTTTCGAGTCATTTTATAGAACTATTCTAATGTTTGAGGAATGCTTCTAAATCTATTGGAGATAAATAGTACTATGTGAGCTTCATTGATGATTAGATTAAACTAGTAACTGATGTGCGCCTCGCGCCTTAGAAAACATTTATGATTTAAGTGACAATGGTAGTATTTTTTTAGACAAGCTATTCATAAATATTTTAGATTGTATATGTATATACAAAAGATTGAATACAGATTCATTACTTGGTTTTGGAACAAAAATTGAAAATGAAGTATTATAATCTCAGTCGAAAAACCACCTTGTAGTACATGATTGGGGCATGCATAGTAACTGTTTTATCGTGCGATCCAGAGTGTGTGTCTAGGTGTTCCAGGAAGCATCACGATGACAGAGAACTCGCCAGTCTCGATCCCCTGCACACGAGAGCAGCCGTACTTCAAGGTGAGCAGTAGGTTCAAGTCAAAATTGAAGGTAGCCAATGGGATGCTGATGGAATCCAAGAAGCTCTGTGTCAACACAACCAACTCCAAGACTGTAACGTTCGTGCCGACTGTATAGCGCGAGCCGAGGGACGAAAAGAACGTATGGAAAGACAGGGAGCTGCCTGAAGCAGCATCCATAGTGTTTTGAGACACATTTGTTACAGTCCGCTAGATGGCGCTCAAGATGGTTGATAAAACTAACGAGGCGATGATGATCGTTGAGAGACGAGATGTATTATAAAAGATCATATCAATAAACAGATACCTGGTGTTGAAGCTGGAACTTTGGACAACATGATACAGTGCTCTTGGAAGCAATTACTAGCGCCATCATCGATCTGTTCGACATGTGGAGTGAGAGTGTCAAGAGGCCTTTGATACGAAGGGCAAAGGAAATCTCTTTTTTGTTTTTGCAGGAAGGAAGAGAAGAAACACCTCCTGTTCCACTATGTACCCATCCTTGTGCAATCGAAGATAAGACCATGTGCCAGCCAGAGTAATCCTATCAGCAGAACTATATTGGATTAATAATGGCTATAGAGTAATGCAATGCAGATGCAAGAGTGTTTTATTCCTTAGAGAATTAACAACAACTTCAATCAAGAGATCAAGTTATTATGAAACTAAATCAATAGAGTTCATTACCTAACAATGTCAGGAAGCCGAAGGCGAAGGCCAAGAAACACCCCGACTTTATTTTGTTCATAGAACTATGTCACATGTAAAACATACAATAGTTTTAAGTGAAATATTTGTAATATAAGTGGCAACAACAGTATTTTTTCAAACAAGCTATTCATATATACTGTAGATTGTATATGTATATACAAAAGATAGAACAACTGGATAAATGCATTAATTGACTCTGGAATAAACAAGATCATCTAAAATAGAGCTTGGTGAATTATGACAAGCACTAGTTGTCCCTGTTTGAATATTTGGAATTGGATTGTTATATTTACGCAAACTTTCTCCAAAGTATTGTTATATATACATACAATTTAGATCTCAGGTGAAGAGCTATTTAAGAAAAAAATGATTGTGAAATAAACTTAGAGAGCATCAACTTCAGCTGCATTAGATAATGTCTTAGGTAGATATAGGCTCTATTGTCCACAATATCATCCAACAAAAATGATAGTTAATGATGTACATGTATGGATTTATGTTGCTATTTTTGTTCCTCATTATTGTTGCAAGCTTAACAATCATTTTCTCAATATTAGGTAGGAACTTTAATTTATGATAGTTAACTCTTCATTTTAGTCGGTTAATCTCCATTGAGTATTGAAGTTTCACATTAGCTTCAGATTGTTCTACTGAGAGCATAATAATGCGAAAAGATATGGCCATTACACAGGACAAAGAACAAAAGAAAAGAATAATGCTCCCTTCACCATAGCATTTAAGTTGACATTAATCTTTACATTGGTTTCGCAAGAAGTTCATAAATAATTGTCTTAACTATTGAATTTTGGATAAGCAGTGCATGACCAAAAAATATTTCCATATATATATTTCGCCTCATCTAGTTATACCTGGTAACATCGTTCAATTGGCCAGATTTTAAACAGGATTGCACAGATGACATCACACCTACACGAGACTATAGAAGGTAAGGAATGAGGACAGGCTTACTGTAGGATCTAGAACACCGGCTAGAGGGGGGGTGAATAGGCGGTTTTGACTAAAATCAAAAACACTAGGTAAATTTAATCAATATAACAAGAGGAATAAATTCCCTAGTGACAATAAGTAAACAATGTATGAGAAACAACTACGGTGATTGAGTACTTGAGGAACAATATGCAAAACACAAATTACTTGCAAGGCAATAAGTAATGCAAGAAGGTAGAGACACCGAAATTTATCCCGTGGTATCGGTGATTTGCCGATCACCCCTAATCCACGTTGAGGTGGACTTCAAGCTCTCACTTGCTCCTCTATCAAGTCACGGCTTGATCTTTGAGCCAAGTGGATAAGAAATCACTCAATACCTCGATTCCACTAATGTCACCTTTGCCGCTCCGGCGAGGTAGGCGCAAACCCCTCACAATCAACACCGCGGCTTCTCCACAATCTTCTTGGAGAGCTCGACGGAGACAATCACCCGAGCCGTCTAGGAGGCGGCAACCTCCAAGAGTAACAAGCCAATGACGCTTGCTCGGTGTACCACCTAGTGCCTCAAGAATCACCAAATGATGCAAATGCACTAGGAACCCTCAATCTCTCACTAGAATGCAATCTCAAGCAAAGAGTGTGAGAGAGTGAGTTGGAGGATCACAAATGAGCTCAATGTGTGCAAGGAATGGCCAAGAGAGCTCTCTCACACGAGCTACCCTTCTATTTATACCCCTCCATCAAAATCCAACCGTTATGTGCAAAAAGCACATGTTCTACGCACACGCGGACGGTCCGTGCCCTAGGGCCGGACGGTCCGCCGTACATATAACGGCTATAATTCCCGTTTGAAAACTGTCAGAACTGTCAGAAAAGGTGGGTCCGGACAGTCCGCCCTCCAAGGCCGGACCGTCCGCGACCTGGCAGCAAGAGGCACCTGAGCCTCGGACCAAGAACAGTTAACACGCGCGGACCGTCCGCCTATAAATCCGGACGGTCCGAGACCTGAGATAGTACTGTCCGGACTAGTCCCCCGGACAGCCCGAAGTACAAATCTACAAAAACACACAGTCCCTGTCCAAAACATGTTTGACACTTGCGGACGGTCCGCCCATCACAGCCGGACGGTCCGCTATAATTCAGGGACTGGCCCGAAACCAGCCTTCTCTGGTCATGACTGCGGACGGTCCGGCCCAAAGGCCCGGACGGTCCGCAGTGCAAAAGAACAAAGTGGCTGCCTAAGTGGTTAGACTTCGGACCCCTCTGGTGGATCGCGGACGGTCCGCCCTCAAGGCCCGGACGGTCTGCGCATCCAACACTTTGCAATTTTCAAACTTGCTTTTGAAAGAACTTTTAACTCACGAAATTTTAAGCGCTGTTAGTCCTCATGCAAATGCAACTACTTGATGCTCTATGAGGCACTAAGCTTTACACAGATCAAAGACATTGACCCCTCTTAATAGTACGGCTATCTAGCCTACTAATCCGGTCAGGTATCTTCTCTAAACTCCTCAAGACCGGCAAAAACAAAACTTATATTATACCTTTGCTTCCATCTGATCCACAACCAATGCTTATGATTCTCCAACATTTGCTGTTCTATGTGGTCCAACCCTGCATTCTTATGTCTCCAAGAACCGTTAGTCCACAAGCAGTTATCATTAATTACCAAAACATCACCAAAGGGGCCTAGATGATTCACAATCTCCCCCTTTTTGGTAATTGATGACAA
Source organism: Zea mays (assembly GCF_902167145.1). Classification (NCBI taxonomy): domain Eukaryota; kingdom Viridiplantae; phylum Streptophyta; class Magnoliopsida; order Poales; family Poaceae; genus Zea; species Zea mays. Next base: position 118,141,814 of record NC_050105.1, read on the forward strand.
CACTACATAATATATTAAAGAGAAGTTTAGTTTTTCCAAATCTCTCTCATACCTAAGGTATAGGATAGATTTTTGGAGATGAGTTTCATAGGACTTATCTAGATTTGAAGTTCTGTCCGAGAGATAGATAAGTCCCAATAAAAACTCAGTATGTAAGAAAGGCTCCCCCTAAGTGTGTGCAGGATTATTTGAAGCTGAAGATATAACACACATAATATATCGGAGTTTGATGGAGAGTTTCCTACAATCATGGTTATCAAAGCATACAAGAGATGCTCCGTAGATTAAGCGCAGCAATATCCTCGATCAACCACACACAGAGTAATTTGAACTAAAACATAGTTCAACCCACAGAATATTACAGATAATAGTCCACAGACATACAACATAGAGTTAATAGTTCAAGCCAGTTCCAAATGCGTAAGACATAAACTAATGCATGCGACATAAAAAGGTAAATATGCATATGCATGGTCTTAATGTCCACATAGACCACCAACTCCCCCTGAAGCAGACACCTGACAACTTCTCTTCTCATCACTTCTCTCCCCCTTTGGCATCAATTGCCACAAAGGAGAGGCCTCACTGATCACTGGGCGGAGGATGCATGTTGTAGTAGTGAGTGCTGAAAGTGTCAAATAGAGAGGAGAACTGGCCAAAATCCTGCTGGAGTTGCTGCTGCCTCTGACTGATATCATGCATGCTGTCTCTCCAAACCTCCTGGGTATTCCTAGCCTGGCTGGCTCATAGAATTGCACAAAATCCTCAAAGTTATCCTCAGTATAGAGATCCAGCCCAGCAGAAATGGTGCCATAGTTCAGACTGTTGGCAGTGGCAAAGTCAGCAAAAGAGGCAGAATAGCGCTTGAAGCCAGTCATCCAAGTGATAGATTCTTCTTCTATATCAATCTCTGAGGTAGCCAGGAATTGCTTAACAGCCATTTCATTGAAGTCTGTGCGTTGCCCCATGAACTGATACAATCCACACGTTTCAAACTTAGGGATCAGACCCTCCATTACTGATTGACTTAGCAAGAAGGACCAATCAATCACCTGATGCTTATGAAAATTTGTATCCACCAAGGTGCCCCAAAAGACATCAAACTGTAGCTGAGTGTGGAAAAATTGAATATTGGTGTCAGATGGCAGAGTGTACTGGTTCACAGTCCACCTTGAGCAGTACTCAACCATAGAAAACCTTCGCTTTGGATAGGTCCATCCAGAGGTGTCAATGGGATAATCAGGATGGACATGGGGAAAGTCTTCAGTATCCATAGATTCAGTGCCCCCAGCTGAGGATTGGGCCTCTGAATCAGTGGTCGGTGTATAGTCATCATCATCTCCACGAGGGCGCTTTGATTTAAAGCGACCTGCAAGTTTATTGCGGAGACCACCAAAACCACGTGATGAAGACATGTTGATCGAACGTTGCCACAAGCTGTCGGACTGTCCGGGCGCAACGTCACTTCTTCGTCCGCGCACAATCGACAAAGGAGACTATTTGGCAAGTGGAGAGCAAGAGAGAAGGAGCAAGTAACACAAATGACAAGTCTGCGGTCTCTGCCTGTTTTTACTGCCTGTCGCGGACGGTCCGCGCAGGGGCAGCGGACGGTCCGCGCCCTGATGAGTTCAGACGGTCTGCATTGCTGATCGGACTGTCCAGTTCCTGATTCCGCGGACGGTCCGCGGTCCATGGGCGAACGGTCCGCGGCCTGATACTCAGTTTTCCAATGTCTGTCCACTTTCTGATTTTGAATTTCAAATCTGAATTGGTGCTCATAAATGGACATTTCGACCAATCCAAGAGTTAGTGTGCATGCATATTCATATTATGTAATTGAGTTATGCAAATTTTTGCATTAAACTATCTAGAGCAATTTAGAATGAAAAATGCATCAATAATATCAAATAAAAAGCATAAAGAGCATATGTAGAACCGAGATGCAACATGACACATGCGTAATCAACTTCAAGCCACATTTGAGAGATCAATCACATTCATTTCACTTCTTAGAGAACAAAATCTTGTTTCATCCAAAGGCTTTGTAAAAATGTCTGCTAATTGATCATCCGTGCCAATGGAATAAATAGAGATATCTCCCTTGCCAACATGATCTCTTAAGAAGTGATGTCGTATATCAATATGCTTAGTTCTTGAGTGTTGGACCGGATTGGTAGCCAATTTTACCGCACTCTCATTATCACACATGAGAGGCACATTCTTGAAAATAATTCCATAATCTAATAAGGTTTGTTTCATCCATAATAGTTGAGCACAACAATTTCCGGCCGATATATATTCCGCTTCGGCGGTAGAGAGAGCAACCGAATTTTGTTTTTTAGAAGACCATGAAACAAGAGATCTACCAAGAAATTGACAACAACCGGAGGTGCTTTTTCTATCAACTTTGCACCCCGCATAGTCCGAATCCGAATATCCAATTAATTCAAATTGAGCACCTTTGGGGTACCATAGACCAATATTGGGAGTGTACTTCAAATATCTTAGAATTCTTTTAGCGGCTTTCAAGTGAATCTCTCTAGGTGAAGCTTGAAATCGAGCACACATGCATACACTAAACATAACATCGGGCCTAGATGCGGTAATATAAAGCAAACTACCAATTATTGAACGATAAAGTTTTTGATCAACCATAGTACCTCCTTCATCTAAGTCTAGATGACCATTTGTTGCCATTGGAGTCTTGATAGGCTTTGCATTTTCTAATCCAAACTTCTTGAGCATGTCCTTCAAATATTTTGATTGACTTATAAAAATTCCATCTTTCAATTGTTTGATTTGAAGGCTAAGAAAGAAGCTCAATTCTCCTATCATAGACATTTCAAATTCTTTTGACATCATTTTTCCGAATTCCTCGTAAAATAATTCATTAGTAGATCCAAAAATAATATCATCAACATAGATTTGACAAACAAATAAGTCTTTGCCAATTCTTTTAGTGAATAGAGTAGTGTCAACCTTCCCAATTTTGAAGTCTTTGGAAAGCAAGAAATCCCTAAGCCTTTCATACCACGCGCATGGAGCTTGCTTAAGCCCATAAAGAGCTTTAGAAAGCTTGAACACATGGTTAGGTCTTTTGGGGTCCTCAAAACTGGGAGGTTGTTCAACATACACTAGTTCACTAATCTTACCATTTAGAAAAGCACTCTTTACATCCATTTGGTAGAGCTTGATATTATGTGCACAAGCATAAGCAAGAAGAATCTGGATTGCTTCTAATCTTGCCACGGGAGCAAATGTCTCCCCAAAATCCAATCCCTCAATTTGAGTATATCCTTGTGCAACTAATCTTGCCTTGTTTCTTACTACCACACCATCTTCATTGTGCTTGTTGCGAAACACCCATTTTGTACCAATAACATTGTGGTTCTTTGGTCTCTCAACAAGCTCCCAAACTTCATTTCGAGCGAAGTTATTTAATTCTTCATGCATTGCATTCACCCAATCAACATCAAGTAGAGCTTCATCTACACGGTTAGGTTCCATATAAGATACAAAAGAGAAATGTTCACAAAACGAAGCTATGCGAGAGCGAGTTTGAACACCCTTACTAATATCACCCACAATTTGATCAACCGGGTGATCCTTCACAATGGAATGATGAATTCTTGATACCGTTTGATAATTGCTAGTTGAAGCATTAGGAGGAACCGAAAGTCTTGAAGTACCTTGATCATGAGTATCCATGGTTTCATTATGTTGTTGGCTTTGGTGATCTTCCTCATTTAGAGTTGAGGATGAAGGAATGACAACCACACTATTTTCATCATCATCTTCCTTTGGTTTTATTTCACCAATGGCCATTGTTTTCATTGCATTTATCAATTGAGTTCCCCCAACATCATCGAGATTATCACTCTCATCTTGAGACCCATTTGTTTCATCGAATTCAACATCATATGCTTCCTCAATAATACCATGAGTTTTGTTGAAGACTCTATAAGCTTTACTATTTGATGAATATCCAAGAAGAAAACCCTCATCACATTTCTTCTCAAATTTAGAAAGTCGGTTTCCCTTTTTCAAAATATAACATTTGCAACCGAATACTCTAAAATAAGAGATATTTGGCTTTCTACCAATGAGCAATTCATATGGAGTTTTCTTCAAAAGCTTATGACAATATAGTCTATTTGATGAATGACAAGCGGTATTTATTGCCTCGGCCCAATAAGAATCCGATATACTATATTCCGCTAACATAGACCTAGTCATATCAATGAGAGTTCTATTCTTTCTTTCAACAATACCGTTTTGTTCCGGGGTATATTTGGAAGAGAATTCATGTTTAATACCCTTGTCATCACAATATTCATTAATTCTCGCATTTTTGAATTCCGACCCATTATCACTTCTAACCTTTTTGATGTCGAAATCAAATTGATTTTGAGCCAATATAGCAAATGACTTGAATGTTTCAAACACATTAGATTTGTCTCGAAGAAAATAAACCCAAGTAAATCTTGAATAGTCATCCACAATCACAAGACAATAAGAATTACCACCAATACTTACAAAAGATGTGGGCCCAAATAAATCCATGTGAAGTAATTCCAAAGGTCGATGGGTGGACATTTGACTTTTATTTGGATGAGTGTTTGCCACTTGCTTCCCGGCTTGACAAGAGCTACACAATTTGTTCTTCTCAAACTTCACATCTTTTAAGCCGCGAACTAAGTCATGCTTGGTTAACCGATTGAGTTGCTTCATTCCAACATGACCAAGTCTTCTATGCCATAACCAACCTAGTGAAGCTTTTGAGAATAGGCAAGTTGTGAGCTTTGCCTCATTAGATGAGAAATCAACAAGATAAAGATTTTCATGTCTAAAACCTTTAAACTTAAGATTGCTACCATCAACACTAGAGATAATAACATCTTCAACCGTGAAATTGCAACGAAATCCTAAATCACATAATTGAGCTACGGAAAGTAAATTAAAATTCAAAGACTCAACCAAGAGCACATTTGATATAGAATGATCATTTGAAATAGCAATTTTACCCAAACCTTTAACCTTTCCTTTGCAATTATCTCCAAATATGATACTATCATAATTTGAGCAATCTTCCTCACTCATTTGGGTAAACATTTTCATATCTCCGGTCATGTGTTGAGTGCATCCACTATCTAACACCCAATGATTCCCTCCCGCCTTGTAGTTTACCTACAAAAGGAAATCAATCTCTTTTAGGTACCCAAACTTGCTTGGGTCCTTGGATGTTAGTGACCAAGGTCTTTGGCACCCAAATAGCTTTCTTTTTGTTTCCAACAATTGAAGTACCAACAAATTTAGCATGAACACCTTTTGCATTATGAGAAAGGACATAACAATGCTCAAAACAAGTGGAGGATACTTTTTTGAACTTGGGACAATTTTTCCTAACATGTCCCTTTTTGTGACACTTCTGACACACTTTGTCACATTCTTTCACAAACAATGTCTTTTGCTTTACAAAAGCATTCTTTCCTTTCTTGGGAACATATCCAAGACCTTCACGGTTAAGAGAGCATCGTTGACTTCCCAATATGAAATTCAATTTGGCCTTACCACCATATGCCTTTTCTAGATCATGAGTTAGAGTGTTTACTCTATCTACTAACACTTCATTCTCAACAATAATTTTTGATTCATCAAGAGCAATGTTATCATTGAGAGAAATTTTGCATTTATCACAAATAGGGTTAGTAGATAGTGGTTCACTTGTAAGACTATCAAGTAAGTCACAAGTGACTCCAATATCCTTAGTGACCACCTTAACTTCATGCACAATAGATGATTTTTGAGCATCCGCAAGCTTCTCACAATTTTCTTTTAGGTCATTGTGAGAGGTCTTGAGCTCCTCAAAAGACACTTGGAGGTTTTTATACAATTCCTTCAAGGTCTTAAATTTTTCTTTTTCTTTGTGCATGTAGTCATCGGCCTCACCTAACATTCTAACAAGATCATCATATGAATAGCCATCATCATCAACATCATCGATATCATCATCATCTTTTATATCATTTAAATCGGTGATGATTTTTACCTTAGCATCTCCCTTTGCCATGAGACAATGGGGGGATGAGAAGAGTGAGGGAGCTTCCTTTATGGCAATTCCGGCATTAAGCTTGGATGAGGTGTCATCATCAACATCATCCGAGCTATCATCTGAGTCCCATTCAACTAAGTAGGCTTTGCCATCTTTCTTCTTGTTAAAGTATTTCTTTTTCTTCTTGTCACTTTCATCTTTGCCCTTCTTCTTCTTGCTTGGGCAATTCATGGCAATGTGACCTGGTTCCCCACACTCAAAACACTTTCTATCATTGAAAGCATTTCTTCTAGATGTTTGACCTCTTCTAGGTTGACCTCTCTTCATCTTCATGAATTTATTGAATTTCCTTACAAATAGAGCCATATCACCATCACTCTCACTTTCATTTTCTTCATCATTACTATCTTCCTTTTCAATTGCCTTTGAGGCCTTAGCTTTGAGAGCAATTGATTCATTTTTCACCTTCTTTGCCAAACTTAAAGCATCGGCTTGCGACTTCTTAAATATATCTTGAGTGAGAATTTCTCCCAATACTTCGGTTGGAGAAGTTGTAGATAGATCACTCCTTACTAATATTGTCACAATGGTCTCATATTTCTCCGGAAGTGATCTAAGGAACTTGTGAGTGAAATCCACATCCGGTACATTAAAACCAAGTCCCTTGAGTTCATTTACTATCTCATTTAACCGATTGAACATATCGGATACACTCTCATCTTCTTTCATAATAAATTGCTCAAACTTCCCTTTGCACACATATAGTTTGGCACTCTTCACAATTGTAGTTCCTTCATGAATTTCCATTAGCTTAATCCAAATCTCATGAGCGGTTGTGAGATTCTTGATACGATTGAACTCATTTATATCAAGAGCATCATAAAAGAAATTCATGGCTTGATCATTTGTGAGGATATTCTCATTATCACTAACGGATGGTTCATCTTCTTTCAACACAACAAATCCATCCCTGACAATTGGCCAAATTTTTCCACCCATTGCTCTAAGATGCATTGACATTCTTATTTTCCAACAGTCATAATTATTCCCATCAAAATGTGGTGGCTTCCCAATGTGCACATTGTTGTTACTAGCCATTTTGTTCCACTCCGGGATGATTAGATCCACAAACAATGGAGTCCTCGGCTCTGATACCACTTGTAGGATCTAGAACACCGGCTAGAGGGGGGGTGAATAGGCGGTTTTGACTAAAATCAAAAACACTGGGTAAATTTAATCAATATAACAAGAGGAATAAATTCCCTAGTGACAATAAGTAAACAATGTATGAGAAACAACTACGGTGACTGAATACTTGAGAAACAATATGCAAAACACTAATTACTTGCAAGGCAATAAGTAATGCAAGAAGGTAGAGACACCGAAATTTATCCCGTGGTATCGGTGATTTGCCGATCACCCCTAATCCATGTTGAGGTGGACTTCAAGCTCTCACTTGCTCCTCTATCAAGTCATGGCTTGATCTTTGAGCCAAGTGGACAAGAAATCACTCAATACCTCGATTCCACTAATGTCACCTTTGCCGCTCCGGCGAGGTAGGCGCAAACCCCTCACAATCAACATCGCGGCTTCTCCACAATCTTCTTGGAGAGCTCGACGGAGACAATCACCCGAGCCGTCTAGGAGGCGGCAACCTCCAAGAGTAACAAGCCAATGACGCTTGCTCGGTGTACCACCTAGTGCCTCAAGAATCACCAAATGATGCAAATGCACTAGGAACCCTCAATCTCTCACTAGAATGCAATCTCAAGCAAAGAGTGTGAGAGAGTGAGTTGGAGGATCACAAATGAGCTCAATGTGTGCAAGGAATGGCCAAGAGAACTCTCTCACACGAGCTACCCTTCTATTTATACCCCTCCATCAAAATCCAACCGTTATGTGCAAAAAGCACATGTTCTACGCACATGCGGACGGTCCGCGCCCTATGGCCGGACGGTCCGCCGTACATATAACGGCTATAATTCCCATTTGAAAACTGTCAGAACTGTCAGAAAAGGTGGGTCCGGACAGTCCGCCCTCCAAGGCCGGACCGTCCGCGACCTGGCAGCAAGAGACACCTGAGCCTCGGACCAAGAACAGTTAACACGCGCGGACCGTCCGCCTATAAATCCAGACGGTCCGAGACCTGAGATAGTACTGTCCGGACTAGTCCCCCGGACAGTCCGAAGTACAAATCTACAAAAACACATAGTCTTTGTCCAAAACATGTTTGACACTTGCGGATGGTCCGCCCATCACAGCCGGACGGTCCGCGCTATAATTCAGGGACTGGCCCGAAACCAGCCTTCTCTGGTCATGACTGCGGACGGTCCGGCCCAAAGGCCCGGACGGTCCGCAGTGCAAAAGAACAAAGTGGCTGCCTAAGTGGTTAGACTTCGAACCCCTCTGGTGGATCGCGGACGGTCCGCCCTCAAGGCCCGGACGGTCCGCGCATCCAACACTTTGCAATTTTCAAACTTGCTTTTGAAAGAACTTTTAACTCACGAAATTTTAAGCGCTGTTAGTCCTCATGCAAATGCAACTACTTGATGCTCTATGAGGCACTAAGCTTTACACAGATCAAAGACATTGACCCCTCTTAATAGTACGGCTATCTAGCCTACTAATCCGGTCAGGTATCTTCTCTAAACTCCTCAAGACCGGCAAAAACAAAACTTATATTATACCTTTGCTTCCATCTGATCCACAACCAATGCTTATGATTCTCCAACATTTGCTGTTCTATGTGGTCCAACCCTGCATTCTTATGTCTCCAAGAACCGTTAGTCCACAAGCAGTTATCATTAATTACCAAAACATCACCAAAGGGGCCTAGATGATTCACACTTACTTCACTTTTTTTGTAAGGGGAGCTGACTTGAGGCGATGGAGATGTGTGCGACACTACCTCATAGACCTGCAGAGAGAAGAGGTGAGGACAGAGAGGATTAGTGTGATTATAATATCAAGTTCAATCAGGTTCAGACTGTCACTTATACTTGTTTGACCTGGATTCCTGATCAATTCCTAATTGTCCAAAGTCTAAAGTTTGAAACTGAGGGTACAAAATCGTTAATTAAATTAACTTTAAACTTTGAAGGAAAACAAAGGGAACATGATATAGACATGTGTATACCTGCGATTCAGCAAATGGAGACCGGCGACTAATGTCGAAGACGTTCATGGTTGCGCCGCCAGAGCAAGGACAAGGAGAGGGGAGGAGCGGTGATATACTTTTGTGGACGATGTAGACCTCGCCGCTCGAATCCATGAATCGCGTCAGTCCGATAAGGGATCCGGACGTGGGATGAGGCGATGCACGTAGACTCATCAGGAACAGAAGTGGCTCACCGGAGAGGCGCCAGAGGAGCCGGTGAGGTTCGTGGCATCTACAGGCGGAGCAATGCAGCCTCAGGATGTTTTCCCCCTTGCTCGTTCGTCTTCCGGACATCACAGGTTGGGGTGGAGCGGGGTGGACGAAAGGAACCTAAGAGAGTGCACACCAGCAAGATCAGCCTCATCAATTGTGCCGCAATGGAGGAAAGTCGCGTCCTCGAAGAGGGGGCAGCATGGACGAGCGCTTCGGCGACATCCGTGTCAGCCTCGTCAATTTAGAGACCTCGCACCACTGGGGCTTCTTGGTGAGGAAGGAGATAGGAAGGGCGGCGATATGGGCGGGGCACCTCTGGAGGTTGCCGGTGACCCTGTGCTTGAAGCCCGAGGGCGGGTTGACCTGCCACCCCGCTACCTCCTTCTGCAGGACGCGGCGTAGAGCTGTGCCGGCACGCGGCTGAGAGCACCGGACACCAGAGCGCTGGAGCCAGAAGCAGGAAGGACACGGCGACGCGGCATGAAGATTCGCGGTCGTGGAGACGACCGAACGGGGGCACGCAACGACATGGCTACTTTGCTAGGGAGGAGGGGGCACGGAGCGTCGACCATCTCCACCGGCGCGGGGGGAGGGAGACGGTGGAGTTGCTGGCACCGTGGTCCGTGGTGGGAGCTAATGGGAGCTCTGGGGCCTTTCTCTGATATGGAAGCTTCGCGGGCGTCGCAGAACGGAGAAGGGTAGGATGCTTCGCCGTACGTCGATGCGTGATCTGACGGCTGCAATTTTAGACGGTGACGTGGATAGGCTAGGGAGCGCCGTTTTGGACCGGCTTTGTTATATAGGAAATGCTTATGAATTTATCCTTTAAGTCTAAAATCATTCGTAGATTGGTTAAATTCTAAAACCTTGTTTTTTAATACTATGATCCGCGGGGGAGTATGTTAGTAAACAATTAAACATAGAGTGGGTTGGTATACTTAAGACGTCGTCCATGTGGGAGAGTGTTAGTTGACTAGTAAATATAGAGTTTGTTGGTATAGTTAAGTCCTTGATCCGGTGCTTAACGGCACATCGGATGATCACCAAGAACATCAAAGAATTCAGAAGCAACCATTAACTTCTCGTCCAAATTGGATTAAAACATAAAAGTTTACAATAATATGTGAAGTGTTTTTTACTTCGAATGTAGAACCATTAGTAGGATGTGTATTGCCTGATTGCATTGGTTTACGTCAATATCCTCATTTGCTTCTGGAAGCATACAAACATTGGTTGGGAAAATATAAAACTGATTAATCTTATAATTACTTTCCTTTCCTTTGCTTGTGAAGTCATGCAACTTGGAGCTGCAAGTAGCTGTAATGATGGACCGTCTTGCCTTTGCCTCCATCTCCAAACAAACTTGAGAGGTGGACGGGGATGGGCTCCCTGGATTTCTATAAGAAAAAGCCGACCTCGTCCCTTGCATTGTGCAACTCAGGAGCAAACAAACTTGTCAAGTTCTCCCGTTGATATCTCGATCATCTTCCGAGTTCCGATACACTCCCTCTCGTCATGCATCTCCTCGCCGTTCTTTGTGGCGTCATTTTCTCCCTGCTACAGCTGCACACTCCTACACGCTCGGCAGCGACAGATACGCTCTCGCGCGGTGGTTCGCTGGCCGGAGACGAGACGCTTGTCTCCAGCAACGGCAAGTTCGCGCTCGGCTTCTTCGAGACCAAGAGCGACAATTCCACGCACAACGCCTCAAACTCGTATCTTGGAATATGGTTCCACAAAGTCCCCAGGCTGACGCCCGTGTGGAGCGCCAACGGGGACAATCCGGTCTCCAGCACTGCTTCGCCGGAGCTCATGATCTCCGACGACGGCAACCTGGTCATCATAGCCGCCACCGGCACCAAGGTCTGGTCTACCCAGGCCAACATCACGGCCAACATCTCCGTCGTCGCTGTTCTGCTGGCCGACGGGAACCTTGTCCTGCGGAGCTCCACCAACTCCTCGGACGTATTCTGGCAGAGCTTCGACCACCCAACCGACACCCTGCTGCCCGGTGCGAAGCTGGGCAGAAACAAGGCCACCGGCCTGGACCGCCGCTTCGTTTCAAGAAGGAATTCGAACGACCAAGCTCCAGGCGTTTACTCCATCGGCCTAGCTCCTGACGGCGTTGACGAGAGCATGAGGCTGTCGTGGAGATCCTCTACGGAGTACTGGTCCTCCGGCGAGTGGAACGGCAGGTACTTCAACGGGATACCGGAGATGTCGGATCCCTCCTACTGCAACTACATGTTCGTCAGCAGTGGCCCAGAGTTCTACTTCTCCTACACCTTGGTAAACGAGAGCACGGCGTTTCAGGTCGTGCTGGACGTCTCTGGCCAGTGGATGGTGCGCGTGTGGGACTGGGACAGAAACGACTGGATCACGTTCAGCTACTCTCCGAGAAGCAAATGCGACGTCTACGCTGTCTGTGGAGCCTACGCGGTCTGCTCTAGCAACGCAGACCCGGTGTGCTCCTGCATGAAGGGCTTCTCTGTGAGGTCGCCTGAGGACTGGGAAATGGAGGACAGGACTGGCGGGTGCATCAGAGACACTCCATTGGACTGCAACGCCACAAGCATGGCAGATAGGTTCTATCCCATGCCATTTAGTAGGCTGCCCAGCAATGGCATGGGTATACAGAACGCTACGAGCGCGAAATCGTGTGAGGGGTCTTGTTTGAGTAGCTGCTCTTGCACTGCATATTCCTACGGCCAAGGCGGTTGCTCTCTGTGGCACGACGATCTAACCAATGTAGCACCTGACGACACTGGGGAGACTCTCTACCTTCGTCTCGCCGCGAAAGAGGTGCAGAGCTGGAAACACCATAGACATGGAATGGTCATCGGTGTTGCTGTGGGTGTAAGCGCTGTCACTGCCACCCTAGTGTTCATCTTCCTGATCTGGAGACGAAGCAGTAGGCGGTCTAGTCATCCGGCGGACAGTGACCAGGGTGGCATTGGGATCATCGCGTTCAGGTACGCTGATATAAAACGCGCAACTAACAATTTCACAGAGAAGCTAGGCACGGGTGGCTTCGGCTCCGTATTTAAGGGGTGCCTCGGTGAGTCGGTCGCCATCGCCGTGAAGAGGCTAGACGGCGCCCACCAGGGAGAGAAGCAGTTCAGGTCCGAGGTGAGCTCAATAGGCATCATCCAGCATGTCAACTTGGTTAAGCTCGTCGGGTTCTGCTGCGAAGGTGACAGGAGACTCCTTGTCTACGAGCACATGCCGAACCGTTCCCTCGACGTCCACCTATTCCACCAGAGCGCGCATGGCAGTGGCACCACCGGTTTGCGCTGGGACATCAGGTATCAGATAGCTCTCGGTGTGGCCAGAGGCCTAGCGTACCTGCACCATAGCTGCCAAGATTGCATCATACACTGTGATATCAAACCGCAGAACATACTTCTCGACGCGTCCTTCGTTCCGAAGATCGCGGATTTCGGAATGGCCAAGTTTCTCGGGAGGGATTTCAGCCGCGTCCTGACTACGATGAGAGGAACTGTTGGGTACCTCGCCCCTGAATGGATCAGCGGAACAGCCATCACATCGAAGGTCGATGTGTACAGCTACGGGATGGTTTTGCTGGAAATCGTATCGGGAAGGAGGAACGCCGGCAGAGAAGCTTCCACCGACGATGACTGTTGCCATGCCAAGTGTTGCTTCCCTGTGCAGGTCGTGGACAAGCTTCTCAATGGAGGTGTTGAAAGCGTTGTGGATGCAAGCTTGGGCGGCGATGTCAACCTAGACGACGTTGAAAGAGTCTGCAGAGTTGCTTGTTGGTGCGTCCAGGATAATGAGTATGATCGCCCTACAATGGTTGAGGTAGTGCAGTTTCTCGAGGGCTTGTCTGAGCCTGATATGCCTCCCATGCCAAGATTGCTTCATGCTATCGCTGGTGGCTCGCCTTGATGTTGTATTGCTAAGCTTTAGAAGTACTTCATGCTATCGCCCTACAAAAGTCAGTATACAACTCTCTGCAGCATGCAGTCTCCACACCACACAGTTCGAAGTCTGTTTTATCTTCCACAGTCGACCGAAGCCTATGCTCAGTTCTTGCTTCTTTGAGTTCTCAGCGTTATTTCACAATCTACAGGTTCAGCTGACCAATGACAATGGGAGATATATTTGGGTTCTTCAGTGTTTTCTTTCTAACATACCTTATTAACAGCTTATTGGTCACCAATAGATTCATAGAGGATACACATCGTAATGAATTTTTTTTTGAACTAATGGCACAAAGGTTGTACCCGTTGCTATTAATAGAGAAGAAATAGTACAAGGAAAAGTGAGCTCTCCCACAGAAGCGCGGGACAAACGCCCGACCAAATTCATTCAGAGTACATATCTAATGCACATGGAAGATTGGTGCACATGGTGCACATATTAAATCATCACCACTAATTTTAGATTTAACGTCTCTAGTTGTTTGGTATATTTTGCTAAGGACACCCTCCAACGTGGTGGTGTGTAGTGGTGGAAGGTGTTATTTGTAAATTGAATGATCAACTAGAGACGTTAGATTTAAAATGAGTGGTGGTGATTTAATATGTGCCCCATGCGCACCAATCCTTCATGTGCACCGGATATGTCATCATTCAAGAAACTCTAAAAAATTACACGGTAGGGAGGATCGCTTGCAGTTGCTTGGCTCCCGCGTCGGTCCAAAGTCTGGCCTCCTCCTTGATCACCGACAAAAGAGACGGCACATCTCGTTCCATCCATTGAAAGGTGCGCGAGTTTTCCTTTCTATATTTCCCAGACCACGAGGAGAATTAGGGAGCATACCCCTTTTCTAGGCGTCCCAGGCAAGTAGCCGACCATGAACCACCAAACTCTTACCGACTTTGAGGTCTTCCAGGATGCGGTGCGGAGGTGTTCGAGAGACAGCCAACCTGCAGTGGCCTCCCATGTCCTCCTAGAGAATGAGAGAAACGACATTCAACAATGAGGTGTTGGGCAGTCTCCGGCATGCGCCTGCACAAGACGCAGCAAGGGTTGTGCAGCCATCCACGGGTTTGTAGTTTGTCCGAAGTCCAAATCCTTGCATTTCAAAGGTGCCCAAGGTTTATAGAGAATCGTCTTGAAGTTAACATCGTAGCACCCCACGAACTGTGCTCTGTAGGCCGATGCTGTTGCGTAGGAACATGTGCTATTGAAGGGCCACATCAACATGCCTTCCGTGTTCAGGGTGAGAGCTCCACCGATTGCACTATCGTCTAGAGCTCCACGAGTCCTCTTAGGCCATGTTCGGTTGATAGGTTTTTAAACCCCAAAGGGATTCTACCCATAGAGGGATTGAGTGAATCCCTCCCATATCACTCAATCCCTTTCTAGATAGATTCCTCTAGGGGTTTAATCCCTGTCTTACAAAACTTGTTCGGTTGTTGAAGGGATAAAGCAAGAAACAATACCGGCCTGTTATTTTTCTTATGGGCTTCCACTCCAAATCTAGTTAGACACTCGGATGTACTCCGTTTTATAAATGCATGAAATAAAAACTCAGCAATCAAGTGAAGAGTAATCTCAATATAATACTATAGAACGATGAATAATTACATAATATTAGGAAACATGAGCTAGTGACATCACCCCATTTCACAGTGTACATGATCTTGCTCTAAAATAGTAAGATAACATATATCAGTATTTGACATGCAGTTTTTGTCACCATGAAGACATCCTTATTACAACAAGCACAATAATCTCATGGTCTGTTAACACTAATAAGTTGAAAAATATTACATCTCTAGTGTACTGAACATGACGAGATCATGGATCCAAAGGACAAGTACATAAAATCGTTGAGAAAAGGTCTTCAATACATTAATTAGAATGATACTTAGATAATATAAACAAAGAAGACATTCTTCCTCGGAAGACGGGAGCTACTTCATGCATGACTCAAACCCTGTAACGGTTATAAAAAGAAAAATGACATTGTAAATACCTGTCGATAACTATAATCTATTTAAGCGAGGTGAATATTCAATGTATTGCTTTAAAAATAATCAGCATATTGACTAAAACATCTTGTAAAAAGATGTTGTATATTGACAACTCATGGTTGTAGAAATGAGATGGTGCAGGTCACTAATTGAAACAACATAAAAATGGCAAGATCCAGATTCATATTTTTATGGTAGACAAAAATAGTTTGATGTCAAAATGTTAGTGAGATGCATGTGCCAATATGGGCAATTCTGAATTCCAATATGGGTGAATCTAGATGCTACTATGGTCGGCTATGTTAAAACTATATTGGTAACTATTGCATTGTTTTGTGTAGTGATCTCTGATGTTGCAACAATCAACTATTTTGGGAGTTGAGTAGAAACAAATTGCAATGGACAATCTTATGGTTTCAACTAATACAGTACACGACTAGAATCATCGTACACAAACACACAATTAATGAAAACATGAGAGACCTCATGACATGAGTCTGGGATGGCATAAACAGTGCACCAAGCAAGAAATAGCTTCACATAGTTGTATATCCAAGACTACAATTCTAGAGTCTATGTACAGAACTTGTGGTGTAGAGTTGTTGAAGACAAATATCTACAGATGCTTAATAAAACATTTCAGGCCTAAATATGCACAACTAGGAACAACTATGAAACAATTCTCACCCCTAGAAAAGATGCTAAATCCAGTGTTCCTGTAAAAGACAAGTACTTACAAGTATGCATCTATTTTACTTTGTATTAAAATATTAAACATGACAAATAAAACACCTATTTGATTCAACATCGTGAAGCCTTTTTTCCTCCTATCTGTTTATAATTGTATGTTCTCTTGGAATAATCTTTCAAGAGCTGTAAATACTGAAAGCATGAATAGAAATTCCAGGCTAATACTTCCATACCTCCAAAAGTGTAAATACTCGAATTGGTGCAGGGATAATCTAGAAATATAATAGGTTTTTGTTAGGAAAACATCTAGACACGTACAATAGTGAAATAAACACTGTAGAAAACCAACTCGAACTGGTGCAGGGATATTTTTTCACGGTAAAATTCAAGTCACTACAAAAAACTCAGTAAACTCTAAACAACGCAAAGAAGTAAGAGCAAAACTAGAATATGCATATACTCTAGTAGTCCAATCTGCTGAATGGAGGCTAAAATAAGTTAATAATGAAGGTATATGTTATCATGAAAAAGAATCAAAGAGCCATTCACCTTAATTCAATGAATACTGAGATATGCAAATAGTATGGGCAAGTATGAATATGCAAATAGTGAGATTGAAACAGACAATTCCAGATTATGAATATGTTGTAACCTTAGCTTAATAGTTTAATAAATTTAAGAGCTTATCAACTATATGTTTGTAGTAGTATTATATCACTCCTTGTCGAGTACTACATAGTCCTCTGTGTATCACAATATATACAAAAAAATGGCCATGGGGGACATGTTCAATTAGCTACTAGTTTGATTGATGAGCCACATCGTGAATTAAAGCGATACAGCAGAGATGTTATTTTGATCCATCGGCCGGACTGCTAGCTAGTTTGAGTACTGGCCCAAGAAACCAAGAACTTTTGAGCAATCTGCATCGACCCAAAAAACCCCAGCACTAAGTTTTGTAGTTCATGAGAAAGGAGTTAGAGGTGGAGGACGTGAGTACCAGCTAGAAGCAGCCAACGAAGGAATAGCGCCGGTCAACCAGTTATCGTTCCCCTTGTGGATGTCGATCAGCCGGTGAAGATGCCACTGGCAGATCTCGTGTCATAGCCACCGGTTAGCCTTTGTGGATCTTGTGTAGCCGGTAAATCTTGTGGATCTTGTCGATGTTACGTTGCTGCAGCCGCCTCCATCTCGTAGTTGCCGGAGCTACCTCCGTTTGTAGCCCGTCGCCGTCGCAGCCGCCTCGCGCGCCGCCAGCATGGTTTCTTTCCACGCCAAAGGGACGAGGCTTGTTTCCCGGTGGGGATGAGGTGGAAATGGTCGGGGTGGGCCGGGATTGATGGTCGAGCGGGCTTAAACGAATGCTGCTAATGTGTGGGCGGGGATTTCATCCAGGGGGGTCCGATCCAAGAGGGTTTCTTTCCAATCCAGATCGTTCCCGGCCCAAACGAACAAGGCCTTAGGTGGCCGACAGTGGATATCCTCCGTAGGTTAATGCTTCTCGCCCATTCATGGTCGGTTAATGCTTCCTTGAGCGATAATTTGCGTCTGCATGATGCCTCGAAGATGCTCTCGAAGATGCTGGGTGAGATGCCTTTTGGGCGTCGACCTTGGGCCCAAGCATTGTGCCAAAAGGAATTTTTTTCGTCATCCCCAATTTTAATTTTTCTAGCTGCCGCGAAGGATAAATAGTCAGTCTTGTTACAAGGCGTTTCAAGCTCCACCCAGGGGGCGTCTGGATTTGCCCATTCTAGCCAAAGCCACCGCAGCCAAAGTGCTCTAGCAAACCTATCGATGTCAAGAACTCCTAGGCCGCCAAGGTTTGTCATATGTGTAACTGTTGTCTAGTTGACTTTACATTTTCCGCCCAATAGACTTTCCCCTGCCTAGAGAAACCTTCTCCTTAGTTTGTCAATATTCTGTAGCACACCCTTAGAGACATTAAGTATGTTTAGCGTGTGCAACGGCTGTGAGGAGAGCACTGATTTTGTTAGGATAAGTCTTCCAACATGGGTAATGTTGCGTCCTTTCTGGGTTGTCATCTTGCTTTGTACCTTGTCCATCATGTATTGGAAGTCCACTTTCCTTAATCTGTGAATTGTCAAAGGTAGGTCAAGATACTTGATTGGGAAGTGCGCTCTAGCTGTGGGCAAATTGTGCATTGTTTCATCAAGGTTCACATCGTTGCATCTAATGGCCAGGAACGACCATTTCTGAATATTCGAGCATAGACCAGATGCTTGCCCAAAGCGTCGTAGCATGTAAGCCAAGGCATCTAACTCACTTTTGATGGGCTTTAATGAAGACGACTGTGTCATCTGCGTACATTGAAGTTCAAAGTCGTGTCGTGTTATTGGAAATTCGAGATAGCGCTCCAGCCTGAATTGCTAGGACAAAGAGTAGAGGCGAAAGGGGGTCTCCTTGCCTCAAGCCCCTTCTATGGATGAACGATTGCCCCGGAATTTCATTGAGTAGCATTTGGGACGAGGTTGTTGACAACACCGATGCAATACAATTTCTCCATCTAGCAGGGAAGCCAAGATGGGTTAAAAGGAGTAGAAGATAGTCCCATACTCCCATCTGACAGAGTCAAAAGCTTTAGAAGTCTAGCTTGATGAGAAGCATTGAAGATCTATTTTGGTGGAATCTCCACGCTAAGCTCCGGACGTAAAGGAAATTGCCATGGATGCTTCTACCCTTGATGAAGGCACTTTGACATTTTGATATGATGCCTACCGTTACCGGGTCAGCCTGAGCGAGAGTAGCTCCATAAAAAGCTTAGCCACACTATGAATTAGGTTGATTGGTCTGAAGTCCTCAATTGTTTTTGCATCCTCCTTCTTCGGTAGCAGGATGATGTTTGCCGTGTTGAGTAGGTCATCGAAGTTTTGGAATCTCTGGCTATGAAGACAATGCATTACTGCCAAAAGATCACCCTCGATGATGGGCCAGCCGCTTTTATAAAAAGCGCTCGTGTGAAGCCGTCGGACCCTGGTGCCTTATCATAGGGCAATTGTCTAATTGCTTGCGCAAACTCACTCTCGCTAAAAGGAGCGTCTAGGTGAGCGAGGTTGACATTTTCAAAATTCATGACGTCCTAGTTTAAGTCGTGCAGCCTCACCCGAGGCGACCCTAGCAAGGTGGCGAAATGGGTCTGAACTCTGAACAATGTTGGCTTTATCAACATGGGATGTTGCCCAACTGCCCCTGATAGTAAGCGCCGCACAAAGTTCTTTCTTTTTCTTCCATTCACCTTGGCGTGGAAGAACTTGGTGTTTGCATCTCCCAGCTTTAGGTTTGTTACCCTGTCTTTTTCGTGCTCTCAATAATGGTCAATGCCATGGCGCGCTTCTTTAAGGGGTGTTTGGTTTCTTTAAGGGGTGTTTGGTTTATAGAGACTAAACTTTAGTCCCTCCACTTTATTCTATTTTAGTTCATAAATTGTTAAATAGGGAAACTAAAATAGAGTTTTAGTTTCTATATTTAGTAATTTAAGGACTAAAATGGAATAAAATGGAGGGACTAAAAATTAGTCCCTAGAAACCAAACACCCCCTTAGTCTAGCACGCAAGAGTCTTTCAGCTGATGAAAGATCCCTCCTTTCTTGCGCGGTCTCGAGCTGCAGCATCATGTCTAACGCCATATGGAGTTTAAGCTTTGCGTCTAAAATTATGGAACGCCATATAGTGTGGCTGTTTGGTTCAGCTTCTGGGCGGCTTCTGGCCGCCAGAAGCTGAAGCTGAAACCAAACGCCCAACTTCTGGCGCGGCTTCTGGGCGAAGCGATTGGGTAAGAAGCCGCCCGCCCACTTACCTCGCGAAGCGCCGCTCAGTTGGCTTTCGTCCGAAGCCGCGCGCAGTTAGCCTAGGGTTCCCTCGCACGCTCCTCCGCCGCCGCCGCGAACCGAACGGAGCGCCGCCGGTCCGCACCACACGCATCGCCGCCGGTGTACGCAGGTACGGATCCCTCCTCCCTATGACGTCTGCACCGTCTTCTCCTCGCATTGCCGCGTTTCCTTCACCCTTTTCCTCTGTCTGTATGGTTGCCGCAGTGACGCCGACGTCCTTGCTCCGTCCTCAAGGTTCCGCGTCGTCCCAACCATCGCGTCTGCATCTTCGTAAGGTACGGTCTACCTGGAGTCCATCGTTACCCACCCCTCTGCGTGATGTCGTGTTGCTAGGGTTCATCCTCGATCCCGCGACACCCCTTCCCCTCATGTCCAGTAGGTCCACTGTCATCAACCACGTACTAACAGAACATTTTTCTTCATTTCCGCCTACAGATTGTCGTATCACTTCGAGTTGAAGGTGTTCGGTTCCAAGATCATCTGGGATTCGACGACTTCGGTTGCAACCTCCAGTCAAGCAAAGGTACCGTGCCACTCAATTTGTTGATGACTTATTTGTCACCATACATGCTGTGTATCTGTTCCAATAACATGGATCCATGGCTTGTTTTAGTTCATTCTTTGTCAGTACACCTGAACAATGAGTCCACGGTTAGGATAAGAGAACACAAACATTGTTTATGGGGGGATGTTATTTTTCAATACAGAACAGATTACCAATTATTGTTCCCGGTTAACTCCAATCCATTGATATGTTGTATCCCTCATATTAAGGGTTCAGGGATACCCTCCATGATTGCCAACCTCATTATCTTTATGATTCTATATTTAACCCAAATTTGGTAGAGTATCTGAATGGATGTAAGTTAACTGTCGTACTGTCTAGTTCACTAACCACCTTAATCCACATCAGATGGATTCAGCAGACTCCATAGCCGACAAGGCAATTGGAAGGATGCAAGAGATTGCGGACAAGATTTTTTGCGTAGCTCGTGAAACTATTCGTCCAGGACGCGGGTTGACCTCATTTGAGGCAACCAAATTACGTGTAGCATTGGAGGACATTGCTTGCATGCTTGAGCAAGACTCTCTGGTGTTGCAAGAAAAATTGGACAACGTGAACAACGTAAACAACCCTGCGGACAGGAGCTATGAACCGTCTGCCTTGTCCTCACCACCCCCAGCTGACGTGTACCTTAGTCCGGATTGGGACTTTGCTGAGCACTTTGCAAACTTCTGGGGTGTTGAATATGACTCGGACCAAATGCCATCGTTTAGTGACAATGAAGTTTAACTTCGATCATGTTACAGTAAGGTGTTAGTAGTTCGACTGGGATAGATCAGGCTTTTGGTAAATGCGACTTTGAAAACTGTTAGTTGTGCTTTTGTGTTGAGCAGCACTTTCATTTCGTCACTCCCTTTATGTAATTATGACAGATGAATGTGAACGGTTATGGTACTACTTTTATTTCAGTATGGTCAGTTCCCTGTTTATTTTGTTGTCGTAGTTACTGAAACTTGAATACGTTTTTTCAATCGTGTACACTTTTTGTCAGTAGATGGACAAGTCTGGCAAAGTCATAGCTAAGTGGGATAGTAGAGCAACCAAAATTTACACAGAAATATGTGTAGAAGAGGTGAATGCACGGAACAGGCCACAACAATTCCTAAACGCCGAAGGGTATGCTAACCTGATAAGAAAGTTTAAGGAACGCACTGGTCGCACGTACACAAGGGATCAAATGAAGAATAGGTGGGATTCGTTGAAGAGAATGTTTACCCAGTGGAAAACTCTTAATGAAAGGGCTACAGGTCTTGGTCGAGACCCTCATACTGGTTCAATCAGTGCGCCAGATGAGTGGTGGGCCAAGCAAAATGAAGTAAGTAGATCTTTTTTTTCCTAGACTAACAATAGTATTGGCCATCTAAAACTAGGAACTACCATTTGGTGCAGGCAATGCCAGGTTGTATTATGTTCAAAACAGCCCCCTAGAGAATGAGGACGAGCTAAAGGTTATATTTGGACCCATTGTCTGCACAAATGAAAGAACCCTTGTTCCTGGCGTCGAGGATGCTAATTCATCTTCTGATGATCATTTGCAAGCCACTTTAGGTGGGGGTGAAAACAGCACACCTGATCCATGTTCAAATGCGACTGGGAAGCGTAAGGTGCGGCATGATTCTCCTAAACCAAAGAAGAAAAAGGATTCGAGGGAAGAGTACATGAAACGGCTTGTCGAGGCTTTTGAGTCACGTTCAAGGACCACTAACAAGTCCATAACCTCTAATGAGACCGACCCTGTGCGTATAGAGGTGAGTGCGCAGTTGCAACAAGTGATCGATGATGGATCACCAGAAGGCAGTGACCTCCATTTGTTTGCCACTCATCTGTTCACTTCGAAAAAGTATAGAGACATATTTTCTGCACTGAAGACATCAGAAGGGAGGAACGCTTGGCTGCGCCATGCATTTGAGATAGATGTTAAAAAGTCCACCTAGATGATGCTGGTCCGACAACAGAGGCTTATGTTGAGTGTTATGTTAGTTGTGTCTGCTTAATGAGTCATGTCGTGTCAGTTTTCGTACGTATCATTTTCGCTTTCAAACAATTTTCCAAATATTCGAGTTGAACATGTATTTGAATAATCAGAGTTGTAAGTTTGTGACCAATGTGAATCTGTGAACTTCATATGCTTGTAAACTGCTCGGCTTCTTTATTATGTGTTTTATAAAGTGTGGTTGCATATGAATTTGTGGCTGTTGGTTGTGTCCATGCAGATGTGTGACCCTTATGAACACACATCTGATGATGAAATGGATGCACACACATCTGATGATGAAGTGGATGCACACACATCTGATGATGAAACAGATGGAGAAATGCTTGTTGCTCTATATGCTGTAGACATTTGGGGCAGGCATTTCAGTCAGGCTCCTAGAAGAACATTGGTCGAATCTGGTATTCAATGGGTTCAGAGAACGTTGGAGATTAGTAACGACTGTTTTGACATGTTTCGCATGCGAAGAACTGTTTTTAGACGATTGCATGACACGTTGGTACAAAATTATGGTCTGCTTCCAAGCCGGGGTGTCAGTACTATGGAAGCTCTTGGCATATTCTTGTGGGCATGTGGGGGTCCACAATCGTTTAGGCAGATCAGAAATAAATTTGGTCACTCATTGGAAACAATTAGCCGCAAGTATAGTGATGTCCTTAATGCACTTTATAAGATGTCGTCTGACATAATCAAGCCGAAAGACCCACATTTCGTCGAGATTCATCATCGTTTGCGAGAGGCGAGGTTTTGGCCACACTTCAAGGATTGCATAGGCGCAATAAATGGTAGTCACTTTCCAGCGGCAGTCCCGGCTTCGGAACAAGCGAAATATATTGGCCGACACGGTTACACGTCGCAGAATGTAATGGCCGTATGTGACTTCGATATGAGGTTCACATTTGTTGTGACAGGATGGCCAGGTTCCGTACATGACACAAGAGTACTACAGGATACTTTAATAACTTATGAGGACAGGTTCCCCCATCCACCGGAAGGTATGTAAATATGTTGTATATTTGTAGAATACAGTACTATTTTATGTCATATGTACGTAACATTTGTATTTTGTGTTTGTGCAGGTAAATACTATCTTGTCGATTCAGGTTATCCAAATAGAAAGGGGTACCTTGCAACTTATAAGGGTCAGAAGTACCACATTACGGAATGGCAAAATGCGAGGCAACCTATTGGGAGCAAAGAAGTATTCAACTATGCGCACTCATCTCTACGAAATGTTATTGAGCGATCATTTGGGGTGCTCAAAATGAAGTGGAGAATTCTATTAAGTCTCCCTTCATTTTCGCTTGAGAAACAATCGAAGATAATTATTGCATGTATGACATTGCATAACTTCATTAGAGATAGTGCTCTACATGATAGAGATTTTGATGAAGTAGGACCTAATAGCCTAAGTCATGATGTACCTGCAGGTGAGAGTAGTACTAGTACATCTGATGAGTTAGACATGAGTGATTTTCGAGATGCAATTGCCAATGCATTAGTGTCGTAGTTAACTTAGTGATTGTAATAGTACTTATGATGTAATCAACTCCACTAATTATTGTGTAATGACCTTTATCTGCGTTATGGCTTTCATTTTATCGTTTGTTCGAACAGAATCTGCAATATGAGAATCTGATTATCCAAACACGTAGATTCTGACGAACAGCTTTTCTGCACAGCTGGCGAACCAAACAGCTAAATTCTAACCACCAGCTTTTCCCAACAGCCAGCTTTTCCCCACAGCCAGCTTTTCAGATAAGCTGGCCAGAAAAAAGCCGAACCAAACACGCTTAGTGTTATGTGAAAAAGCCTCATTCGACGCAGGTTGAGGTTTCGATTGTTTTTGTCCGGTGCTCGGTAGATTAAAGTTATAGTCACCAAGAACGAGCCACTTGCGACCCTCGTTTGGCCTTATTATTCGTCTTAACTCTCGAAGGAACGTTGGTTTATGACTGTCGCGTGTCTGGCTGTACACAGTCGTGATGAGAAATGAAGTGTTGGAATTCTTTAGCTCGACGTCCGCTGAGACCGAGAAGCGTTTGATAGTAATATTGGTGACCTCAACATAATCCACGTTCCTCATTAGCAGGATTTCCCCCTTGGCCATGTTCGTTTGATCCCAAAACCATAGGGATTGAGGGGGATTGGAAAGGATTGGAGAGGATTTTGACTTGTAGGGGATTTAATCCCCCTCAATCCCTATGGATTGGCACAAAACGAACATGGCCTTAGTCACGTCTGCTGGTTTATAAGAATAATTTTTAAGCTTGTACCAACCAAGGAAACCGGCCAGCGTGGTGCTGATGCTTGCCAACTGCAGACAGGTCAAATGGCAATTGTCCGCAGAGAAAAATTCATGCACTGCAATGCATTAAAGTGCACTAAAGTCTTGACTCATGGTAAAGCAGCATTCTCTCATTTTTGTCGTGGTTGAACGTCAACTCTATTTACACCCTGAGGAGACAACTAGACTTTAATCAAGGTTTTCCAACCTGCCTTTGAGAGAAGCCTACCTTTCCACCCTGCCAGCCTTTTATTAAAATTTTATCAAGTAGTGGTTGAACGTCAACTCTTTTTACATTCCTGAAGTAAAGAGGTAGACCAAGATACTTCCATGAGAATTTTGAATATTTGTTAGGGAACACTTCCATCAGATTTGGCCATAGAGTCTGAGGGTAGCGAATCGAGAAAATTTCAGTTTTATCGAAATTGATCTTCAGCCCTCAACACCCTTCAAAAACTTCCAGATCCTTTTTAGGACTTTCAAGTCCTCCTTATCTGCTCTAACAAACACTCTTACATCATCTGCATACAACGAACAATGCAGTTTTGACTCTTTTGGCAGAACCCGCCCTAGAAGCCCGGAATCTATCGCCATCTTGATAGTCTGCTGTAAAGTGTCCATTGCTAAGATAAACAGAAACGGGGATAGAGGATCACCCTGACGCACGCCATGCATGTGCTTATTTGCATTTGTTTGTTGACCATTGATGATACTTTTAGAAGAAGAAGAACCTAAGATTGTGATGATCCAATCTCTTCGCTTCTGTGTCCTGGAGCTCTCAAGACATCTAAAAGATATGCCCAATTGATGGAATTGAAATATTTTGATATGTCAAGCTTGACAAAAAAAGTTGGCTGATGGTTCCTATGGAGCTTCCATAACACTTTTTGGATGAACACGTTTTGGGCAGTGGAGACGATCTCATTCATTCTCGGCGCAAGTCTATTTGCCAAAATCTTGGTTATTATTTTCATGAAACTGTTGATGAGGCTGATCGATCTAAACAGGTCAATCCTTTCAGAAACCTCTCTTTTTGGTAAAAGAATGAATTGACTCATTAACTAGGTGCAGGTTTTTACATTTGTGATGCTAGAAATCATTAATTGCTCTCGATAGGTCGTCTCTAATCAGCTCGAAACAACACTTGTTGAAGAGCCCAATCAAACCATATGGCCTAGGGCCTTTTTCAGAATGCAGCCCTATAACCACATTTTTAATCTCATTATCATTGATCATATAATCTAGATCTGATAACTCAAAAGGATTGTATCCTAAGTTGTCCCATCGAATGATGCTTTGTCTAGTACCCCTGCCAATGACTTCAATGAAGTTGTTGGGGACTTGTTCTTAAATGCTATGAGTTAAGAACAATGCAACACAAAAATAGGTTAATGATTAATGACCTTCGTCCTTCGAAGCATTATTTCCCTTAGGATATAACGATCTTTGGACGAAGGTCATGAAGGACGTACCTTCATCATCATAGTATATGTTAATGAAAGAAGAAGCATATGGAACATGAGAAATAACATGAATAATCATATGACATCATTAATATATCTTTTTTGTATCATCATGGATGAACAAGAACAATATTGAATTATATTTGTGCCTTCGGCTTGATAGAAGGCAAAAGTCCAAGCGTGACGCACGAGCGAATACAAGTCAGCGTGAACAGTACGGGGATACTGTTCATCTATTTATAGGCACAGGGTGCAGCCTGTGTAAAATTACATCCATGCACTAGATAGCCATTTCCCCTTTAAGTCGGTTCCTTTTTCTGTCGCTGAGCCGAAGCTCCCCTGCGCGTAGCTTCGGAGCTACATCAACCTTTGTCTCGACCATGCTTTTCATGTTGTGTACAGTTTTATTCCGAGTCCGAAGGTTCCTGTACATATATTACACTTGGAAAACATTGTTAAATCATGTTTTTGAGGACCTTCGGAAGACGAAGGCCCCCAACAGAAGTGATGTTGAGCCTCATGCAATTTATATTCCTAACTAGTGAGAAGTCTATCACCTTGATCAAGCAATCTGTTATTTGACATCAAGTGAAAAAATTTGGTGTTAGCTTCTCCCAAACGCACCCAGGCTAGTCTCGAGTGTTGTCTATCTCTTGCCTTCTAGATTGCCACTAGCTCGAGGATTTTGACTTTTAGCTTTCTTCTGAACTCTAACTTGTCATCAGAGAGCCGTCTAGATTCTGCGCCTTCTCGAGAAGGGTAAGGATGGTCTGAATGATTGCCAATTGCACTTTAATATTGCCTATTGTCTTTCGTCTCTAGATCTTTAGAGCTTTAGCCGTGCAGGTCATCTTCACATGCAACCGAAGGATGGCGTCTTTGGAGTTAACTCTAGACGTCCAGGCTTGCTGAACCACCTCATTGAACCCTTAAATCTTTGTCCAAAAAGCTTTGAATCTAAAACCCCTATAGAAGCTAAAGGCGGATTGACCTTGCATTACTAAAGGACAGTGATTCAAGATCATGGTCCCAATGGCCTGCAGATCGGCCTTGGGGTAGATATCATGCCACTCCGTTGTCGCTAAAAATTTGCTAATCCTAGACATCATAGGGTCGTCTTGTTCATTTGTCCATGTGAAAAATTTACCATTGAGGTCAAGCTATAAAAGCTGAAGAGAGTCAATAGTGTAGTTGAAATGTCTTATCACTCTTTTGTTGATTGACCCTTTGTTTTTCTCCCTCGCTCTCCTTATCATGTTGAAATCACCTAGAATCAATCATTTAGGCTTCATATTACGGATATTGCGCAGCTCGACCAAGAAATTCATTTTCTTGTGAGGTTCATATACTCCTATGAGGTCCCACACCATGTCCTCTATGCGGGTTGTTGGTGCCATGAGGTAGTAGGGGTGGAATCGAGTCACTACTCGATCAAGTAGCGAGCCTAGCTTGGCTCGCTCATCTAGCGAGTCTGAAAAGTGGGTTTGGCTTGACTCGCTGGGTCGCGCTGGCTCGCGAGCCTAACTATAAGTGTAAACTCACCCTCTAAATTGTGACACAATCTAAAGAATAATTTAAGTTACATATTTTAAATTAGTAAATAAATATATTATAATAAAATATATATAATCGGTAAGTTTTGTACAGTAATATCAAATAACATAAACTAATGTCTATTTAGTACTAACAATATATGCTAAATAGGAATTTATGTAATAAATTGTTGTTAGGTCGAGTCATGAGCCAGCTCGCGAGATACAGCGAGCCAAGCTAAGTTGGCTCACTCTTTTCATGAGCCACAAAAGCAGGCTTCGCTCGGGCTCGTTCTGAACACCTAGTCGCTAGCTCCGAGCCTGAGTCAGCTCGTCGAGCTTGAGCTTTTTTCCAAGCCTAGCATGCGGTGTGTTGAATATTGATGAGTTGACGATGGGAATGCACCATGCATTACAATATAATACTAAGTTTTGATACTCGTTTCAGTCTACCAGTGATATGCGACCTCTTGAAAAGTAAATTAAGGATATGTCTCATTATCAGCATGCATCACAATATGATTTTGTGGTTCCAGAACCAACTAGGAAGACTTTACTTCACCAACTATGTTGTGCAATCAGTCCTTAGGTGCAAGCGTGCAAGCAAGCTTTTTTATCCGTTAGATCATGATCCAACTGTATGTCATATATAACACTTAGACCCTTCCACCTCTAGCTCGAATTACTTTATAAACCCCCCTAACAAACCACAGTTGCGTCTATGATTGGATCATGATCTAATGGATTAGGAGGCTCACTTGCACGTTTGCATCTAGAGATTGCTTGCATAACAGTCGTTGCCACAAAAAGATGTGTTTACTTACATATATATCAACAAATATACACTGGTACACTACTCTCATTCCATCAAGCATCCCTGAATCTCGTGTACCTAAGATTAGAAACAAGTGTACGAGAGTTATCGATATGGTAAACCTCGACAAGCAACTTAACTAAACTATCTGAACTACAGTTCAATTAATCAATAAATTTAAATATGGATAATATACCATCAAATTCTTCATAAGTTCAAATACACACTACCGGAAACGCCTTCTTTGTCGAGTGCTCCGAGATTTACCGAGTGCAAAATGTCGAGCACTCGGCAAAGAATACTTTGTCGAGTGCCACTCTAAGCGAAAAACTGCACTCGACAAAGATCGCCTGTGTCGAGTGTAAACCACTCGGCATACAAAGACGCTCGACAAAGACGTATTTGACGAGTGTCCGACTCTCGGCACAACGACGCAGTCGGCAAAGCACCGTCAGCGACCATCTATAGTTGACGATCAATAACTATGTTGAGTGCCAGGAACGGACACTCAGCAAAGTTATGACTTTGCTAAGTGTCACCTACAGACACTCGGCAAAGAAAGTTTGTACATGACTTTATTTCTACCCACACATCCTAAGGAGAGAGAGTAAGGATTGCAGCCACATTACTCATTTTAAGTGCATAAGCATATTCAAACTAACCCAAACATAAATCAAAGGGTACAATGGCATGATATGATCGATGAAGTTTGATTATTTTGATCTGTGTTTACTCAACACTAGACAACTCATTATGTCAGATGAAATGAAAAACACAATGAAACTATCTGTGTACAGAAAAGAATGTAACCCAAGATGTGGGGGACAGATATCCCCCGGGTCCACTAGAAGAAGTAAAAGACCTCACGAAAGGCCCAAGGGCCCAATAAATCGTAAGGTCATTCTTTCGTGGGCCTGGGGAGGGACAATCAGCAAAGCGGATTGACATGAGGCCGGATTAGTGCAAGCCCGGACGGCCCACAGCGTCGAGCGAGCGACCACAACAGAGATCCGACTTTCCCGCACTGGAGCCCCCATGCAACGGAGCCATGCGAGGATAGGTCGGCAGAACTATAGGGAGATTGTTGGGGACTTGTTCTCAAATGCTATGAATTAAGAACAAGGCAACACAAAATGTCAAATATTACTATCCTTCGTCCTCCGAAGCATTATTTCCCTAAGGGTATAATGGTTTTCGGACGAAGGTTACGAAGGACATACCTTCATCAGCATAAAATATAATAATGAAGAAGGAATCATATGAAACACATAAGATAACATAAACAGTTATGTATTATTGACAATTCATTTCTATTTTATTATGATAGAAAAATGGAAATGATATCAAATTACAAATGTACCTTCAGTTCGTGAGAAGGTAAAAGTACAAGTGTGACGCAAAAGCCAATGCCAAATCAGCGTGAACAGTACGGGGATACTGTTCACCTATTTATAGGCACGGGTCGCAGCTCATGCAAAATTACATTAATGCCCTTTACGTTTATCAATAACTCTATGATAATTCTTCGAGGTCTAATCTGGTTTTTCATCTTTAAGTCGGTTTCCTTTTCCGCCGTTCTCCCGAAGCTCTTCTACACACAGCTTCAGCTCTGCGCCAACCTTCGTGTTCCTTGTGCTTCTTCATACTGTGGCTCTGATCCAAGTCCGAAGATACCTGTTAATGTACTTTACTCCAGAAATATTGTTAAATCATGTTTTTGAGGACCTTCGGAAGCCGAAGGCCCCCAACAGTAGCCCCTCGCAATATTAATTTGTTAGAATAATAAATTCAGATTATGAAATAGACGAAGGCTATGAGCCGAAGGTCCGAAAAAACACCTTCCTCTTGCTAGAATAGCAACAGTCATTGGCAAATGGGACCCTCCAGTCTCCGACATAATGGGTTTATAAATAGGGGCTCGCCACGATTTATTTGGCACGCTCTCCTGCCATCTGCTTTGCCTGCTCAAAAAGCTTTCTGCCCACAAATATTTGGTTTTCTCCTTAGTTTTAAGCTTCGGAAACGAGAGGCAAGAATTCCGAAGAGATGTCTGAGGAGAAGAAGGTTGCTGCCGAAATGAAGCTGAGCCTTTCTGAAGAGATGCATCTGGGCTTTCTTGAGTCAATAGCGAAGACGAACACGGAGAAGATTACAAGGGAGATTTTAGAAGGTTTATCTGAAGATACTGGTGATAGTGACAGTTATGACGCAGATAGTGGAGGTGAAGATTCCGAAGATCGGCCATGGCGACCAAGCCATTCAGTCTTCGGGAAATCAACTATCGGGCAAAGTCACCTTGAAAACATGAGGGGGAGATATTTTCGGGATATGTCTATTGTAAGAGCAGATGCCGGAGAAAAAACTGTGCCGACTCCCGGAGATGATGAAGTTGTTATTTTCCGAAGCTTTCTGAAAGCTGGGCTACGATTCCCTCTAAGCAGATTCGTGGTAGAAGTTCTGAAAATATATCAGGTTTATCTTCATCAACTTACCCCTGAAGCAATAATGAGAATGGGAATCTTCGTCTGGGCTGTGAAGAGTCAAGGCCTAGAGCCAAGTGCGAAAAGTTTTTGCAATATTCATGAATTGTTATACGAAACGAAACCCTGGGGTAAAGAGCAATATCATAACAACTTTGGTTGCTACAACTTCGGTGCTCGCTCTGGGTCAAGCTGCCCCGTGCCCACCTTTCGTAAGAGATGGCCCGGAGAATGGATGAAAGAATGGTTCTATGTAAAAAACGATTTGAAGGTTCGAGAGGATATTAAGGATGTCATCATGTGCCCCATCTGGCAGCGCTTCGGACTCCGGAAACCGAAGGTAGAAATGGATGAAGCAGCCGAAGAATGCCAACGGGCCTTCGGCGTAGTCTGCTCCTTTATTGGGACAAGGGATTTGATACAAGAACACATTGCCTTCAGAGTATGGCCTCTTGCAGATAATTGGGAAATGCCGAAAGAAACTGTTAAAGAAACTGACGAAGGTGGGCTAGTCAGGCTGAAGTATACATTCAAGTATGGAGACAAATTCGTTGAACCAGATGATGATTGGTTAAAGAGCATTGAAACTGTAAGTGATGAATTGCTTGGGGCATATTCGAAGGCCGAAGATACTGCAATGTCAGCAGCCTTCGGAGGCCGAAGAAAGAAAAGACTGAACCAAGTTTTTGATGCAATTGGGTTCGTGTACCACAACTACCATTATCCAGTGCGGGGGCAGAAAAGGAAAGGTACAGTTTCTGCGAAAGAAACTGCTTCAGCTGCTCCTAGCGAGCCAGCGCCAAAGAGAAAAGGGTGAAAGTTCTCACACACCGGCCACGTTACATTGAACTAGCCATAGTGCCTAAATTCGGCAGTGAAACATCTTCAGCCCCCAAAGCTAAGGAATCAACTCCGTTGCCAGTAGCCAAAGAGCTGGCCGAAGTGCCAACAACAAAAGAATTGGAAGAACCAAAGACTCTGTTACCAGAAACCAAAGAGCTGGCCGAAGCGCCATCGACAAAAAAGATGGAAGAAGCAAAAGCATCAACTGAGGGAGCGAAAATATCAGAAATTTTAAGTCCTTCAGAAGAAATTATAGCAGCAAAAATTAAAAAGGGGCCAACAGTGACCCCAAAAAGAAAAAGAATGGTTAATGTGTTAGATGTTTTGGAAACAATTAAACTTCCAAGCACAACCCCAAAGAAGACTGCTGAAACTTCTGAGGCGCTTGCTGAAGTATCCGTTGCTGAGGCTCCGAAGCAACAGACTGAAGTTGGAACTGGGCCTTCAGAACCAACCAAGGTAATACCTTTGGAAGCAGAAGAAGCAAAAATTGCAAGGGCAACTGAAGAAATGAAAATGTCGGAGCCTACTTTGGTCGAAAAAATTGATACTGCTGTCCCCGAAGCAACTTCCAAAATATACGATTATATTGTGCGTCATGCTTTGGGGAAAAAGTTATCGGAAGAAGAAGTTTTTGAAGCTAATCACTATGCCAAAGAATTGAAATATCCGAAGGGGGCACTAGTTTTCAATGGGACGGACGAAGAGGATTTCCTATACTGCCTCCCAGACAATAAAGAATTATCCGTCTGTCGGGAGATGTCTAGAAGTATGGGGTTTCCGAAGCTCGAGGCTGGATTATGTGCTATGACGAAGGAGGATCTTGCGGATAGTCTTGCGTACAATAGCCTGAAGGTATGGAAATTGGATGTTTACAAATTTTATAATTCGTAACTCATTCTTTTATTCTTATACCTACCTTTTTTACATATAGGGTTTAATTTTAAGCAACGCATTGAGAGCACAAAAGAGTGCCGAAGATGAGAGCTATGAAATTGCATTCAACAACCTACGATCAGAAGTTATTAAACTGAGAAATGAAGCTCTGGAAAAGGATAAAATTCTGCTTACATTGGTGGACAAGGTAAAAAAGGACGAAGCTACCTCAAAGGCCCAGGCCGAAACCCAAAGACGTGAAATTAAAGATCTTCAGAAACAGCTAGCTAGAGCTAAAGAAGAGCGTATACTTGAAGAAACAAGACGCGAGCTTAGCGATCAACTGGCCAATCATTTAGAGATGAGTGTTAAAGAGCTTCGTGCGTCCTAGAGGAAATGTTATGTTAAATCCATAGAGTGCGTCAAAAAGATAAAATCTAGCTTCGCCAGCGTTGGCGCATTCTCTAGTGAAGAGAATTTTTCAAGAGGCAATCCCGAAGGTCCAATGGAATGGATCAGTCACGAAGCAGAAGCATTCGAGGAAATCCTGAATAGCCGCGGTGATATGTGCGCTTTTTCGGGTGCTAGAGGAGTTGCTACTGTTTTGGAGAGGAAAGGCTGTGAGCATGTAAAATCCTTAGCTCAGTCCGAAGCTGCCTTGTCCTCCGAAGACATCAAAGACCCCTCGGCCGAAGCAAGCATGGTTGGTGGGAAATTCTTTACTGATATCTGGGATAACGGCGGCCGAGAATTGGCGCAAGAAATTATTCAAAGGAGTGAAAAAGGCATCCACGATGCTAGGAAAATAGCGGAAGCTACCGAGAAAAGTACAGAGCCCGAAGGGCAAATAGGTATTAATTAGTGGTTTTTATCATGCTGTAATTTTTAATTCCAGACTCTGCTCTCGGTTTGTAATAGTAATATAGTCGTATCTTTTCTTCCCTTAGAACCTGCTGAGGCATCTCCGGGCCCCCACCCGAAGGGGGACGATGAAATTAGAAAAATGGCCGAAGCCATTATGGACAAGATTGTCAACCAACTATTGAACGAAGCTGCAGAGATAGTACTTAAAGAGGATTGAATGCTATTGTAGAAACATTTGAAACGTAAAAATGTGTAATATATTGTAACTTTGAATGTAATATATAGTCTATTTATAATTTAATTCTTTACGATGCATGAAACTTTGCATACATACCATTTTTTGAGCCTTCGGCGAAAAAACACCTTCCCTTCTTTTCATGCTTCGTGAAGAAAATCTTTTCTATATCACAAGAATTTGTTTACTTCTCTGATAAAAACATCCAAGCTTCGTGAACTATTCTCCGAAGCTATAAAAAAGTTTTGTGTTGCCTCTCCAATGAGGCTACTCTTCATCTCGATTCGTCTTGTGCCTTAGCACGATTTTCTCTTTTCCAAAATATGTTCCGAAGATTAACACTGTATCCCCTTCTTGTTCCAGATGCAGTATGCTGTATGATGCTTATGTTATGCAAAAATGATGTGATGATGTTATGTTGTGCAAAATGATTTTTGTGTCGCAGATACATATCCCTGTAATAAAGCACACATACTTTTTATATCAGCGCTGACTTTTCGCTGTAAGCCTCCCTTAGGAGCTTCTTCGCCTTTTACTTTCAGCGGAATCAGCGTTTATTTTTCGCTGTAAGCCTCCCTTAGGAGCTTCTTCGCCTTTTACTTTCAGCGGAATCAGCGTTTATTTTTCGTTGTAAGCCTCCCTTAGGAGCTTCTTCGCCTTTTACTTTCAGCGGAATCAGCGTTTATTTTTCGCTGTAGGGTTAGAAAACTTACACTGCGCTCCCTTAGGAACGACTTTTTACTGTTTCGAACAATTTGTACTGTGTCCGTTAGATCAAATTTTTGATAATACAAAGGTCCTCCAAATCAGTATAAGTTCGTATGCTTCGGCAACTCAAGCCTATGGAAAAAACATATTTTTATTATGGTAAAAAACGAAAGTATTACAAGGAATTGAAATTCAATAAAAGACATTTAAACTCTTCATAATTGTTCCTTATTGACAAAAGGGTAATAGTGAATGTAGAAAATGCAAAAGAACTGCTGTTGAGGTAGGATATTTGTCAATAAATGTGCTTCGACTCTGGCACAGTGCTGTTGACTGTGCGAGCTTCGGACTCCTCTCTGAAATCCCTCTGAAGATGATTGTGCTGACTCCCTTCTGGCTGTTGTCCTCGCTGGGTCGGCGGTGGCGGTGGAGGCTGCTGCCAAGATGCTTGGGGTTGGCTCGCCGAAGCAACAGAAGCTGCCGTGTGGTTGCCTACATATTCTGGAATATAAGGTGAGTGATACGAAACAGTATGCATGACCTGCTTCGGCTGACTCTGTTGCGCTGCTGCTTCCGCTATTTCCTTCTGCTTCTGGATGGTAACATGGCACATCCTGGTAGTATGGCCTTTGTCTTCACCACAGAATAGGCAATATATTTTTCTTGGCTGGTCTCCAAACCTTCCCCCGAAGCCCCTGGCGCCTCTGCCCCTTGGCGCTGGCGGCCGAAAAGAACTCTGCTGTTGGGCCGAAGCTTGTGAAGAGTGTTGTGGCCTTTGCTGCTGGCTCCCTCGATCATCAGTTTGAGCAGAATTATGGATTGACCTAACATGCCTCGGGTGAAATCTTCCTCCGAAGCCCCTGGTCATTTCAGAGAACCTGAATGCTTCCTCCCTTCTTTGGCGGAAGTCATTGTCAGCTCGAATGTATTCGTCCATCTTCTGGAGCAGCTTCTCCAACGTTTGTGGTGGCTTCCTGGCAAAGTACTGCGCTGATGGTCCCGGCCGAAGCCCCTTAATCATGGCCTCAATGACAATTTCATTGGGCACTGTTGGCGCTTGTGCCCTTAGGCGCAGAAACCTCCGGACATACGCCTGAAGGTACTCTTCATGGTCCTGGGTACACTGGAGGAGAGCCTGAGTAGTGACTGGCTTCGTCTGAAACCCTTGGAAGCTAGTTATCAGCATATCCTTCAATTTCTGCCAAGAAGTGATTGTCCCTGGCCGAAGAGAAGAGTACCAAGTCTGAGCAACGCTCCTGACGGCCATGACAAAAGATTTTGCCATGACTGCCGTATTGCCACCATACGAAGATATGGTTGCTTCATAGCTCATTAGGAATTGCTTCGGGTCTGTGTGACCGTCATACATGGGGAGCTGGGGTGGCTTGTAAGACTGTGGCCATGGTGTAGCCTGCAATTCTGTTGAGAGAGGAGAAGCATCATCAAAAGCAAAGTTTCCATGATGGAAATCTTCATACCAGTCATCCTCATTGTGGAAGCCTTCCTGATGAAGCTCTCTGCGTGGAGGCCTTCGGCTTTGATCATCTTGAACAAGATGACGAACCTCTTCAGAAGCTTCGTCTATCTGTCTCTGAAGATCAGCTAGACGAGCCATCTTCTCCTTCTTGCGTTGCACCTGTTGCTGAAGGATCTCCAGGTTTTGGATCTCCTGATCCAGGTCATCCTCCAGAGGTGTTGGACTAACAGCCTTCCTCTTCTGGCTTCGGGCCTCTCTAAGAGAAAGGACATCCTGATTGGGATCCAGCGGCTGTAAAGTACCAGCCCCTGTCGCTGAAGCTTTTTTCGGCGGCATGACGAAGGTGATGCTTGCCGAAGGTGTTCAAAGCTCAAGAAATGGAAGTGAGTTCACCGGAGGTGGGCGCCAATGTTGGGGACTTGTTCTCAAATGCTATGAATTAAGAACAAGGCAACACAAAATGTTAAATATTACTATCCTTCGTCCTTCGAAGCATTATTTCCCTAAGGGTATAATGGTTTTCGGACGAAGGTTACGAAGGACATACCTTCATCAGCATAAAATATAATAATGAAGAAGGAATCATATGAAACACATAAGATAACATAAACGGTTATGTATTATTGACAATTCATTTCTATTTTATTATGATAGAAAAATGGAAATGATATCAAATTACAAATGTACCTTCAGTTCGTGAGAAGGTAAAAGTACAAGTGTGACGCAAAAGCCAATGCCAAATCAGCGTGAACAGTACGGGGATACTGTTCACCTATTTATAGGCACGGGTCGCAGCCCATGCAAAATTACATTAATGCCCTTTACGTTTATCAATAACTCTATGATAATTCTTCGAGGTCTAATCTGGTTTTTCATCTTTAAGTCGGTTTCCTTTTCCGCTGTTCTCCCGAAGCTCTTCTACACACAGCTTCGGCTCTGCGCCAACCTTCGTGTTCCTTGTGCTTCTTCATACTGTGGCTCTGATCCAAGTCCGAAGATACCTGTTAATGTACTTTACTCCAGAAATATTGTTAAATCATGTTTTTGAGGACCTTCGGAAGCCGAAGGCCCCCAACAGAGATAAACTAAAACAGTTCACTATCTTTTAGCTACACATTGTTATCATATCCACGTGTATTGCCCCATGGTCGAGTATATAAGGTCTAGGGGGCACCCCTTCAGAACGATCGACCCTATTACTCAGCCACCCACCTCAACTCTCTGCATTCTCAATTCAGAGAGCTCTCTTGTAACCTCATTCACCAAGCATACTCACCAGGACGTAGGGTGTTATGCATCTCTAAGCGGCCCGAACCTGTAAACATTGTCCACTATCCCTCATGCATCTGGCACGAACCATTTTGCTACAGTCGTCGACACCGTCCTACTCCCAAAAACACCTCGAGGGGCAACCCCGGGTGTGTGGTCGGACCCAAAACACCGATAGCTGGCGCGCCAGGTAGGGGGTGTGTCGACGATCCAAGCTAGCTCAATGGCCGTCACCTTCCACAGCAAGATCACCCTCCGTCCCGGATCCGTATTCTGCTTCGGAACAATCTCATCCGTAGCAGATGAAGAGGGAACTCTACACCGCATTGCAGATCCGCCGAAAAAGAAGTCTCCTCCAACAAACTCCGAAGATATCAGAGAAGTTCTCCGGGAAAAGATCGCCTTCAGAAAGTCAGGGGCCGAGAGCCCGCTGACCCGGAGAACTCCACTGTCTACTTCCCCGACAAAAGAATGGACACAGATCGCGAGGAAGAAGGAGACCAAGGGGAAGCAAATTGTTCTTTCTGTTCCTCCGCCCTCAAAGGAGAATGGAAAGAAGGTCGCCACGACAGCAGCACCATTCTATCCCGACGTCCTCTTCATCGGGAGAGTGGAGTCGCCTCCCGTCTCCGACGACGAGCCAACCGCACCCGGAGAAGAACCACCTCAACGAGAATCCCGCCGACGGAGAAACCGGCGCAGGAACATTCGACGACATCACGCGGCCGGAGAATGGGATCCGGAGCAACCTGTCTCACGGGACGAGGTCTCGGAGATAGGAGAAACTCCGGAGGAACGAGTCTTCAGAGAACGAAGGAACTCCCGACGACGTGATCGCCACCGGGCTCAGGAACAAGCCGAGCAAGATGCAAGGCAACGCCGGGAGAATCCATTCTTCGGGCGCAACCTGAATCCCGACTTCGCCCGAGCCATGAACACGCCGAGCGAAGTTGGAGGAGTACTAGCTCGGATAGCTGATGGACTCCCTCGGACTCCCGACGCCAAGGGCTATCGATGACTGTTCACCCAGGCAGCCAACCATCTTCTATCGCTTGCTCACCCGCCGAACGATCTACGACACGCCATCAACAGTCGCCGAGACGTGCGAAGCTCCATCAATGCTTCGCATGAACGACGGCACAAGAACGAGATCCGCCGCCGGGAGGAGTACGACAGGGATCATGGCATCCCAGCTCGGAGCCAGGCCACCAGAACTGAGTCGGCAACGGCCTCGACTGGCGGTACCACCCGGGGACGGTCGAGGAACCACAAGAACTACTCCCCTCCCCGGGATAGACATCATCCACGACGACAGGAGGACACGTGTGGAGTGTCTGCTCTTACTCCACGCCTTAGGGCCATCCAATGGCCTCCTAACTTCAAGGTATCCAATGTCGACAAATATGAACCTAAGCAGGATCCAGGGGGCTGGCTAGCCGTCTACACCACCACTGCTCGAGCTGCCGGGGCGTCCGAAGACGTGATGACCGCGTACTTACCCATTGTCCTCGGGCAAGACGCGCTGCAATGGCTGCGACATCTACCCCAACACTGCATCGACAACTGGGGCGACTTCAGTCGACGCTTCACCGCCAACTTCCAGTCCCTCACCGACAAACCGGCGCAACCATGGGACCTGAAATCCATCAAGCACCGAGGGGACGAAACTCTCCGGTCGTACCTTAAAAGGTTCTAGACCATGAGAAATCGTATCCCCAAGGTCACGGAGGCGGCCGTGATCGAGGACTTCTACAGAGGATCCAACGACTCGGCTTTCGTCCGAGCCATATTACAGAAGGCGCCGACTACCTCCGAGGAGCTATTTCGGGAAGCCGACCTCTACATCACCGCCGACGAGCGAGCCCAGGACCTCATCTGAGGAGCGAAGCCCGCACCGGCAGCACCACGACGCGACGCGAACCAGCAGCCCGACAAACGCTGGGAGAAGAGACCTCGCGAAGAAGTACACGCCGCTGGACCACCAGCCTCTCGCGCCCGGGGAGGACCTCGCGGAGGCGAGCGCACGCTGGACGACATCCTCGACGCCCAGTGCCCGTACCACAAGGACATGCGCCACACTCTTCGGAACTGCTGGGACTTCAAGCATTTCGTCGGGCACGGCCGACCCTTCCAACCTCTACCTCCTCCGCCGCCGAGGGGAGGACCAGAAGAACCACGACAACCCCAGCAGCAGGAGGAGGGAGGAGGAGGAGCTTTCTCGCGCGTTGACAGGGAGGTCAACGTCATCTTCGGCGGACACGGATCGCAGGAGAACAGAAGACAACAAAAGCTCAACGATCGCCAGATACTGGTGGCGACCACCGGTCCTCCCGCCCCGTACCGGTGGTCAGAGCACCCGATTACTTTCACCCGGACGGATCAATGGCTCAACTTCGACCACCCAGGCAAATACCCGCTCCTCGTCGATCCGGTGATCCGAGAGAGCAGGGTGAAGAAGGTGTTGGTGGACGGGGGGAGCAGCATCAACGTCACCTTCCCCCGAACACTCTAAGGCTTGGGAGTTCACCTCAAAGAGCTCCACGAGTCGGACACTCCCTTCTTCGGCATCGTGCCGACTGAAGGGGAATACCCGCTGGGCCACATCTACATGCCCGTCACCTTCGGAACTCTGGAGAACTACAGGACCGAGTTCCTGAGGTTCGAAGTGGTGAACTTCGACTGCGGGTACAACGCCATCATCGGGAGGCCGGGATTGGCCAAATTCATGGCCATTCCTCATTACACGTACATGATACTGAAGATGCCAGGACCACAAGGAATCATAACTATGCGCGCCGACTTCCAAGGCGCCGCAGAGTGTTTCCGAGTGGCCATCCAAGCGGCCCTCACCACCAAGTCGTCGACAATTTCTTCAACACAGGCGAACTCTAAGCCTGAGGAGGACCTTGCAGTACCGGCAAACGAAGCTCAGGCCGCGTCCTCTATGCGGCCGACTGAAGAAACTAAAAGGATCAACCTGGGGTTCGCTGATGAACGCAAGACTGCCATCATCAGCTCCAGCCTGGACGACAAATAGGAAAGCGCGCTCGTCCAGTTTCTGCAAGATAACCGAGATGTATTCGCATGGAAACCTGCGGATATGCCGGGAGTCCCAAGAGAACTGGCCGAGCACAAACTGAAGGTCTATCCCTAGGCAAGGCCGATTCGGCAAAAACTACGTCGTTTCACACCCGACAAGAGAGAGGCCATTCGCGCCGAGTTAGCTCTCTTGGTCGCGGCTGGATTTATTAGAGAGGTGTTACACCCTGAGTGGTTAGCCAACCCTGTTCTTGTACTCAAAAAGAATAAAGTGGATTGGCGCATGTGCGTCGACTATACTGATCTCGACAAGCACTGTCCGAAGGATCCCTTCGGGCTCCCATGGATAGATCAGGTGGTGGACTCCACCGCTGGATGTTCTGTGCTGTCTTTCCTGGATTGCTATTCTGGATACCATCAGATTAGTTTGGCAAAGGAAGACGAGGAAAAAACAGCGTTCATCACTCCGTTTGGTGCTTTCTGTTATACCTCCATGTCGTTCGGTCTCAAAAACGCTGGAGCAACTTATCAGAGAGCTATTCAAACATGCTTAGCCGATCACTGGGGCAAGCATGTGGAGGCCTACGTGGATGATGTGGCAATCAAAACGGAGAACTCGGAAAACTTCATCGAAGACTTACAGCTGGTTTTCAACAGTCTGAGGCGGTATCGATGGAAGCTTAATCCCGAAAAATGTGTTTTTGGGGTACCAGCAGGAAAGTTACTCGGGTTTATTGTCAGCCACCAAGGAATTGAGGCTAATCCGGATAAGATTGAAGCTATCATGAAGATGGAAGCACCTCGATCACAAAAGAAGGTTCAGCGACTTACTGGATGTATGGCAGCTCTGAGCAGATTTATATCCAGGCTGGGGGAAAAAGGTTTACCATTTTACAAGCTACTCAAGAAGATGGATAAGTTTCAGTGGACTTCAGAGGCACAGGAAGCTCTAGATGCACTGAAGAAATTCTTGACAACACCACCAGTACTGAAGCCACCACGACGAGCTACGTCAACTCAACCAGTTGAAGATCTGTTACTGTATATCTCTTGCACGACTCACGTGGTAAGCACCGCGTTGGTAGTCGAGCGAGCAGAAGAAGGACATGCCTACCCAGTGCAACATCCTGTTTACTTCATCAGTGAAGTTCTGGGTCCCTCGAAGAAAAAGTATCCTCAAGTTCAGAAGCTATTATATGCAGTACTTCTAACTGCCCGCAAGCTACGTCACTACTTTGATGACCACAAAGTCATAGTAGTCACTGGTTTTCCGATAGGGGATATTCTTCACAACAAGGAAGCCATTGGCCGAATAGCCAAGTGGGCTTGTGAGCTGGGATCTCATGACATCGAGTTCCGACCTCGCACTGCCATCAAAACTCAAGCACTGGTTGATTTCGTATCAGAGTGGACTGAACAGCAAGTACCAGATAACCCAGAGACTGCAGAAGTATGGCAAATGTATTTTGATGGCTCGCTGAAGCTGTAGGGAGCAGGAGCGGGAATTCTCTTCGCCGCACCTAGAGGCGAGCACCTCAAATATGCCCTCCAGTTGCTGTTTCCGACCTCCAACAATGCAGCCGAGTATGAAGCTCTGATCCATGGATTGAACATCGCCATATCATTGGGCATCAAGAGACTGATGGTATACGGAGACTCTCTGGTAGTCATCAGCCAGATAAACAAGGAGTGAGATTGTTCAAGCGATTCAATGGGAAAGTACTACACTGTCGTCCGAAAGCTAGAAGATAAATTTGAGGGTCTGGAATTTCATCATGTAGAAAGAGATCGGAACACGGCAGCCGATGTGTTGTCCAAGCTAGGATCCAGTCGAACTCAGGTCCCACCTGGAGTCTTTGTACAAGAAATACTACAGCCGAGCATCTCAATGGATCAAGCAGAAGAGTGTAATATTATAAATCAACCCGAGTCAGATTCTGATGACTAGAGAAGGCCAATCATCAGGTATATAAAGAATGAAGAGGAACCAGATGATAAAAATGCAGCTGAGCGCATTGCTAGACAGTCGGCTCACTACACACTCATTGGGGAGACATTATACAGAAGGGGTGCATCAGGCGTCCTCATGAAGTGCATTCTCTCATCTATTGGGAAGCGACTTCTGGAGGAGGTCCATGCCGGGCAATGTGGAATACATGCGGCGTCCAAGACACTAGTCGAGAAGGTTTTCAGGTCAGGATTCTATTGGCCAACAGCGAAGAGTGATGCAGCCGAGTTAGTTCAGAGGTGCGAAGCTTGCCAGTACTTGTCAAAGCAACAACATCTACCAGCACAGCAACTGCAGACCATACCAGTGACTTGGCCCTTTGCGTGCTGAGGACTGGATATGATTGGACCCATCAAGAAAGCTCAAGGAGGATACACTCATGTACTGGTAGCCATCGACAAATTCACTAAATGGATAGAATTCAAACCCATTGCCTCTTTGACCTCAGCTAAGGCCGTGGAATTCATACAAGACATAATATTCAGATTCGGGATATCAAACAACATCATAACTGACCTAGGATCCAACTTCACAAGTTCAGAGTTCTTCGACTTTTGCGAGCAAAAAAGCATTCAGATCAAGTATGCTTCTGTAGCACATCCAAGAGCCAACGGGCAGGTTGAGCGAGCCAACGGGATGATACTGGAGGCACTCAGGAAAAAGGTCTTCGATAAGAATGAAAAGTTCGCAGGAAAATGGATAAGAGAATTGCCCTATGTCGTCTGGAGCCTAAGACTCCAGCCTAGCCGAGCTCTGCATGGAAACACTCCTTTCTTCATGGTCTATGGGTCAGAGGCAGTATTACCAGCCGACCTCAAGTTCGGAGCGCCAAGGTTGATCTTCGAAAACATAGCAGAAGTCGAAGCCACCAGGCTGGAGGACATTGATGTACTCGAGGAAGAACGGCTGAATGCAGTAATCCAATCAGC
Organism: Zea mays; assembly: GCF_902167145.1. Lineage (NCBI taxonomy): Eukaryota > Viridiplantae > Streptophyta > Magnoliopsida > Poales > Poaceae > Zea > Zea mays. The sequence goes on from NC_050105.1 coordinate 118,185,100, forward strand.
ACGATACCAGCAGACTCTAAGGCGCTATCACGACAAGGCCGTGCGGCAGCGATCCTTCTCAGTAGGAGATCTCGTCCTCCGCCGAATTCTAACGGGGGAGGGACGACACAAGTTATCGCCCTTATGGGAAGGACCCTTCATAGTAGCAGAAGTCACTCGGCCAGGATCATATCGTCTCACTCAGATGGACGGCACAGAAGTCGGGAACTCCTGGAATATAGAACACCTCAGGAAATTTTATCCCTAGCTGTACTTCAAAAGCTATCGGGACGACGATGTACTCTGTAAAATGGAAATATGTCATCAATAAAAAAGGGCTTCAAAGATACTCAGTTTGTTCATGATTGACTTGCATTCTTACTTAACTCGGGGTGACCACTATGCCCTGCTAACGGAGCAATCGGCTTAAGTCGGCAACGACTTAAGGCGGTGCAACATGCTCACGCTTACTTAACTCGGGGTGACCACTATGCCCTGCTAACGGAGCAATCGGCTTAAGTCGGCAACGACTTAAGGCGGTGCAACATGCTCGCGCTTACTTAACTCGGGGTGACCACTATGCCCTGCTAACGGAGCAATCGGCTTAAGTCGGCAACGACTTAAGGCGGTGCAACATGCTCGCGCTTACTTAACTCGGGGTGACCACTATGCCCTGCTAATGGAGCAATCGGCTTAAGTCGGCAACGACTTAAGGCGGTGCAACATGCTCGCGCTTACTTAACTCGGGGTGACCACTATGCCCTGCTAACGGAGCAATCGGCTTAAGTCGGCAACGACTTAAGGCGGTGCAACATGCTCGCGCTTACTTAACTCGGGGTGACCACTATGCCCTGCCAACAGAGCAATTGGCTAAAGTCAGCAGCGACTTAAGCCAGTGCAACATGACTGAAACAATATGAGAATAACAATGTCGTTCAAGTACTGAAATGACGTCCTCTAACAAATGTCTGACCATGCTAACCGCGCGCTCAAAGCACGCAAAATGTTTCTCTATTTTGTGATATTTTTCTCAGGAGCAATCGATGAGGAAGGGCGACTCGAGGAATCAGGGGCAGCATTCACGTCAGCCCTTATATCTTCGGGAACAACCACGCCGGGTCTCCTCATCAAGATTCGCCCCGCCCGAATGGCCTTATCCATGGCTCTGTCGCGCTGGGCTCTGAGAGTAACGGAAGTTTCTTCGGCAACCTTGGCAGCCAGCCGAGCAGTTTCTAACTCCTGGGCGATGGATTTCTTGGAAGCTTAGAGTTCTTTGATAGTAGCGTCCTTCGCTGATATCAACTGCTTGAGCCGGGTCACCTCATCCGTAGATTCCTGCAGCTTACAGCGTTGGTTGTCTAACTCTTCCATGGTGAAGCGATGACTCCTCTCCAGGATGGTCAGCGAGTTGCTAGAATCGCGATACAATCTGTCGAGACTATCACGAGAAGCAGCAAGGATATGTTTTTCTTCCTGCAAACAAAAGTCAACTTCCTCAAACATCAAGCAGATAATAGGAGCACAACAAGGCAAGGCACAGTTTCATAAGTCACCTTTTCAGAGTTAAGCTGAGCGTGAAGGGAAAAGATCAGTGCATTGGCGTCATCTAAGGCAGCAGAGACCTGAGCATGTTCAGTCTGACTTTGAGAATACTTTTCTTCAAAGTCAGAGCACCGCTGGACCAATTTAGCCTGATCTCGAGAATGTTTTTCTTCAAGAGTGGAAATCTGCTGAGTCATACCTAGCAGGAGACAACCAAACAAAGAGGGTCAGAATGTAAAGCAGTTTAATAGTGAAGACAAAGAGAAGCAAAAAGGCACTAACCAGCGTTGGTCGCCTCCAAGTCAGAGACACGATGTTGAAGTAACACTGGATTCCAACGTGCAAGAGACAAAGCTACTTCTGGAACAGGAGCACCCTGTAACCTCAGCTGGCTAGCCATTCCGTCCACCAAAGCCTGATAAGGAGAGCAGATGAGTGTAATGACAGCAGTTCATGCGGTGTAAAAATCAAGCTGAAGTATACCACAGTACCTGGAGGTTGGAAAAGAACGAAGGGATCCCCAAATCATGAGAGATCAATTGATGACCGGGCGTAAGGTTGCCACCCGAAGCAGCTTGCAACGAACCAGCCGGAACCAACTCAGTGCCATCAACAGAGCCCACAACTTGGTCAGCGGGGACGCTGCCCTCTACGGCGACCCCCTGGTCCAAAGCTTGGGCTACCACCATGCAGCCGGAGTGCGGAGGTGATCCCGCATGAACGTCCATGGAAGTATAGGAGGGAGACCCCGCTCAGACACCCTCGGGGGCTGGGTCATAGTTTGCACTGCCCACTTGAGCCGGATCATCCCCGGCAGCACCCTCGGGGGCTGGGCAGTGGCTTACACTTCCCACCCGAACCAAGTCATCCCCGGCGACATCCTCGGGGGCTGGGCATGTGTCAACACCATCCTTGGGGTCCAAGTTCTCTGTGGTAGCCACCTCTAAGGCTGATGGGTCCTCAGTTACTTCCATGGGACCAGGACGATCCAAGCCAGTCTCCTGACCCTCGAGATCGCGCTCTAAGGTCGATGAGGCACGGGATGACCTCAACCCAGCATCAAGCATATCAACACAAACCTCCATCACACCATCATCTGCTGGCTCTGATAACAAATCCTCTGGAACCATATCCTCAAGAGTCTGACCAAAATTCGCCAGGGACAATTCTTGCAGACCAATGAGAGCAGACAAAGCAGGAGAAGGAACTCCACTACTTTCACCACTAGCGATGAACTGCCGACTGTTTTTCTGAGTCAAAGGAACTTCATCCTCTTCCTCCCCGTCGTCCTCATTAGCAACACAGGCAGCACCCCCATTGGGATCAGCAACAGATGGAGCACCCACATTGGGATCAGCAGCAGATCGGGCACACCCATTGGGATCAGCGTCAATAAATTCAGTCACAGGCACTTCTTCAGCAGCAGGAACCGAAGTATCAACATCCCGATCCAAACTGGATACTCGCCGGAGGCGTCTCTTTTTCTTTTTCTGCTCTTCAGCAGAAGAATCAGGTTGATTGGCTCGGCAAGGGCGCCTCGGGCAAGTACTAGCAGGCTTCTGAATATCCAAGGTCGTATCAGCCTCTGGGAGGGGCGCCACCACCGATGTCCCAGCAGGAGCAGCATCAGAAGAGTCCTCAGCCAGCAAATCAAGCATAGCACTTATCTCTGCATCGCTAGGATTCAGGGGCACCTCAAAATGGACCTGCCGTTCATCATCAGGAATCTCCCCGAGTGAGGCAACCAAGGCACTAACTTCTTCAGCAGAGGGCCGCACTCTAAGGCCCAAACTGCCATCAGTGACAGGTGGATTTGACACAAAAAGAGTGAAGGCTTTGGGAGGAGGCAAGTTCCAGGCTGAGTATGCCACTGGGGCACCAACATTTGACACCTTGCCTCTAAGGATCATCTCAAGTCGGTTCACCAAGTCTAAAGAGGGAATTCTTCTGTTGGTAACCCGAGTTGAGTCGGCTAGGCCTCGATACAGATAAGCCGGGTATGCCCTGTCTTTCAACGGCTGAATATTCTTGAAGACAAAATCAGCAACCACAGCTTCAGCAGTCAGGCCCCTCTCCTTCAGCAATCCAACTTCAGCTAGCAAAGCACCTGCCTCAGCTACCTCCTGATCCGTGGGGAACTCGGTCCAGCTTGGGGTGCGAACGTCCGGCTGTCTTCCCGACCGAGGGGGGAGAGAGTTTCCATAATTCTCAACAATGAACCACTCCAAGCGACATCCCTTAATACTGTCTTTGAGAGGGATTTCAAGATACTCAGTCTTCCTCCCGTGGCGCATCTCCAAGCTAGCACCCCCAACCAACTGATGTTGTCCCCCGGCCATCCCAGGGCGACAGTGATACAAGTACTTCCACAACCCAAAATGTGGCAGCACGCCAAGAAAGGCTTCGCATAAATGAACAAAAATGGAAATTTGCAGGATAGAATTGGGATTCAGATGGGTCAAGTTAAGATGGTAGAAATCAAGGAGGCCGCGAAAAAAGGGAGAAATGGGAAGACCGAGGCCGCGGAGAAGGAAAGGAGCGTAAATCACGGACTCATGGGTATCCTCAGTCGGGACAGTAACCCCATGGCAAATCCGCCAAGAACAGAGTTCCCTCGGGGGAAGAACCCCGATGGACACGAGGTGGAGAAGTTCGGGCTCGGAGATGACAGACATGTGGTTACCTGCGAAAGGAAACTGGCTGTTGGGGTCGATCGGAGGAATCACCGCGGTAGACGAACTCGAGGTTTTCCTCTTGGGCGCCATCTCGATTCTACCGGCGAGTAGAGTGGGAGGCGAATTGCAGAGAGGATTCGGAAGCGAGAAAGCAAGAACTAGGGCATGGAAAGCAGAGGCGGCTAAAAGCGCAGCACTTATGGGATATTCCCGAGCCAGATACCGTTTCAAAAAGTGCCCAGTCAGCACCCGGCGGTTATTTCCAAAACACCGGTGTGCCACGTCATCACCCGGCAGTTATTTCCAGAACACCGGTGCGCCACATTATCACTCGGCTATTATCCTCAAGGTGGCCCACACAGCCCGCTATCGCTCGGCGTCACCTCTAAAACGCTGACGTCGCCCTCAAGTCACTCGGCGTTACCTCTAAAACGCTGGCGTCGCCCTCAAGTCACTCGGCGTTACCTCTAAAACGCTGATGTCGCCCTCAAGTCGCTCGGTGTTACATCTAAAACGCTGACGTCGTCTTCAGTCGCTCGGCGTTACCTCTAAAACGCTGACGTCGCCCTCAAGTCACTCGACGTTACCTCTAAAACGCTGATGTCGCCCTCAAGTCGCTCGGCGTTACATCTAAAACGCTGACGTCGTCTTCAGTCGCTCGGCGTTACCTCTAAAACGCTGATGTCGCCCTCAAGTCGCTCGGCGTTACATCTAAAACTCCGACATTGTCTTCAGTCACTCGGCAGTTACCTCTAACACGCCGACGTCGTCTTCAAGTCACTCGACAGTTATCTCTAAAACTCTGACATCATCTACAAGTCGCTCGGCAGCTACCCCTAAAAGCATCGATATGATGCCCGAGTTATTCACTTACTATTCCAAGGGAATCAACTTCACGAAAAAGGTGGGAAGAGGAATGTTTCAAGAACTTTGAGTTATGAATATCAACGAGCAACCATCACAGAGAAGCCAACATCATTTCTTCATTAAAGGGAAGATATCATACTTACAAATCAACTCATTATGAGTTGATACTTCCCTACTACTACTACTACTACATTATATTATACTACTACTACTACAACTACACTACACTATACTACTCTACACTACTAAATACTACTACATTATTCTAACTATACTATACTAACATCTAATGACCAGTGGCATCTAGCCACTGGCCCTGCTGCTGCCGCCCCTGTTGCTGCCCTTGCTGCTGCCGCCGCCACCGCTGCCGCCCCTGCTGCTGTCGCCGTCGCCATCCTTGCTGCCGCTGCCGTCACCGTCACCGCCGCCACCGCCTCCGTCATCGTCATCGTCGTCGTCCTCGCCGTCGCCGCCACCGTCCTCCTCGGACGAGTCCTCCTCATCCGAGGAGTACTCCGACTCATTCGAGCCCTCGAGCCCGGAGCGCTCGACGGCCCGGATGTACGTCCAGACCTCCGCCGCGAGCCCCTGGGAGTCGTCTGAGTCGTCAGACGACTCACGCAGGGGGATGGGAGCCGGAGACCCCTCAGACTCAGAGGAGAACTCCTCCTCTGAGTACTCCGAGTCACCAAAATCCTCCGATGGAGGAGTTGGCTCACGCTTGCGCTTGTTGTTCTTGCCCATGGTGGAAGCGAAAGGGAGAGAAGAAAAGCAAGCAACAGAGAACAGCAAGAGATGTGAAAAAGCCGGAGAGACAACGACATTATTTATAGAAGGAGAAGGCAACCGCTCACCTCCAACCACGGTCACTGAACAGTCGCAAAGCATTCAATAAGCACTTCAACCCGTCTGAAGACACGTCAGGCGGCTGACGCCGTTTCACGCAGCACAACACCCATTGGGACTCCAGTCAACAGCGCAGATGGCATGATTACACCCGCCGTCACATCACATTACTACTCAGAAGCAGCCGGCTAAAACACTCAGCGTACCAAGCCGTCCCTTGCCCACACCCATTGGGGGGGGGACGCCCAGGAATTATCAGTATATTTTTCAAAACTGTCACATCTGTGCAGGGCGTGCAATGAATACCTCAAGACAAAAATGAGATATCAGTAAGGAACAGAGGAAAGCCAAATATAGCCGAGGAAGTACAGAATCTGACCAGCAGAAGCGACGTGAAGACTAGACAGGGAACGTCCATCAAATGTCCAACCAGCCGCAGAGCAAATAAATTGCACCACCTAGCAAGATATGGATGGATTGTGAACTCGGCTGCAAAAGACAAAATACATGCTGACCTCTGAAGCATAATATTGATGACATAATGCTGACCTCCAAAGCATAATGCGGATGGCATCATGCCGATTTTCACAGGCAGAAAGGATAATCTTCAACAAAAAGACACCAAAGGAAGACCTTCGAATGGATTATCCTCAAAAATCCACTTGAAGGTCGGGGGCTACACCCATTGGGTGCACCTTCGGTGCACCCCATGGATCACCATTTCAGGCCGAGATAGTGCTGACTTCTAAGGCATGGGACAAGATAAAAGACAAGGCTGACCCTCAACCAAAGCACAAGAGTAAGATGAAAGTAATTTCTGATGAAGACCTTTGAGTAGATTATTTTCCAAAATCTACTCGAAGCTCGGGGGCTACACCCATTGGGTGCACCTCCGGTGCACCCAATGAAGTTCAGGGTCCTACAAGATGAAATGTCGACCTCTAAGGCATAAGCACGAAACAAAGCTTCAGTTTATGAGTGATCAAAGCATGAGGAAACAGTAAGAAATCGTTTTCCCCAAATTACCTGCAAGCTGGACCTGGGATCTTTGGGCTGATTACCTCAAAATCAACCCAAAGATCGGGGGCTTGTGGGGGACAGATATCCCCCGGGTCCACTAGAAGAAGTAAAAGACCTCACGAAAGGCCCAAGGGCCCAATAAATCGTAAGGTCATTCTTTCGTGGGCCTGGGGAGGGACAATCAGCAAAGCGGATCGACATGAGGCCAGATTAGTGCAAGCCCGGACGGCCCACAACGTCGAGCGAGTGACCACAACAGAGATCCGACTTTCCCGCGCTGGAGCCCCCATGCAACGGAGCCATGCGAGGATAGGTCGGCAGAACTATAGGGAGATAAACTAAAACAGTTCACTATCTTTTAGCTACACATTGTTATCATATCCACGTGTATTGCCCCACGGTCGAGTATATAAGGCCTAGGGGGCACCCCTTCAGAACGATCGACCCTATTACTCAGCCATCCACCTCAACTCTCTGCATTCTCAATTCAGAGAGCTCTCTTGTAACCTCATTCACCAAGCATACTCACCAGGACGTAGGGTGTTACGCATCTCTAAGCGGCCCGAACCTGTAAACAGTGTCCACTATCCCTCGTGCATCTGGCACGAACCATTTTGCTATAGTCGTCGACACCGTCCTACTCCCAAAAACACCTCGAGGGGCAACCCCGGGTGTGCGGTCGGACCCAAAACACCGACACAAGACTCAGAACATATCCATAAATAAAAATCATTCAAAATTTATATCTAACAACAAAAACATTCAAAATCATGAACAATACAATAGTAAGCAGCTAGCACCACCCTACTGGTAACCTAATACATAGTGCAATTATGTTTTGAAATAGTCTGAGAAGTGGTATCTTTATGTGTAGCATGAACTTCGGGTGGCATGTGGTGTGTTGAATACTGACAAATTGACGATAGGAATGCACCTCCCATCACAATATTTATGACAACACAATATAATACCAAGTTTAAATACTTTGTTCAGTCTACCAATGACATGACACCACTTGACAAGTACATTAAGGATATGTGTATCACTACCAGCATTCATCACAAATTCACAATAGTATTATGTAGTTCTAGAACCAGTTAGGAAGAATTTACTTGTGTTGTTGTGTGTTACATGATCCCTGATCCTCTACGGATTTCTCTTGTTCTCATAGATCCTACAAGATTGTGCTACCACAGACACCATCATACTTGTTCAAGCACTTGTCAGTAGCGGCAAGCTCGTCTCAAGTATGCACCTGACTTCTTCTAGACAGATACTAAATCCTCCAACAACAGATTGGACTGTTGGGTTGCAAATGGTGACAACCTACTCACCAATCACACCACATTTGTGCTCCAAATCTCAGATAACAGAAACATTATCAACTTGAATCAAGCCACCAAATTTCACTATATCAGCCTTTAGTATCGGTCGAAAAAACACTATATTACCAAATTCTCAGTCAGGATTAAAGATCTCATTCTTGATGTTGGTCTAGTACTAAAGAACTCTTAAGTACCGGTTTGTAGATGCAATTAGTAATAAACGGTCTAAAACATCAGAAAATAAACCCAATATTCTTACACACACACGTCGTAAGTCACACGATTTTCGTGTGAAATATACGCAGGTGTGATGCTAGAATTTAAACTCATGTGTTCTCTACTTACCACTATATTATAGAGCTCTTCATGACTAGGAAGGAGACAAATTCCTTTTATTTTAGGGTTAATTAGAAATATGCCACTCCAATTTTGGAAAGTTAGAGTACTAGAAAGTTAGAGTACTGGCTGATAATAAAAACTAACTGGTAGTAAAGAGTCATTTAGTATCGGTTTTTATCAACAAATTGTACTAAAGGCTCTTCCAACTTTAGTACCGATTGATGTTATCAACCAGTACTGAAGTAGATTTTGATTAGATCCATCAACCAGTAATAATATGTGCTTTATACACTAGTAGAAAAGAGCTCTAAGCCTGCGATGGGGTCTAATTTTTATAAACGGTTTCAGTTATCGCGTGCTAATGATATAATACAGGTTGTCCCGATCCTAGAACCGCTAGTGGAAATAGGTTTTCACAGGCGGTTTGGTTAATAAAACCGCTAGTGGAAATCGTCCATTTCCACTGGCGGTTTGTGTAAGGAATCGTCAGTGGAGATGAGATTTCTAATGGCGGTTTAGTAACTTGATTTATGATGGTGGTGTTGACAATGCACTCATCAAGGGGAAAATTGTGAACACATGGTTGACTTGTCCCTTGTGATTCAGGTTGATGATGAGTGATTGTCAAAGTGGGTAGTACTTTGGTGTAGTCGGTGATTATGTGTTGTGCAACCATGTCTATCGGCTTGGTGTATAGGTGTGGAGCATAGGGACGGTGGTCGATGGCGAAGGTCATGCGGCTTCGTGTCGATGGACTAGGAGCGATGAAGGATGAATGTTGGGACTTGTCAAGGCACCATATAAGTCAGGTTACTAGCCATGGTGGCTGACACATGGGACACGCATCGACACGAGGACGTGGCAGAGCGGACTGTGTCACCTACGTTGTCGTGAATCGGCGGGACACATGTCTAGGACGTGGGGGGTGTGCATGTGGTGCCCTACTCACGACGATTTGATGGTTAAGCCTCAAAAAACACCCAACACTACGGATGGCAGGTTTCGACCGAGTTTGGGCCTCAAAACATGGTGATGTGGTTCCGGTGGGAATTGGAGGTGGCATGTGGCGTCATCGCGAAGGGTGCGTCGAGATGAAGCAACTTCATGTGGAGCACTTGGCCGTCAGACCAAAATCCTAGGAGCTGGTCCGTTTCACCCGAGTTAAGTGGATGAGCTCTATGTATCTAGAGGTAGTTTAGACTAGTGGAATAACCCTCTATAAATAGATGGGTGGGCTGTTGTGGATCTCTTTGGCTATCGCTCTTTTGGCTAGCTCATTTGTGTTTAGAAAACCCTAGTTTCGTTCTCTAATTTTTGCAATAGTTTAGCCTAAGATCCACAAATGATTTTAACTCCACGTGTGCGTTTTTGTAATCTTCACCTCATCATTCAAAGAAAGGGTGGCCAAATCCACCCACATGGTTTGTTGAATAATGTGCTCAGTTTTGTCTTCGATACAGTTTTGATTCGATTTTGTTCTCGCTCTCTTTCCTTTGCTTTTCTTTTTGGATTGTGGAAGAACCTTTGAGTTCTTAAGTTGTGATTGTTGTTGGGGATTCTTGGGAGGTGAGACACACTCTTTGGATCACTGTATTCGTCCAGTTGATGCAGTTTTTAGTTGTGATCAAATCTGAACTCGTTTTGAAAACACCAACTAAACCTCGTCTAATATGTGTTTTCTGGTCTGCGATTGATTTACAAATCCATTTAAGTTCAAAATTTATGGAGACCTTGTAAACTCATTTTTTAAAGTGTGTGTAAAATTTCAGCTCAATCTGTAACACTCCAAAATCACATTCTGAATAAATTAGGAAACTCATTTCATGATTTAAATAAATATGTTTTCAAATAGTAGATTACCTAAAAGATTATTATGTGAACTATCCTTTGTGTTAAAGATCTATTCTCCAAAAAAGAATTAAGTTAAATTATCTCTTAATATAGAGTTTACATAAGAAATTATATTCTTTTAAATAAATATGTGAAGATTGTAGATTTACTTTATTATACTTCTAAAATGTGGCTATGTGTTTGAATTGTTTTCTTTAATAATTATTATTGTAAAACATCTTATATGAATTATTCCTATTGACTTTCATTTGCTTAAATGGATAAATTAATTAATAAAAATGCTTTACATAAATCATGTTGAGTTTTTGTTTGTTACAATTTATGCTTTAAATAGAAAATTTAACATAGCTCTAAATTAGACTTGAATTTTAAATTTAAAATAGAAAGCATAAATTAGAAATATAAGATAAAATAATGGATTGATGTATGTTTGGTTGGTTTGTTTATACACGACGTTCTTTAGGTAAAGTCGATACAAATTAAGATATCACAATAAGATATTTAAGAAAACACTCCTTTCAGCTCGCATATAACACTCAAAAAATTACTTTAAAATTTTAAATAAAAATATATTCTAAGATTTATTTAAATTGAAGGTCTAATATGATTAGTATAAATTAACAACAATATTATTGAAATAAAAGAGATAAGTTAGAGTTCCTAACAAATAGGATATGATTGTAACAGATAAGTACCACATTAGATATGTCATGTAACCACCCACCTAATATAGGATTGTAATAGATAAGTACCATATTAGATCTGTCAGGTAACAGATTTGATTTCGAGTTTGTTAGAGTTCCTAAAAGATAGGATATGATTGTAACAGATAAGTACAAGATTAGATCTATCATGTAACCACCCACCTCCCAGCCTATGTAAATACATGCCATTATAACTGAAAGAGAAATATGGTCAAACCTTTTCCTAAATGATTTTGGTGGTTGAATTGCCCAACACAAATAATTGGACTAACTAGTTTGCTCTAGATTATAAGTTCTACAGATGCCAAAGGTTCAACACAAACCAATATAAAGTCCAAGAAAGGGTTCAAATAGAGAGGAGCAAAACCAACCGAAGGCTGCCCTGGTCTGGCGCACCGGACAGTGTCCGGTGCACCAGGGTGAACAACTCTGAACTGCTCAGCTTCGGGTTTCTGGAAATGCCACTCCGTTATAATTCACCGGACTGTCTGGTGTGACATGCGGAGCAACGGCTATAGCACCAACGATCAACTGCAAAAGTGTACAGTAACAGTGAATAGTGCGGACTGCACGCGCAGAAGTCAGAGCAGGCGCCAGAAGGCGCACCGGACAGTGAACAGTGACTGTCCGGTGCACCACCGGACTGTCCGGTGGCCTCAATTGTCAGAGCTCCAAATGTCGAACCCTAACGGTTGGGTGACGTGGCTGGCGCACCCGATAGTGTCCGGTGGCGCACCGGACTGTCCGGTGCGCCCATCGACAGCAGCCCCTCCCAACAGCTACTTTGGTGGTTGGGGCTATAAATACCCCCCAACCACCACACTTCAAGGTATCCAAGTTTTCAGCCAACACATTCAATACAAGAGCTAGTGCATTCATTACAAGACACAATTAGATTGAATCAAAGTCTCTCCAAGTCCCAATTCCATTCAAAGCAATTAGTGACTAGAAGAGAGAGTTTTGCCCGTGTTCTTTGAGCTCTTGTGCTTGGATCACTTTTCTTCTTCCCATTTCTTGTTCTCAACATCTTTGTAATCAAAGCAAGAGACACCAATTGTGTGGTGGTCCTTGTGGGGACTAAGTGTCCCAATTGATTGAGGAGAAAAGCTCACTCGGTCTAAGTGACCGTTTGAGAGAGGAAAAGGGTTGAAAGAGACCCGGTCTTTGTGACCACCTCAACAGGGAGTAGGTTTGCAAGAACTGAACCTCGGTAAAACAAATCACTGTGTCACACTCTTCATTTGCTTGTGATTTGTTTTCGCCCTCTCTTTCGGACTCGATTATATTTTTAACGCTAACCTTGGCTTGTAGTTGTGCTTAAAGTTTATAAATTTCAGATTTGCCTATTCACCCCCCCTCTAGGCGACTTTCAATTGGTATCAGAGCCAGTACTTCATTAGAGCCTAACCGCTCGAAGTGATGTCGGGAGCTCACTCCAAGAAGGAGATGGTGACCGGCGAGAAGCCCGCCACAAGCCACGGGAAAGCTCCATCGGGAGAGTCCGGCAACAAGAAGAGGGAGGAATCACCTCCCCACGTCAAGTCACACCGAAGTGGTGACAAGAAGAAGAAAATGAAGAAAGTGGTCTACTACGAGACCGATTCTTCGTCGCCTTCCACCTCCGGCTTCAACATGCCGTCCGTCACTTCTAAGCGCCATGAGCGCAAGAAGTTTAGTAAGACCCCTTACGCTACCCTCGCATTTCCAAACATACTCCATTACTTTCTGTTCCATTAGGCAAACCACCTATGTTTGACGGTGAAGATTATTCTAGGTGGAGTGAAATGATGAAATATCACCTAACCTCACTCCACACAAGCATATGGGACATTGTTAAATTTGGAGCACAGGAACCATCCGTAGGGGATGAAGATTATGATGCGGACGAGGTCGCCCAAATCCGGCATCTCAATTCCCAAGCAACTACTATACTCCTCACCTCTCTAAGTCGAGAGGAGTATAATAAGGTGCGAGGGTTGAAGAGTGCCAAGGAGATTTGGGACGTACTCAAAACCGCGCACGAAGGAGATGAGGTGACCAAGATCACCAAGCGGGAAATGATCGAGGGGGAGCTCGGTCGATTTATGCTCAAGCAAGGGGAGGAGCCACAAGCCATGTACAACCGACTCAAGACCTTGGTGAACCAAGTGCGCAACCTCGGGAGCACAAAATGGGATGACCATGAAATGGTCAAGGTTATTCTAAGATCACTTGTTTTTCTCAATCCTACATAAGTTCAATTAATTCGTGGTGATCCTAGATACAAGCTAATGTCTCCCGAGGAGGTCATACTAAAGTTTGTGAGCTTTGAATTGATGATCAAAGGCTCCAAACAAATCATCGAGCGAGGCGCCACCTCCACACCCAAGGTGCAACCCGTTGCCTTCAAAGCAACGGAGGAGAAGAAAGAAGAGTCTACATCAAGTAGGCTCCCCATCGACGCCTCCAAGCTCGACAATGAGGAGATGGCGCTCATCATCAAAAGACTCTGCCAAATCCTTAAGCAAAGGAGGGGGAAGGACTACAAGCCCCGCTCCAAGAAAGTTTGCTACAAGTGTGGTAAGCCCGGTCAATTTATTGCTAAATGTCCATTATCTAGTGATAGTGACAGGGGCGATGACAAGAAGGGAAATAGAAGGGAAAAGAAGAGATACTACAAGAAGAAGGGCGGCGATGCCCATGTATGCCAGGAGTGGGACTCCAACGAGAGCTCCACCGACTCCTCCTCCGACGATGAAAGGGAATTAGGCTTACACCTAGTTCCTAATTGATTTTGGTGGTTGAATTGCCCAACACAAATAAATGGACTAACTAGTTTGCTCTAGTGTATAAGTTATACAGGTGCCAAAGGTTCACACTTAGCCAATAAAAAGACCAAGTTTTGGGTTCAACAAAAGAGCAAAGGGATAACCGAAGTGTGCCCTGGTCTGGTGCACCGGACTGTCCGGTGTGCCTGTCCGGTGCACCAGGGGACTTCACGCTGAACTCTTCACCTTCGGAAAAATCCAGAGGCGCTCCGCTATAATTCACCGGACTGTCCGGTGTACACCGGACAGTGTCCGGTGCCCCAAGGAAGAGCGGCTCTGGAACTCGCCAGTCTCGGGAATTCGCTCCGCTATAATTCACCGAACTGTCCAGTGTACACCAGACTGTCCGGTGAGCCAGCGGAGCAACGGCTACTTCGCGCCAACGGTCACCTGCAGGCGCATTTAATGCGCGCCAGAAGCGCGCAGAAGTCAGGCACGCGCGAGACGGTGCACCGGACAATCTACAGTACATGTCCGGTGTACACCGGACAGCCAGGCGGGCCCAGAAGTCAGAAGCTCCAACGGTCAGAACCCAACAGCCTTGGTGACGTGGCTGGCGCACCAGACATGTCCGGTGTGCACCGGACTGTCCGGTGCACCATACGACAGTCAACCACTACCAAACGGCTAGTTTGGTGGTTGGGGCTATAAATACCCCCAACCACCCCACATTCAAGTCATCCAAGTTTTTCCTACTTCAATTACTTACAAGAGCTCTAGCATTCAATTCTAGACACACCCAAGTGATCAAATCCTCTCCAAACTCCACACAACGCCCTAGTGATTAGTGAGAGATATTTGCTTGTGTTCTTTCGAGCTCTTGCGCTTGGATTGCCTTTTTTTCTTTCTTTGATTCTTCATTGCGATCAAACTCACTTGTAATTGAGGCAAGAGACACCAATCTTGTGGTGGTCCTTGTGGGAACTTTGTGTTCCAAGCATTTGAAAAGAGAAAGCTCACTCGGTCTGAGGGACCATTTGAGAGAGGGAAAGGGTTGAAAGAGACCCGGTCTTTGTGACCACCTCAACAGGGAGTAGGTTTGCAAGAACCGAACCTCGGTAAAACAAATCCACGTGTCTCACCCCTTATTCGCTTGTGATTTGTTTTGCACCCTCTCTCGCGGACTCAATTATATTTCTAACGCTAACCCGGCTTGTAGTTGTGATAATTTTGAGAATTTCAGTTTCGCCCTATTCACCCCCCTCTAGGCGACTTTCAATTGGTATCAGAGCTCGATGCTTCATTAGAGCCTAACCGCTCGAAGTGATGTCGGGAGATCACGCCAAGAAGGAGATGGAGACCGGCGAAAAGCCCACTACAAGCAACGAGAAAGCTCTATCGGGAGAGTCCCGCAATAAGGAGAAGAAGAAGGAGAAGAAGACTTCTCACAAGTCGCATCGGAGTGGCGACAAAATAAAGAAGATGAGGAAGGTGGTCTACTACGAGACCGACACTTCATCACCTTCTACCTCCGGCTCCGACACGCCCTCCATAACTTCTAAGCGCCATGAGCGCAAGAAATTTAGTAAGATCCCCTTACATTATCCTCGTACCTCTAGACACACTCCATTACTTTCCGTTCCATTAGGCAAACCGCCAACCTTTGACGGTGAAGATTATGCTAGGTGGAGTGATTTAATGAAATTTCATCTAACCTCACTCCACAAAAGTATATGGGATGTTGTTGAGTTTGGAGCACAGGTACCATCCGTAGGGGATGAGGATTATGATGAGGACGAGGTGGCCCAAATCGAGCACTTCAATTCCCAAGCCACAACAATACTCCTCGCCTCTCTAAGTAGGGAGGAGTACAACAAGGTGCAAGGATTGAAGAGCGCCAAAGAAGTTTGGGACGTGCTCAAAACCGCGCACGAGGGTGATGAACTCACCAAGATCACCAAGCGGGAAACAATCGAGGGGGAGCTCGGTCGCTTCCGTCTTCGCCAAGGGGAGGAGCCACAAGATATGTACAACCGGCTCAAGACCTTGGTGAATCAAGTGCGCAACCTCGGGAGCAAGAAATGGGATGACCATGAGGTGGTTAAGGTTATTTTAAGATCACTTATTTTCCTTAACCCTACTCAAGTACAATTAATTCGTGGCAATCCAAGATATACACTAATGACTCCCGAGGAAGTAATCGGGAATTTTGTGAGCTTTGAATTTATGATCAAGGGCTCACGAAAGATCAACGAGCTTGACGGTCCCTCCACATCCGAAGCTCAACCGGTTGCATTCAAGGCGACGGAGGAGAAGAAGGAGGAGTCTACACCAAGTAGACAACCAATCGATGCCTCCAAGCTCGACAATGAGGAAATGGCGCTCATCATCAAGAGCTTCCGCCAAATCCTCAAACAAAGGAGGGGAAGGACTACAAACCACGCTCCAAGAAAGTGTGTTACAAATGTGGTAAGCCCGGTCATTTTATTGCAAAATGTCCTATATCTAGTGACAGTGACAGGGGCGACGACAAGAAGGGGAGAAGAAAGGAGAAGAAGAGATACTACAAGAAGAGGGGCGGCGATGCCCATGTCTGTCGGGAATGGGACTCCGATGAAAGCTCTAGCGACTCCTCCGACGACGAGAACGCCGCCAACATCGTCGTCACCAAGGGACTTCTCTTCCCCAACGTCGGCCACAAGTGCCTCATGGCAAAGGACGGCAAAAAGAAGAAGGTTAAATCTAAATCCTCCACTAGATATGAATCTTCTAGTGATGAAAATGCTAGTGATGAGGAAGATAACTTACGCACTCTTTTTGCCAACTTAAACATGCAACAAAAAGAGAAATTAAATGAATTAATTAGTGCCATCCATGAGAAGGATGATCTCTTGGACTCCCAAGAGGACTTCCTAATCAAGGAAAACAAAAAGCATGTTAAAGTTAAAAATGCTTATGCTCTAGAAGTTGAAAAATGTGAAAAATTATCTAGTGAACTAAGCACTTGCCATGAGACTATAGACAACCTTAGAAATGAGAATGCTAATTTGTTAGCTAAGGTTGATTCTATTGCTTGTAATGTTTCAATTCCAAATCTTAGAAATGATAATGATGATTTGCTTGCTAAGATTGAAGAATTGAACATTTCTCTTGCTAGCCTTAGAGAAGAAAATAAAAAATTGCTTGCTAAGGCTAAAGATTTTGATGTTTGCAATACTACCATTTCCGACCTTAGAAGTAAAAATGGCATATTGCATGTTAAGGTTGTAGAATTAAAATCTTGCAAACCATCTACATCTACCATTGACCACACTTCTATTTGTACTAGATGTAGAGATGTTGATATTAATGCTATGCATGATCACATGGCTTTAATTAAACAACAAAATGATCATATAGCAAAATTAGATGCAAAAATTGTCGAGCATGAAATTGAAAATAAAAAATTTAAATTTGCTCGTAGTATGCTTTATAGTGGGAGACGCCCTGGCATTAAGGATGGCATTGGCTTCCAACAGGGAGGCAATGTCAAACTTAATGCCCCTCCTAAGAAATTATCTAATTTTGTTAAGGGCAAGGCTCCCATGCCTCAGGATAACGAGGGTTACATTTTGTACCCTGCCGGTTATCCCGAGAGCAAAATTAGGAGAATTCATTCTAGGAAGTCTCACTCTGGCCCTAACCATGCTTTTATGTATAAGGGTGAGACATCTAGTTCTAGGCAACCAACCCGTGCTAAGTTGCCTAAGAAGAAAACTCCTAGTGCATCAAATGATCATGACATTTCATTTAAAACTTTTGATGCATCTTATGTTTTAATTAACAAATCCGGCAAGGTAGTTGCCAAGTATGTTGGGGGCAAGCACAAGGGGTCAAAGACTTGTGTTTGGGTACCCAAAGTTCTTGTTTCTAATGCCAAAGGACCCAAAACCATTTGGGTACCTAAAGTCAAGAACTAAACATGTTTTGTAGGTTTATGCATCCGGGGGCTCAAGCTGGGTAATCGACAGCGGATGCACAAACCGCATGACAGGGGAGAAAAAGATGTTCTCCTCCTACGAGAAAAACCAAGATCCCCATCGAGCAATCACATTCGGGGATGGAAATCAAGGTTTGGTCAAAGGATTGGGTAAAATTGCTATATCCCCTGACCATTCTATTTCCAATGTTTTTCTTGTAGATTCATTAGATTACAATTTGCTTTCTGTATCTCAATTATGCAAAATGGGCTACAACTGTCTATTCACTGATATAGGTGTCACTGTCTTTAGAAGAAGTGATGATTCAATAGCATTTAAGGGAGTGTTAGAGGGTCAGCTATACTTAGTGAATTTTAATAGAGCTGAACTCGACACTTGCTTAATTGCTAAGACTAACATGGGCTGGCTCTGGCACCGCCGACTAGCACATGTTGGGATGAAGAATCTTCATAAGCTTCTAAAGGGAGAGCACATTTTAGGATTAACCAATGTTCATTTTGAGAAAGACAGGGTTTGTAGCGCATGCCAAGCAGGAAAGCAAGGTGGTACCCATCATCCACACAAGAACATCATGACGACCGACAGACCACTGAAGCTCCTACACATGGATCTATTCGGCCCGATCGCTTACATAAGCATCGGCGGGAGTAAGTACTGTCTAGTTATTGTGGATGATTATTCTCGCTTCACTTGGGTATTCTTTTTGCAGGAAAAATCTCACACCCAAGAGACTTTAAAGGGATTCTTGAGACGGGCTCAAAATGAGTTCGGCTTAAGGATCAAGAAAATTAGAAGCGACAACGGGACGGAGTTCAAAAACTCACAAATCGAAGGCTTCCTTGAGGAGGAGGGCATCAAGCATGAGTTTTCTTCCCCCTACACCCCACAACAAAATGGTGTAGTGGAGAGGAAGAATAGAACTCTATTAGACATGGCAAGAACCATGCTTGATGAGTACAAGACTTCGGATCGGTTTTGGGCCGAGGCGGTCAACACTGTCTGCTACGCCATCAACCGGTTATATCTACACCGAATCCTCAAGAAGACATCATACGAACTCCTTACCGGTAAAAAGCCCAATATTTCGTATTTTAGAGTCTTTGGTAGCAAATGCTTTATACTTGTTAAAAGAGGTAGAAAATCTAAATTTGCTCCTAAGACTGTAGAAGGCTTTTTACTAGGATATGATTCAAACACAAGGGCATATAGAGTCTTTAACAAGTCCTCTGGACAAGTTGAAGTTTCTTGTGACGTTGTGTTTGATGAGACTAACGGCTCTCAAGTAGAGCAAGTTGATCTTGATGAGATAGGTGTTGAAAAGGCTCTGTGCATCGCGCTAAGAAACATGTCCATTGAGGATGTGTGTCCTAAGGAATCCGAAGAGCCTCCAAATGCACAAGATCAACCATCCTCCTCCACGCAAGCATCTCCACCAACTCAAAATGAGGATGAAGCTCAAGTTGATGAAGTAGAAGATCAAGCAAATGAGCCACCTCAAGATGACGACAATGATCAAGGGGAAGATGCAAATGATCAAGACAAGGAGGATGAAGAACAAAGGCCGCCACACCCAAGAGTCCACCAAGCAATCCAACGAGATCACCCCGTCGACACCATCCTCGGCGACATTCATAAGGGGGTAACCACTAGATCTCGTGTTGCACATTTTTGTGAGCATTACTCTTTTGTTTCCTCTATTGAGCCACACAGGGTAGAGAAAGCACTACAAGATTCGGATTGGATGGTGGCAATGCAAGAGGAGCTCAACAACTTCACTAGGAATGAGGTATGGCATTTGGTTCCACGTCCTAATCAAAATATTGTAGGAACCAAATGGGTCTTCCGCAACAAGCAAGATGAGCATGGTGTGGTGACAAGGAACAAAGCTCGACTTGTGGCCAAGGGATACTCCCAAGTCGAAGGTTTGGATTTCTGTGAAACCTATGCACCCGTAGCTAGGCTTGAGTCAATTCGAATATTATTAGCCTATGCTACTTACCATAGCTTCAAGCTTTACCAAATGGACGTGAAGAGTGCCTTCCTCAATGGACCAATCAAGGAAGAGGTCTATGTTGAGCAACCTCCCGGCTTTGAAGATAGTGAGTACCCTAACCATGTGTATAAACTCTCTAAGGCGCTTTATGGGCTTAAGCAAGCCCCAAGAGCATGGTATGAATGCCTTAGAGATTTCCTTATCACTAATGGCTTCAAAGTTGGAAAGGCCGATCCTACACTCTTTACTAAAACTCTTGAAAATGACTTGTTTGTATGCCAAATTTATGTTGATGATATTATATTTGGGTCTACTAACGAGTCTACATGTGAAGAATTTAGTAGGATCATGACACAAAAGTTCGAGATGTCTATGATGGGGGAGTTGAAGTATTTCTTAGGATTTCAAGTAAAGCAACTCCAATAGGGCACCTTCCTAATCCAAACAAAGTATACTCAAGATATTCTGAGCAAGTTTGGAATGAAGGATGCCAAACCCATCAAGACACCCATGGGAACCAATGGGCATCTCGACCTCGACGAAGGAGGTAAATCCGTCGATCAAAAGATATACCGGTCGATGATAGGCTCTTTGCTATATTTATGTGCATCTCGACCGGATATTATGCTTTCCGTATGCATGTGTGCAAGATTCCAAGCCGACCCTAAGGAAGCTCACCTTACGGCCGTAAAACGAATCTTGAGATACTTAGTTTATACTCCTAAGTTTGGGCTTTGGTATCCTAGGGGATCCACTTTTGATTTAATTGGTTATTCGGATGCCGATTGGGTGGGATGTAAAATTAATAGAAAGAGCACATCGGGGACTTGCCAGTTCTTGGGAAGATCCTTGGTGTCTTGGGCTTCAAAGAAGCAAAATTCCGTAGCTCTTTCTACCGCCGAAGCCGAGTATATTGCCGCAGGCCATTGTTGCGCGCAACTACTGTGGATGAGGCAAACCCTTAGGGACTACGGTTACAAATTAACCAAAGTCCCTCTTCTATGTGATAATGAGAGTGCAATCCGCATGGCGGATAATCCCGTTGAGCATAGCCGCACTAAACACATAGCTATTCGGTATCACTTTTTCAGGGATCACCAACAAAAGGGAGATATCGAGATTTCTTACATTAATACTAAAGATCAATTAGCCGATATCTTTACCAAGCCACTTGATGAACAAACTTTTAACAAACTTAGGCATGAGCTAAATATTCTTGATTCTAGGAACTTCTTTTGTTGATTTGCACACATAGCTCATTTATATACCTTTGATCATGTCTCTTTCATATGCTACGGCTAATGTGTCTTCAAGTCTATTTCAAACCAAGTCATAGGTCTATTGAAAGGAAATTGGAATCTTCGGCGAAGACAAAGGCTTCCACTCCGTAGCTCATCCTTCGCCGTCGCTCCGCGCAACTCTCCATCTTTGGGGGGAGAGAACATGAGTCCAAAGCAAAAGGACTTCGTCTTTGATATAATCTTCACTCATTTATTTATGACCAAAGAGGGAGAAAGTAATTCTAAGGGCTCTAATGACTCCGTTTTTGGCGATTCATGCTAAAGGGGGAGAAAATATTAGCCCAAAGCAAAAGGACCGCACCACCACCTAATTTTAAAAAGAGTTTTTCAATTGGTATGATTCTCAATTGATAAATTTAAAAATTGGCTTCTTATTGTGTTCAAAAGGGGGAGAAAGTAGCTTTTCAAAATTGATATATCAAAACCCTCTTGAACACTAAGAGGATAATTTTATTTAGGGGGAGTTTTGTTTAGTCAAAGGAAAAACATTTGAAACAGGGGGAGAAAATTTCAAATATAGTGAATGCTTCTCAAAATTCTTACTCATTTACCTTTGACTACTTGCAAAAGACTTTGAAAAGGATTTCCAAAAACATTTGCAAAGACAAAACATGTGGTGCAAGCGTGGTCCAAAATGTTAAAAAAACGAAGAAACAATCCATGCATATCTTATGAGTAGTTATATTGGCTCAATTCCAAGCAACCTTTGCACTTACATTATGCAAGCTAGTTCAATTATGTACTTCTATACTTGCTTTGGTTTGTGTTGGCATCAATCACCAAAAAGGGGGAGATTGAAAGGGAATTAGGCTTACACCTAGTTCCTAATTGATTTTGGTGGTTGAATTGCCCAACACAAATAAATGGACTAACTAGTTTGCTCTAGTGTATAAGTTATACAGGTGCCAAAGGTTCACACTTAGCCAATAAAAAGACCAAGTTTTGGGTTCAACAAAAGAGCAAAGGGATAACCGAAGTGTGCCCTGGTCTGGCGCACCGGACTGTCCGGTGTGCCACCGGACAGTGTCCGGTGCACTAGGGGACTTCACGCTGAACTCTTCACCTTCGGGAAAATCCAGAGGCGCTCCGCTATAATTCACCGGACTGTCCGGTGTACACCGGACTGTCCGGTGTACACCGGACAGTGTTCGGTGCCCCAAGGAAGAGCGGCTCTGGAACTCGCCAGTCTCGGGAATTCGCTCCGCTATAATTCACCGGACTGTCCGGTGAGCCAGCGGAGCAACGGCTACTTCGCGCCAACGGTCACCTGCAGGCGCATTTAATGCGTGCCAGAAGCGCGCAGAAGTCAGGCACGCGCGAGACGGTGCACCGGACAATCTACAGTACATGTCCGGTGTACACCGGACAGCCAGGCGAACCCAGAAGTCAGAAGCTCCAACGGTCGGAACCCAACGGCCTTGGTGACGTGGCTGGCGCACCGGACATGTCCGGTGCACCATACGACAGCCAGCCACCACCAAACGGCTAGTTTGGTGGTTGGGGCTATAAATACCCCCAACCACCCCACATTCAAGTCATCCAAGTTTTTCCTACTTCAACTACTTACAAGAGCTCTAGCATTCAATTCTAGACACACCCAAGTGATCAAATCCTCTCCAAACTCCACACAACGCCCTAGTGATTAGTGAGAGAGATTTGCTTATGTTCTTTCGAGCTCTTGCGCTTGGATTGCCTTTTTTCTTTCTTTGATTCTTCATTGCGATCAAACTCACTTGTAATTGAGGCAAGAGACACCAATCTTGTGGTGGTCCTTGTGGGAACTTTGTGTTCCAAGCATTTGAAAAGAGAAAGCTCACTCGGTCCGAGGGACCGTTTGAGAGAGGGAAAGGGTTGAAAGAGACCCGGTCTTTGTGACCACCTCGACGGGGAGTAGGTTTGCAAGAACCGAACCTCGGTAAAACAAATCCACGTGTCTCACCCCTTATTCGCTTGCGATTTGTTTTGCACCCTCTCTCGAGGACTCAATTATATTTCTAATGCTAACCCGGCTTGTAGTTGTGATAATTTTGAGAATTTCAGTTTCACCCTATTCACCCCCCTCTAGGCGACTTTCAGACGAGGACGCCGCCAACATCGCCGTCAACAAGGGTCTCCTCTTCCCCAATGTCGGCCACAAGTGCCTCATGGCAAAGGATGGCAAAACGAAGGTAAAATCTAGAGCCTCCACTAAATATGCAACATCTGGTGATGAGGATAACTCTAGTGATGATGAAGATAATTTACTTGCCCTTTATGCCAACCTAAACATGCAACAAAAGGAAAAATTGAATGAATTAATAGGTGCTATTCATGAGAAGGATGAACTCTTGGATAGCCAAGAGGATTTCCTTATTAAAGAAAACAAGAAGCATGTTAAGGTTAAAAATGCTTATGCTCAGGAAGTATAAAAATGTGAAAAATTGACTAGTGAGCTAAGCACTTGCCATGATATTATCTCAAGCCTTAGAAATGAAAATGCAAAATTAATTGCTAAGGTTGAGAAGTTAGATGTTTGTGATGATTCAATTGTTAGTCTTAGAAATGATAATGCTAGTTTGATTACTAAGATTGACAAGTTGAATGCATCACTCTCTAGCCTTAAAATTGAGAATGAAAAATTAATTGCTAACGCTAAAGACTTAAATGTTTGCAATATTTCTATTTTCAATCTTAGAGATGAGAATGTTATTTTACATGCTAAGATTGATGAATTAAATGCTTGCAAACCCTCTACATCTACTGTTAGTCATGTCTCTATTTGCACTAGATGTATAGATGTTAATGTTGATGCTATCCATGATCACATTGCTATGATTAAACAACAAAATGATCATATAGCAAAATTAGATGCTAAAATTGCCGAGCATGAATTAGAGAATGAAAATTTTAAATTTGCTCGTAGTATGCTTTATAGTAGGAGACGCCCTGGCATTAAGGATGGCATTGGCTTCCAATAGGGAGGCAATGTCAAGATCAATGCCCCTAAAAGATTGTCTAATTTTGTTAAAGGCAAGGCTCCCATGCCTCAGGATAATGAGGGTTATATTTTATATCCTGCTGGTTATCCTGAGGATAAGATTAGGAGAATTCATGCTAAGAAAACTCATTCTGTTTCTCACCATGCTTTTATTTATAAGAATGAGGCTTCTAGCTCTAGGCGTTCTACCCATGTTAAAATGCCTAAAAAGAAATCTCCTATTGCATCAAATGACCATAACATTTCATTTAAGACTTTTGATGCTTCATATGTTTTAACTAACAAATCAGGCAAAGTAGTTGCCAAATATGTTGGGACCAAACACAAGGGCTCAAAGACTTGTGTTTGGGTACCCAAGGTGCTTGTTTCTAATGTCAAAGGACCCAAGACCGTTTGGGTACCTAAGAATAAGACCTAAACTTGTTTTGTAGGTTTATGCATCCGGGGGCTCAAGTTGGATAATTGATAGTGGGTGTACAAACCACATGACTGGGGAGAAAAGGATGTTCTCCTCCTATGAGAAAACCCATGATCCCTAAAGAGCTATCACATTCGGGGATGGAAATCAAGGTTTGGTCAAAAGACTTGGTAAAATTGCTATATCACCTGACCATTCTATTTCCAATGTTTTTCTTGTAGATTCCTTAGATTACAACTTGCTTTTCGTTTCTCAATTATGCAAAATGGGTTACAACTGTCTTTTTACGGATATAGGTGTTACTGTCTTTAGAAGAAGTGATGATTCAGTAGCATTTAAGGAGTGTTAGAGGGTCAGCTATACTTAGTTGATTTTGAAAGGGAAATGTGCCCTTGGGCCATTTTTATATTGTTTTGGTGATTAAGTGCCCAACACATTTAAATATGCTCTCATGTGCTAAATAAAGAGAGAAGTAATAATCAAGGCAAAGGTATGGTTCTAGACTTAGTACATTGGTTTTTGTGTGTACTAATATATTTGTCTAAGTGCTAGAATCAGAGAAAAGAGAACAAGAAAAGGACTTGGCTGGAACAGCCAAGACTCAGCTCGGTCTGGCACACCAGACAGTGTCCGGTGCGCCAGGCTGGACTCCGGCGAACAGGCCACTCTCGGGAAACTTTGGCGGCGTACGGCTATAATTCACCGGACTGTCCGGTGGTGCACCGGACTGTCCGGTGAGCCAACGGCCGCCAGCGCAACGGTCGGCCACGCAATCCGCGGGCGACGCGTGGCCCGCGCCAACGGTCAGTAGGGGGCACCGGACAGTGTCCGGTGCGCCAACCAGCCCGGAGTTGCAACGGTTGACTCCGCCAGAAAAGGAAACAGATCCGCACCGGACCGTCTACAGTGGTTGTCCAGTGCGCCACCCGACAGAAGGCAAGGATAGCCTTCCTTGTTGGCTTCCAACGGCTCCTAGCTGCCTTGGGCTATAAAAGGGACCCCTAGGCGCATGGAGGAGTCAACTAAGCATACTTTGAGCATTCTAAGTCTTCCACAATCCGTCTCCACGCACTTGATCGACTGTGTTAGTGATTTGAGCTCTGTTCTTGTAGTGAACTCATTGTGTTTCATTTTGAGCTCAAGTCTTGGCTTGTGTGCATGTGTATTGCTGCGGATTTCTGTGTGTTGCTTCCCATCCTTACTCTTGTGCTTTCACCGTGATCTTTATTGTAAGGGCGAGAGACTCCAACTTGTGGAGATTCCTCGCGAACGGGAAAAGAGATAAGCAAAGAAAAGCCGTGGTATTCAAGTTGATCATTGGATCACTTGAAAGGGGTTGAGTGAAACCCTCGTCCATTGGGATGCCACAACGTGGAGGTAGGCAAGTGTTATACTTGCCGAACCTTGGGATAAACTCGCGTGTCTTTTGTGATTGTTTTTTTTGTGATACTTGTGTTCGCAAGAGCTCGCTACTTAGCCATATTAACACTTAACCAAGTTTTGTGGCTATTAGTTGTTGAATTTCACAGGATCACCTATTCACCCCCTCTAGGTGCTCTCAGATTTCAATATAGCTGAACTCAACACTTGCTTAATTGCTAAGACTAACATGGGTTGGCTCTGGCATCGCCGACTAGCCCACGTTGGAATGAAGAATCTTCACAAGCTTCTAAAGGGAGATCACATTTTGGGACTAACCAATGTTCATTTTGAGAAAGACAGGATTTGTAGCGCATGCCAAGCAGGGAAGCAAGTTGGTGCTCATCATCCACACAAGAACATCATGACGACCGATAGGCCACTTGAGCTACTCCACATGGACCTATTCGGCCCAATAGCTTACATAAGCATCGGCGGGAGTAAATACTGTCTAGTTGTTGTGGATGATTATTCTCACTTCACTTGGGTATTCTTTTTGTAGGATAAATCTCAAACCCAAGAGACCCTAAAGGGATTCTTGAGACGGGCTCAAAATGAGTTCGGCTTAAGGATCAAAAAGATTAGAAGCGACAACGGGACGGAGTTTAAGAACTCTCAAATTGAAGGCTTTCTTGAGGACGAGGGCATCAAGCATGAGTTCTCTTCTCCCTACACGCCACAACAAAATGGTGTAGTGGAGAGGAAGAATAGAACTCTACTTGACATGGCGAGGACCATGCTTGATGAGTACAAGACTTCGGACCGGTTTTGGGTGGAAGCAATCAACACCGCTTGCTACGCCATCAACCGTCTCTACCTTCACTGAATCCTCAAGAGGACATCATATGAACTCCTAACCAGTAAAAAGGCCAATGTTTTATATTTTAGAGTCTTTGGTAGCAAATGTTTTATTCTTGTTAAAAGAGGTAGAAAATCTAAATTTGCTCCTAAGGTTGTAGAAGGCTTTTTACTGGGTTATGACTCAAACACAAGGGCATATAGAGTCTTTAACAAGTCCACTGGACTAGTTGAAGTTTCTTGTGACATTGTGTTTGATGAGACTAATGGCTCTCAAGTAGAGCAAGTTGATCTTGATGAGCTAGATGATGAAGAGGCTCCGTGCGTCGCGCTAAGGAACATGTCCATTGGGGATGTGTGTCCTAAGGAATCCGAAGAGCCTCCATAAGCACAAGATCAACCATCTTCCTCCATGCAAGCATCTCCACCAACTCAAGATGAGGATCAAGCTTAGGATGATGAAAATGAAGATCAAGAGGAGCCACCTCAAGAGGAGGATAATGATCAAGGGGGAGATGCTAATGATCAAGACAAGGAAGATGATGAGGGTCCAAGACTACCACACCCAAGAGTCCACTAAGCGATACAAAGAGATCACCCCGTGAACTCCATCCTCGGTGATATTCATAAGGGGGTAACCACTCGGTCTCGTATCGCTCATTTCTGTGAACAATACTCTTTTGTGTCTTCTATTGAGCCATACAGGGTGGAAGACGCATTAAGAAATTCAGATTGGGTGTTGGCAATGCAAGAGGAACTTGAAAGGGAAATGTGCCTTTGGGCCATTTCTATAATGTTTTGGTGATTAAGTGTCCAACACATATTAAGTGAGTTGATTATGTGCCAAACAAGCAAGAAGTGAAAATCATGTAACAAGGTATGTTTCTAGACTTAGTAAATTGTTTTGAGTACTAACATATATTGTCTAAGTGCTAGAAACAGAGAAAATAAGAGAAGAAAAGAAATGCAAAAGACTTGGCTTGGTTCAGCCAAAGTCCAGCTTGGCTTGGCACACCGGACTGTCCGGTGGTGCACCGGACAGTGTCCGGTGCGCCAGGCCAGCCTCCGGTGAACAGGCCACTCTCGGGAAAAATCGGCGACGTACGGCTATAATTCACCGGACTGTCCGGTGAGCCAACGGCCGCCAGCGCAACGGTCGGTCGCGCAATCCGCGGGCGACGCGTGGCCCGCACCAACGGTCGGCAGGGGGCACCAGACTGTCCGGTGTGCACCAGACTGTCCGGTGCGCCAACTGCCACGGTGCTGCAACGGTCTTCTGCGCCAGAAAAGGAAATAGATCTGCACCGGACCGTCTACAGTGACTGTCCGGTGGAGCATCGGACTGTCCGGTGCGCCACTCGACAGAAGGCAAGGATAGTCTTCCTTGTTGGCCTCCAACGTCTCCTAGCTGCCTTGGGGCTATAAAAGGGACCCCTAGGCGCATGGAGGAGTCACCCAAGCATTCAAGAAACATTCTAAGCCTCCAAGACTCCAACTTCGCGTATTTGATTCTTTGAGATAGTGACTTGAGCTCCATTTGAGTTGTGAACTCCGTGGGTTGTGTTTTGAGCTCAAGTTATGACTTGTGTGCGTGATTGTGTTGTGATTTGAGTCTTGTGTGTGTTGCTCTCCCCTCCCTTACTTCCGTACATCTTTTGTGATCTTCATTGTAAGGGTGAGAGGCTCCAAGTTGTGGAGATTCCTCGCAGACGGGAGAAAGACAAAGAAAGGAAAAACCATGGTATTCAAGTTGATCATAGGATCACTTGAAAGGGGTTGAGTGCAACCCTCGTCCATTGGGACACCACAACATGGAAGTAGGCAAGTGTTACTTGGCCGAACCACGGCATAAAAATCGCGTGTCTCTTGTGTACTTTACCTTTGATTATCTGTGTTCACAAGAACTTGTTTCAAGCTACTTAGCTGTTCTAACTTACATAACAAAGTTTTGTGGCTATTAGTGTTGAATTTTACAGGATCACCTATTCACCCCCCCTCTAGGTGCTCTCAATTGGTATCAGAGCCGTTCTCTTCACGTAAGGGACTAATCGCCCGAAGAGATGGATCCTAAGGGAAAGGGGATGGTGGTCAACGACAAGGAGAAGGAGTCCCTCTTCAACGAGCCAAGGGACGACAAGCCCACTGACTCTGGCTCGAGTCATAAGAAGAAGGACGGGAAGAAGAAGAGGCGCATCAAGAAGATCGTCTAATACGACAGCGATGAATCTTCTTCTTCACCAAGAAACGACGACAATGACGATTCCTCGTCAAAGAAAAAGACGGTTAATCAAAACTATTCCTTTGATTATTCCCGCATTCCGTACAATTCAAATGCCCATTTACTTTCTATTCCTCTTGGAAAACCCCCACACTTTGATGGAGAGGATTACTCATTTTGGAGTCATAAAATGTGTAGTCATCTATTTTCTCTCCATCCTAGCATTTGGGAAATCGTGGAGAATGGAATGCATTTTAATGGTACAGATAATCCTGTGATGATTAATGAACAAATTCATAAGAATGCACAAGCTACCACTGTTTTGCTAGCATCTTTGTGCGGAGATGAATATAACAAGGTGAGCGGGTTGGACAACGCCAAGCAAATTTGGGATACCCTCAAGATATCACACGAGGGAAATGACGCCACCATGATCACCAAGATGGAGTTGGTGGAAGGCGAACTAGGAAGATTCGCGATGATCAGGGGAGAGGAGCCAACACAAACATAAAACAGGCTCAAGACCCTGGTCAACAAGATTAGGAGTTATGGAAGCACAAGATGGACGGACCACGACGTCGTCCGACTAATGCTAAGGTCATTTATGGTAATTGACCCCCATCTTGTCAACCTTATTCGTGAAAATCCCAGGTACACCAAGATGATGCCCGAGGAGATTCTTGGGAAGTTTGTGAGCAGACGCGTGATGGTGAAGGAGGCTCGATATGTGGACGATGCGCTAAATGGTCCACTACCCTTCTACGAGCCTCAACCTGTGGCTCTTAAGGCTACCAGCAGCAGGGAGGTGCTTCCAAGTAGGGTGGCACAAGTAGAGGCTGCTGGCCTCAACGAGGATGAGATGGCGCTTATCATCAAGCGCTTCAAGACCGCACTTAAAGGACGCAAGGAGTACCCCAACAAGAACAAAGCAAGGGGAAAGCGCTCCTGCTTCAAATGCGGTAAGACTGGTCACTTTATTGCTCAATGTCCCGATAATGAGAATGACCAGGCACAAGAAAGACACAGCAAGAGTGAAAAGAAAAAGAACTACAAGAAGGCGAAGGGCGAGGCGCACCTTGGAAAGGAGTGAGACTCCGACTGCTCTTCATCCGACTCCGACGATGAGGAACTGGCCGCCTCAGCCTTCGACAAGTCTTCACTCTTCCCCAACGAATGCCATACGTATCTCATGGCCAAGGAAAAGAAGGTAAGTGTTCGAAATACCTCTAAGTATACTACTTCTAGCGATGATGATTCTAGTGATGATGAAGTAGATTATACTGATTTATTTAAGGGTTTAGATAGAACAAAAGTAGATAAAATCAATGAGTTGATTGATGCTCTAAATGAAAAGGATAGATTGTTAGAAAAGCAAGAGGATATATTATATGAGGAGCATGATAAGTTTGTTAGTGTGCAAAAAACTCTTGCTTTAGAGATTAAAAGGAATGAAATGCTATCTTCTGAATTGTCTGCTTGCCATGAAACTGTGTCTAGTTTAAAGAGTGTAAATGATGATTTAAATGCTAAGCTAGAGGAAGCAAATAAATCTAGTTCATGTGTAGAGCATGTTAGCATTTGTAATAGATGTAAGGATTTTGATGTTGATGCGTGTAATGAACACCTTATGTCTATTACCAAATTAAATGATGAGGTGACAAGTCTTAATGCTCAACTTAAGACTTGCAAAATTAATTTTGATCAATTAAAATTTGCTAGGGATGCCTACACCGTGGGTAGACACCACTCTATTAAGGATGGACTTGGATTTCAAAAGGAAACCAAGAACTTAACAAGCCAAAAGGCTCCCATTCTCAACAAGGAGAAAGGGAAGGCTCCTATGGCTATTAGTTCCCAAAAATGTCATGCTTACATTTATGATAGAAAACTTTCTAGAAATGCTCATTATAATAGGAGTTATGATGCGTTTAATTCACATGCTATGTTTGCTTCTAGCTCTACTTTTCTGCATGGTAGAAGTAGGCCTAGAAAAAGTAATGTTGTGCCTCATGTGCCTAGGAGAACATGTAATGAACCTTCTACCATTTACCATACTTGCAACACTTCATTTGCACTTGTATGTAAAAATGAAAAAGTAGTTGCTAGAAAGTTGGGATCCAAATGCAAGGGAGACAATACTTGTATTTGGATTCCAAAGGCTATTGTAACTAACCTTGTAGGACCCAACAAGAGTTGGGTACCTAAAACCCAAGCGTAAATTGTCTTGCAGGTTTATGCATCCGAGGGCTCAAGCTGGATTATCGACAGTGGATGCACAAACCACATGACGGGGGAGAAGAAGATGTTCACCTCCTACGTCAAGAACAAGGATTCCCAGGATACGATCATCTTTGGAGATGAGAACAAAGGCAAGGTCAAAGGCTTGGGCAAGATAGCCATCACCAACGAGCACTCCATTTCAAATGTATTTCTAGTAGAGTCATCTGGTTACAACCTCCTATCTGTAAGTCAATTGTGCCACATGGGCTACAATTGTTTGTTTACAAATGTTGATGTTTCTGTCTTTAGAAGGAGTGATGGTTCATTAGCGTTTAAGGGTGTATTAGACGGCAAACTCTACCTAGTTGATTTTTCGAAAGAGGAGGCCAATCTAGATGCATGCCTAATAGCTAATACTAGCATGGGATGGCTGTGGCATCGCCGTCTAGCACATGTTGGGATGAAGAACCTTCATAAACTTCTAAAGGGAGAACATGTGTTAGGACTAACCAATGTCTGCTTCGAGAAAGACAGACCTTATGCAGCTTGTCAGGCAGGGAAACAGGTGGGAAGCACTCATCACAGCAAGAATGTGATGACTACATCAAGACCACTGGAGCTTCTTCACATGGACCTCTTTGGACCCGTCGCCTACCTTAGCATCGGGGGAAGTAAGTATGGTCTTGTAATTGTAGATGACTTTCCTTGCTTCACTTGGCTGTTCTTTTTGCAGGATAAACCAGAAACCCAAGGGACCCTAAAGCACTTTCTAAGAAGGGCTCAAAATGAATTTGAGCTCAAGGTGAAAAAGATAAGGAGCGACAACGGGTCCGAGTTCAAGAACTTACAAGTTGAGGAGTATCTTGAGGAGGAAGGTGTCAAGCATGAGTTCTCCGCTCCCTACACACCACAGCAAAATGGTGTGGTAGAGAGGAAGAACAGGACGCTTATCGACATGGCGAGGACGATGCTTGGAGAGTTCAAGACGCCCGAGCGGTTTTGGTCGGAAGCTGTGAATACAACTTGCCACGCCATAAACCGGCTCTATCTGCATCGTCTCCTCAAGAAGACCTCCTACGAACTCCTTACCGGTAACAAACCCAATGTATCTTACTTTCATGTATTTGGGAGCAAATGCTACATTTTGGTGAAGAAAGGTAGACATTCCAAATTTGCTCCCAAAGCTGTAGAAGGGTTTTTGTTAGGATATGATTCAAATACAAAGGCGTATAGAGTCTTCAACAAATCATCGGGTTTGGTTGAAGTCTCTAGCGATGTTGTATTTGATGAGACTAATGGCTCTCCAAGAGAGCAAGTTGATCTTGATGATATAGATGAAGATGATGTTCCAACGGTCGCAATACGCACCATGGCGATTGGAGATGTGCGACCACAGGAACAACAAGAGCAAGATCAACCTTCTTCCTCAACGATAGTGCATCCCCCTACTCAAGATGATGGACAGGTTCCTCAAGAAGAGGCGTGTGATCAAGGGGGAGCACAAGAAGAACAAGTTATGGAGGAAGAAGCACCACTGGCCCCTCCAACTCAAGTTCGAGCGACGGTTCAAAGGAATCACCCGTTGACCAGATTCTGGTTGACATAAGCAAGGGAGTAACTACTCGCTCAAGATTAGCTAACTTTCGTGAGCATTACTCGTTAGTCTCTTCTATTGAGCCTTTCAGGGTAGAAGAGGCCTTGCAAGATCCGGACTGGGTGTTGGCCATGCAGGAAGAGCTAAACAACTTCAAGAGGAATGAAGTTTGGAGCCTGGTGCCACGTCCAAAGCAAAACGTTGTGGGAACCAAGTGGGTGTTCCGCAACAAGCAAGACGAGCACGGGGTGGTGACAAGAAACAAGGCTCGACTTGTGGCAAAAGGTTATGCCCAAGTCCCAGGTTTGGATTTCGAGGAGACTTTTGCTCCTGTGGCTAGGCTAGGGTCTATTAGAAAATTATTAGCCTATGCCTCTCACCACTCTTTTAGGTTGTTTCAAATGGATGTGAAGAGCGCTTTCCTCAACGGGCCAATAAAGGAGGAGGTGTACGTGGAACAACCCCCTGGCTTTAACGATGACAGGTACCCCGACCATGTGTGTAAGCTCTCTAAGGCGCTCTATGGACTTAAGCAAGCCCCAAGAGCATGGTATGAATGCCTTAGAGATTTCTTAATTGCTAATTCTTTCAAGGTTGGGAAAGTCGATCCCACTCTTTTCACTAAGACTTGTGATGGTAACCTTTTTGTGTGCCAAATTTATGTCGATGACATAATATTTGGTTCTACTAACCAAAAGTCTTGTGAGGAGTTTAATAGGGTGATGACTCAAAAGTTTGAGATGTCAATGATGGGCGAGTTGAACTACTTCCTTGGGTTCCAAGTGAAGCAACTCAAGGACGGCACTTTCATCTCCCAAATGAAGTACACTCAAGATCTTCTCAAGCGGTTTGGGATGAAGGACGCCAAGCCCGCGAAGACACCTATGGGAACCGACGGACATGTCGACCTCAACAAAGGAGGTAAGTCCGTTGATCAAAAGGCATACCGGTCTATGATAGGGTCATTACTTTATTTATGTGCTAGTAGACCGGATATTATGCTTAGCGTATGCATGTGTGCTAGATTTCAATCCGACCCAAGGGAATGTCACCTTGTGGCCGTTAAGTGGATTCTTAGATATTTAGTTTCTACGCCTTGCTTCGGGATCTGGTATCAAAAGGGGTATACCTTTGACTTAATTGGATATTCAGACTCCGATTATGCTGGATGCAAGGTTGATAGGAAGAGTACATCAGGGACGTGCCAATTCCTAGGAAGGTCCCTGGTGTCTTGGAGTTCAAAGAAACAAACCTCTGTTGCCCTATCCATCGCTGAGGTCGAGTATGTTGCCGCAGGACAGTGTTGCGTGCAACTACTTTGGATGAGGCAAACCCTCCGGGACTTTGGCTACAATCTGAGCAAAGTCCCACTCCTATGTGAGAATGAGAGTGCAATCCGCATGGCAGATAATCCTGTTGAACACAGCCACACTAAGCACATAGACATCCGGCATCACTTTCTGAGAGACCACCAGCAAAAGGGAGATATCGAGGTTTTCCATATTAGCATCGAGAACCAGCTAGCCGATATCTTTACCAAGCCGTTAGATGAGAAAACCTTTTGCAGGCTGCGTAGTGAGCTAAATGTCTTAGATTCGCGTAACTTGGATTGATCTATAGCATACATGTGTTTTATGCCTTTGATCATGTTACTTATACATTTATGCAATTTGTTGCTTATTTATGGTGCTCAAGTTGCGCAAGAGATCCCCGGACCTCAAAAGTCCATGTGCGAATGATGCACATATTTAGGGGAGATGTGCTACAACTTGACCCCTTGAGACTAACCTTTGTGTTTAAGTGTACTTGATGTAGTCTCAAATATACATTGAAAGGGAAAAGGTGAACTTGGACCATGCAAAGACTTCCACTGCACTCCGGTATTAGTGTACTCACCTCCAAGTTCATTCTTATGCTCTTATTGCCTTTTTGCTTTTAATTGACATTTTTGGTGAGGCAATGGGGTTAAAGGGCCAAAAATGATCCCGTTTTGGTGCTTCATGCCAAAGGGGGAGAAATTAAGGCCAAAGCAAAAGGATCAGCTACCACTTGAGAATTTTGAAAATAGTAGAGTTAGAATTTTTTTGATTTGTCAAAATACTCTTATTGTAAAATTTGGTCTCTTGTGGGGAGATTCTATGATTATGGGAAAAGGGAGAGTTTTTGGATCTTGATCAATTTCACTCTTGGAATATCTCTCTTTATGCCCAAACAAGTGAGTTTGACTTAGAGATAGGAAAATGAATTTGATTTGCAAGAACAAACCAAGTGGTGGCAAAGAATGATCCAAATATGCCAAATTAGAGTCAAAAACAATTTGGTCCTTATTTGCATCAATGTTGCACTTATTTTTGTTGTTTTTTGATGTGTTGGCATAAATCACCAAAAATGGGGAGATTGAAAGGGAAATGTGCCTTTGGGCCATTTCTATAATGTTTTGGTGATTAAGTGTCCAACACATATTAAGTGAGTTGATTATGTGCCAAACAAGCAAGAAGTGAAAATCATGTAACAAGGTATGTTTCTAGACTTAGTACATTGTTTTGAGTACTAACATATATTGTCTAAGTGCTAGAAACAGAGAAAAGAAGAGAAGAAAAGAAATGCAAAAGACTTGGCTTGGTTCAGCCAAAGTCCAGCTCGGCTTGGCACACCGGACTGTCCGGCGGTGCACCGGACAGTGTCCGGTGCGCCAGGCCAGCCTCCGGTGAACAGGCCACTCTCAGGAAAAATCGGCGGCGTACGGCTATAATTCACCGGACTGTCCGGTGGTGCACCGGACTGTCCGGTGAGCCAACGGCCGCCAGCGCAACGGTCGGCTGCGCAATCCACGGGCGACGCGTGGCCCACGCCAATGGTCGGCAGGGGGCACCAGACTGTCCGGTGCGCCAACTGCCACGGCGCTGCAACAGTCATCTGCGCTAGAAAAGGAAACAGATCCACAC
This sequence comes from Zea mays, assembly GCF_902167145.1. Classification (NCBI taxonomy): domain Eukaryota; kingdom Viridiplantae; phylum Streptophyta; class Magnoliopsida; order Poales; family Poaceae; genus Zea; species Zea mays. The sequence goes on from NC_050105.1 coordinate 118,220,858, forward strand.
TGGACCGTCTACAGTGACTGTCCGGTGGCGCACCGGACTGTCCGGTGCGCCACCCGACAGAAGGCAAGGATAGCCTTTCTTGTTGGCCTCCAACGGCTCCTAGCTACCTTAGGGCTATAAAAGGGACCCCTATGCGCATGGAGGAGTCACCCAAGCATTCAAGAAACATTCTAAGCCTCCAAGACTCCAACTTCGCGCATTTGATTCTTTGAGATAGTGACTTGAGCTCCATTTGAGTTGTGAACTCCGTGGGTTGTGTTTTGAGCTCAAGTTGTGACGTGTGTGCGTGATTGTGCTGTGATTTGAGTCTTGTGTGTGTTGCTCTCCCCTCCCTTACTTCCATACATCTTTTGTGATCTTCATTGTAAGGGCGAGAGGCTCCAAGTTGTGGAGATTCCTCGCAGATGGGAGAAAGACAAAGAAAGGAAAAACCGTGGTATTCAAGTTGATCATCGGATCACTTGAAAGGGGTTGAGTGCAACCCTTGTCCATTGGGACGCCACAATGTGGAAGTAGGCAAGTGTTACTTGGCCGAACCACAGGATAAAAATCGCGTGTCTCTTGTGTGCTTTACCTTTGATTATCTGTGTTCACAAGAACTCGTTTCAAGCTACTTAGCTGTTCTAACTTACATAACAAAGTTTTGTGGCTATTAGTGTTGAATTTTACAGGATCACCTATTCACCCCCCCTTTAGGTGTTCTAAGAACTCAACAACTTCACTAGGAATGAGGAATGGTATTTAGTTCCACGTCCTAACCAAAATGTTGTAGGAACCAAGTGGGTCTTCCGCAACAAGCAAGATGAGCATGGTGTGGTGACAAGGAACAAAGCTCGACTTGTGGCCAAGGGATATTCACAAGTCGAAGGTTTGGATTTCGGTGAAACCTATGCACCCGTAGCTAGGCTTGAGTCAATTCACATATTACTTGCCTATGCTACTTACCATGGCTTTAAGCTTTATCAAATGGACGTGAATAGTGCCTTCCTCAATGGACCAATCAAGGAAGAGGTCTATGTTGAGCAACCTCCCGGCTTTGAAGATAGTGAGTACCCTAACCATGTGTATAAACTCTCTAAGGCGCTTTATGGGCTCAAGCAAGCCCCAAGAGCATGGTATGAATGCCTAAGAGATTTCCTTATCACTAATGGCTTCAAAGTCGGCAAAGTCGATCCTACGCTCTTTACTAAAACAATTGCAAATGATTTTTTTGTATGCCAAATTTATGTTGATGATATCATATTTGGGTCTACTAACAAATCTACTTGTGAAGAGTTTAGTAGGATTATGATTCAAAAATTCGAGATGTCTATGATGGGGAGTTGAAGTATTTCTTAGGATTTCAAGTGAAGCAACTCCAAGAGGGCACCTTCATTAGCCAAACGAAGTACATTCAAGATATACTCACCAAGTTTGGAATGAAGAATGACAAGCCCATCAAGACACCCATGGGAACTAATGGGCATCTCGACCTCGACACGGGAGGTAAATCCGTAGATCAAAAGGTATATCAGTCGATGATAGGATCTTTGCTCTATTTATGTGCATCTCGACCGGATATTATGCTTTCCGTATGCATGTGTGCAAGATTTCAAGCCAATCCTAAGGAAATTCACCTTAGGGCCATGAAAAGAATCTTGAGATATTTACTTCATACACCTAAGTTTGGTCTTTGCTACCCCAAGGGATCCACTTTTGATTTAATAGGTTATTCAGATGCTGATTGGGCAGGGTGTAAGATTGATAGAAAGAGCACATCAGGCACTTATCAGTTCTTGGGAAGATCTCTGGTGTCTTGGGCTTCAAAGAAACAAAATTCAGTAGCTCTTTCTACCGCTGAAGCCGAGTACATTGTCGTAGGCCATTGTTGCGTGCCATTGCTTTAGATGAGGCAAACCCTTAGGGATTATGGTTACAAATTAACCAAAGTCCCTCTCCTATGTGATAATGAGAGTGCAATCCGCATGGCAAGTAATCATGTTGAGCACAGCCGCACTAAGCACATAGTCATTCGGTATCACTTTCTGAGGGATCACCAACAAAGGGGGGATATCAAGATTGCTTATGTTAGCACCAAAGAACAATTAGCCGATATCTTTACCAAACCACTAGACGAGAAAACTTTTACCAAACTTAGGCATGAGCTAAACATTCTTGATTCTAGGGATTTTGATTGATATTTTGCACACATAGCTCATTTATGTACCTTTGATCATCTCTCTTTAATTTGATATGACTAATGTGGTTTTCAAGTATATTTCATGCTAAATCATAGATTGAAAGGGAAATGGAGTCTTCGGTGAAGACAAGGCTTCCACTCCACTCCATCGCATTATTTCTCCTTCGCTGTCACTCCGCATCGCTCTCCAACTTTGGTATAATCCTTCACTCATATATTATTTACCAAAGAGGGAGAGAGTTTGAAAAGGGCTCTAAAGACTCCGTTTTTGGCGATTAATGCCAAAGGGGGAGAGAGTATTAGCCCAAAGCAAAAGGACCGAACCACCACACCAATTTCAAAATATTTTTTCCTCGAAACAAGTCTAAGTTTTAAATGTTGTTTTCAATTGGTATTGTATTTATGATATATTTCAAAAATTGGTATCTAAAACCCTCTTGAACACTAAGAGGAGAATTTCATTAAGGGGGAGTTTTGTTTAGTCAAAGGAAAAGCATTTGAAACAGGGGGAGAAAATTTCAAATCTTGAAAATGCTTCTCGAAATCATATTCATATACCCTTGACTATTTGCAAAAAGACTTTGAAAAAGAATTTCCAAAAACATTTGCAAAAACTAAACAAGTGGTGCATGCGTGGTCCAAAATGTTAAAATGAAGAAAGCAATCCATGCATATCTTATGAAAATGTAAATTGGTTTAATTCCAAGCAACGTTTGCACTTACCTTATGCAAACTAGTTCAATTATGCACTTGTATATTTGCTTTGGTTTGTGTTGGCATCAATCACCAAAAAGGGGGAGATTGAAAGGGAAATAGGGTCAAACCTTTTCCTAAATGATTTTGGTGGTTGAATTGCCCAACACAAATAATTGGACTAACTAGTTTGCTCTAGATTATAAGTTCTACAGGTGCCAAAGGTTCAACACAAACCAATATAAAGTCCAAGAAAGGGTTCAAATAGAGAGGAGCAAAACCAACCGAAGGTTGGCCTAGTCTGGCGCACCGGACAGTGTCCGGTGCACCAGGGTGAACAACTTTGAACTGCTCAGCTTCGGGTTTCTGGAAATGCCACTCTGCTATAATTCACCGGACTGTCCGGTGTGCCATACGGAGCAATGGCTATAGCGCCAACGGTCGACTGCAAAAGTGTACAGTAACAGTGAACAGTGCGGACTGCACGCGCAGAAGTCAGAGCAAGCGCCAGAAGGCGCACCGGACAGTGAACAGTGACTGTCCGGTGGCCCCACTTGTCAGAGCTCCAACGATCGAACCCTAACGGTTGGGTGACGTGGCTGGCGCACCGGACAGTGTCCGGTGGCGCACCGGACTGTCCGGTGCGCCCATCGACAGCAGCCCTTCCCAACGGTCACTTTGGTGGTTGGGGCTATAAATACCCCCCAACCACCACACTTTAAGGCATCCAAGTTTTCAGCCAATGCATTCTATACAAGAGCTAGTGCATTCAATACAAGACACAATTAGATTGAATCAAAGCCTCTCCAAGTCCCAATTCCATTCAAAGCAATTAGTGACTAGAAGAGAGAGTTTTGCTCGTGTTCTTTGAGCTCTTGCGCTTGGATCGCTTTTCTTCTTCCCATTTCTTGTTCTCAACATTTTTTTAATCAAAGCAAGAGACACCAATTGTGTGGTGGTCCTTGTGAGGACTAAGTGTCCTAATTGATTGAGGAGAAAAGCTCACTCGGTCTAAGTGACCGTTTGAGAGAGGGAAATGGTTGAAAGAGACCCGGTCTTTGTGACCACCTCAATGGGGAGTAGGTTTGCAAGAACCGAACCTCGGTAAAACAAATCACCGTGTCACACTCTTCATTTGCTTGTGATTTGTTTTCGCCCTCTCTTTCGGACTCGATTATATTTCTAACGCTAACATCGGCTTGTAGTTGTGCTTAAAGTTTATAAATTTCAGATTTGCCTATTCACCCCCCCCCCCATCTAGGCGACTTTTAATAACACCTCAAACCATCAATCATAGACTCATCTTCTCTATAGCCTCGCAGGAGCGCCGCCGCCATCCAAGCCACAACAGCCCGCCGCTAGCTAAGCTCGCAGATATAAGCCTCCATGACCAGCTCGTCAAAATTTGACTCTCACCCAAACTCTAGCGACAACTCCTACAAGAAATTTCTCTCCGTCTATTCATCTTTCGGGGCAAACTAGAACATCGACGTGACCAGCTCGGCGAGAGCTTCGTCGCCGTGCTTCCGGTTCATCGATCGGATCTCCGGTTCATCGTCAAAAACCGAGATGACCAACAGCAATGCGAGGTTAAAGTGCTTGATTGGAAGGTAAGTTAGTGATAGGTTAGGTCTTTCCCGTATGATAGGCTTGACGTTTCCCGCCTAATAGATAACCACCACCATATGCTCTTTTACATGTAAGACTATCATGCAGCATAAATTTAACAGTAGGTACAATCATGATGGGTTTGCATCAGCTAGGTCATGTATTTATAAACAAACATTTTTCATCTTTAACAAAACCTACATAACCAATCAAAACGCGTCATGTCACATATTTCTGTGCAGCACTACTAATTTATTAAAAATACGATATCTTCTCGGTTAAATAAATTGTTTTAATTTGTTCAAATTGCGTTAGGTTCATATTAATTTTGCGTACCTAATAATAACATTATTTAAATTATGCCACATGTTTTAAATAATTAGTTAGGTAATTAATTACTTGTTTAATTAATGCTAATTAGCTAAGCAATCTATTTAATCTAATTTATACTTGTAAACTACGCTTATTATAAATAATTGTTAAAGTGATTAATATCAACTTAAATATTTTAATTTAATACTAGCTTAGTTTAAATGCAGCATCTATTAGATTTATTGCGTCTAAAAATATTGTTTTACCCATAACTTCTTCGTTCTAACACTGATTTTAATGGTTCTTGAACCTATGATCTCGTAGCGACACGTAGAATATTCTTACGTAGTTTGTTCTTATGCTTTGGTGTAATGTTACCATATCCATTATTTGCTTGATTATATGTATTGCTACGAGTAGAGGTGAGGTGACGAGGAACCTGATGCCCAACTTATGGGTCAGCATCTGGACACAAGCTTATCACAAGTTTTAGGCAAGTTGTGTCATTGATCACTTTTCTCTTTACCCAATAATGTTCATGTTAATCACTGTGACATGCTCATGTTAATTTGATGGGACCTAATAGGCTTCCCTAGCATTATTTATCCCACACCTTACAGACAAAAGAACTATTGGGTAGTTTTGATATTGCTCTACCTGGTTTTGGGAAATTAATGTTATATTATGATCATGTTCCAGTTACGCTGTTGTTTTAATTATTGTTCATGACAAAATCATTTTGTTAATTGGAACATGGAGCTTAACTTGAGATATTCGTGCTACCACAAGGGTGGAATGGGACGCCCTTGGCTGACTAATTAGGAAAGCTAGTGGAGGACTACCTTACCCGAAATGGGCAAGGGTGGTAGAGGAGCTGCATATAGGGAGGTTCTCGGGTCGATCATGCTGCGATGGCTTTTCGGACAAGGGATTCCTATATTGCCCTTCTCAGAAACCATAGCGGGTTTTTTGAAACTAGTGGAACTTTGTAAAGGCCTCGTAGTGGATCCCTAGCCATTCACCTCGGAAGTATCTAAATGGCCTTGCAAACCCTGGCTAGACAGGATACATGACTTGTGGGTAAAGGGCACAACCTCTGTAGAATGTAAAACTAGTATATCAGTCGTGCTCACGGTCAAGAGCGACTAAGTACTCTCGCATGATTAACTTATGGAACTAAACTTAATTTGTCATATGCATTGCATTGCGGGTTTATTATTAATTGTGATCTCTTATTTAATTGGGTTGGTATCTACTTATACTTAGTAACTGCTAATAAAATTTGAACAACTCTAAAAGCAATGCACGACTTTAACCATTTCCTTTGGTTAGCCTTACACTTCACATGAGCTCACACATTTGATGAGTTCATGCACATTATTCCCCACAACTTGTTGAGCAATGAACGTATGTGATCTCACTCTTGTTGTACTCACATCCACCCAGGTCAAGGACAGGTATTACATGATGAGGAACATGAAGGATGTCGCGATGAGTTCGTGGGAGGTCTAGGTCGTCGTCTCCCAGTCAACTATAGTTGCTGGATCGTTGTCTTCTTATGATATAATTATTTAGTTATTTTGTACAGAACTCCTATTATATAGTAAAGATGTAACATTCATTATATACCATGAGTCATCATATGTGTGAGACTTGATCCTAGCACACATCTGAGTCGTGCCCGGGTAAATCCGGGTTTGACACAATCGGATTCCGTTTGGATCAGTTTCGCATTCGAAAACTAAATTTCGAGCTACTAAAAACAACACTAGGTAGCGACACAGTTTTAGATCGATTCTGACTTTTCGATGTCCAATTTACGACTCGTTCGTTTGTTAGTCTCTTGTGAGTCTTACGAACATTTTCAAAACATGAGATCACTGGTTGGTTGATGTGTTTTTGGTTTGAGCGACTTCTTCATCTCCATTGAAGTTAAGTATCCATGTTCTAGTTTTTAGCAACAGAATTTAATTTGTTCTCATTCACCTTTCCTATAGTCATCTTTTTGGTCCTTCAGTGTGCTAATGTTTTGTGAAAAAAAAGTTTTATAGAGCGTATTTAACCCCCTTCTAGACACTCGCATAAGTCACAGGCACATCGTGCGTAGCTTCTCATGTATGGACGTTGTTGGTGTCAAACAAGCACCCGTAGGTAGGGGTGGTAATGGATCACGATCCAAATACTTCTTCACAATTTGTTAGGGGCATAAATTATTTTAGTTCAAAAATAAATAGAAATAGAGTTTGATCCTAATCGAGTCATAATTCGATCTAATCCTTAAATTTTATAGTTAAGGCTCATTGTCACCGTATTCTTCACCTTAATTGTCTTGTCCGGCAGCGGCAGCAAAGGAAGTGGAAGGGCAGTCTTGAAGGCAAACTTGGAAGAAGGCAGCGACTCCGACGTGGCTCACGTTTCAGTATGGCGTTGAAAGAAGACAGAGCAAGAGTGCATCAAGTATCGAGTGTTCGGGGATCCTGAACTATATCTGTAGAAATATGTCATCATAGATCCCATCATGGACACGCGTTACATAGTAGTAAAGCATATCTAAAGAAGTATTAATAGGAAGCTAACTGATCTGTCGGTCCAACAAACCTATCAGCATACTCCTTGACAGTGCCATCTTGTCTAGTGTCAGTGTGAAGCATCTGCTGAATCAACAACTGATTTTGGCCACGGCCAGAGCGCTCATGAAGTACTCTGCGAAGGACAAGCCACTCCATGCGCTGCAGTTGCGATTCGACAGACTGAACCCAACTAGCGGCGGCATCGGAAAAAACACACGGCAGAATTCTTAACCCACAAAGATGGCTCAAAACAACTCCAAAGTAGTTGAGGCAGAAAGTATGCCCGGCCGGGGACGCAGACGACTGCTCCAGAACTGTGCGATCCCATGTTTAGCTGCGGATATTAATAGAGAAGTGCGGTGTCCGGAGAAGAGAATCATTAAGGATAATAGTCTACATGTACAAACTCTAATAGATGCTTTCAAAAATCACTGGACCTCGTTCTGGATCTTGTACACGATCTCTCCCTGCTCTTCAGTTGTTCTACTAGTAGAAGCTTGGAATCTGGAAGGCCCGCGCGTTGGCTCTTGTCCTAGGTGGGCCGTGGAAGTCCTGTATTGAAGGCGGAGTCCAACAGGAATGCCACAGGCGCAAAACCACGAGTTTAGCTGGTGAAAAGTACCACATCGGCTAATCAATCAGGGGAAAGGAGCAGGTTATGCAATAAAGGAACATATAGGTGTGTCTTTAAAACATACTTACCTGGATGGGGTCTATGGCTGATCAAGAAGAGCCATGGCCTAAGCTAGTGGCTTCCATTGCACTTTAGGAGGAGCACTAGTTTACCATCTCCTCAAGTAGGAGAGTGGACATCATAATTTGTGGCAGAGGGGATACGCGTTCGCGCGGTCCCTACCAAAATAATGTAACTTTTAAATTCTTTTGGAATACAAAGTGACTGTTGTTTCCCATGGGAACTTCTACCAAAATAATGTAAGTTTTAAATTTAAATTCTTTTAGAATATAAAGTGGCTGGTATTTCCCATGGGAACTTCTACCAAAATAATGTAAGTTTTAAATTTAAATTCTTTTGGATTCTAGTGGCGGTTTACTACAAATCATGGATTTCTACTGGCGGTTTTCTTAAGGAACCGCCAGTAGAAATACGATTTCTAGTGGCGGTTTTCTTAAGGAACCGCCACTAGAAATCATTTTTATCCTTAATTTTTCGAGTTTTTCAAACGATCTCGTATGATAAAACCACCAAAATAAAAGTTGTAGATCTCTAAAAGTTATGAAACTTTGTAGTTGACAACTTTTTTATTTAAACTCATTTCAGTTCTCAAAAATTGAATCTAAGTATGTCAAATTTAAAATTCAAATTTTGCAAACTACCTCGGATGAAAAAAGTGTCAAAATAAAAGTTGTAGAACTTCAAAAGTTATTTATCTTTGTAGTTGATAACTTTTTTATTTGAATTCGTTTAGGGTCTCAAATAAGCAATTTACACTCAAATAGTTGTAATATGTGGAGAAAACAACTACAAACTAGACACAAAGCATGTCATAGACGGAGTGGTTGTGGAGGATATGCGCGAGGGTAAGGTCGATGGTTCGATTACTAACAATCGCGTAGCGTGCGAAAAATGCCGCGACTTGCGACTTCGACGGAGACGGGTGGGGTGGTCCTAATACAAATAATATTTTTTACTATTTTTAAAATATGTTTTATGTTTCCTGGAAACGATTTGCACTGACGGTTTTATTACGTCGACCGCCAGTGAAAATCGATTTTCACTGGCGGTTTTATTACGTCGACCGCCAGTGAAAATCGATTTTCACTGGCGGTCTTCAGTTACCCGCCTGTAAAAATGATGATTTTTACTGACCCCTAGCACTAGCGGTTACGATAAACGCCACTAAAAATGGGTTTATGACCGCCAGTATAGATCTTCTCTGTACTAGTGTATGAGCCTGGAAGGGCCGGCGCGTTGGAGCCTGGAGCCTTCTTAAGTATACTTCAATAAGAACGTAACAACAATAGAGATCATATTGATGAAATGATAGAGTGAATTTATGGTTCCTAAAACTTGACTCAAGCATTACCATAAGCTCCAAAATATACCATCTCTATTATTACAAAAGATGTGTTTATTTATGTTAGTATATATATCAACAAACATACACCGGTACACGCTACTCTCATTCCATCAAGTATCCCTGAAGCTCATGTACCTGAGAATAGAAACAAGTGTACGAGATTTATCATTATAGTAAACCTCGGCAAGCAACTTACCTTAACTAAACTATTTGAACTACAGTTCAATTAATCAACAAATTTGAACAGTGATAATAGAACATCAAATACTTCATAAGTTTCAATACATGGCTTTATTTCTACCCCACACATCCCGAGAGTGCGTCTCAATGGGAAGTGCCTAAGCAGATTCAAACTAACCCAAACATAAAATCAAAGAGTACAGCGGCATGATATGATCGTTCAAGTTTGATCCTTGTTTACTCAACAGGCTTCTGGCTAGACAACTCACTGTGTCAGATGAAATGAAAAACACAAACGAAACTATATGTGTACAGAAAAGAATGTAACCCAAGACACAACATATCCATAAATCAAGTGTACATCTAATGTCAATAAAAGCAAAAAAAAAAAAGAATATCCAGGCCCTTGATTAATAACACGCATTAAAACATCACTCATTTTGACCGAACAAACCATGTAAGGGCTTGTTCGGTTAGCTCTCAATCCATGTGGATTGAGTGGGATTGGATGAGTTTTAATCCCAAACAAGTCAAACTTTTTCTCAATTTTTTCCAATCCCATTCAATCCATGTGTATTGGGAATAACCGAACAAGCCCTAATTGGGCGATTCCTTTTTGCAGGGCATGAACAATCAGGAAGCTCCAAGTGGCTTGCTCTGAGCAGATTCTTCAGAACGAGGTTATGAGCAACATAGCTAGAGCGACTGGTGCGCACACGACATCCACTGTGTCAGACAATGCTTGGAACATCTCCAACCCAGCTACAAACAGCTCGTGGCCACCGTGTCCTAATGCAGTCCACCAATGGTGCGTGCTGATTAGTCTGACCTGGGGGCGCTAGAGAAAGAATAATGTCGTCCTTGCTGCTGGTTGATGCGCTTACAACATCAGCCAGATACTCATCTTGAGTCCACCTTGGGGGGACAGTGACATTTAGCTTGCATAACCTGGGTCTCTGTATAGGACATGAACCACCTGCACTTGCATTCCCATTCAGCACAGACTTGGCAATTCCATTGAAGTGGAAGATGGTGAATTGCTTCTTGCCCATAAGACCAGTTGGATCCTTCATGCCTCCAGCCCTTTTATCCAATTGTAGCAATGCCTGCCAGAATTCACTCCATACTATAATTCCAGCATTACATAGGTCCTCGAGTTTATCCGAAGGAAAATTTATGTCAGTATCCCTGAGGACTTGTTGGAAGCCCTCAACGCTGATAAAGCCTCCACCTCCACTTTGATCTTGGGCATCAAAAGCCCTCCTTATTTTTGATTCGCGCTCTTCCAGCTCATTCTCCTCTTGAACGTTGGGGTTCAAGGCAAAAAGGACTGTGTAGTGACTTTCACTTCCCACAACCCATATCGGCCACTTTGGGCACTTCAAGTACAGACCAACCTTGCAGAGATTTAGTGATTCCAGGAGGGTAAGAAAACCAACTTCAACATTGTTTGGTATGCCCTTCAAGGACATGCCACCACCAAGGTCCATCTTGCCATCAAATACATTTGGAACAGCCTCTCCACAGAGCAATAAATTCACAATTTCCTGATAAGACAATTAAGTCACTATATCTTATTTGACCACAATTGTATTAATAATGATCAAAGCTGTGCAAAATAAATATAGAATAAAATGTTACTATAATGTAATAAACATGGTACTGGCAAATAATATCTTACTAGCAAAGTGTCCATGTCCGTATGTTGATACAATTTCCATTTATAAGTATAGAGTATAAAACACAGAAATATGTGTGTTATGTTGGCTAGGTGAGTGTGAATATGGGTTTGGAGCCAACAACCACTGTTTTCAAGTCGTCTGATTAATCAAGATTAGTCGTGATTAATCGTCCAAGTCGGTTTGGATCAATCGCAATTAATCGCCCAAGTCGGTCACAGGGGCGGATCGAGCGGGTGGTCCATATGGCTTAGAGTATAAGGTGCGGTTTGGCTTGATGCAGTCCTCAAGTTCATACTTTGCCCACAGATTTCTCTTTTACATACATCATTTGTGCTAACAAAGGTTTGATTGCTATAAAATATTTCTATACAAATCCAATGTAATCACTATTGTAGCAGAAACTTTCCATATAATTAGACTAATTGTTAGTCGAAGATAACAAAGTTTGGATTTTGAAATATGTGTAGCCTAATGTTTTGGGACAACCCAGTAGTATGTTTATGACAATGATATCTATACCTGTGAAGCATGACCAAATGGAGCAGTGACCAATGGCTGGCTTGGATCATCCCTGTCTGCTTGGATGTCTTCCTGTACATAAAGGACAGTTATACATGGTCAGAATATAAAGATAGTGTTGACATGGTTCAACAAACAGGTTGATGGGCACTTAAGTGACTTAGGTCCTGTTTGTTTACCCGCTAGATTATATAATTCATCTTAAATAAGTTAAGACTTAAGAGACAAACAAACAACACATATTATAAGGTGAATTATATAATCTAGATACCTAGATTATGATAATCTATAAGAAGGTCATTAGGTGCTTATATAATCCTGGAAGGAAACAAACATGGCCTTAACAAATGAAAACTTTGTTTTCCACTAGAACTTAAGATTGAAAAACTATGTTTTCAACTAGAACATAAGATTGGGTCAAGAGGGGACCAATCCTCATGAAAGCAAGTTGAGAACTTTAGTACTGACGAACACATACCAATCCTCGTGAAAGCAAAGCAGAAATAAGAAATAGCATGGCTCCCAGTCGACTTTGAAACAAAGGAATGTTAGCCAAAGGGGTGTTGAATTATGGCTTACATGTGAATGCTCTAGATCCCAAAGAGGTTAAGACCTTGGTTATGGTCGGGCCCTCTTGAGAGTACCTGAGCTCTAGATGCTTTGTTTAACCCCCAACAAATGCTAGGGGCCTGGTCCTTACACAACCCCTAGCAAATGTCTAAGGCTCTTGACAGGTTCAGGCTTTTGATGTGAGATAATACCTTATGTTCTGTATATGCTAGTTTGGTTGTTGTATCTTTCGATGATGTTGTGATGCCCTCAGGGTTTTTTCACCCCCTCCCCCCTTTTATATTCTAAGGGAACGACTGTTACATGGTGGGCACTAAGTCGGCTAGTACGAGTCGTATGAGTTGTACCCTATGTATTTGAGTTTATCTCTTATTCTATTGAGATATTTGATATATTTGTGCTTCTAGATCCCTCCTGGTTGTGGAGTCCCCTCCCGATCTTATAACTGAGTCCCTGGACTCATGGCCGAGCCCATGTGTCCCTCGGCTTAGGATCTTCTATGAAGCTTTGTTTGGTATACCCATGATACATATTATTGACAATCTTTTATATATATATATATATATATATATATATATATATATTAGTTTTGCTTAATTTGTTGTCTAAAGTATAGAGATGGATAAAGGATCTTTATATATAAGGGTGAAAGAACCTACTCTATATTTAGAAAAGGTTTTAGATAACACTATTAAATGCTATAAAGCAAGAAATTTTCACTATGAAGTTAGAGGAATATATAGAATTTTCTGTTAGAGACAACCGAATACCTTTCTACAATAATTACTTGTATGTTATTTTTATACGTAGACATCACCTCAGAAGAAGACAAGCAGCATCAATTATTGACCATAAAAGTCTGACTCCACTAGCTAGTCATCACGATCATCGTTGAGTAGTTGATATTTTAGGCATGTTTGATTTATTGCCTAACTTGCCATTAGGGGTAGGCGTTTGGGTTACCCGAAAGTTTCGGGTCGGGTAATTTGAGTATTTAAAATTTCGGGTTTTGAGAATCAATACCCGAAATTACAACGGGTTTTACAATATCCGAAAATTCGGGTACCCGGAATTTCGGGTTCGTGCATTTCTAAACTATTCGAACTGTTGTGTCAACTTCATAGAAACACATGCACCATATTAAATTAGTATAAAAATACAGTTTAAATAATGATATATATGGACAAAAAAACACAAACAATATACAATCATAAGTCATATGCACACTTACACATAATTAAAGATGCACAAACTAATAATTAGGAATGACACGAGTACATGACACATGAAAGTTCAGGTACCCAATTATGATATCCGAATTACCCGAAATAAATTCGGGTTTTACAAGTTGCTACTCGAAATTCCAGAACGAAATTCGGGTTCCAGGTATTTTGGGTTCGGGTTACGATGTTTTTGCCCAGCCCTTCTTGCCACAGTTTGCCTAACTTTTTGTCTAAATTTAGTTATTCAATTCGTACGACTAACCTTAGCTAAAGTGTGGTACAATTAGCCACGAATCAAACACGCATTTTTGTCTCACGAACACACACAAGCTTTGTGCATCAATTTTAATGATACACTTCACAAATTAAATTTGACCCGAATTGAGTATATAGTGCGCGCGTTTCTCAATAGCTGCTTTAGAAACTTAAATCTCCTTGACTTTTTCTAGAATAAGATACTCATAAGTATATAGTGCGTTAATTGTCAATAGCTAGTTTAGAATATTATCTAGAAGGAACAGGAAGACAGGTCAGTAAAACGTGCACTGAACGCCCATTGCATTTGACTATCTCTTGAGCAAGTCAGAGATAGCAACAGCACAGCACTAACATTGGCCACACACCTATTTTAGCCCCTTGGGGACGGTCGCACCTTTTTTAGCCCCTTGTCACACGTCAAAATCGCTTAAAAATGAGACGTGATCGTTTGTGACACTTATTAAATAAAACTCGGTCAGGATGAAAAGATTGTTTCTCGGTATTATATTAATAAGAGATCGAAACATGATCCCTGTCGAAAAGATCCTCGAGACCTCGACCCTGGACCCCATTAGTGGCATACAAGACGTAACCCGATAGTGGGCAGAGCACAGTGAGTAGATTTTTTTAACCCAACTCGAAATTCACCCCCTAGGGGATCGAACTTGAGACCTGGAAGTGCTATCGGCAACCTTAACCATCACACTAGAGGCCCTTTCGCACACTTGTTAAAAAAAAGGTCACTAATTTTTCACTGTGATAACTTTTTTAAAAACGCATCACTACCGATTGTGCACATGCGATATCTACGGTAAAACGCGTCACTAGCACAGTGACATCTTTTATTTTACGTAACGTGTCGCTGGTTTCATGCGTCAAATCTATTTAGTGACGTGTTTATATAAACACGTCACTGACTTCAGACGTCATATTTGTTTCATGACGAGTAAATTTTGATTTTTTTTCCAAACAACCTCAGGTGAAAAACCACCAAAATAAAAGCTGTATGTCTTAAAAAGTTATGAAACTTTATAGTTGACAATGTTTTGATTTCAAATCATATTGTCATAGAAAAATACGTTTGAAGTTTTCAAATTTGAAAATTAAATTTTGTAAACGACCTCGGATGAGGAGACTACTAAAGTAAAAGTTATAGATCTCAAAAAGTTATGCAACTTTATAGTTGACAAGTTTTTCATTTGAATTAATTTATGGTCTCAAATAATTAATTTACACTCGACATGTTATAATATGCGGGAAAGCAAAATATAATATAGACATAAATGAGTGGGTGGTGTAGTGGTTATGTGGGTGACACGTATTTATAAAAACAAGTCACCAAAATAGTTCCGTTAGTAACGTTTTTTACGAGTCATTTATCATATTCAATTAGAGACATAAAATCTTAGATATGTTTTTGATCGTAGTGAAGACTGAAGACAGGTCAATAAAACGTGCATTGGACGCCAATTGCATTCGACTATCTCAAGTCAGAGATAGCGACAGCACTAACATTGGACACACAACACTGCTATTTTAGCCCCTTGCCGCACGGGCTGCTAGTGCTAGCTAGCTAGCTAGCAACTTCTTAATTCGTCCTCTCCCCTTCCTTCAAACAAAACTTCGTTCTCTTGTCTCTCCGGCGGATCGACCTCTCCCCGCTAGCTCCGGCATTTATCTCCGCCATGCATCGTCTCCGTCATTTTGCTCTCCATGTGCTCCTTCTTGTCATAGCGCATGCACCCTTGCCCTCCGCCGCGGTAGACACGCTACGGCCCGGCCAAGCACTTGCCGGCTGGAAGAAGCTCGTCTCTGCCAACGGCAAGTTCGCGCTCGGCTTCTTCCAGCTCCAACCAGGGAGCTCCTACTACCTCGGCATTTGGTTCGACAAAGTCCCCGTGCTGACTCCAGTGTGGACAGCCAACAGGGACAACCCGGTATCCAACTCCACCTCGCCGGAGCTCACCATCTCCGGCGACGGCAACATGGCTGTCGTCTTAGCTGAGAGCGGCACCACCACCATCGTCTGGTCTACCTCTACCCAGGCCAACGCAACAAGCAACGACACCGTCGCGGTGCTCTTGGACAGCGGCAACCTCGTCCTCCGCAGCTCCTCCAACTCGTCGCTCGTATTCTGGGAGAGCTTCGACTACCCGACGGACACCCAGCTACCCGGCGTAAAGATCGGGTGGGACAAGGTCACAGGCTTGGACCGCCGGCTTGTTTCGAGGAAGAACTCCGTCGATCTGTCCTCAGGTCTATACTCGTCGACGATGGGCCACGACGGGGTCGCCAGGATGCTGTGGAACTCGTCTGCCGTGTACTGGTCTAGCACGTGGACCGGTGGGTTCTTCAGCGCGATACCGGAGATGTCCGCAGGCTCCCCTCTCGCCAACTTCACCTTCGTGGACAACGCCCGAGAGGTCTACTTCACCTACAACATCTTCGACGAGAGCACGGTCATCCGCACCACGCTGCATGTCTCCGGCCGGAACCAGGTGCGCGTGTGGACCGGGCAGGACTGGATGACGGTGAACAACCAGCCAGCGCACCAGTGCGACGTGTACGCTGTCTGCGGCCCTTTCACCGTCTGCACGGACAGCGCTTCCGACGCGGATTCCTGCGACTGCATGAGGGGGTTCTCCGTACGGTCGCCGGCGGAGTGGGCGGTCGAGGACAGGACAGGCGGGTGCGTCAGAAACACTCCGCTCAACTGTGCTGCCGACGGTAGGAACAGGACAGGTGTGCCAGCTGACAAGTTCTACTCCATGCCAGGCGTTAGGCTGCCCCAGAATGGCCGCCAGGCCATGCCGAACGCGTCGAGCGCGATCGAATGCGCGCAGGCTTGTTTGAGTAGTAATAACTGCTCTTGCACCGCGTACTCTTACGGCGGCGAAGATGGGTGCTCCCTGTGGCATGGCGAGTTAGTTAACGTAGCTGCTGACGGTAACGAAGGGATGATTTACCTTCGCCTTGCTGCATGCGAAAGAGCTAGAGAGTGGGAAAGGCAACAGGATTGCCATGGTAGCTGGTGTTGCCGCTTTGGTTTTGGTTCTCGTCGTCGTAGTGATTTGCAGCAGGCGGAATAATGGGAAGTGGTGGTCTAGACCCATCGCTGACAGTGATAAAGGCGGTAGCGTCGTTGGCATAGCTACGTTCAAGTATGCTGACCTGCAAGACGCGACGAAGAAGTTCTCGGAGAAGCTAGGCGCGGGTGGCTTCGGCTGTGTGTTCAAGGGGCGCCTAGCAGGTGACTCGACCGACATAGCAGTGAAGAGGCTCGACGGAGCTCTGGGCAACGCACAGGGAGAGAAGCAGTTCAGGGCAGAAGTGAACTCGGTCGGATTCATCCAGCACATAAATCTGGTGAAGCTGATCGGGTTCTGCTGCGAGGGCGACAGGAGGCTACTCGTGTACGAGCACATGCCGAACGGCTCCCTGGACTCCCACCTGTTCCAGTTCCAGAGCTGTCGCCGTCGTGCACCTCTAGACTGGAGCACCAGATACCAGATAGCTGTCGGGGTTGCCAGAGGTCTAGGGTACCTGCACCATGGCTGCCGGGACTGCATCATACACTGCGACATCAAGCCGCAGAACATACTTCTGGACGCGTCTTTCGCTCCAAAGATCGCGGATTTCGGGATGGCCAAGTTTCTCGGGAGGGAGTTCAGCCGCGTCGTGACCACGATGCGAGGAACCGTCGGGTATCTTGCTCCGGAATGGATCAGTGGGACGCCTGTTACTCCCAAGGTTGACGTTTACAGCTACGGGATGGTCTTGCTAGAGCTCGTGTCGGGGAAGAGGAACTATGTCGAGCATTCGTCCAGTTGTGCCGAAGGCCAAGGAGACTATCTGCCTGTGCAGGCTGCGCACAAGCTTCTCCATGGAGATGTTCTGAGCGTTGTGGATGCGGACTTGCATGGTGAGCTGAACGTGGAGGAAGCTGAACGAGTCTGCAGAGTCGCGTGCTGGTGCATCCAGGATCTTGAGTCGGATCGGCCCACGATGATTGAGGTGGTGCAGTTTCTGGAGGGAATATGCCAAGTAGAAATTCCCCCGATGCCAAGGCTACTCACTGCTATTGCCGGAAGCGGATCACATCAGACGAGAGTGTCATCTCTGTAGCTTTTCAAACATCAGTTTTGCCTTGTAGTGTATAAATAAATTTATTTTTTGTAACGTCGTACGTCGTGTAATATTATTTCTCTTGGCGTATAAATGAATTTTTTCCTACATGTGATATTTCCAAGAGTTTTACTCTAAAATTGTTAATCGTAGAAACATTTTTCTACATCTTTTCACTCTCCAATGGAGAATCGTTCTTGTTTATTGGGGGGGGGGGGGGTGCTGGGCTTGCTTGAAGTGAGCTAATATTTGTAGTTGCTATATGTTAAGATCACCTATTATACTAACTACTTCGCTGGAGCAGATCTACCTCTAACCTGAATCGTTTGATTACAAATTGTAATGAAGTTATTTTGGTCATTGATAAATTGGAAGAACAAAGATACATGTTTAAGAATTCCAAACACTACCAGAATCCTGGCCTTTGCCGAGTGCTTTTTGTCGGGCACTCGGCAAAGAAACCTTTGCCGAGAGCCGCACTCGGCAAAGTCCTGCACTCGGTAACGATCTCGTTTACCGAGTGCAGGACACTCGGTACAGAATTTCACTCGACAAAGACAGCTTTGTCGAGTGCCGAACCCTCGGCAAAGAGCCGTCAGCGGCCGTCTAAAGATGACGGCCGTTAACCTTTGCCGAGGGCCGAAGGTAGGCACTCGGCAAAGAGGATTCTTTGCCAAGTGTCAATCAGGCTTCTTTGCCGAGTGTCATCTCTGGACACTCGTCAAAGTATATTTTTATTTTTATTATTTTGGCAACCAAACTTTTTGTGGTATGTTCGTACACTATGTAGACCTACATGTACCATTTTGGGACAATTATAACAGTGTTTTTAATAGCTAGTAGATTTAGTTCGTTTATTTGAATTTTTTCGGAAAATTCAGATTTGAACTGCAAGTCACTCGAAACTTGGAAAACTGTGCATGCAAAAATGATACACATGCTATTTAGCACAAGTTACGACCGATTTCAGGAGCGGACCGGAAACTTCGAGCAACATGCTCACTAAATATGGACGTGAACTTGTCATCCACATGTTTAAAAATTATATAAAACACAAAGTCAAAAAAACATGAAACTTGTCCACGTGTCATGATATCATATGTAGAGGCTGTGAAAAAAATGAGAATATTTCAAGAAAGTTGAGACGTACTATGTGTAGAAACCTAGGAGAACTACACATGAAATCATAGAGTTTCAATATAGTTCTCCTAGGTTTCTACACATAATACGTCACAACTTTCTCGAAACATTCTCAAATTTTTATCACAGCCTCTACATATGATACACTACAACAGCTACAGTCATTTTCGGCGGCCAGAAGCCGCCGAAAATAAGCCAGTTGCCGCCGAAAATAAGCTATTTTCGGCGGCTTCTGGCCGCCAAAAAAACTGGCCGAAAATAAGGCTTTATTTTCGGCGGCCAGGGCCTGGCCGCCGAAAATAGCTTATTTCCGGCGGCTGGCTCCCTGGCCGCCGAAAATAACAGATTATTTTCGGCGGCCAGATAGTCAGCCACCGCCAGAAATTAAAAATGCCGAAAATAAAATCTCTATTTTCGGCGGCCAGGGGGGGCCGCCGAAAATTACTAATTTCAGAGCAAAAAATTGAAAAAAGCGAAAAATAACAGAATTTCATAAAAAATTCATACAATAACAGAAATTCCATACAATAACAGAAAATTCATACTTGAGTTCACAACATAAAACTTGAGTCCATACAAATATAAAGTCCACAAATAGTCCATACAAACATAAAGTCCACAAATAGTTCATTACAACACAGTGCGGCACAAAGCTAACTTAATCACACATTGGGGTCGTTGGAGTTGTGTCCACTACCTCCAGAAGCCAATAACTGGTCGACGAAGTCGTGTAACGGGTTTGGATCCTAAAAAAAAGATGACATTAATAACGGCATTGGTTACATGTATAACGACTATTCAAACAAATTGTTTCTCAAACTAACCTCTCCTGCATAAGCTCCCTCCCCTGCATAAGCTCCTCCTGGTGCTGGTATGACCGGTGGTGGCGTGTTGTGGCCCATGACCCCGGATCCCTACAAAATCAAGTTTAGTAAAGATTTGAAATTAGGTTGATACAAACGACAAGTCTTAACTAAATTGAATAACCTGAGGTGGAGGTGGAGGTGGCGGAGCATGTAATCCCCACTGAGGCATCGGCGGCTGAAATTGAGGGAAAACAAATGGTTGCTGCTGTGCCTGCTGTGGAAACCAAGACTGTTGCAAATATAATATATTAGTTATAGAACCAATATCGAGCGTGTTGAGAATAAATAAGACACTCACGTTCATTGCTTGTTGCGCCTGTGCGTTGTAAGCAGCCATCTGAAGGGTGCACGATTAGGTCATCGTTATCACGGACACCTTTGTGCCATCGCATGTGCATAGCGGTTTTTTTAGATAGAAACATCCGTTTCACTCGAGGAGTTAGTGGCAAGTAGCGGAGCTGCTTATGTGCAACATCTGTCATCACCTTCTCACCCTCATCATTAACGACTTCCACAAATCTAGATTGTCCACATTTCAGACATTTTTTCTCTTCCGCATGCTCCTTCATGAAAAGCATACAATTATTTTTGCACACATCAATCTTCTCATAATCCATACCGAGACCTTTGATAATTGTCTTTGAATGGTACATGTCTTTAGGCAACTTATTAGGCTTTGGGAGCACATCTCCTAATAACTTTAAAATCTCATTGTAACAATTGTTCGAGAAAAAGTACTTGGACTTAATGGCCATGAGCCGAGTCACAAAAGCGAGTATACTCACATCTGTGTGTTCATGCAACGGCTCTTCAGAGTCTTTTAGTAGTTTAAAAAATCTGGAAACCTCTGGTGTGGCAGGATCCTTGGAGCTTAGGTTGAATTCTGGACGTAGCGAATCTAGCATCTCATGCATCACATCATCGCCAGCCCAATCATTGTTCTCCTCCTCTTCTACATTCCTGTTAGGTACTACCTCACCATGATGTTCCCACACCTCATATCCGGGCATAAATCCAAACTGACAAAGATCTAGGCTAACTCTTTCCTTATTAAGAAATATACTGTTTTCGTGACGCCTACAAGGGCATCTGACAGTGCCGGTTAAGGACAAGGCGAATACGTGGTCCACAAAATCTTTGGTCTTGGCTACCCACTCATCAGAATGACGTCCATTCCTACTCCAGCCATTGTATATCCATGCACGGTCTTCAACCATGCCTGAGACTGTTAAACCGAACCATATCATGAAACCATTATTCAATTTCATCAAGTGTATCGGTCCTATATGTATAGACAAGGATAGATTCTAAACCACAGCAAGCTACCAGGACCCACAATAATTTTGGCAGCATAACCTCTAATTACTAAAACACATATACCACTAATACATTAATGAAATCGAATTAAATAATAATATTAATCACACAACTAATTAAACATACACAATCACAAATATATATTAATTTCGGCGGCAATTAAACAACAACCGCCAAAAATATTGAATAAATAACGCAAAAAAATACCTAACGTTCGTGGCTTTCAACGGCGACGACGACGGAGTCGATTGAACGGCGACGGTCGACGGGGGCAGCGCGGGGCTTTGAACGGCGGTCGACGGCGGCTCGGGGCGGTGGCGGCGGCTTTGGGGCGACGACGCCAGGCGAGCGCGCGCGCGTCCCACGAGCAGGGGCACTGCGCGGCGCGGGGGAGGGCACGGCGCGGCGGCGCAAGGCCGGCGGTGAGGAGCAGGGCGGCGCGGGGCCGGCGGTGAGGAGCAGGGCGGCGCGGGTCCGGCGGTGAGAGCGGCGGCGCGAGCAACAGAACAGAGAGAGCGGTCGGGAGAAGAGAGAAAGAGAAAGGTCAGCGCTGACCGTTTTAAACAGTTTATTTTCGACGTCATGGGCAGGGGCCGCCGAAAATTACGTAATTTTCGGCGGCCTCTGTCCATGGCCGCCGAAAATAAATTTATTTTCGGCGGCCTACCTCGGCCGCCGAAAATTGGCCATTATTTTCGGGGGCTAAAGGTTAGCCGCCGAAAATAACAGGGGCCGCCGAAAATGGTGTACAGTGCTGTTGTGGTATCATGACACGTGGACAAGTTTCATAATTTGTTGACTTTGTTTGTATTTTATACAATTTTTAAACAACTAGATGGCAAGTTCATGACCATATTGAGTGAGCATGGTGCTCGAAGTTTCTGGTCCACTCATGAAATCGGTCGTAACTTGTGCTAAATAGCATGAGTATTATGTTTGCATGCACGATTTTCCAAGTTTCGAGTGACTTGCAGTTCAAATGTGAATTTTCCAAAGAAATTCAAATAAACGAACTAAATCTACTAGCTATAGAAAACACTTTTCTAATTGTCCCAAAATGGTACATGTAGGTCTACATAGTGTAGGAACATACCACAAAAAGTTTGGTTGCCAAAATAAAAAAAATAAAAATATACTTTGCCGAGTGTCCAGAGATGACACTCGTCAAAGAAGTCTTTGCCGAGTGTCAACTGGGTGGCACTCGGCAAAGTATAATGAAATAACCTTTGCCGAGTGTCGCCCGGGGACACTCGGCAAAGAGGACTTTGCCGAGTGCCGGATCGGGGGCACTCGACAAAGAGTATTTTAAAATTAAAAAAAAATCTTTGCCGAGTGCCAGATCGCGGGCACTCGGCAAAGAGCGCGTACATAGCGTCTGTGGTAACTCCTTTCTCTCTTACTCTCTCACTCTCTCTTACCGTGTCGCTGCTGCTTCCACGCTGCCGCCGCACCCTCGCCCTCGCCCCGCCGCGCTCTCGCCCACGCCTGGCCGCCGCGCCCTCGCCCTCGCCCGCCGTCAACGCGCCGCCGCCGCGTCATTGCCCCGCCGCGCCCGCGCCCTCCCTGCCCTCGCGCTAGCCCGGTCGCCGAAGAGACCACATTGATTAAATGATAAAGACTGAATTTATTGTTTCTAAAACTTGACTCAAGCATTACCATAAGCTCCAACATTTAAAATCTCCCACCGGTTTTGAGATAAGGAAAGACGTGCTCTTCGTGCACGTAAATAAAGGCGCAGTTACGGGAGGAAACAAATACGCACGCATAAATATATGTAGTAATGTGCATAAATCATGCATAGAAGGGATATTTTGTACCTTGACTCACGGAAACGAATATTACCATGTGCACACCGTTTACGACTGCATAACGATGTGTAACATGATAGCATAAACCATGCATTATATAAATCTTGACCGGTTTGATATAAGGAAAGACGTGCTGCATAATCGCGTAAATAAAGGGACAATTACGGTTCGAGGAGCATTAGTAGAAGAAAATAAATTTTAATTTACAGCCGCAGTTCGCGGGTTCTTCTCGGGCGGATTCCAGCGTAAAACGTGAGCTAAAACATCGTAAATGAGTACGAAATTTAGCGTAAATCATATATCTGTTTTGTAACAGCAAACGAAGCCCAAAATTACGGCGTGAAAATCGCGTGCACCCAATCGCGCGCGGGTTCTGGCTAGGGCAGATTCCGGCGTAAAACGTGAGCTAAAACATCGTAAATGAATACGAAATTTAGCGTAAATCCTATATTAGCTAAAATAGCGTAGATTGATCACGTTCGATCGTGCACGGATTTTGGCTTGGTCAAATTTCAGCGTAAAATGTGAACCAAACAGCGTAAATGGGTACAAATTTTATCGTACATCATCAATCTATTTCGTAACAACGAATGTGGCCTAAATTACGACGTCAAAATCGCGCTCCGATCGTGCTCGGGTTCTAGGTCAGGTGGATTTAAGCGTAAAACGTGATCCGAAACAGCGTAAATGAATACGAATTTTAGCGTAAATCAATGATCTATTTTAAAACGACGAATGTGGCACTTGCTTTTTAGTGGAAGCGTAAAATGCAATAAGAAAGAACCCAAGACAAAATCTTTTTTGCCGACCTATACATGCGACATGGGGGTGAATTAATAACTGAACGAATCCAAGACAAGAAAGAAAACGATGAAGCCATTTGCTGTTCCTGAATCCTGATCCGTCACGCTCACGCTCGGCCATGGAACTGAGGTCAGAAGAGTAGCCACTAGACAATACAGAGGGCACGACGGTCAGAAGAACAAGAACTTGGACTTGGAGATGCATCTGAAGGGGAGCACGGTGCCGTTGGGCCAGAAGAAGCGGGGCGCCCTGCGCGCGCACCACGTACGCCAGCGGGAGGATGCCCCTGGCGGGCACGCGGAACGGGTAGGCGCGGAGCACCGCCAGCCCGCCCGCACCGCCACGTACGGCACGCGGGGCTGCAGCAGCAGCACCACCACAAGGACGGCCACGGCACCCAGCAGCACCACGACCGCAAGCACCATGAACAGCACCACCGCCGCCCACTCCGCCGCGCCCGACCGGTGCCTCCTGAAGCTGTACCGCCGCGGACGCTGAGGCTCCTCCTCGCGCCCCCTCCACGACCGCCAATTCGCCGGCTGGAGAGCGTCGCGGCGGCCGGGGCTCTCCTGCTCACGGGCGCCTGCTCGCACGCCCGAGGGAACCCCCGCCGCCGCTAAAACCTAATCCCTGGCGGCGTGGGGGTATTTTTATAGTGACGGCGTGGGACTAGATAATTGTGAGCGCGTGGGCAGGATCGTGGGCCCGATTCACGTAATATGCGCAGACTATATTTGCATAAACTGATACACACATAAGCATAACTCGTATTATAATTTAGCGCCCTGGGCTCTATTTAACTACAGGAATCCCTGACCAGGTGTGCAGACCGCATCGGAGCCCTGGGCTTATTGTACTTATATATATATATATATATATATATATATATGTATTTATATATTACACCTGGGTGCATTCAATATAGAGAATGCACCCAGGCCGAACCTATGTGCCAGGTCCGAGCCAACCGTCCCACCCAGGCCGGTTTCGTCCCTCCCGCACGCTCCGGACAGAACCTTTTCATTTTCCCGCCTCCGCCCCTCTTTCTCCGTGAACGGCTCCTCCGCGAACGGCTCAACCTCTTCACATAAGTTGCAATCACACCAGACTTGCAGTTGCAATTATACCAGACAGCAGTTGCAATCATTGTTTTGTTTAACAGATTTTTGGACATAGTTATATAGAAGTTGCAATCACACCAGACCAGCAGTTGCAATTACACTAGACACAGTTTCAATCATTGTTTTGTTTAACAGATTTTTGGACATAGTTATATAGGAGTTGCAATCACACCAGACCAGCAGTTGCAATTACACCAGGCAGCAGTTGCAATCATTGTTTGTTTAACAGATTTTTGGACATAGTTATATAGAAGTTGCAATCACACCAGATCAGAAGTTGCAATTACACCAGACAGCAGTTGCAATTATTGTTTGTTTAACATATTTTTGGACATAGTTATATAGAAGTTGCAATCACAACAGACCCACAGTTGTAATTACACCAGACCAGTAGTTGCAATCTTGTTTGTTTAACAGATTTTTGGACATAGTTATATAGAAGTTGCAATCACACCAGACCAGCAGTTGCAATTACACCAGACCAGCAGTTGCAATCATATTTTTTAACAAAATTTCTCAGAGTTATTCAGTACTTGCAATCACATAAGAGCAACTCAGCAGTTGCATCCACACTACACCAGCAGTTGCAATTACAACACACCATCGGTTGCAATCATTTTATTTATATTTTTTAACAGATATTTGAGTAAAATTATACAACAGTTGCAATCACACATAATGCGGGCTTGCAATCCCACCTAATGCGGGGGACAGGGAGGCACGCAGACAGAGAGGCGCGCGGCGGCGCGGGGACAGGGAGGCGCGCGGCGGCGCGAGGACAGGGAGGCGCTCGGCGGCGGCGGGATCTAGGTTTAGAGGATCGGAGGAAGAAGGAGGAGACGGCGGCGGCGCGGGGATAAGGATGCGCGCGGCGGCGGCGGGGGCGGGGAGGCGCGCGAAACAGGACTTACGCCTGGGTGCATTCAATATAGAGAATGCACCCAGGTGCATTTTATATATATATATATATATATATATATATATATATATATATATATATATATATATATATATATATATATATATATCAACAAACATACACCGGTACACTACTCTCATTCCATCAAGTATCCCTGAAGCTCATGTACCTGAGATTAGAAAAAAGTGCACGAGATTTATCATTATGTGGTAAACCTCGGCAAGCAACTTACCTTAACTAAACTATTTGAACTACAGTTCAATTGATCAACAAATTTGAACAGTGATAATAGAACATAAAATACTTCATAAGTTTCAATACATGGCTTTATTTCGACCCACACATCCCAGAGAGTGCGTCTCAATGGGAAGTGCCTAAGCAAATTCAAACTGACCCAAACATAAAATCAAAGAGTACAGCGGCATGATATGATCGTTCAAGTTTGATTGTTTGATCCTTGTTTACTCAACAGGCTTCTGGCTAGACAACTCACTGTGTCAGATGAAATGAAAAACACAAACGAAACTATATGTGTACAGAAAAGAATGTAACCCAAGACACAACATATCCATAAATCAAGTGTACATCTAATGTCAATAAAAGCAAAAAAAAATATCCAGGCCCTTGATTAATAACACGCATTAAAACATCACTCATTTTGACCGAACAAACCATGTAATTGGGCGATTCCTTTTTGCAGGGCATGAACAATCAGGAAGCTCCAAGTGGCTTGCTCTGAGCAGATTCTTCAGAACGAGGTTACGAGCAACATAGCTAGAGCGACTAGTGCGCACACGACATCCACTGTGTCAGACAATGCTTGGAACATCTCCAACCCAGCTACAAACAGCTCGTGGCCACCGTGTCCTAATGCAGTCCACCAATGGTGCGTGCTGATTAGTCTGACCTGGGGGAGCTAGAGAAAGAATACTGTCGTCCTTGCTGCTGCTGGTTGATGCGCTTACAACATCAGCCAGATACTCATCTTGAGTCCACCTTGGGGGGACAGTGACATTTAGCTTGCATAACCTGGGTCTCTGTATAGGACATGAACCACCTGCACTCGCATTCCCATTCAGCACAGACTTGGCAATTCCATTGAAGTGGAAGATGGTGAATTGCTTCTTGCCCATAAGACCAGTTGGATCCTTCATGCCTCCAGCCCTTTTATCCAACTGTAGCAATGCTTGCCAGAATTCACTCCATACTATAATTCCAGCATTACATAGGTCCTCGAGTTTATCCGAAGGAAAATTTATGTCAGTATCCCTGAGGACTTGTTGGAAGCCCTCAACGCTGATAAAGCCTCCACCTCCACTTTGATCTTGGGCATCAAAAGCCCTCCTTATTTTTGATTCGCGCTCTTCCAGCTCATTCTCCTCTTGAACGTTGGGGTTCAAGGCAAAAAGGACTGTGTAGTGACTTTCACTTCCCACAACCCATATCGGCCACTTTGGGCACTTCAAGTACTGACCAACCTTGCAGAGATTTAGTGATTCCAGGAGGGTAAGAAAACCAACTTCAACATTGTTTGGTATGCCCTTCAAGGACATGCCACCACCAAGGTCCATCTTGCCATCAAATACATTTGGAACAGCCTCTCCACAGAGTAATAAATTCACAATTTCCTGATAAGACAATTAAGTCACTTTATCTTATTTGACCACAATTGTATTAATAATGATGAAAGCTGTGCAAAATAAATATAGAATAAAATGTTACTATAATGTAATATAAACATGGTACTGGCAAATAATATCTTACTAGCAAAGTGTCCATGTCCGTATGTTGATACAATTTCCATTTATAAGTATAGAGTATAAAACACAGAGATATGTGTGTTCTGTTGGCTAGGTGAGTGTGGATATGGGTTTGGAGCCAACAACCACTGTTTTCAAGTCGTCTGATTAATCAAGATTAGTCGTGATTAATCGTCCAAGTCGGTTTGGATCAATCGCAATTAATCGCCCAAGTCGGTCACAGGGGCGGATCGAGCGGGTGGTCCATATGGCTTAGAGTATAAGGTGCGGTTTGGCTTGATGCAGTCCTCAAGGTCATACTTTGCCCACGGATTTCTCTTTTACATATATCATTTGTGCTAACAAAGGTTTGATTGCTATAAAATATTTCTATACAAATCCAATGTAATCACTATTGTAGCAGAAACTTTCCATATAATTAGACTAATTGTTAGTCGAAGATAACAAAGTTTGGATTTTGAAATATGTGTAGCCTAATGTTTTGGGACAACCCAGTATGTTTATGACAATGATATCTATACCTGTGAAGCATGACCAAATGGAGCAGTGACCAATGGCTGGCTTGGATCATCCCTGTCTGCTTGGATATCTTCCTGTACTTAAAGGACAGTTATACATGGTCAGAATATAAAGATAGTGTTGACATGGTTCAGCAAACAGGTTGATGGGCACTTAAGTGACTTAGGTCCTGTTTGTTTACCCTCTAGATTATATAATTCAGCTTAAATAAGTTAAGACTTAAGAGACAAACAAACAACACAGATTATTAGGTGTATTATATAATCTAGATACCTAGATTATGATAATCTATAAGCAGGTCATTAGGTGCTTATATAATCCATAAGCTAGATTATATAATCCTGGAAGGAAACAAACAGGGCCTTAACAAATGAAAACTTTGTTTTCCACTAGAACTTAAGATTGAAAAACTATGTTTTCAACTAGAACATAAGATTGGGTCAAGAGGGGACCAATCCTCATGAAAGCAAGTTGAGAACTTTAGTACTAACGAACACATACTAATTCTCGTGAAAGCAAAGCAGAGATAAGAAATAGCATGGCTCCCAGTCGACTTTGAAACAAATGAATGTTAGCCAAAAGGGTGTTGAATGCATCCTTCCTTGAAGTAAATGTACTTGTTTTAAGAACTTTCTGCAGATCCACTGCTGATTCGACAGAAAGATCTTCCAAAGCTGCATCAATTTTCTGCAATAAGTTTCATAAGAGCATTATTAGCCACATCCAAATATCTCAAAGATTATAATCAACTGATCACCACAACATCCACTTACTCCACGATTGGCACGTGCAACAGATGCTACAACAGCTCTTTTCCCAGTTCCACATAAAAAAAGAATCTCCACCATAGCATGAACCAATGCTCTACAAAGAACATCATCAGTGACAGTTATTTAGCTTAAAGAAAAAATATCAAGAGTACATTGATGTATATCCTATGGAGTGTATAATATTATTATATAACACAAAACAGATATGCAACCATTTGGAGTCTCCAGCAAATACATGTATAGGGTTTCTTTAGAGTAATTATTCGAAAATTGTGTGCATTCAATTTATCCAAAATGTTAATATTTCAGCATTCCATAAGAATAGTGGCTCGTAGAAAACAGTGAACAGATAAATAATGACATAAAATACTGAAATCGGCACCATTTGGAAGGAACGAGAAACCACCTTGTCTTTCTATCATCAGTAAGGGATGAAAAATCATCCCCTGCAGCAAAAGAACTCTGATAAAAGCGTCTTTGTCCCAGAGTATACAGCGGGTTACTGATCTCTGGATTACTCAAGTCATCAGAAAAAAAACAAAAGATATTTAAGGACATAAGCCTGCAAACCAATTATAAGCTACCATCAGAAATGTTAAGCTTGCAGAGCGCAAAAAGAATTCAGCAACAGGCAATGAAGTAGATAGTTAGATTATTGAAAAAAAACATGAAACTTTAAAGTGAGATAGTGACTTCATGTATACAAAGGAGTATATATTTGAGAAGTTATCTTAATTAAAAAAATGATGCAACAATTGGATACACCAACCTATCTCCTCAAAGCATGTCTGTCTGGACTTCAGATTATTAAAAAAAGGATTTCTTTCATCAGGATGGATCTAAATGATACTGTGGAGTTGAATGAGAAAGATGATACCAACGTGAACGTTCTTCAAGGAAGTTAAGTGAAATGGTTTTTTTTTTTTTTCGAAAGGACGGCAAGAGGATTGCCGAATATATTAATAGAAGGAGAAAAAACCAAATACAGGGACTACAGGCCAGCAAGGTACCAACTACAGCCAATTCAAGAAAAAAGAAGAAAGCGAAAAGAAGAGGAAAAAACAAAACCACCACTAGAGAACTCCACCACTAAGAAAAAACAAAACCACCACTAGAGAACTCTCTGATCAAAAGAAAGAGAAAGCCGCACTGTATTGCAAGACATCCTCCTTGATTTGATGGGCGACGACAAGTTGATCATTCCCGGAATTTTGAAAAATTCGCCTATTTCTTTCTTTCCAAATATTCCACCAAAAATAGACTACTAGCCCGTCAAATAACCTTCGTCTTGGCTTATCAATTCTGAGTCTACATCTTCTCCACCAAGTATGCAACTGGCCATCATAGTTTAGGTTTGCTAAAGAGTTGAGATTGGTCCAATGTAACAAAGTCCGCCAAATGCTTTTTGAGTAACTACAATCTTTGCACAGGTGACTCGGGGTTTCCGGATCTATGTGACAAAGAGGACAAATAGGGTTGTGATCCCATCCCCTCTTCTGCAAATTGTTAGCTGTGAGGATCTTTTCATGTAGGAGCGTCCACGCGAAAAAACGGCATTTAGGCTCCGCTTTTGCCTTCCATATTGCT
Source organism: Zea mays (assembly GCF_902167145.1). NCBI lineage: Eukaryota > Viridiplantae > Streptophyta > Magnoliopsida > Poales > Poaceae > Zea > Zea mays. Next base: position 118,251,427 of record NC_050105.1, read on the forward strand.
TCAATTTTTATTCTAGACATGCTTCCATTGAACTGAGCTTGGTAGGCGCTACGGGTAGAGTATTCGCCATTGGCAGTCCAGCGCCATAATATTTGATCTTCATTTTCAACGTCCCTTACAACGTCACGGATGGCTTCCCACAGTGCCAACAATTCTTGAATTTCAGTACCTTCCTGAATCGGCCAGATATTGGATATCCATCTATTATCCTCTAGTCCCCTATTGACCGTGATATTCTTATGTCTCGTTTTTCTGAAAAGAGATGGTGCAATGTGACGAGGTGCCATCCCAGAGATCCAATTGGATTTCCAAAACAATGCCTTATTGCCATTGCCCACTGTGACCACCGTAGAGGCGTGAAACAAGTCCTGATCAGTTTTATCACAGGGAATGTCCAGACCCACCCAGGCTCTGTCCTCATTTTTCCAGCTGTACCACATCCAACGCAGACGTAGTGCCCGTGCGAAGCGTTCCAAATCTAAAATCCCGAGGCCTCCCAAAGACTTGGGTCTAGCTGTGACTTGCCAATTGATTAGACAATGACCACCACTCGAATTCTCTGGACCATCACCCTTCCAAAGAAAACTGCGTCGGATACGATCAATCCTCTGAATGACCCATTTTTGAGGTGGGAACACTGTTAAGTGGTAGATAGGTTGAGATGATAGCACCGTCTTAACTAGTGTTTCTCTACCAGCTTTTGATAGGAGCTTGCCCTTCCAACCTGCTAGTCTAGCACCAATCTTATCAATTAGAGGCTGCACCTCAATCCGTCGAAGTTTCCTAGAGTGTAAAGGAAGACCCAAGTATTTTCCAGGGAAGGTTGAGATCCTCCCGGGAAAAAGATGAATGAGTGAGCTGACCGTATCTGATGGACAACGAATTGGAAAGATTTCCGTTTTTGCTAGGTTAAACTTGAGGCCTGAGCAATTAGTGAAAATTGTCAAGAGTTGTCGTAAATTTTGCAGCTCCGTATGGTCCGGATTGGCAAAAATTCCAGCATCATCAGCATAAAGCGAGCAACGCAAACGAGCTGATCTGGGTAGCACCGGCTTTAAAAAACCAAATCTTGCTGCTTGCTCAATCATTTTTTGGAGGGGGTCAATGGCCAAGATGAATAACATAGGCGAAAGCGGATCGCCTTGCCGCAGCCCCCGAGCATGTTTAAACTTATTGCATGTACGTCCGTTGACTAGAACTCTAGACGATGATGTAGCCAAGATGGCCGCAACCCAATCCCTCCACTTTTGTCCAAAACCCAGGGCCTTCAAAACATCTAGAAGGTAAGGCCAGCTCAAAGAGTCAAAAGCTTTCGATATATCCAATTTAATAAAAAGAGCTGCCTTATTGCTCTTGTGAAGACTACGAATAACATTTTGCACGTAGAGGAAATTGTCATGAATGCAGCGTTTCTTTATGAAAGCATTCTGTGAGGTGGACACGAGCTTATCAAGCATTGGGGCCAGACGGTCAGCCAACACCTTAGTAATAATTTTAGCCAGACTGTTGATCAGACTGATTGGCCGAAACTCACTGAACTCTGTAGCTCCCTCTTTCTTTGGAAGCAGAACAATGTGCGCCTCATTCGCGAGATGTAACTTTGAGGTTTTATGGTTATGGAAATCTTGTAATGCCTTAATCAAGTCGACCTTGATAATTTCCCAACAGTTTTTGTAGAAGATCCCAATGAAGCCATCAGGGCCTGGGGAGCGGCTCGCTGGTAAAGCCTTAATTAAGTCAGTGATCTCTTGGTCAGTGAATGGGGCTTCCAAATGTGAAAGGTCATAGGGTATGTAGTCGAGGGATGACCAGTTAAAAGCCATGGTCCTAACAGAGCTCTTCCCTAGAACATTCTGGAAATGTGAGAATGCCGCCTCTTCTTTTTCTTCCTGAGTGACTGCCATTCCTGAGCTAGTGTTGATGTTCCTGATATAATTTTTTTTCCGCCTGACCGTTGCATGTATTTGGAAAAAAGAGGTGTTTGTGTCCCCATGGCGAATCCACGATAGTCTGGAATGTTGCTTGGCCCTGGATTTTTGGATGGCTGCTAATCCAAGGGCTTTTGCTTTAAGATAGTGGCGGAACTCCAGTTCCTCCCCTGAGAGTTGTCTGTCTTCTTGTGCCCGCTCCAGAAGTAGCAGAGTTACTTGCACCATTGCCAACTGCAGCGGGATGTTGCCTATATTTTGCCTCCGCCAAATCTTTAGTGCCTTAGCTGTCCGACGCATTTTGACATGGAAACGTAGAATGGCGTCGTCTGAATGAACTGGTTGTTCCCAAGTGCTTTGCACTATTTCCTTGAAGCCGGGCATGGAGGTCCAATATGATTCAAAACGAAAACCCTTGTAGAAATCCAAGGTAACATCCCCCTGTAGGAGCAAAGGGGCATGATCTGAAGTCATGGATGCCAAAGCCTGGAGATCGGAATTGGGGAAAAGGTCCTGCCATTCTGTAGAGCAGAACACATGGTCGATGCGAGACATAGTAGGCATGTCCTGTTCATTTGACCAAGTGTATCGACGCCCCCTCATTGCTAGTTCCACCAATTGCAAGCCATCTATTACTCGTTTGAAACGGTTCATCATTTGAATATTAACCCTTGTGTTGTTTTTGTCGCTCATACGGTAAATTAAATTGAAGTCCCCTAGAAGGAGCCATTTCGGGTGCATGATCTGTTTAAGGTGGGTGATCTCATCAAGAAAGAGAATCTTGTCCTGATCCGACTGTGGTCCGTAGACCCCTGTAATGGACCAATCTGTGCCATCAGCCAGTAATGTAATAGAAGCAGATACTGTGTGATCAGAGGTATGCGGGGAGTGGAGTTGGAAAAAACGGTCATGGGCTGCCAGCAAAATGCCCCCAGAGGTCCCAGTGGCCGGTAGCGCCACTGATTGGGCAGCAAGATTCGGCCCCAAAATTTGGCAAAGCAGCGTAGTAGTCCAATTAGCGATCTTAGTTTCTTGCAGGCAAACAATTGTTGCACCAGATGAGAAAATCATATTGCGTACACTCGCCCGCTTGGCAGCGTCATTTAGACCTCTCACATTCCAACATAGCACCTTACAATTTGATTGTGACATTTAAAGAAAAAAATCGACTACTAGATAAATGTTGCAACATCAACAAGGCCAAGAGACTGACCCAATTCCCATGAGGCTGGGCGCAAAAGACCAAGTACAAAGCCAGGGACAGAAACAAGACAGGAAGGGAGGGAGAAAACTGATTTTGCTCCCCCCAAGCTGACACCTTACTACGTTCCACACACTTGTAGGAAGGCCTAGTTTTAAAACTACCAAAAGGGAACAGACCCTGACACACAACTATTGTCAACACTCCAGCAGACTGTAACATGGATAAAAATAGGAAGACGACCCTACTGAGCCAGCTCCACCATTAGACCAGCGCAGATGGGCAAGCCAGAACAGCTGGCGCGACTTTGGTGCCCCTGACCTTCCTCTTCAACTGCTTCCCTTTTTCCAGCAGGTTCTTGATGGCCTCAATCTTTCCTTTGGACAGTGGTTGATCAAAATGCTGCACAAGCTGTTGAACCAAATCATTATGTGAGTCAGCAACGTTAGGGGCCAAATCTTTTAACTTATGAGCAAGCAGTTCTTGGGCAATCTGAATCGCCCCTTTACCGTCTCGTTTTTTTGATTTGTTTGCTAGTCTTGTACTATGGCGAGTTACAGCGTAGGCAGCTGTTTTAATTGGCATTTGTGTGGAGGTGGAAGGTCCAGAAAATGGAACTGTTTTTGGCAGCTGATCTTGGGGGGTTGAGGTTGGTTCTGAGGCTGCTCCCAGAATATGCAAAGGACTGCACCCATTTGTTTCATGTACATGAGGTTGTGGTAAGGCTGGTTCAACAGCAATATCAGAGGGTATATGGTTCAAGCTGTCTGCAGGGATAAGGTGAGGAGCAGAGTGATTGCATTCATGAGGAAACCGGTTCAGACCAGTTCTATCAGGGTTTGTGAGAGGTGTTTGCGCAATCAGGGGAGGGGAAACTGGTCTTGTTATCGAACTGATAAAATCCACTAGGCATGGAGAAGGTTGTACCTCAGAAGGAAGCAGAGATGGTTCAGGAGCAGCAGTGTTGGCCGACAAAATTGAGCCATCCACCTCCATCATGGTTGGGGGGGACGCCGCACTCCCCACCCGAGCAACAGAATTCTGCCGCTCCTCGCACATCACCGAAGAGTTGTGCCCCCCTACAACACCAGAATAGAGAAGAGCTTCATCCAACATTGGGTCATGAAAAGCACCAGAGACAGTACTAGGGGTGTTAGAAATAAAAACAGAAGGCCCCCTCAGGTCACCAGTGATTGTCGCACCTAGAACAGTTGCGATGGGGGAGGCAAAAGAGACGTTCTTGCCGACGCTTGGAGGCTTTAACGGGTAGGTATCCATGTGCTGCGGTTCCACAATAGCCACCTGGTTGGAAAGCCAAGAGCCATGCCCCCAAGAATTTTGGGAAAAACCTCGGTTGCGATAGGAGGAACTGCCCCTAAAATGATGCTTGCTGTTGTTGGAATAGCAGTCATCAACAGCCCCCCGACAATGAGAGCCTCTCCCATCCCACCAAGACCTGCTCCGAAGATGGCGACCTCCACGGCCCGGATCCTCCCTATCCTCATCATCCCTTCGGTGGTATCTTCCCTTCCTCCCTGCATCCTGATAGACAACCTTCGCCCTTTTCTCACCCAAAGAGTCAGGAACCCCATAATTCCATTCGAACTCACGCCGCCTTCTGCGATCCTGAATGTTACGCCCTTCAATGAAAGATAGGTCCTCCACCACATCAACATGAATTAGCAACTTATATGAAAGACCAAACTTAAGCCCCGAAGGCGCTGAGTGGTGCACTTGGAAATCAGACGAAGGAAATTCATCTGGGTCAGTAATGGTTAGCCACACTTCCTTAGCAATACCACTTGGGTTGATACTCCAAGCCCACAAATCATAAGTCCTAGTGCGCTCCCGACGACGGGTGTGCCCGTCTACATAATGGATTGAGCAAAGTTTTCCAATAACTTGAGACACGACCGATTCCTTCCAAGCATGAATAGGCACACCCTCAATGCGAAGGCGCACCCGAAATTCCCAACGAGCCAGCGATCCATACCTTTGCTCAGTCCATGCTTCAAAGTTGAAGGTGCGGCCCCTGTGCGGAATGGCCCCTTGACGAACCACCCTCTGCCGATCCCTAGAATCTGAGAAAATTACCAAGTACTGCTCCGGGTGATGCTTCAATACCTGCAGCCTCTCCTTGTGAATGCCTAACTGGTCCCAGAGAGCCGCCTCCACATGGGGCGGAGAGGTGTCATGGCTATTGCCATTAAGCTGACACACCGCAGCCCGCCCCACCAGAGAGTCGCGACTAAGCTTGATGTCGCCGGTTGCTGAAACTGCACAGGTCTCCAGGTCTGGACGAGCCCTCGGGTCCCCAGGGTAAGCCATGGGCGGCGACCACCCTGTGAGCGCGCGAAGGTAGGAGGTGGTGTTGAGCTTGCTTGACTGCCGTGGGAGGGGAGGCACTGGCCTTGGCTGAAAGGAGCGTGAAGAATTGTGAGGAGAGGATGGCCTTTTAAGCTTGGGGCACAGACGAGCTCGATGCCCAACCCCAAAGCAACGCCAGCATCTTGTTGGATTGGTGCACACCGCCACTCTATGGTCTTGGGCAAAACAATTAAGGCACCTCCCATCTGCATGCCTGATGAATTTCCTTCTGCTCTCCTCCCTGTCGACCGACTGGAGCTGGCCTGAATACTGATTTGATGACCTATGCCTACGCCACCAATAGGGAGGGCGGACTACCTCCCAGCCATGAGTTAAATCCTCGCGAGCCTGGGCATCGGAGAGATCTTGTTGCTGCTGGATTTGAATCGCTGGAGAAGATCTCGCTGACAGCTTGGTTGGTGAGCTTGAATGCTCTTCACTTGCCTTTCCTTTCCCCTTCTCATGCTCGCTGAACCTCGATGAGCGGGCTTCCGCCGCGGCATTGAAGGCGGACTCAGAAATTGCTGATGCGACATGGTGGCCGCCTTCAGGTTGGGAGACTTGAAGGCTGAGGTCCACCGGTACACCTACCGCGGACGCTGGCGAGCCGCCCGAGAGGCCGCCCCGACCCCCCGCCGCGGATCCGCGAGATCCCGCGGCCGGCCGAGGAGTAACTACGCTCCCCAGCAAGCGACCGCCATCAAGGACGCCGAAAGACCCATCCCACGGAGAAACTGGAGCAGGGGCAGCCGGATCCGAGAGGCAGGGAGAAGGATTCGCGGAGATGCGGCGGTAAACCTGATGGATTTTGGGTGGCCGGAATAGCTGCGGAGGGGGCGATGGGGGAGGCGGCGGAGGGAGCAGAGGGCGAGGCGACATACCTGTATGCGTCACTGCTTCTCAAGTGAAATGGTTTTGGTGATGTATCTTCCACTTGGCAGAAGGGGAATATTAGTAGTTACCATTTTATCAATTAAAATTATATCTAGAATACATGAAAGCAACATACATTTTCAATTTTTTAATCCACATCATTGATAACACATGGTCAGAAACTAAAAACAGAACATTAGAAGTCAACACTTTAAGGCACAATGAAATTTTGAGCAGAATATAAGGGAATGAGAAGCTTTCTGACCCCAATATATGCCACAAATTACATTCAAGTAGTTAGAATTAAGAAAAAAGATGCACTGATGGTCCTTAAACTTGTACCTGCTCCCTGAAAGCTTATAAAATGGAGATTTTGGTACCTTAACTTGCTAAGTGTTACACTTGAGCTTCAGATCTCCTTAATTAGCAAGTACCTACTTATGTTAATGCTGATTTAGCAGTTCTTGAGACATACTACAGACAGAGTAGGCAAGTATTTGAACCTCAACTCGCACACTTAATAAGTTAAGAACCAAGTTTAGGTAGTTAGGGACCTCGATATCACGGCTAAAAAGTTTAGGAGCCTAGATTGCACTGGTAAACAATTTCATGAGCGACTGGTGAATTTGACCCATAAGAAAATGAAGGAATCTCATATACCTGCACGGTTGCTAAGACACCACAAGGACCTCCTTCATGTTGTACAAGTCCCATAGTTGTTTCTGGATCAGAGCTAAACCTGCAATTGTTTAAACAGTAAGACAAAGAAGAATATGTGTCCTTCAGTTCTGTAGTGAAAAGCATAATATGTTTAGCACTGTTTTTATATCCAAGCAACTTTGTGCACATGCAACAAATAGTGCAAGATTGTAAATGTTGGTACTTGGCCTTGTCAATCCGAAGAAGTTTCTAGTAAATGACTAGAGCAAGCCACGACCCACGATGACAAATAAATTAATAATAGCACCTTCTTGTGTTCCCTAAGCAGGGATCGTGACATAGATCTATCATTAGCACCAAGTGCCATTTTACAAAAATACTCCTAACATCTGTATTATAAGTTCATTACACAACAAAATATACACACCAAACAGTTTCTTTGGTCTGTGAAGATAATCCAAGGTAGGCCCACTAGACATCCTTGCTTTTAAATGTTACCAAACAACATTTGAGATGCTTCAGTTAACTTCCCTATATCTTGCTCTCTCTAGGCTCTAGGACCATAATCCTAGATATACAACAGACTTAGGGGTTGTTTGTTTGGGATTATAATCTGCCCAGATTATATAATCCAACAATTTTTGAGCTAAGTGTTAGTTCAAAAGTGGTTGGATTATATAATCTGGGCAGATTATAATCCCAAAGAAACACCCCTTACTCTATGAAAAGGTGTTGTTGACTTAGATCCTAAAATTGGTGTATCAGGACCTTCATTAATACAAAATAGTCTCTACTAAATATACCAAAATATCACCAAAACAAAATACATGAATTTAGAAAGGCTACTTTGAACTCTGTATATGTTGTCTCAACATAGCAGGCCCCAAACCCAGGTAAAGGAGCAGGGTTGTGATAGGTTTGGCGAGCCAATGTTGAACCTAGTCATTCTAATACAAGACGAAACCCAAAAGTGTCAACCATGGAAGCATTTTCTTAATAAGACAAGTGATGGAGCAGTATAGGGAGCGGAAGAAGGATCTACATATAATTTTCATCGACCTAGAGAAGGCTTATGATAAAATACCAAGAAATATTATGTGGTGGGCTTTGGACAAACATAAAGTTCTAAGAAAATATGTTGGACTCGTTAAGGACATATACAACAATGTTGTGACTAGTGCTCGAACAAGTAATGAGGACACAGATGACTTTACTATTAGAATAGGACTATATCAAGGGTTAACTTTGAACCCTTACCTTTTTTCTTGGTGATGGATGAGGATCACAAGGAATATACAAAGGGGTATCCTTTGGTGTATGTTTTTTACAAACGATGTAGTGCTAGTTGATTAAAGCCAAGCATGAGTAAATAGAAAAATGGAGTTATGGCAGGAGACTAGACTCTAGTGCCAAAAGGTTTTTGACTTAGTAGAACTGAAACCGAATACATGAAATGTGTCTTCAGCACCACTACACGTGAGGAATGAGATGTTAGTTTAGAAGGTCAAGTAGTGCTTGGAAAGGATGCCTTTCAGTACTTAGGCTCAATGCTACAAAGAGATTAGGATATTAATGAAGATGTTAGCCATAGAATCAAAGTAGGGTGGAAGAATAGGCGCCAAGTATCTGGCGTTCTATGTGACAAGAGGATACCACAGAAGCTAAAAGACAAGTTTTATAAGAACGCGATTAGACTTGCTAATTGCCATGTTGTATGTTGTAGAATGTCGGCTTAAAAAACATCGTGTTCAGCAAATAAGTGTTGCAGAAATGCATATATTGTGATGTATTTGTGGCCATACAAGAAGGGACTAAGTACGGAACAATGATATATGTGATTAGCTAAGGGTGGCATCAATTGAATAAAAAAACTTGTCCAATAACAATTGAGATTTTGGGTATGTCCAACAGAGACCTCCAAGGGCACCAATGTGTAGTGGGCCTAAGGCGCGATAGTAATGGAGAGAGAGACCGAGGAAAGCCAAAGTTTATGTGCAAATAGGTAGTAAAAGCATATTTGAAAGGATGAAATATATCCAAAGATTTAGCCTTGAATGGAAAACAGATATCCAGTGACAAAACCTTGAATTGTGGTTTCTATTGGATTTCAACTCTAGGTACCCAAGTTGCATGGGACTAAAAGGGTTTGTTGTTGAAATGCTCATTGAAAACCCTAGTTCTGGTGATCTGGTCTTCAGAAACACTAACAGAGTTGCCTTGGACATCTCATGTTAGTTTAAGCTTGCTAGCCTAAGAACCATGTCAGGAACTATCAAAGCACGGCCTGGTGCTCCAAGATCATATTCAAAGAAGGAATCTATCATGCAGACAATGTGCATTTGCAGCGATACAAGATAAAAAATATTAAACTAATAGCAACTCATACATTGAGCAAGTAGTCCATTACATACTGCAAACAGGAACCAAAATTGCCTCTCTCTTTTTTACGGTACTAGCCTATATAGATACCGACGCAGTTAAGGGCAAAGCAGTAAGTACATTTTTGTTATTAGTCTGCACCCTATATTTGATCAGTAAAATTATTGTAGTCCGATACTTGGGATTTATGTAGCAATTATGGCTTACATGTGAATGCTCGAGATCCCAAAGAGGTTGAGACCTTGGTTATGGTCGGGCCCCCTTGAGAGTACCTGAGCTCTAGATGCTTTGTTTAACCCCCAACAAATGCCAGGGGCCTGGTCCTTACACAACCCCTAGCAAATGTCTAAGGCTCTAGACAGGTTCATGCTTTTGATGTGAGATAATACCTTATGTTCTGTATATGCTAGTTTGGTTGTTGTATCTTTCGATGACGTTGTGATGCCCTCAGGATTTTTTCACCCCCTCCCCCCTTTTATATTCTAAGGAGAACGAATGTTACATGGTGGGCACTAAGTTGGCTAGTACGAGTCGTATGAGTTGTACCCTATGTATTTGAGTTTATCCCTTATTCTATTCAGATATTTGACATATTTGTGCTTCTAGATTCCTCCTGGTTGTGGAGTCCCTCCCGATCTTATCACCGAGTCCCTGGACTCATGGACAAGCCCATGTGTCCCTCGGCTCAGGATCTTCTATGAAGCTTTGCTTGGTACCCATGATACATATTATTGACAATCTTATATATATATATATATATATATATATTAGTTTTGCTTAATTCGTTGTCTAAAGTATAGAGATGGATAAAGGATCTTTATATATAAGGGTGAAAGAGCCTACTCTATATTTAGAAAAGGTTTTAGATAACACCATTAGATGCTATAGAGCAAGAAATTTTCACTATGAAGTTAGAGGAATATATAGAATTTTCTGTTGGAGACAACTGAATACCTTTCTATAATAATTACTTGTATGTTATTTTTATACGTAGACATCACCTCAGAAGAAGACAAGCAGCATCAATTATTGACCATAAAAGTCCGACTCCACTAGCTAGTGATCACGATCATCGTTGAGTAGTTGATATTTTGGGCATGTTTGATTTACTGCCTAACTTGCCACTAGGGGTGGGCGTTTGGGTTACCCAAAAATTTCGGATCGGGTAATTTGGGTATTTAAAATTTCGGGTTTTGAGAATCAATACCCGAAATTACAATGGGTTTTACAATATCCGAAAATTTGGGTACCCGGAATTTTGGGTTCGAGCATTTTTGAACTATTCGAACTGTTGTGTCATATTAAATTAGTATAAAAATACAGTTTAAATAATGATATACATGGACAAAAAAAACACAAACAATATACAATCATAAGTCATATGCACACAGACACATAATTAAAGATGCACAAATTAATAATTAGAAATGACATGAGTACATGACACATGAAAGTTCGGGTACCCAATTATGATATCCGAATTACCCGAAATAAATTCGGATTTTACAAGTTGCTACTCGAAATTCTAGAACGAAATTCGGATTTCGGGTATTTCGGGTTCGGGTTACGGTGTTTTTGCCCAGCCCTACTTGCCACAGTTTGCCTAACTTTTTGTCTAAGTTTAGTTATTCAATTCGTACGACTAACCTTAGCTAAAGGAGGACATATCCGGTGCACATGAAAGCTTTGTGCACATGGTGCACATATTAAATCATCAATATCCATTTCAGATCTAACGTCTCTGGTTGATCATTGTAATTTACAAATAACATCTTCCACCACTACAGTCTACCACGTCGGAGAGTGTCCTTAACAAATATACTAAATAACTACATACGTTAGATTTAAGATAGGTGGTGGTGATTTAATATTTGCATCATATGCACTAAAATTCTATGTGCACTAGATACGTTCTCTAGCTAAAGTGTGGTACTGTTAGCCACGAATCAAACACGCATTTTTGTCTCACGAACACACACAAGCTTTGTGCATCAATTTTAATGATACACTTCACAAATTAAATTTGACCCGAATTGAGTATATAGTGCGCGCGTTTCTCAATAGCTGCTTTAGAAACTTAAATCTCCTTGACTTTTTCTAGAATAAGAGACTCATAAGTATATAGTGCGTTAATTGTCAATAGCTAGTTTAGACTATTATCTAGAAGGAACAGGAAGACAGGTCAGTAAAACGTGCACTGAACGCCCATTGCATTTGACTATCTCTTGAGCAAGTCAGAGATAGCGACAGCACAGCACTAACATTGGCCACGCACCTATTTTAGCCCCTTGTCACACGTTGAAATCGCTAAGGGGACGGTCGCACCTTTAGCCCCTTGTCACACGTCAAAATCGCTTAAATGGGACGTGATCGCTTGTGACACTTATTAAAAAAAACTCGGTCAGAATGAAAAAATTGTTTCTCGGTATTATATTAATAAGAGATCGAAATATGGTCCCTACCGAAAAGATCCTCGAGACCTCCTCTCTGGACCCCATCAGTGGCATACAAGACGTAACCCGATAGCGGACGGAGCACAGTGAGTAGATTTTTTTAACCCAGCTCGAAATTCGCCCCCTAGGGGATCGAACTTGAGACCTGGAAGTGCTATCGGCAACCTTAACCATCACACTGGAGGCCCTTTCGCACACTTGTTAAAAAAAGGTCACTAATTTTTCACTGTGATAACTTTTTTTAAAAACGCATCACTACCTATTGTGCACATGCAATATCTACTATAAAACATGTCACTAGCACAGTGACATCTTTTATTTTACGTAACTCGTCGCTTGTTTCATGCGTCAAATCTGTTTAGTGACGTGTTTATATAAACACTAAACACGTCACTGACTTCAGACGTCATATCTGTTTCATGACGAGTAAATTTTGATTTTTTTTCCAAACAACCTCAGGTGAAAAACCACTAAAATAAAAGTTGTATGTCTTAAAAAGTTATGAAACTTTATAGTTGACAATGTTTTGATTTCAAATCATATTGTCATAGAAAAATACGTTTGAAGTTTTCAAATTTGAAAATCAAATTTTGTAAACGACCTCGGATGAGGAAACTACTAAAATAAAAGTTATAGATCTCAAAAAGTTATGCAACTTTATAGTTGACAAGTTTTTCATTTGAATTATTTCATGGCCTTAAATAATTAATTTACACTCGACTTGTTATAATATGTGGGGAAACAAAATATAATATAGACATAAATGAGTGAGTGGGTGGTGTAGTGGTTATGTGGGTGACACGTATTTATAAAAACACGTCACTAAAATAGTTTCGTTAGTAACGTTTTTTACGAGTCATTTATCAGATTCAATTAGAGACATAAAATCTTAGATATGTTTTTGATCGTAGTGAAGACTGAAGACAGGTCAATAAAACGTGCATTGGACACACAACACTGCTATTTTAGCCCCTTGCCGCACGGGCTGCTAGTGCTAGCTAGCTAGCAACTTCTCAATTCGTCCTCTCCCCTTCCTTCAAACAAAACTTCGTTCTCTTCTCTCTCCGGCGGATCGACCTCTCCCCGCTAGCTCCGGCATTTATCTCCGCCATGCATCGTCTCCGTCATTTTGCTCTCCATGTGCTCCTTCTCGTCATAGCGCATGCACCCTTGCCCTCCGCCGCGGTAGACACGCTACGGCCCGGCCAAGCACTTGCCGGCTGGAAGAAGCTCGTCTCTGCCAACGGCAAGTTCGCGCTCGGCTTCTTCCAGCTCCAACCAGGGAGCTCCTACTACCTCGGCATTTGGTTCGACGAAGTCCCCGTGCTGACTCCAGTGTGGACAGCCAACAGGGACAACCCGGTATCCAACTCCACCTCGCCGGAGCTCACCATCTCCGGCGACGGCAACATGGCTGTCGTCTTAGCTGAGAGCGGCACCACCACCGTCTGGTCTACCTCTACCGAGGCCAACGCAACAAGCAACGACACCGTCGCGGTGCTCTTGGACAGCGGCAACCTCGTCCTCCGCAGCTCCTCCAACTCGTCGCTCGTATTCTGGGAGAGCTTCGACTACCCGACGGACACCCAGCTACCCGGCGTAAAGATCGGGTGGGACAAGGTCACAGGCTTGGACCGCCGGCTTGTTTCGAGGAAGAACTCCGTCGATCTGTCCTCAGGTCTATACTCGTCGACGATGGGCCACGACGGGGTCGCCAGGATGCTGTGGAACTCGTCTGCCGTGTACTGGTCTAGCACGTGGACCGGTGGGTTCTTCAGCGCGATACCGGAGATGTCCGCAGGCTCCCCTCTCGCCAACTTCACCTTCGTCGACAACGCCCGAGAGGTCTACTTCACCTACAACATCTTCGACGAGAGCACGGTCATCCGCACCACGCTGCATGTCTCCGGCCGGAACCAGGTGCGCGTGTGGACCGGGCAGGACTGGATGACGGTGAACAACCAGCCAGCGCACCAGTGCGACGCGTACGCTGTCTGCGGCCCTTTCACCGTCTGCACGGACAGCGCTTCCGACGCGGATCCTTCCTGCGACTGCATGAGGGGGTTCTCCGTACGGTCGCCGGCGGAGTGGGCGGTCAAGGACAGGACGGGCGGGTGCGTCAGAAACACTCCGCTCAACTGTGCTGCCGACGGTAGGAACAGGACAGGTGTGCCAGCTGACAAGTTCTACTCCATGCCAGGCGTTAGGCTGCCCCAGAATGGCCGCCAGTCCATGCCGAACGCGTCGAGCGCGATCGAATGCGCGCAGGCTTGTTTGAGTAGTAACTGCTCTTGCACCGCGTACTCTTACGGCGGCGAAGATGGGTGCTCCCTGTGGCATGGCGAGTTAGTTAACGTAGCTGCTGACGGTAACGAAGGGATGATTTACCTTCGCCTTGCTGCGAAAGAGCTAGAGAGTGGGAAAGGCAACAGGATTGCCATGGTAGCTGGTGTTGCCGCTTTGGTTTTGGTTCTCGTCGTCGTCGTAGTGATTTGCAGCAGGCGGAATAATGGGAAGTGGTGGTCTAGACCCATAGCTGACAGTGATAAAGGCGGTAGCGTCGTTGGCATAGCTACGTTCAAGTATGCTGACCTGCAAGACGCGACGAAGAAGTTCTCGGAGAAGCTAGGCGCGGGTGGCTTCGGCTGTGTGTTCAAGGGGCGCCTAGCAGGTGACTCGACCGACATAGCAGTGAAGAGGCTCGACGGAGCTCTGGGCAACGTACAGGGAGAGAAGCAGTTCAGGGCAGAAGTGAACTCGGTCGGATTCATCCAGCACATAAATCTGGTGAAGCTGATCGGGTTCTGCTGCGAGGGCGACAGGAGTCTACTCGTGTACGAGCACATGCCGAACGGCTCCCTGGACTCCCACCTGTTCCAGAGCTGTCGCCGTCGTGCAGCTCTAGACTGGAGCACCAGATACCAGATAGCTCTCGGGGTTGCCAGAGGTCTAGGGTACCTGCACCACGGCTGCCGGGACTGCATCATACACTGCGACATCAAGCCACAGAACATACTTCTGGACGCGTCTTTCGCTCCAAAGATCGCGGATTTCGGGATGGCCAAGTTTCTCGGGAGGGAGTTCAGCCGCGTCGTGACCACGATGCGAGGAACCGTCGGGTATCTTGCTCCGGAATGGATCAGTGGGACGCCTGTTACTCCCAAGGTTGACGTTTACAGCTACGGGATGGTCTTGCTAGAGCTCGTGTCGGGGAAGAGGAACTATGTCGAGCATTCGTCCAGTTGTGCCGAAGGCCAAGGAGACTATCTGCCTGTGCAGGCTGCGCACAAGCTTCTCCATGGAGATGTTCTGAGCGTTGTGGATGCGGACTTGCATGGTGAGCTGAACGTGGAGGAAGCTGAACGAGTCTGCAGAGTCGCGTGCTGGTGCATCCAGGATCTTGAGTCGGATCGGCCCACGATGATTGAGGTGGTGCAGTTTCTGGAGGGAATATGCCAAGTAGAAATTCCCCCGATGCCAAGGCTACTCACTGCTATTGCCGGAAGCGGATCACATCAGACGAGAGTGTCATCTCTGTAGCTTTTCAAACATCAGTTTTGCCTTGTAGTGTATAAATAAATTTATTTTTTGTAACGTCGTACGTCGTGTAATATTATTTCTCTTGGCGTATAAATGAATTTTTTCCTACATGTGATATTTCCAAGAGTTTTACTCTAAAATTGTTAATCGTAGAAACATTTTTCTACATCTTTTCACTCTCCAATGGAGAATCGTTCTTGTTTATTGGGGGGGGGGGGGTGCTGGGCTTGCTTGAAGTGAGCTAATATTTGTAGTTGCTATATGTTAAGATCACCTATTATACTAACTACTTCGCTGGAGCAGATCTACCTCTAACCTGAATCGTTTGATTACAAATTGTAATGAAGTTATTTTGGTCATTGATAAATTGGAAGAACAAAGATACATGTTTAAGAATTCCAAACACTACCAGAATCCTGGCCTTTGCCGAGTGCTTTTTGTCGGGCACTCGGCAAAGAAACCTTTGCCGAGAGCCGCACTCGGCAAAGTCCTGCACTCGGTAACGATCTCGTTTACCGAGTGCAGGACACTCGGTACAGAATTTCACTCGACAAAGACAGCTTTGTCGAGTGCCGAACCCTCGGCAAAGAGCCGTCAGCGGCCGTCTAAAGATGACGGCCGTTAACCTTTGCCGAGGGCCGAAGGTAGGCACTCGGCAAAGAGGATTCTTTGCCAAGTGTCAATCAGGCTTCTTTGCCGAGTGTCATCTCTGGACACTCGTCAAAGTATATTTTTATTTTTATTATTTTGGCAACCAAACTTTTTGTGGTATGTTCGTACACTATGTAGACCTACATGTACCATTTTGGGACAATTATAACAGTGTTTTTAATAGCTAGTAGATTTAGTTCGTTTATTTGAATTTTTTCGGAAAATTCAGATTTGAACTGCAAGTCACTCGAAACTTGGAAAACTGTGCATGCAAAAATGATACACATGCTATTTAGCACAAGTTACGACCGATTTCAGGAGCGGACCGGAAACTTCGAGCAACATGCTCACTAAATATGGACGTGAACTTGTCATCCACATGTTTAAAAATTATATAAAACACAAAGTCAAAAAAACATGAAACTTGTCCACGTGTCATGATATCATATGTAGAGGCTGTGAAAAAAATGAGAATATTTCAAGAAAGTTGAGACGTACTATGTGTAGAAACCTAGGAGAACTACACATGAAATCATAGAGTTTCAATATAGTTCTCCTAGGTTTCTACACATAGTACGTCACAACTTTCTCGAAACATTCTCAAATTTTTATCACAGCCTCTACATATGATACACTACAACAGCTACAGTCATTTTCGGCGGCCAGAAGCCGCCGAAAATAAGCCAGTTGCCGCCGAAAATAAGCTATTTTCGGCGGCTTCTGGCCGCCAAAAAAAACTGGCCGAAAATAAGGCTTTATTTTCGGCGGCCAGGGCCTGGCCGCCGAAAATAGCTTATTTCCGGCGGCTGGCTCCCTGGCCGCCGAAAATAACAGATTATTTTCGGCGGCCAGATAGTCAGCCACCGCCAGAAATTAAAAATGCCGAAAATAAAATCTCTATTTTCGGCGGCCAGGGGGGGCCGCCGAAAATTACTAATTTCAGAGCAAAAAATTGAAAAAAGCGAAAAATAACAGAATTTCATAAAAAATTCATACAATAACAGAAATTCCATACAATAACAGAAAATTCATACTTGAGTTCACAACATAAAACTTGAGTCCATACAAATATAAAGTCCACAAATAGTCCATACAAACATAAAGTCCACAAATAGTTCATTACAACACAGTGCGGCACAAAGCTAACTTAATCACACATTGGGGTCGTTGGAGTTGTGTCCACTACCTCCAGAAGCCAATAACTGGTCGACGAAGTCGTGTAACGGGTTTGGATCCTAAAAAAAAGATGACATTAATAACGGCATTGGTTACATGTATAACGACTATTCAAACAAATTGTTTCTCAAACTAACCTCTCCTGCATAAGCTCCCTCCCCTGCATAAGCTCCTCCTGGTGCTGGTATGACCGGTGGTGGCGTGTTGTGGCCCATGACCCCGGATCCCTACAAAATCAAGTTTAGTAAAGATTTGAAATTAGGTTGATACAAACGACAAGTCTTAACTAAATTGAATAACCTGAGGTGGAGGTGGAGGTGGCAGAGCATGTAATCCCCACTGAGGCATCGGCGGCTGAAATTGAGGGAAAACAAATGGTTGCTGCTGTGCCTGCTGTGGAAACCAAGACTGTTGCAAATATAATATATTAGTTATAGAACCAATATCGAGCGTGTTGAGAATAAATAAGACACTCACGTTCATTGCTTGTTGCGCCTGTGCGTTGTAAGCAGCCATCTGAAGGGTGCACGATTAGGTCATCGTTATCACGGACACCTTTGTGCCATCGCATGTGCATAGCGGTTTTTTTAGATAGAAACATCCGTTTCACTCGAGGAGTTAGTGGCAAGTAGCGGAGCTGCTTATGTGCAACATCTGTCATCACCTTCTCACCCTCATCATTAACGACTTCCACAAATCTAGATTGTCCACATTTCAGACATTTTTTCTCTTCCGCATGCTCCTTCATGAAAAGCATACAATTATTTTTGCACACATCAATCTTCTCATAATCCATACCGAGACCTTTGATAATTGTCTTTGAATGGTACATGTCTTTAGGCAACTTATTAGGCTTTGGGAGCACATCTCCTAATAACTTTAAAATCTCATTGTAACAATTGTTCGAGAAAAAGTACTTGGACTTAATGGCCATGAGCCGAGTCACAAAAGCGAGTATACTCACATCTGTGTGTTCATGCAACGGCTCTTCAGAGTCTTTTAGTAGTTTAAAAAATCTGGAAACCTCTGGTGTGGCAGGATCCTTGGAGCTTAGGTTGAATTCTGGACGTAGCGAATCTAGCATCTCATGCATCACATCATCGCCAGCCCAATCATTGTTCTCCTCCTCTTCTACATTCCTGTTAGGTACTACCTCACCATGATGTTCCCACACCTCATATCCGGGCATAAATCCAAACTGACAAAGATCTAGGCTAACTCTTTCCTTATTAAGAAATATACTGTTTTCGTGACGCCTACAAGGGCATCTGACAGTGCCGGTTAAGGACAAGGCGAATACGTGGTCCACAAAATCTTTGGTCTTGGCTACCCACTCATCAGAATGACGTCCATTCCTACTCCAGCCATTGTATATCCATGCACGGTCTTCAACCATGCCTGAGACTGTTAAACCGAACCATATCATGAAACCATTATTCAATTTCATCAAGTGTATCGGTCCTATATGTATAGACAAGGATAGATTCTAAACCACAGCAAGCTACCAGGACCCACAATAATTTTGGCAGCATAACCTCTAATTACTAAAACACATATACCACTAATACATTAATGAAATCGAATTAAATAATAATATTAATCACACAACTAATTAAACATACACAATCACAAATATATATTAATTTCGGCGGCAATTAAACAACAACCGCCAAAAATATTGAATAAATAACGCAAAAAAATACCTAACGTTCGTGGCTTTCAACGGCGACGACGACGGAGTCGATTGAACGGCGACGGTCGACGGGGGCAGCGCGGGGCTTTGAACGGCGGTCGACGGCGGCTCGGGGCGGTGGCGGCGGCTTTGGGGCGACGACGCCAGGCGAGCGCGCGCGCGCGTCCCACGAGCAGGGGCACTGCGCGGCGCGGGGGAGGGCACGGCGCGGCGGCGCAAGGCCGGCGGTGAGGAGCAGGGCGGCGCGGGACCGGCGGTGAGGAGCAGGGCGGCGCGGGTCCGGCGGTGAGAGCGGCGGCGCGGGCAACAGAACAGAAAGAGCGGTCGGGAGAAGAGAGAAAGAGAAAGGTCAGCGCTGACCGTTTTAAACAGTTTATTTTCGACGTCATGGGCAGGGGCCGCCGAAAATTACGTAATTTTCGGCGGCCTCTGTCCATGGCCGCCGAAAATAAATTTATTTTCTGCGGCCTACCTCGGCCGCCGAAAATTGGCCGTTATTTTCGGGGGCTAAAGGTTAGCCGCCGAAAATAACAGGGGCCGCCGAAAATGGTGTACAGTGCTGTTGTGGTATCATGACACGTGGACAAGTTTCATAATTTGTTGACTTTGTTTGTATTTTATACAATTTTTAAACAACTAGATGGCAAGTTCATGACCATATTGAGTGAGCATGGTGCTCGAAGTTTCTGGTCCACTCATGAAATCGGTCGTAACTTGTGCTAAATAGCATGAGTATTATGTTTGCATGCACGATTTTCCAAGTTTCGAGTGACTTGCAGTTCAAATGTGAATTTTCCAAAGAAATTCAAATAAACGAACTAAATCTACTAGCTATAGAAAACACTTTTCTAATTGTCCCAAAATGGTACATGTAGGTCTACATAGTGTAGGAACATACCACAAAAAGTTTGGTTGCCAAAATAAAAAAAAATAAAAATATACTTTGCCGAGTGTCCAGAGATGACACTCGTCAAAGAAGTCTTTGCCGAGTGTCAACTGGGTGGCACTCGGCAAAGTATAATGAAATAACCTTTGCCGAGTGTCGCCCGGGGACACTCGGCAAAGAGGACTTTGCCGAGTGCCGGATCGGGGGCACTCGACAAAGAGTATTTTAAAATTAAAAAAAATCTTTGCCGAGTGCCAGATCGCGGGCACTCGGCAAAGAGCGCGTACATAGCGTCTGTGGTAACTCCTTTCTCTCTTACTCTCTCACTCTCTCTTACCGTGTCGCTGCTGCTTCCACGCTGCCGCCGCGCCCTCGCCCTCGCCCCGCCGCGCTCTCGCCCACGCCTGGCCGCCGCGCCCTCGCCCTCGCCCGCCGTCAACGCGCCGCCGCCGCGTCATTGCCCCGCCGCGCCCGCGCCCTCCCTGCCCTCGCGCTAGCCCGGTCGCCGAAGAGACCACATTGATTAAATGATAAAGACTGAATTTATTGTTTCTAAAACTTGACTCAAGCATTACCATAAGCTCCAACATTTAAAATCTCCCACCGGTTTTGAGATAAGGAAAGACGTGCTCTTCGTGCACGTAAATAAAGGCGCAGTTACGGGAGGAAACAAATACGCACGCATAAATATATGTAGTAATGTGCATAAATCATGCATAGAAGGGATATTTTGTACCTTGACTCACGGAAACGAATATTACCATGTGCACACCGTTTACGACTGCATAACGATGTGTAACATGATAGCATAAACCATGCATTATATAAATCTTGACCGGTTTGATATAAGGAAAGACGTGCTGCATAATCGCGTAAATAAAGGGACAATTACGGTTCGAGGAGCATTAGTAGAAGAAAATAAATTTTAATTTACAGCCGCAGTTCGCGGGTTCTTCTCGGGCGGATTCCAGCGTAAAACGTGAGCTAAAACATCGTAAATGAGTACGAAATTTAGCGTAAATCATATATCTGTTTTGTAACAGCAAACGAAGCCCAAAATTACGGCGTGAAAATCGCGTGCACCCAATCGCGCGCGGGTTCTGGCTAGGGCAGATTCCGGCGTAAAACGTGAGCTAAAACATCGTAAATGAATACGAAATTTAGCGTAAATCCTATATTAGCTAAAATAGCGTAGATTGATCACGTTCGATCGTGCACGGATTTTGGCTTGGTCAAATTTCAGCGTAAAATGTGAACCAAACAGCGTAAATGGGTACAAATTTTATCGTACATCATCAATCTATTTCGTAACAACGAATGTGGCCTAAATTACGACGTCAAAATCGCGCTCCGATCGTGCTCGGGTTCTAGGTCAGGTGGATTTAAGCGTAAAACGTGATCCGAAACAGCGTAAATGAATACGAATTTTAGCGTAAATCAATGATCTATTTTAAAACGACGAATGTGGCACTTGCTTTTTAGTGGAAGCGTAAAATGCAATAAGAAAGAACCCAAGACAAAATCTTTTTTGCCGACCTATACATGCGACATGGGGGTGAATTAATAACTGAACGAATCCAAGACAAGAAAGAAAACGATGAAGCCATTTGCTGTTCCTGAATCCTGATCCGTCACGCTCACGCTCGGCCATGGAACTGAGGTCAGAAGAGTAGCCACTAGACAATACAGAGGGCACGACGGTCAGAAGAACAAGAACTTGGACTTGGAGATGCATCTGAAGGGGAGCACGGTGCCGTTGGGCCAGAAGAAGCGGGGCGCCCTGCGCGCGCACCACGTACGCCAGCGGGAGGATGCCCCTGGCGGGCACGCGGAACGGGTAGGCGCGGAGCACCGCCAGCCCGCCCGCACCGCCACGTACGGCACGCGGGGCTGCAGCAGCAGCACCACCACAAGGACGGCCACGGCGCCCAGCAGCACCACGACCGCAAGCACCATGAACAGCACCACCGCCGCCCACTCCGCCGCGCCCGACCGGTGCCTCCTGAAGCTGTACCGCCGCGGACGCTGAGGCTCCTCCTCGCGCCCCCTCCACGACCGCCAATTCGCCGGCTGGAGAGCGTCGCGGCGGCCGGGGCTCTCCTGCTCACGGGCGCCTGCTCGCACGCCCGAGGGAACCCCCGCCGCCGCTAAAACCTAATCCCTGGCGGCGTGGGGGTATTTTTATAGTGACGGCGTGGGACTAGATAATTGTGAGCGCGTGGGCAGGATCGTGGGCCCGATTCACGTAATATGCGCAGACTATATTTGCATAAACTGATACACACATAAGCATAACTCGTATTATAATTTAGCGCCCTGGGCTCTATTTAACTACAGGAATCCCTGACCAGGTGTGCAGACCGCATCGGAGCCCTGGGCTTATTGTACTTATATATATATATATATGTATTTATATATTACACCTGGGTGCATTCAATATAGAGAATGCACCCAGGCCGAACCTATGTGCCAGGTCCGAGCCAACCGTCCCACCCAGGCCGGTTTCGTCCCTCCCGCACGCTCCGGACAGAACCTTTTCATTTTCCCGCCTCCGCCCCTCTTTCTCCGTGAACGACTCCTCCGCGAACGGCTCAACCTCTTCACATAAGTTGCAATCACACCAGACTTGCAGTTGCAATTATACCAGACAGCAGTTGCAATCATTGTTTTGTTTAACAGATTTTTGGACATAGTTATATAGAAGTTGCAATCACACCAGACCAGCAGTTGCAATTACACCAGACACAGTTTCAATCATTGTTTTGTTTAACAGATTTTTGGACATAGTTATATAGGAGTTGCAATCACACCAGACCAGCAGTTGCAATTACACCAGGCAGCAGTTGCAATCATTGTTTGTTTAACAGATTTTTGGACATAGTTATATAGAAGTTGCAATCACACCAGATCAGAAGTTGCAATTACACCAGACAGCAGTTGCAATTATTGTTTGTTTAACATATTTTTGGACATAGTTATATAGAAGTTGCAATCACAACAGACCCACAGTTGTAATTACACCAGACCAGTAGTTGCAATCTTGTTTGTTTAACAGATTTTTGGACATAGTTATATAGAAGTTGCAATCACACCAGACCAGCAGTTGCAATTACACCAGACCAGCAGTTGCAATCATATTTTTTAACAAAATTTCTCAGAGTTATTCAGTACTTGCAATCACATAAGAGCAACTCAGCAGTTGCATCCACACTACACCAGCAGTTGCAATTACAACACACCATCGGTTGCAATCATTTTATTTATATTTTTTAACAGATATTTGAGTAAAATTATACAACAGTTGCAATCACACATAATGCGGGCTTGCAATCCCACCTAATGCGGGGGACAGGGAGGCACGCAGACAGAGAGGCGCGCGGCGGCGGCGCGGGGACAGGGAGGCACGCAGACAGAGAGGTGCATTTTATATATATATATATATATATATATATATATATATATATATATATATATATATATATATATATATATATATATATATATATATATATATATATATATATCAACAAACATACACCGGTACACTACTCTCATTCCATCAAGTATCCCTGAAGCTCATGTACCTGAGATTAGAAAAAAGTGCACGAGATTTATCATTATGTGGTAAACCTCGGCAAGCAACTTACCTTAACTAAACTATTTGAACTACAGTTCAATTGATCAACAAATTTGAACAGTGATAATAGAACATAAAATACTTCATAAGTTTCAATACATGGCTTTATTTCGACCCACACATCCCAGAGAGTGCGTCTCAATGGGAAGTGCCTAAGCAAATTCAAACTGAAACTTTAAAGTGAGATAGTGACTTCATGTATACAAAGGAGTATATATTTGAGAAGTTATCTTAATTAAAAAAATGATGCAACATTGGATACACCAACCTATCTCCTCAAAGCATGTCTGTCGGACTTCAGATTATTAAAAAAAGGATTCTTTCATCAGGATGGATCTAAATGATACTGTGGAGTTGAATGAGAAAGATGATACCAACGTGAACGTTCTTCAAGGAAGTTAAGTGAAATGGTTTTGGTGATGTATCTTCCACTTGGCAGAAGGGGAATATTAGTAGTTACCATTTTACATTAAAATTATATCTAGAATACATGAAAGCAACATACATTTTCAATTTTTTAATCCACATCATTGATAACACATGGTCAGAAACTAAAAACAGAACATTAGAAGTCAACACTTTAAGGCACAATGAAATTTTGAGCAGAATATAAGGGAAGAGAAGCTTTCTGACCCCAATATATGCCACAAATTACATTCAAGTAGTTAGAATTAAGAAAAAAGATGCACTGATGGTCCTTAAACTTGTACCTGCTCCCTGAAAGCTTATAAAATGGAGATTTTGGTACCTTAACTTGCTAAGTGTTACACTTGAGCTTCAGATCTCCTTAATTAGCAAGTACTACTTATGTTAATGCTGATTTAGCAGTTCTTGAGACATACTACAGACAGAGTAGGCAAGTATTTGAACCTCAACTCGCACACTTAATAAGTTAAGAACCAAGTTTAGGTAGTTAGGGACCTCGATATCACGGCTAAAAAGTTTAGGAGCCTAGATTGCACTGGTAAACAATTTCATGAGCGACTGGTGAATTTGACCCATAAGAAAATGAAGGAATCTCATATACCTGCACGGTTGCTAAGACACCACAAGGACCTCCTTCATGTTGTACAAGTCCCATAGTTGTTTCTGGATCAGAGCTAAACCTGCAATTGTTTTAAACAGTAAGACAAAGAAGAATATGTGTCCTTCAGTTCTGTAGTGAAAAGCATAATATGTTTAGCACTGTTTTATATCCAAGCAACTTTGTGCACATGCAACAAATAGTGCAAGATTGTAAATGTTGGTACTTGGCCTTGTCAATCCGAAGAAGTTTCTAGTAAATGACTAGAGCAAGCCACGACCCACGATGACAAATAAATTAATAATAGCACCTTCTTGTGTTCCCTAAGCAGGGATCGTGACATAGATCTATCATTAGCACCAAGTGCCATTTACAAAAATACTCCTAACATCTGTATTATAAGTTCATTACACAACAAAATATACACACCAAACAGTTCTTGGTCTGTGAAGATAATCCAAGGTAGGCCCACTAGACATCCTTGCTTTAAATGTTACCAAACAACATTTGAGATGCTTCAGTTAACTTCCCTATATCTTGCTCTCTCTAGGCTCTAGGACCATAATCCTAGATATACAACAGACTTAGGGTTGTTTGTTTGGGATTATATCTGCCCAGATTATATAATCCAACAATTTTTGAGCTAAGTGTTAGTTCAAAAGTGGTGGATTATATAATCTGGGCAGATTATAATCCCAAAGAAACACCCCTTACTCTATGAAAAGGTGTTGTTGACTTAGATCCTAAAATTGGTGTATCAGGACCTTCATTAATACAAAATAGTCTCTACTAAATATACCAAAATATCACCCAAAACAAAATACATGAATTAGAAAGGCTACTTTGAACTATGTATATGTTGTCTCAACATAGCAGGCCCCAAACCCAGGTAAAGGAGCAGGGTTGTGATAGGTTTGGCGAGCCAATGTTGAACCTAGTCATTCTAATACAAGACGAAACCCAAAAGTGTCAACCATGGAAGCATTTTCTTAATAAGACAAGTGATGGAGCAGTATAGGGAGCGGAAGAAGGATCTACATATAATTTTCATCGACCTAGAGAAGGCTTATGATAAAATACCAAGAAATATTATGTGGTGGGCTTTGGACAAACATAAAGTTCTAAGAAAATATGTTGGACTCGTTAAGGACATATACAACAATGTTGTGACTAGTGCTCGAACAGTAATGAGGACACAGATGACTTTACTATTAGAATAGGACTATATCAAGGGTTAACTTTGAACCCTTACCTTTTTTCTTGGTGATGGATGAGGATCACAAGGAATATACAAAGGGGTATCCTTTGGTGTATGTTTTTTACAAACGATGTAGTGCTAGTTGATTAAAGCCAAGCATGAGTAAATAGAAAAATGGAGTTATGGCAGGAGACTAGACTCTAGTGCCAAAAGGTTTTTGACTTAGTAGAACTGAAACCGAATACATGAAATGTGTCTTCAGCACCACTACACGTGAGGAATGAGATGTTAGTTTAGAAGGTCAAGTAGTGCTTGGAAAGGATGCCTTTCAGTACTTAGGCTCAATGCTACAAAGAGATTAGGATATTAATGAAGATGTTAGCCATAGAATCAAAGTAGGGTGGAAGAATAGGCGCCAAGTATCTGGCGTTCTATGTGACAAGAGGATACCACAGAAGCTAAAAGACAAGTTTTATAAGAACGCGATTAGACTTGCTAATTGCCATGTTGTATGTTGTAGAATGTCGGCTTAAAAAACATCGTGTTCAGCAAATAAGTGTTGCAGAAATGCATATATTGTGATGTATTTGTGGCCATACAAGAAGGGACTAAGTACGGAACAATGATATATGTGATTAGCTAAGGGTGGCATCAATTGAATAAAAAAACTTGTCCAATAACAATTGAGATTTTGGGTATGTCCAACAGAGACCTCCAAGGGCACCAATGTGTAGTGGGCCTAAGGCGTGATAGTAATGGAGAGAGAGACCGAGGAAAGCCAAAGTTTATGTGCAAATAGGTAGTAAAAGCATATTTGAAAGGATGAAATATATCCAAAGATTTAGCCTTGAATGGAAAACAGATATCCAGTGACAAAACCTTGAATTGTGGTTTCTATTGGATTTCAACTCTAGGTACCCAAGTTGCATGGGACTAAAAGGGTTTGTTGTTGAAATGCTCATTGAAAACCCTAGTTCTGGTGATCTGGTCTTCAGAAACACTAACAGAGTTGCCTTGGACATCTCATGTTAGTTTAAGCTTGCTAGCCTAAGAACCATGTCAGGAACTATCAAAGCACGGCCTGGTGCTCCAAGATCATATTCAAAGAAGGTGAAAGGGAATTAGGCTTACACCTAGTTCCTATATAATTTTGGTGGTTGAATTGCCCAACACAAATACTGGACTGACTAGTTTGCTCTAGTGTATAAGTTATACAGGTGTAAAAGGTTCACACTCAGCCAATAAAAAGACCAAGTTTTGGATTCAATAAAGGAGCAAAGGGGCAACCGAGGGCACCCCTGGTCTGGCGCACCGGACTGTCCGGTGTGCCACCGGACAGTGCACAGTACCTGTCCGGTGCACCAGGGGACTCAGACTCAAACTCTTCGCCCTCGGGAATTCGTGGAGGACGGCGCGCTATAATTCACCGGACTGTCCGGTGTGCACCGGACATGTCCGGTGCTCCAAGGAAGATCGGCCTCCGGAACTCGCCAGCCTCGGGTTCGCGCGGCAGCCGCTCCGCTATAATTCACCGGACTGTCCGGTGTGCACCGGACTGTCCGGTGTGCCAGCGGAGCAACGGCTCCCTGCGGCGCCAACGGCTCCCTGCGGTGCATTAAATGCGCGCGCAGCGCGCGCAGACGTCAGGGCTGCCCATACCGGTGCACCGGACATCAAACAGTGCATGTCCGGTGTGCACCGGACACCCAGGCGGGCCCACAAGTCAGAAGCTCCAACGGTCAGAATCCAACGGCAACGCTGACGTGGCAGGGGCACCGGACTGTCCGGTGTGCACCGGACTGTCCGGTGCGCCATCGAACAGAAGGCTCCAGCCAACGGTCAAGTTTGGTGGTTGGGGCTATAAATACCCCAACCACCCCACATTCATAGCTATCCAAGTTTTCCACTTCTCAACCACTTACAAGAGCTAGGCATTCAATTCTAGACACATTCAAAGAGATCAAATCCTCTCCAATTCCACACAAAACCCTAGTGACTAGAGAGAGTGATTTGCCGTGTTCTTTTGAGCTCTTGCGCTTGGATCGCATTCTTTCTTTCTCTTTTGCTCTTGTGATCAACAATCAATTGTAACCGAGGCAAGAGGCACCGATTGTGTGGTGGCCCTTGCGGGGAAGTTTTGTTCCCGGTTGATTGAGAAGAAGGAAAGCTCACTCGGTCAGAGGGACCGTTTGAGAGAGGGAAGGGTTGAAAGAGACCCGGCCTTTGTGGCCTCCTCAACGGGGAGTAGGTTCGCAAGAACCGAACCTCGGTAAAACAAATCCGCGTGTCACTCTCCTTATTTGCCTTGCGATTTGTTTTGCACCCTCTCTTGCGGACTCATTTATTATTACTAACGCTAACCCCGGCTTGTAGTTGTGATTATTTTTGTAAATTTCAGTTTCGCCCTATTCACCCCCCCTCTAGGCGACTATCAATTGGTATCAGAGCCCGGTGCTTCATTAGAGCCTAACCGCTCGAAGTGATGTCGGGAGATCACGCCAAGAAGGAGATGGAGACCGGCGACGACAAGCCCACTACAAGCCAAGGGAGCACTTCATCTTCATCGGAAGAGTCCCGCACCAAGAGAAGAGAGAAGAAGAAGAAATCCTCCAAGCGGAAGGAGAAAAGATCTTCCTCTTCTCACCATAAGGAGAAGAAGGAAAAATCTTCTCACAAGCCGCATCGGAGTGGGGACAAGCACAAAAGGATGAGGAAGGTGGTCTTCTACGAGACCGACACTTCATCGACCTCCACCTCCGGCTCCGACGCGGCGTCCGTCACTTCTAAACGCCAAGAGCGTAAGAAGTATAGTAAGATCCCCCTACGCTACCCTCGCGTTCCTAAACATACACCTTTACTTTCCGTCCCATTAGGCAAACCACCAACTTTTAATGGTGAAGATTATGCTATGTGGAGTAATTTGATGCGATTTCATCTAACCTCTCTCCACAAAAGATTATGGGATGTTGTTGAGTATGGTGTACAGGTACCATCCGTAGGGGATGAGGACTACGACACGGACGAAGTGGCCCAAATCGAGCACTTCAACTCTCAAGCCACAACCATTCTCCTTGCCTCTTTAAGCAAGGAGGAATACAACAAAGTACAAGGGTTGAAGAACGCCAAGGAGATTTGGGACCTACTCAAGACGGCGCATGAGGGTGATGAACTCACCAAGATCACCAAGCGGGAAACGATCGAGGGGGAGCTCGGTCGCTTCCGTCTTCGCCAAGGGGAGGAGCCACAAGACATGTACAACCGGCTCAAGACCTTGGTGAACCAAGTGCGCAACCTCGGGAGCACAAAATGGGATGACCACGAAGTGGTTAAGGTTATTCTGAGAGCCCTTATTTTCCTTAACCCTACTCAAGTACAATTAATTCGTGGCAATCCTAGATATACACAAATGACCCCCGAGGAAGTCATCGGGAATTTTGTTAGCTTTGAATGCATGATTAAGGGCTCCAAGAAGATCAATGAGCTTGATGAGCCTTCCACATCCGAGGCGCAACCCGTGGCCTTCAAGGCAACGGAGGAGGAGTCTACACCAAGTAGACAACCAATTGACGCCTCCAAGCTCGACAACGAGGAGATGGCCCTAATCATCAAAAGCTTCCGGCAAATCCTCAAGCAACGGAAGGGGAAGGACTACAAATCCCGTTCCAAGAAGGTTTGCTACAAGTGTGGTAAGCCCGGTCACTTTATTGCTAAATGTCCATTATCAAGTGACAGTGACAGGGACAACGACAAGAAGGGCAAGAGGAAGGAGAAGAAGAAGTACTACAAGAAGAAGGGCGGCGATGCCCATGTTTGTCGGGAGTGGGACTCCGACGAAAGCTCAAGCGAATCCTCCGACGACGAGGACGCCGCCAACATCGCCGTCACCAAAGGCCTCCTCTTCCCCAACGTCGGCCACAAGTGCCTTATGGCCAAGGACGGCAAAAAGAAGGTAAAATCAAAGTCCTCCACTAAATATGAAACATCTAGTGATGAGGATGATAAAAATGAGGAGGATAACTTGCGTATTCTTTTTGCCAACCTTAACATGGAACAAAAGGAAAAATTAAATGAGCTAATTAGTGCTATCCATGAAAAGGATGATCTCTTGGACTCCCAAGAGGATTTCCTAATCAAGGAAAACAAGAAACATGTTAAGGTTAAAAATGCTTATGCTCTAGAAAGAGAAAAATGTGAAAAATTATCTAGTGAGCTAAGCACTTGCCATGAGATTTTAGACAACCTTAGAAATGAAAATGCTAATTTGCTGGCTAAGGTTGATTCTCATGTTTGCATTGATCCTAGAGATGATGATGTTGATTTGCTTGCTAGGATTGATGAATTAAATGCTTCCATCACTAGCCTTAGAAATGAGAATGAGAAATTAATTGCTAAGGCTAAGGATTTTGATGTTTGCAATACTACTATTTCTGACCTTAGAACTAAGAATGATTTGTTGCATGCTAAGGTTATTGAATTAAAGTCTTGCAAACCCTCTACATCTACTATTGAGCATGTGTCCATTTGCACTAGATGTAGAGATATTAATGTTGATGCTATCCATGATCACCTTGCCTTAATTAAAAAACAAAATGATCACATAGCACAACTTAATGCTAAAATTAGAGAGCATGACTTAGAAAATGAAAAATTTAAATTGGCTAGAAGCATGCTCTATAATGGGAGACGCCCGGGCATTAAGGACGGCATTGGCTTTCAAAGGGGAGACAATGTCAAAATTAATGCCCCTCCTAAGAACTTGTCTAACTTTGTTAAGGGCAAGGCTCCCATGCCTCAGGATAACGAGGGTTACATTTTGTACCCTGCCGGGTATCCTGAGGATAAGATTAAGAAAATTCATTCTAGGAAGTCTCACTCTGGCCCTAATTATGCTTTTATGTATAAGGGTGAGACATCTAGATCTAGGCAACCAACCCATGCCAAGTTGCCTAAAAAGAAAACTATTAATGCATCAAATGATCATGCCATTTCATTTAAAACTTTTGATGCATCTTATGTGTTGACTAGCAAATCTGGCAAGGTAGTTGCCAAAATTGTTGGGGGCAAACACACGGGCTCCAAGACGTGTGTTTGGGTACCCAAAGTTCTTGTATCTAATGCTAAAGGACCCAAAACCGTTTGGGTACCTAAAACAAAGAACTAAACTTGTTTTGTAGGTTTATGCATCCGGGGGCACAAGTTGGATACTCGACAGCGGGTGCACAAACCACATGACCGGGGAGAAAAGGATGTTCTCCTCATATGAGAAAAACCAGGATCCCCAACGAGCTATCACATTCGGGGATGGAAATCAAGGTTTGGTCAAAGGTTTGGGTAAAATTGCTATATCTCCTGACCATTCTATTTCCAATGTTTTTCTTGTAGATTCATTAGATTAAAACTTGCTTTCTGTTTCCCAATTATGTCAAATGGGCTACAACTGTCTTTTTACTGATATAGGTGTCACTGTCTTTAGAAGGAGTGATGATTCAATAGCATTTAAGGGTGTGTTAGAGGGTCAGCTATACTTAGTAGATTTTGATAGAGCTGAGCTCGACACATGTTTAATTGCTAAGACTAACATGGGTTGGCTCTGGCACCGCCGACTAGCCCATGTTGGGATGAAGAATCTTCATAAGCTTCTAAAGGGAGAGCACATTTTAGGACTAACCAATGTTCATTTTGAGAAAGACAGGATTTGTAGCGCATGCCAAGCAGGGAAGCAAGTTGGCACTCATCATCCACACAAGAACATAATGACGACTGACAGGCCACTGGAGCTCCTACACATGGATCTATTCGGCCCGATCGCTTACATAAGCATCGGCGGGAGTAAGTACTGTCTAGTCATTGTGGATGATTATTCTCGCTTCACTTGGGTATTCTTTTTACAGGAAAAATCTCAAACCCAAGACACCTTAAAAGGATTCTTAAGACAGGCTCAAAATGAGTTTGGCTTAAGGATCAAGAAAATAAGAAGCGACAACGGAACGGAGTTCAAGAACTCTCAAATTGAAGGCTTCCTTGAGGAGGAGGGCATCAAGCATGAGTTTTCTTCTCCCTACACACCTCAACAAAATGGTGTAGTGGAGAGGAAGAATCGAACTCTATTGGACATGGCAAGAACCATGCTTGATGAGTACAAGACACCGGACCGGTTTTGGGCCGAAGCAGTCAACACCGCCTGCTACGCCATCAACCGGTTATATCTTCACCGAATCCTCAAGAAGACATCATATGAACTCCTAACCGGTAAAAAGCCCAACATTTCATATTTTAGAGTTTTTGGTAGCAAATGCTTCATTCTTATTAAAAGAGGTAGAAAATCTAAATTTGCTCCTAAAACTGTAGAAGGCTTTTTACTTGGTTATGACTCCAACACAAGGGCATATAGGGTCTTTAACAAGTCCACTGGACTAGTTGAAGTCTCTTGTGACGTTGTGTTTGATGAAACTAACGGCTCTCAAGTAGAGCAAGTTGATCTTGATGAAGTAGGTGAAGAACAGGCTCCATGCATAGCGCTTAGGAACATGTCCATTGGGGATGTGTGTCCGAGGGAATCCGAAGAGCCTCCAAATGCACAAGATCAACCATCCTCCTCCATGCAAGCATCTCCACCAACTCAAAATGAGGATGAGGCTCAAAATGATGAAGAGCAAAATCAAGAAGACGAGCCACCTCAAGATGATAGCAATAATCAAGGGGGAGATACAAATGATCAAGAAAAGGAGGATGAGGAAGAACCAAGACCGCCACACCCAAGAGTCCACCAAGCAATCCAACGAGATCACCCCGTCGACACCATCCTCGGCGACATTCATAAGGGGGTAACTACTCGATCTCGGGTTGCTCATTTTTGTGAACATTACTCTTTTGTTTCCTCTATTGAGCCACACAGGGTAGAGGAAGCTCTCCAAGATTCGGATTGGGTGGTGGCGATGCAAGAGGAGCTCAACAATTTCACGAGGAATGAGGTCTGGCATTTAGTTCCACGTCCTAACCAAAATGTTGTAGGAACCAAATGGGTCTTCCGCAACAAGCAAGATGAGCATGGTGTGGTGACAAGGAACAAAGCTCGACTCGTAGCCAAAGGGTATTCACAAGTCGAAGGTTTGGATTTCGGTGAAACCTATGCACCCGTAGCTAGGCTTGAGTCAATTCGCATTTTATTGGCCTATGCTACTTACCATGGCTTTAAGCTCTATCAAATGGACGTGAAAAGTGCCTTCCTCAATGGACCGATCAAGGAAGAGGTCTATGTTGAGCAACCTCCCGGCTTTGAAGACAGTGAGTATCCTAATCATGTCTATAGGCTCTCTAAGGCGCTTTATGGGCTCAAGCAAGCCCCAAGAGCATGGTATGAATGCCTTAGAGATTTCCTTATTGCTAATGGCTTCAAAGTCGGCAAGGCCGATCCTACACTCTTTACTAAAACTCTTGAAAATGACTTGTTTGTATGCCAAATTTATGTTGATGATATTATATTTGGGTCTACTAACGAGTCTACATGTGAAGAGTTTAGTAGGATCATGACACAGAAATTCGAGATGTCGATGATGGGGGAGTTGAAGTATTTTCTAGGATTCCAAGTCAAGCAACTCCAAGAGGGCACCTTCATTAGCCAAACGAACTACACTCAAGACATTCTTGCTAAGTTTGGGATGAAGGATGCCAAACCCATCAAGACACCCATGGGAACTAATGGGCATCTCGACCTCGACACGGGAGGTAAGTCCGTGGATCAAAAGATATACCGGTCGATGATTGGTTCATTGCTTTATTTATGTGCATCTCGACCGGACATTATGCTTTCCGTTTGCATGTGTGCAAGATTTCAAGCCGACCCTAAGGAATCACACCTTACGGCCGTAAAACGAATCTTGAGATATTTGGCTTATACACCTAAGTTTGGACTTTGGTACCCTCGGGGATCCACATTTGATTTGATTGGTTATTCGGATGCCGATTGGGCGGGGTGCAAAATTAATAGGAAGAGCACATCGGGGACTTGCCAGTTCTTGGGAAGATCCTTGGTGTCTTGGGCTTCAAAGAAGCAAAATTCGGTCGCTCTTTCCACCGCCGAAGCCGAGTACATTGCCGCAGGACATTGTTGCGCGCAATTGCTTTGGATGAGGCAAACCCTGCGGGACTACGGTTACAAATTAACCAAAGTCCCTTTGCTATGTGATAATGAGAGTGCAATCAAAATGGCCGACAATCCCGTCGAGCATAGCCGCACTAAGCACATAGCCATTCGGTATCATTTTCTTAGGGATCACCAACAAAAGGGGGATATCGAGATTTCTTACATTAATACTAAAGATCAATTAGCCGATATCTTTACCAAGCCACTTGATGAACAATCTTTTACCAGACTTAGGCATGAGCTCAATATTCTTGATTCTAGAAATTTCTTTTGCTAAGCTTGCACACATAGCTCTTTTGAATACCTTTGATCATATCTCTTCTATATGCTATGACTAATGTGTTTTCAAGTCGATTTCAAACCAAGTCATAGGTATATTGAAAGGGAATTGGAGTCTTCGGCGAAGACAAAGGCTTCCACTCCGTAACTCATGCTTCGCCATCACTCCGAGCAACTCTCTCGTCTTTGGGGGAGAAATGAGCATCAAGGAAAAAGACTTCATCCTTGGGGGAGAGAGTAATAGCTCAAACGCAACAGGACTTCGTCTTTGGTATAATCTTAACTCACTTCTTTATGACCAAAGGGGAAGATTGCACTTCCAGGGCTCTATTGATTCCGTTTTTGGCGATTCATGCCAAAAAGGGGGAGAAATGAGCCCAAAGCAAAAGGACCGCACCACCACCACCAAATTCAAAAACTTAGTGCTTTCCAAAAGTCTTTATCATTTGGTATCCTATTATGTTCAAAAAGGGGAGAAAGTAGTATTTCAAAAATGGTATATCAAAACCCTCTTGAACACTAAGAGGTGGATCTCTTTTAGGGGGAGTTTTGTTTAGTCAAAGGAAAAGCATTTGAAACAGGGGGAGAAAATTTCAAATCTTGAAAATGCTTTTGCAAACTCTTATTTATTTACCTTTGACTATTTGCAAAAGATCTATGAAAAGGATTTACAAAAGGTTTTGCAAAAACAAAACAAGTGGTGCAAACGTGGTCCAAAATGTTAAATAAGAAAGAAACATTCCATGCATATCTTGTAAGTAGGTTTATTGGCTCAATTCCAAGCAACCTTTACACTTACATTATGCAAACTAGTTCAATTATGCACTTCTATATTTGCTTTGGTTTGTGTTGGCATCAATCACCAAAAAGGGGGAGATTGAAAGGGAATTAGGCTTACACCTAGTTCCTATATAATTTTGGTGGTTGAATTGCCCAACACA
The DNA here is from genome assembly GCF_902167145.1 of Zea mays. Lineage (NCBI taxonomy): Eukaryota > Viridiplantae > Streptophyta > Magnoliopsida > Poales > Poaceae > Zea > Zea mays. The sequence continues at coordinate 118,286,456 of NC_050105.1, forward strand.
AATACTGGACTGACTAGTTTGCTCTAGTGTATAAGTTATACAGGTGTAAAAGGTTCACACTCAGCCAATAAAAAGACCAAGTTTTGGATTCAATAAAGGAGCAAAGGGGCAACCGAGGGCACCCCTGGTCTGGCGCACCGGACTGTCCGGTGTGCCACCGGACAGTGCACAGTACCTGTCCGGTGCACCAGGGGACTCAGACTCAAACTCTTCGCCCTCGGGAATTCGTGGAGGACGGCGCGCTATAATTCACCGGACTGTCCGGTGTGCACCGGACATGTCCGGTGCTCCAAGGAAGATCGGCCTCCGGAACTCGCCAGCCTCGGGTTCGCGCGGCAGCCGCTCCGCTATAATTCACCGGACTGTCCGGTGTGCACCGGACTGTCCGGTGTGCCAGCGGAGCAACGGCTCCCTGCGGCGCCAACGGCTCCCTGCGGTGCATTAAATGCGCGCGCAGCGCGCGCAGACGTCAGGGCTGCCCATACCGGTGCACCGGACATCAAACAGTGCATGTCTGGTGTGCACCGGACACCCAGGCGGGCCCACAAGTCAGAAGCTCCAACGGTCAGAATCCAACGGCAACGCTGACGTGGCAGGGGCACCGGACTGTCCGGTGTGCACCGGACTGTCCGGTGCGCCATCGAACAGAAGGCTCCAGCCAACGGTCAAGTTTGGTGGTTGGGGCTATAAATACCCCAACCACCCCACATTCATAGCTATCCAAGTTTTCCACTTCTCAACCACTTACAAGAGCTAGGCATTCAATTCTAGACACATTCAAAGAGATCAAATCCTCTCCAATTCCACACAAAACCCTAGTGACTAGAGAGAGTGATTTGCCGTGTTCTTTTGAGCTCTTGCGCTTGGATCGCATTCTTTCTTTCTCTTTTGCTCTTGTGATCAACAATCAATTGTAACCGAGGCAAGAGGCACCGATTGTGTGGTGGCCCTTGCGGGGAAGTTTTGTTCCCGGTTGATTGAGAAGAAGGAAAGCTCACTCGGTCAGAGGGACCGTTTGAGAGAGGGAAGGGTTGAAAGAGACCCGGCCTTTGTGGCCTCCTCAACGGGGAGTAGGTTCGCAAGAACCGAACCTCGGTAAAACAAATCCGCGTGTCACTCTCCTTATTTGCCTTGCGATTTGTTTTGCACCCTCTCTTGCGGACTCATTTATTATTACTAACGCTAACCCCGGCTTGTAGTTGTGATTATTTTTGTAAATTTCAGTTTCGCCCTATTCACCCCCCCTCTAGGCGACTATCAGAAGGAATCTATCATGCAGACAATGTGCATTTGCAGCGATACAAGATAAAAAATATTAAACTAATAGCAACTCATACATTGAGCAAGTAGTCCATTACATACTGCAAACAGGAACCAAAATTGCCTCTCTCTTTTTTACGGTACTAGCCTATATAGATACCGACGCAGTTAAGGGCAAAGCAGTAAGTACATTTTTGTTATTAGTCTTCACCCTATATTTGATCAGTAAAATTATTGTAGTCCGATACTTGGGATTTATGTAGCAATTATGGCTTACATGTGAATGCTCGAGATCCCAAAGAGGTTGAGACCTTGGTTATGGTCGGGCCCCCTTGAGAGTACCTGAGCTCTAGATGCTTTGTTTAACCCCCAACAAATGCCAGGGGCCTGGTCCTTACACAACCCCTAGCAAATGTCTAAGGCTCTAGACAGGTTCATGCTTTTGATGTGAGATAATACCTTATGTTCTGTATATGCTAGTTTGGTTGTTGTATCTTTCGATGACGTTGTGATGCCCTCAGGATTTTTTCACCCCCTCCCCCCTTTTATATTCTAAGGAGAACGAATGTTACATGGTGGGCACTAAGTTGGCTAGTACGAGTCGTATGAGTTGTACCCTATGTATTTGAGTTCATCCCTTATTCTATTCAGATATTTGACATATTTGTGCTTCTAGATTCCTCCTGGTTGTGGAGTCCCTCCCGATCTTATCACCGAGTCCCTGGACTCATGGACAAGCCCATGTGTCCCTCGGCTCAGGATCTTCTATGAAGCTTTGCTTGGTACCCATGATACATATTATTGACAATCTTATATATATATATATATATATATATATATATATATATATATATATATATATATATATATATATATATATATTAGTTTTGCTTAATTCGTTGTCTAAAGTATAGAGATGGATAAAGGATCTTTATATATAAGGGTGAAAGAGCCTACTCTATATTTAGAAAAGGTTTTAGATAACACCATTAGATGCTATAGAGCAAGAAATTTTCACTATGAAGTTAGAGGAATATATAGAATTTTCTGTTGGAGACAACTGAATACCTTTCTATAATAATTACTTGTATGTTATTTTTATACGTAGACATCACCTCAGAAGAAGACAAGCAGCATCAATTATTGACCATAAAAGTCCGACTCCACTAGCTAGTGATCACGATCATCGTTGAGTAGTTGATATTTTGGGCATGTTTGATTTACTGCCTAACTTGCCACTAGGGGTGGGCGTTTGGGTTACCCAAAAATTTCGGATCGGGTAATTTGGGTATTTAAAATTTCGGGTTTTGAGAATCAATACCCGAAATTACAATGGGTTTTACAATATCCGAAAATTTGGGTACCCGGAATTTTGGGTTCGAGCATTTTTGAACTATTCGAACTGTTGCGTCATATTAAATTAGTATAAAAATACAGTTTAAATAATGATATACATGGACAAAAAAAACACAAACAATATACAATCATAAGTCATATGCACACAGACACATAATTAAAGATGCACAAATTAATAATTAGAAATGACATGAGTACATGACACATGAAAGTTCGGGTACCCAATTATGATATCCGAATTACCCGAAATAAATTCGGATTTTACAAGTTGCTACTCGAAATTCTAGAACGAAATTCGGATTTCGGGTATTTCGGGTTCGGGTTACGGTGTTTTTGCCCAGCCCTACTTGCCACAGTTTGCCTAACTTTTTGTCTAAGTTTAGTTATTCAATTCGTACGACTAACCTTAGCTAAAGGAGGACATATCCGGTGCACATGAAAGCTTTGTGCACATGGTGCACATATTAAATCATCAATATCCATTTCAGATCTAACGTCTCTGGTTGATCATTGTAATTTACAAATAACATCTTCCACCACTACAGTCTACCACGTCGGAGGGTGTCCTTAACAAATATACTAAATAACTACATACGTTAGATTTAAGATAGGTGGTGGTGATTTAATATTTGCATCATATGCACTAAAATTCTATGTGCACTAGATACGTTCTCTAGCTAAAGTGTGGTACTGTTAGCCACGAATCAAACACGCATTTTTGTCTCACGAACACACACAAGCTTTGTGCATCAATTTTAATGATACACTTCACAAATTAAATTTGACCCGAATTGAGTATATAGTGCGCGCGTTTCTCAATAGCTGCTTTAGAAACTTAAATCTCCTTGACTTTTTCTAGAATAAGAGACTCATAAGTATATAGTGCGTTAATTGTCAATAGCTAGTTTAGACTATTATCTAGAAGGAACAGGAAGACAGGTCAGTAAAACGTGCACTGAACGCCCATTGCATTTGACTATCTCTTGAGCAAGTCAGAGATAGCGACAGCACAGCACTAACATTGGCCACGCACCTATTTTAGCCCCTTGTCACACGTTGAAATCGCTAAGGGCTTGTTCGGTTATTTTCAATCCATATGGATTGAAGGGGATTGATACGGATTGGAGGGGATTTTGACTTACTAGGGATCAAAACCCCCTCAATCCCTCTCAATCCATATGGATTGGGGTAGAACCGAACAAGCCCTAAGGGGACGGTCGCACCTTTAGCCCCTTGTCACACGTCAAAATCGCTTAAATGGGACGTGATCGCTTGTGACACTTATTAAAAAAACTCGGTCAGAATGAAAAAATTGTTTCTCGGTATTATATTAATAAGAGATCGAAATATGGTCCCTACCGAAAAGATCCTCGAGACCTCCTCTCTGGACCCCATCAGTGGCATACAAGACGTAACCCGATAGCGGACGGAGCACAGTGAGTAGATTTTTTTAACCCAGCTCGAAATTCGCCCCCTAGGGGATCGAACTTGAGACTTGGAAGTGCTATCGGCAACCTTAACCATCACACTGGAGGCCCTTTCGCACACTTGTTAAAAAAAGGTCACTAATTTTTCACTGTGATAACTTTTTTTAAAAACGCATCACTACCTATTGTGCACATGCAATATCTACTATAAAACATGTCACTAGCACAGTGACATCTTTTATTTTACGTAACTCGTCGCTTGTTTCATGCGTCAAATCTGTTTAGTGACGTGTTTATATAAACACTAAACACGTCACTGACTTCAGACGTCATATCTGTTTCATGACGAGTAAATTTTGATTTTTTTTCCAAACAACCTCAGGTGAAAAACCACTAAAATAAAAGTTGTATGTCTTAAAAAGTTATGAAACTTTATAGTTGACAATGTTTTGATTTCAAATCATATTGTCATAGAAAAATACGTTTGAAGTTTTCAAATTTGAAAATCAAATTTTGTAAACGACCTCGGATGAGGAAACTACTAAAATAAAAGTTATAGATCTCAAAAAGTTATGCAACTTTATAGTTGACAAGTTTTTCATTTGAATTATTTCATGGCCTTAAATAATTAATTTACACTCGACTTGTTATAATATGTGGGGAAGCAAAATATAATATAGACATAAATGAGTGAGTGGGTGGTGTAGTGGTTATGTGGGTGACACGTATTTATAAAAACACGTCACTAAAATAGTTTCGTTAGTAACGTTTTTTACGAGTCATTTATCAGATTCAATTAGAGACATAAAATCTTAGATATGTTTTTGATCGTAGTGAAGACTGAAGACAGGTCAATAAAACGTGCATTGGACGCCAATTGCATTCGACTATCTCAAGTCAGAGATAGCGACAGCACTAACATTGGACACACAACACTGCTATTTTAGCCCCTTGCCGCACGGGCTGCTACTGCTAGCTAGCTAGCAACTTCTCAATTCGTCCTCTCCCCTTCCTTCAAACAAAACTTCGTTCTCTTCTCTCTCCGGCGGATCGACCTCTCCCCGCTAGCTCCGGCATTTATCTCCGCCATGCATCGTCTCCGTCATTTTGCTCTCCATGTGCTCCTTCTCGTCATAGCGCATGCACCCTTGCCCTCCGCCGCGGTAGACACGCTACGGCCCGGCCAAGCACTTGCCGGCTGGAAGAAGCTCGTCTCTGCCAACGGCAAGTTCGCGCTCGGCTTCTTCCAGCTCCAACCAGGGAGCTCCTACTACCTCGGCATTTGGTTCGACGAAGTCCCCGTGCTGACTCCAGTGTGGACAGCCAACAGGGACAACCCGGTATCCAACTCCACCTCGCCGGAGCTCACCATCTCCGGCGACGGCAACATGGCTGTCGTCTTAGCTGAGAGCGGCACCACCACCGTCTGGTCTACCTCTACCGAGGCCAACGCAACAAGCAACGACACCGTCGCGGTGCTCTTGGACAGCGGCAACCTCGTCCTCCGCAGCTCCTCCAACTCGTCGCTCGTATTCTGGGAGAGCTTCGACTACCCGACGGACACCCAGCTACCCGGCGTAAAGATCGGGTGGGACAAGGTCACAGGCTTGGACCGCCGGCTTGTTTCGAGGAAGAACTCCGTCGATCTGTCCTCAGGTCTATACTCGTCGACGATGGGCCACGACGGGGTCGCCAGGATGCTGTGGAACTCGTCTGCCGTGTACTGGTCTAGCACGTGGACCGGTGGGTTCTTCAGCGCGATACCGGAGATGTCCGCAGGCTCCCCTCTCGCCAACTTCACCTTCGTCGACAACGCCCGAGAGGTCTACTTCACCTACAACATCTTCGACGAGAGCACGGTCATCCGCACCACGCTGCATGTCTCCGGCCGGAACCAGGTGCGCGTGTGGACCGGGCAGGACTGGATGACGGTGAACAACCAGCCAGCGCACCAGTGCGACGCGTACGCTGTCTGCGGCCCTTTCACCGTCTGCACGGACAGCGCTTCCGACGCGGATCCTTCCTGCGACTGCATGAGGGGGTTCTCCGTACGGTCGCCGGCGGAGTGGGCGGTCAAGGACAGGACGGGCGGGTGCGTCAGAAACACTCCGCTCAACTGTGCTGCCGACGGTAGGAACAGGACAGGTGTGCCAGCTGACAAGTTCTACTCCATGCCAGGCGTTAGGCTGCCCCAGAATGGCCGCCAGTCCATGCCGAACGCGTCGAGCGCGATCGAATGCGCGCAGGCTTGTTTGAGTAGTAACTGCTCTTGCACCGCGTACTCTTACGGCGGCGAAGATGGGTGCTCCCTGTGGCATGGCGAGTTAGTTAACGTAGCTGCTGACGGTAACGAAGGGATGATTTACCTTCGCCTTGCTGCGAAAGAGCTAGAGAGTGGGAAAGGCAACAGGATTGCCATGGTAGCTGGTGTTGCCGCTTTGGTTTTGGTTCTCGTCGTCGTCGTAGTGATTTGCAGCAGGCGGAATAATGGGAAGTGGTGGTCTAGACCCATAGCTGACAGTGATAAAGGCGGTAGCGTCGTTGGCATAGCTACGTTCAAGTATGCTGACCTGCAAGACGCGACGAAGAAGTTCTCGGAGAAGCTAGGCGCGGGTGGCTTCGGCTGTGTGTTCAAGGGGCGCCTAGCAGGTGACTCGACCGACATAGCAGTGAAGAGGCTCGACGGAGCTCTGGGCAACGTACAGGGAGAGAAGCAGTTCAGGGCAGAAGTGAACTCGGTCGGATTCATCCAGCACATAAATCTGGTGAAGCTGATCGGGTTCTGCTGCGAGGGCGACAGGAGTCTACTCGTGTACGAGCACATGCCGAACGGCTCCCTGGACTCCCACCTGTTCCAGAGCTGTCGCCGTCGTGCAGCTCTAGACTGGAGCACCAGATACCAGATAGCTCTCGGGGTTGCCAGAGGTCTAGGGTACCTGCACCACGGCTGCCGGGACTGCATCATACACTGCGACATCAAGCCACAGAACATACTTCTGGACGCGTCTTTCGCTCCAAAGATCGCGGATTTCGGGATGGCCAAGTTTCTCGGGAGGGAGTTCAGCCGCGTCGTGACCACGATGCGAGGAACCGTCGGGTATCTTGCTCCGGAATGGATCAGTGGGACGCCTGTTACTCCCAAGGTTGACGTTTACAGCTACGGGATGGTCTTGCTAGAGCTCGTGTCGGGGAAGAGGAACTATGTCGAGCATTCGTCCAGTCGTGCCGAAGGCCAAGGAGACTATCTGCCCGTGCAGGCTGCGCACAAGCTTCTCCATGGAGATGTTCTGAGCGTTGTGGATGCGGACTTGCAAGGTGAGCTGAACGTGGAGGAAGCTGAACGAGTCTGCAGAGTCGCGTGCTGGTGCATCCAGGATCTTGAGTCGGATCGGCCCACGATGATTGAGGTGGTGCAGTTTCTGGAGGGAATATGCCAAGTAGAAATTCCCCCGATGCCAAGGCTACTCACTGCTATTGCCGGAAGCGGATCACATCAGACGAGAGTGTCATCTCTGTAGCTTTTCAAACATCAGTTTTGCCTTGTAGTGTATAAATAAATTTATTTTTTGTAACGTGTAATATTATGTCTCTTGGCGTATAAATGAATTTTTTCCTACAACATGTGATATTTCCAAGAGTTTTTACTCTAAAATTGTTAATTGTAGAAACATTTTCGTAAGAGTTGTTTTCTATATCTTTTCACTCTTCAACGGTTTTTCTATATCTTGTTTGCAGGATGGAGAATCGTTCTTGTTTATATATTAAGATCACCTATTATATTTGCAGGGTGGGGGCTTGCTTGAAGTGAGCTAATATTTGTAGTTGCTATATATTAAGATCACCTATTATACTAACTACTTCGCTGGAGCAGATCTACCTCTAACCTGAATCGTTTGATTACAAATTGTAATGAAGTTATTTTGGTCATTGATAAATTGGAAGAACAAAGATACATGTTTAAGAATTCCAGAACAATCATAAAGGAAGGACCTCTCCCTCCGCTAGACACGTAGCACTCTGCTACACCCCCATTGTACACCTGGATCCTCTCCTTACGCCTATAAAAGGAAGGACCAGGGCCTTCTTAGAGAAGGTTGGCCGCGCGGGGACGAGGACGGGACAGGCGCTCTCCTGGGGCCGCTCGCTTCCCTCACCCGCGTGGACGCTTGTAACCCCCTACTGCAAGCGCACCCGACCTGGGCGCGGGACGAACACGAAGGCCGCGTGATCTCCACCTCTCTCACGCCCGTCTCCGGACACCTCGCCTCTCCCCCCTTCGCGCTCGCCCACGCGCTCGACCCATCTGGGCTGGGGCACGCGGCACACTCACTCGTCGGCTTGGGGACCCCCTGGTCTCGAAACGCCGACAATACCGACAGAGGAAACGGTGAAGGAAACACGGCAATGGGAGGAGAAGACGGTGGGGACGGACGAGTTCGCGGAGGAGGGAATCCGTACCTGCGTATACCGGCGGCGATGCGTTCGGTGCGGACCGGCGGTGCTCCGTTCGGTGCGCGGCGGCGGAGGCGCGTTGCGGGGAACCCTAGCCGAAGTGCGTGTGGGCTTCTGACGGAAGCCAACTGAGCGCCGCTTCGCGAGGACCGTGGGCGGGCGGCTTCTTACCCAAGCGCTTCGCCCAGAAGTCGCGCGAGAAGTTGGGCGTTTGGTTTGAGCTTCAGCTTCTGGCGGCCAGAAGCCGCCCAGAAGCTGAACCAAACACCCACATAGATGGCCAAACGGCGGCCCGGCACGGGCCAGACGCGCGCGGGCTACAACTCTGGCCCAGGCACGTCATGCCGGCCTACTTACTGTGTTGGGCCAGCCCGTCGACCCATTTGATTAAATCAGCGTAAAATGTAAAAAAATAGTGTAGGAAGTGGGGTTCAAACCCATGCCTTGATGGAAGAAAGACAGAAGACACTAGGTGAAGCTGTCTAACGAGTAGAACATCATGCTCATATGTTTTTATTATTGAATATAAATTATATATATGTATGTACGTTTTTTTGTAAAATAAAAAAATAATCGTGTCGGGCCGGGCTAGCACTACAGACCGAGGCTACAACCTAAGCACGACACGGCATTCTTGGCTCTTGCAAGCATTAGGTCGTTTCTCAGACCACATTAGCGCAATGGACTCCATGGTGTTTGAGGTTGCTGAATTGGATGGAGTAACAATGATTTGTCACACTAACAGTAAAATGAAAGGTTATTTGTTGGTTTTAAACGTTAGTAATTGCTACGAAGTAGCATAATTTATATGGAGTGCATCCAGTTTTTATTGATGCCTCACTTTAGCAATCACTCCATATTTTGATCTATCTTTTTTATAAGTTTGAGTTTATATGACTTATTTTAGAAACTTGAGCTCACAAACTTTCTCTTATTTGGTCTCTGTATGGTAGAATTATGTCATTTTATAATCTTTGTTCATTCAGTCAGTCGTTGTGAACTCTCTTCTAATCGCTCACTCCATTGGTCGTGTTGTACCAAGACATATTGCATGGAGTAAACAATAACATCAGTTAGTCAAATCAAAATAATATTATACGGAGAGCGGAGACAATCAATAAAAGATCTTGAAAATTTTTGGTGGATAGTTTACGTGGGTATTGTTGTAAGCCGTCGCAACGCACGGGCAATCGACTAGTCCTAGATATACAACAGACTTAGGGGTTGTTTGTTTGGGATTATAATCTGCCCAGATTATATAATCCAACAATTTTTGAGCTAAGTGTTAGTTCAAAAGTGGTTGGATTATATAATCTGGGCAGAATACAATCCCAAACAAACACCCCCTTACTCTATGAAAAAGTGTTGTTGACTTAGATCCTAAAATTGGTGTATCAGGACCTTCATTAATACAAAATAGTCTCTACTAAATATACCAAAATATCACCAGAACAAAATACATGAATTTAGAAAGGCTACTTTGAACTTTGTATATGTTGCCTCAACATAGCAGGCCCCAAACCCAGGTAAAGGAGCAGGGTTGTGATAGGTTTGGTGAGCCAATGTTGAACCTAGTCATTCTAATACAAGACGAAACCCAAAAGTGTCAACCATGGAAGCATTTTCTTAATAAGACAAGTGATGGAGCAGTATAGAGAGCGGAAGAAGGATATACATATAATTTTCATCGACCTAGAGAAGGCTTATGATAAAATACCAAGAAATATTATGTGGTGGGCTTTGGACAAACATAAAGTTCTAATAAAATATGTTGGACTCGTTAAGGACATATACAACAATGTTGTGACTAGTGCTCGAACAAGTAATGAGGACACGGATGACTTTACTATTAGAATAGGACTATATCAAGGGTTAACTTTGAACCCTTGCCTTTTTTCTTGGTGATGGATGAGGGTCACAAGGAATATACAAAGGGGTATCACTTGGTGTATGTTTTTTACAAATGATGTAGTGCTAGTTGATGAAAGCCAAGCATGAGTAAATAGAAAAATGGAGTTATGGCAGGAGACTAGACTCTAGATCCAAAAGGTTTTTGACTCAGTAGAACTGAAACCGAATACATGAAATGTGTCTTCAGCACCACTACACGTGAGGAATGAGATGTTAGTTTAGAAGGTCAAGTAGTGCCTAGAAAGGATGTCTTTCAGTACTTAGGCTCAATGCTACAAAGAGATTAGGATATTAATGAAGATGTTAGCCATAGAATCAAAGTAGGGTGGAAGAATAGGCGCCGAGTATCTGGCGTTCTATGTGACAAGAGGATACCACAGAAGCAAAAAGACAAGTTTTATAAGAACGTGATTAGACTTGCTAATTGCCATGTTGTATGTTGTAGAATGTCGGCTTAAAAAACATCGTGTTCAGCAAATAAGTGTTGCAGAAATGCATATATTGTGATGTATTTATGGCCATACAAGAAGGGACTAAGTACGGAACAATGATATATGTGATTAGCTAAGGGTGGCATCAATTGAATAAAAAAACTTGTCCAATAACAATTGAGATTTTGGGTATGTCCAACAGAGACCTCCAAGGGCACCAATGTGTAGTGGGCCTAAGGCGCGATAGTAATGGAGAGAGAGAGAGACAGGGGAAGGCCAAAGTTTATGTGGAAAGAGGTAGTAAAAGCATATTTGAAAGGATGAAATATATCCAAAGATTTAGCCTTGAATGGAAAACAGATATCCAGTGACAAAACCTTGAATTGTGGTTTCTATTGGATTTCAACTCTAGGTACCCAAGTTGCATGGGACTAAAAGGGTTTGTTGTTGTTGTTGAAATGCTCATTGAAAACCCTAGTTCTGGTGATCTGGTCTTCAGAAACACTAACAGAGTTGCTTTGGACATCTCATGTTAGTTTAAGCTTGCTAGCCTAAGAACCATGTCAGGAACTATCAAAGCATGGCCTGGTGCTCCAAGATCATATTCAAAGAAGGAATCTTAGACTGATAGCAGCCCATGCATTGTAAGTAGCTAAGTATATACTAAAAACAGGAACATATTTCCAGATATGGGAAGGAGGCTAACAAAAAACCGGAACCATCCAATGTAATCACCTTATTAACAGAGTACGTAAGAGATACTATGCACTTAGTAATTGTGATGCAGCGAAAAATAAAACTGGGCAAAGAAGTAAAATCAGTTTCTATCATGCAGACAATGTGCATTTGCAGCGACACAAGATAAAAAAATATTAAACTAATAGCAGCTCATACATTGAGCAAGTAGTCCATTACATACTGCAAACAGGAACCAAAATTGCCTCTCTTTTTTTACGGTACTAGCCTATATAGATACCGATCGACGCAGTTAAGGGCAAAGCAGTAAGTACATTTTTGTTATTAGTCTGCACCCTATATTTGATCGGTAAAATTATTGTAGTCCGATACTTGGGATTTTTGTAGCAATTATGGCTTACATGTGAATGCTCGAGATCCCAAAGAGGTTGAGACCTTGGTTATGGTCGGGCCCTCTTGAGAGTACCTGAGCTCTAGATGCTTTGTTTAACCCCCAACAAATGCCAGGGGCCTGGTCCTTACACAACCCCTAGCAAATGTCTAACATTTAATGTGAGATAATACCTTATGTTCTGTTTATGCTAGTTTGGTTGTTGTCTCTTTCGATGATGTTGTGATGCCCTCAGGGTTTTTTCACCCCCTCCCCCCATTTTATATTCTAAGGGGAACGACTGTTACATGGTGGGCACTAAGTCGGCTAGTACGAGTCGTATGAGTTGTACCCTATGTATTTGAGTTTATCCCTTATTCTATTGAGGTATTTGACATATTTGTGCTTCTAGATTCCTCCTGGTTGTGGAGTCCCTCCCGATCTTATCACCGAGTCCCTGGACTCATGGACGAGCCCATGTGTCCCTCGGCTCAGGATCTTCTATGAAGCTTTGCTTGGTACCCATGATACATATTATTGACAATCTTATATATATATATATATATATATATATATATATATATATATATTAGTTTTGCTTAATTCGTTGTCTAAAGTATAGAGATGGATAAAGGATCTTTATATATAAGGGTGAAAGAGCCTACTCTATATTTAGAAAAGGTTTTAGATAACACCATTAGATGCTATAGAGCAAGAAATTTTCACTATGAAGTTAGAGGAATATATAGAATTTTCTGTTGGAGACAACTGAATACCTTTCTACAATAATTACTTGTATGTTATTTTTATACGTAGACATCACCTCAGAACAAGACAAGCAGCATCAATTATTGACCATAAAAGTCCGACTCCACTAGCTAGTGATCACGATCATCGTTGAGTAGTTGATATTTTGGGCATGTTTGATTTACTGCCTAACTTGCCACTAGCGTGGACGTTTGGGTTACCCAAAAATTTTGGGTCGGGTAATTTGGGTATTTAAAATTTCGGGTTTTGAGAATCAATACTCGAAATTACAACGGGTTTTACAATATCCGAAAATTCGGGTACCCGGAATTTCGGGTTCGAGCATTTCTGAACTATTCGAACTGTTGTGTCAACTTCATAGAAACACATGCGCCATATTAAATTAGTATAAAAATACAGTTTAAATAATGATATACATGGACAAAAAAACACAAACAATATACAATCATAAGTCATATGCACACTTACACATAATTAAAGATGCACAAATTAATAATTAGGAATAACATGAGTACATGACACATGAAAGTTCGGGTACCCAATTATGATATCCGAATTACCCGAAATAAATTCGGATTTTACAAGTTGCTACTCGAAATTTTAGAACGAAATTCGGGTTTCAGGTATTTCGGGTTCGGGTTACGGTGTTTTTGCCCAGGGAGCTCCTACTACCTCGGCATTTGGTTCGACAAAGTCCCCGTGCTGACTCCAGTGTGGACAGCCAACAGGGACAACCCGATCTCCAACTCCACCTCGCCGGAGCTCACCATCTCTGGCGACGGCAACATGGCTGTCGTCTTAGCTGAGAGCGGCACCACCACCGTCTGGTCTACCTCTACCCAGGCCAACGCAACAAGCAACGACACCGTCGCGGTGCTCTTGGACAGCGGCAACCTCGTCCTCCGCAGCTCCTCCAACTCGTCGCTCGTATTCTGGGAGAGCTTCGACTACCCGACGGACACCCAGCTACCAGGCGTAAAGATCGGGTGGGACAAGGTCACAGGCTTGGACCGCCGGCTTGTTTCGAGGAAGAACTCCGTCGATCTGTCCTCAGGTCTATAATCGTCGACGATGGGCCACGACGGGGTCGCCAGGATGCTGTGGAACTCGTCTGCCGTGTACTGGTCTAGCACGTGGACCGGTGGGTTCTTCAGCGCGATACCGGAGATGTCTGCAGGCTCCCCTCTCGCCAACTTCACCTTCGTCGACAACGCCCGAGAGGTCTACTTCACCTACAACATCTTCGACGAGAGCACGGTCATCCGCACCACGCTGCATGTCTCCGGCCGGAACCAGGTGCGCGTGTGGACCGGGCAGGACTGGATGACGGTGAACAACCAGCCAGCGCACCAGTGCGACGTGTACGCTGTCTGCGGCCCTTTCACCGTCTGCACGGACAGCGCTTCCGACGCGGATCCTTCCTGCGACTGCATGAGGGGGTTCTCCGTACGGTCGCCGGCGGAGTGGGCGGTCGAGGACAGGACAGGCGGGTGCGTCAGAAACACTCCGCTCAACTGTGCTGCCGACGGTAGGAACAGGACAGGTGTGCCAGCTGACAAGTTCTACTCCATGCCAGGCGTTAGGCTGCCCCAGAATGGTCGCCAGGCCATGCCGAACGCGTCGAGCGCGATCGAATGCGCGCAGGCTTGCTTGAGTAGTAACTGCTCTTGCACCGCGTACTCTTACGGCGGCGAAGATGGGTGCTCCCTGTGGCATGGCGAGTTAGTTAACGTAGCTGCTGACGGTAACGAAGGGATGATTTACCTTCGCCTTGCTGCATGCGAAAGAGCTAGAGAGTGGGAAAGGCAACAGGATTGCCATGGTAGCTGGTGTTGCCGCTTTGGTTTTGGTTCTCGTCGTCGTAGTGATTTGCAGCAGGCGGAATAATGGGAAGTGGTGGTCTAGACCCATCGCTGACAGTGATAAAGGCGGTAGCGTCGTTGGCATAGCTACGTTCAAGTATGCTGACCTGCAAGACGCGACGAAGAAGTTCTCGGAGAAGCTAGGCGCGGGTGGCTTCGGCTGTGTGTTCAAGGGGCGCCTAGCAGGTGACTCGACCGACATAGCAGTGAAGAGGCTCGACGGAGCTCTGGGCAACGCACAGGGAGAGAAGCAGTTCAGGGCAGAAGTGAACTCGGTCGGATTCATCCAGCACATAAATCTGGTGAAGCTGATCGGGTTCTGCTGCGAGGGCGACAGGAGGCTACTCGTGTACGAGCACATGCCGAACGGCTCCCTGGACTCCCACCTGTTCCAGTTCCAGAGCTGTCGCCGTCGTGCACCTCTAGACTGGAGCACCAGATACCAGATAGCTGTCGGGGTTGCCAGAGGTCTAGGGTACCTGCACCATGGCTGCCGGGACTGCATCATACACTGCGACATCAAGCCGCAGAACATACTTCTGGACGCGTCTTTCGCTCCAAAGATCGCGGATTTCGGGATGGCCAAGTTTCTCGGGAGGGAGTTCAGCCGCGTCGTGACCACGATGCGAGGAACCGTCGGGTATCTTGCTCCGGAATGGATCAGTGGGACGCCTGTTACTCCCAAGGTTGACGTTTACAGCTACGGGATGGTCTTGCTAGAGCTCGTGTCGGGGAAGAGGAACTATGTCGAGCATTCGTCCAGTTGTGCCGAAGGCCAAGGAGACTATCTGCCTGTGCAGGCTGCGCACAAGCTTCTCCATGGAGATGTTCTGAGCGTTGTGGATGCGGACTTGCATGGTGAGCTGAACGTGGAGGAAGCTGAACGAGTCTGCAGAGTCGCGTGCTGGTGCATCCAGGATCTTGAGTCGGATCGGCCCACGATGATTGAGGTGGTGCAGTTTCTGGAGGGAATATGCCAAGTAGAAATTCCCCCGATGCCAAGGCTACTCACTGCTATTGCCGGAAGCGGATCACATCAGACGAGAGTGTCATCTCTGTAGCTTTTCAAACATCAGTTTTGCCTTGTAGTGTATAAATAAATTTATTTTTTGTAACGTCGTACGTCGTGTAATATTATTTCTCTTGGCGTATAAATGAATTTTTTCCTACATGTGATATTTCCAAGAGTTTTACTCTAAAATTGTTAATCGTAGAAACATTTTTCTACATCTTTTCACTCTCCAATGGAGAATCGTTCTTGTTTATTGGGGGGGGGGGGGGTGCTGGGCTTGCTTGAAGTGAGCTAATATTTGTAGTTGCTATATGTTAAGATCACCTATTATACTAACTACTTCGCTGGAGCAGATCTACCTCTAACCTGAATCGTTTGATTACAAATTGTAATGAAGTTATTTTGGTCATTGATAAATTGGAAGAACAAAGATACATGTTTAAGAATTCCAAACACTACCAGAATCCTGGCCTTTGCCGAGTGCTTTTTGTCGGGCACTCGGCAAAGAAACCTTTGCCGAGAGCCGCACTCGGCAAAGTCCTGCACTCGGTAACGATCTCGTTTACCGAGTGCAGGACACTCGGTACAGAATTTCACTCGACAAAGACAGCTTTGTCGAGTGCCGAACCCTCGGCAAAGAGCCGTCAGCGGCCGTCTAAAGATGACGGTCGTTAACCTTTGCCGAGGGCCGAAGGTAGGCACTCGGCAAAGAGGATTCTTTGCCAAGTGTCAATCAGGCTTCTTTGCCGAGTGTCATCTCTGGACACTCGTCAAAGTATATTTTTATTTTTATTATTTTGGCAACCAAACTTTTTGTGGTATGTTCGTACACTATGTAGACCTACATGTACCATTTTGGGACAATTATAACAGTGTTTTTAATAGCTAGTAGATTTAGTTCGTTTATTTGAATTTTTTCGGAAAATTCAGATTTGAACTGCAAGTCACTCGAAACTTGGAAAACTGTGCATGCAAAAATGATACACATGCTATTTAGCACAAGTTACGACCGATTTCAGGAGCGGACCGGAAACTTCGAGCAACATGCTCACTAAATATGGACGTGAACTTGTCATCCACATGTTTAAAAATTATATAAAACACAAAGTCAAAAAAACATGAAACTTGTCCACGTGTCATGATATCATATGTAGAGGCTGTGAAAAAATGAGAATATTTCAAGAAAGTTGAGACGTACTATGTGTAGAAACCTAGGAGAACTACACATGAAATCATAGAGTTTCAATATAGTTCTCCTAGGTTTCTACACATAGTACGTCACAACTTTCTCGAAACATTCTCAAATTTTTATCACAGCCTCTACATATGATACACTACAACAGCTACAGTCATTTTCGGCGGCCAGAAGCCGCCGAAAATAAGCCAGTTGCCGCCGAAAATAAGCTATTTTCGGCGGCTTCTGGCCGCCAAAAAAAACTGGCCGAAAATAAGGCTTTATTTTCGGCGGCCAGGGCCTAGCCGCCGAAAATAGCTTATTTCCGGCGGCTGGCTCCCTGGCCGCCGAAAATAACAGATTATTTTCGGCGGCCAGATAGTCAGCCACCGCCAGAAATTAAAAATGCCGAAAATAAAATCTCTATTTTCGGCGGCCAGGGGGGCCGCCGAAAATTACTAATTTCAGAGCAAAAAATTGAAAAAAGCGAAAAATAACAGAATTTCATAAAAAATTCATACAATAACAGAAATTCCATACAATAACAGAAAATTCATACTTGAGTTCACAACATAAAACTTGAGTCCATACAAATATAAAGTCCACAAATAGTCCATACAAACATAAAGTCCACAAATAGTTCATTACAACACAGTGCGGCACAAAGCTAACTTAATCACACATTGGGGTCGTTGGAGTTGTGTCCACTACCTCCAGAAGCCAATAACTGGTCGACGAAGTCGTGTAACGGGTTTGGATCCTAAAAAAAAGATGACATTAATAACGGCATTGGTTACATGTATAACGACTATTCAAACAAATTGTTTCTCAAACTAACCTCTCCTGCATAAGCTCCCTCCCCTGCATAAGCTCCTCCTGGTGCTGGTATGACCGGTGGTGGCGTGTTGTGGCCCATGACCCCGGATCCCTACAAAATCAAGTTTAGTAAAGATTTGAAATTAGGTTGATACAAACGACAAGTCTTAACTAAATTGAATAACCTGAGGTGGAGGTGGAGGTGGCGGAGCATGTAATCCCCACTGAGGCATCGGCGGCTGAAATTGAGGGAAAACAAATGGTTGCTGCTGTGCCTGCTGTGGAAACCAAGACTGTTGCAAATATAATATATTAGTTATAGAACCAATATCGAGCGTGTTGAGAATAAATAAGACACTCACGTTCATTGCTTGTTGCGCCTGTGCGTTGTAAGCAGCCATCTGAAGGGTGCACGATTAGGTCATCGTTATCACGGACACCTTTGTGCCATCGCATGTGCATAGCGGTTTTTTTAGATAGAAACATCCGTTTCACTCGAGGAGTTAGTGGCAAGTAGCGGAGCTGCTTATGTGCAACATCTGTCATCACCTTCTCACCCTCATCATTAACGACTTCCACAAATCTAGATTGTCCACATTTCAGACATTTTTTCTCTTCCGCATGCTCCTTCATGAAAAGCATACAATTATTTTTGCACACATCAATCTTCTCATAATCCATACCGAGACCTTTGATAATTGTCTTTGAATGGTACATGTCTTTAGGCAACTTATTAGGCTTTGGGAGCACATCTCCTAATAACTTTAAAATCTCATTGTAACAATTGTTCGAGAAAAAGTACTTGGACTTAATGGCCATGAGCCGAGTCACAAAAGCGAGTATACTCACATCTGTGTGTTCATGCAACGGCTCTTCAGAGTCTTTTAGTAGTTTAAAAAATCTGGAAACCTCTGGTGTGGCAGGATCCTTGGAGCTTAGGTTGAATTCTGGACGTAGCGAATCTAGCATCTCATGCATCACATCATCGCCAGCCCAATCATTGTTCTCCTCCTCTTCTACATTCCTGTTAGGTACTACCTCACCATGATGTTCCCACACCTCATATCCGGGCATAAATCCAAACTGACAAAGATCTAGGCTAACTCTTTCCTTATTAAGAAATATACTGTTTTCGTGACGCCTACAAGGGCATCTGACAGTGCCGGTTAAGGACAAGGCGAATACGTGGTCCACAAAATCTTTGGTCTTGGCTACCCACTCATCAGAATGACGTCCATTCCTACTCCAGCCATTGTATATCCATGCACGGTCTTCAACCATGCCTGAGACTGTTAAACCGAACCATATCATGAAACCATTATTCAATTTCATCAAGTGTATCGGTCCTATATGTATAGACAAGGATAGATTCTAAACCACAGCAAGCTACCAGGACCCACAATAATTTTGGCAGCATAACCTCTAATTACTAAAACACATATACCACTAATACATTAATGAAATCGAATTAAATAATAATATTAATCACACAACTAATTAAACATACACAATCACAAATATATATTAATTTCGGCGGCAATTAAACAACAACCGCCAAAAATATTGAATAAATAACGCAAAAAAATACCTAACGTTCGTGGCTTTCAACGGCGACGACGACGGAGTCGATTGAACGGCGACGGTCGACGGGGGCAGCGCGGGGCTTTGAACGGCGGTCGACGGCGGCTCGGGGCGGTGGCGGCGGCTTTGGGGCGACGACGCCAGGCGAGCGCGCGCGCGTCCCACGAGCAGGGGCACTGCGCGGCGCGGGGGAGGGCACGGCGCGGCGGCGCAAGGCCGGCGGTGAGGAGCAGGGCGGCGCGGGACCGGTGGTGAGGAGCAGGGCGGCGCGGGTCCGGCGGTGAGAGCGGCGGCGCGGGCAACAGAACAGAAAGAGCGGTCGGGAGAAGAGAGAAAGAGAAAGGTCAGCGCTGACCGTTTTAAACAGTTTATTTTCGACGTCATGGGCAGGGGCCGCCGAAAATTACGTAATTTTCGGCGGCCTCTGTCCATGGCCGCCGAAAATAAATTTATTTTCTGCGGCCTACCTCGGCCGCCGAAAATTGGCCGTTATTTTCGGGGGCTAAAGGTTAGCCGCCGAAAATAACAGGGGCCGCCGAAAATGGTGTACAGTGCTGTTGTGGTATCATGACACGTGGACAAGTTTCATAATTTGTTGACTTTGTTTGTATTTTATACAATTTTTAAACAACTAGATGGCAAGTTCATGACCATATTGAGTGAGCATGGTGCTCGAAGTTTCTGGTCCACTCATGAAATCGGTCGTAACTTGTGCTAAATAGCATGAGTATTATGTTTGCATGCACGATTTTCCAAGTTTCGAGTGACTTGCAGTTCAAATGTGAATTTTCCAAAGAAATTCAAATAAACGAACTAAATCTACTAGCTATAGAAAACACTTTTCTAATTGTCCCAAAATGGTACATGTAGGTCTACATAGTGTAGGAACATACCACAAAAAGTTTGGTTGCCAAAATAAAAAAAAAATAAAAATATACTTTGCCGAGTGTCCAGAGATGACACTCGTCAAAGAAGTCTTTGCCGAGTGTCAACTGGGTGGCACTCGGCAAAGTATAATGAAATAACCTTTGCCGAGTGTCGCCCGGGGACACTCGGCAAAGAGGACTTTGCCGAGTGCCGGATCGGGGGCACTCGACAAAGAGTATTTTAAAATTAAAAAAAATCTTTGCCGAGTGCCAGATCGCGGGCACTCGGCAAAGAGCGCGTACATAGCGTCTGTGGTAACTCCTTTCTCTCTTACTCTCTCACTCTCTCTTACCGTGTCGCTGCTGCTTCCACGCTGCCGCCGCGCCCTCGCCCTCGCCCCGCCGCGCTCTCGCCCACGCCTGGCCGCCGCGCCCTCGCCCTCGCCCGCCGTCAACGCGCCGCCGCCGCGTCATTGCCCCGCCGCGCCCGCGCCCTCCCTGCCCTCGCGCTAGCCCGGTCGCCGAAGAGACCACATTGATTAAATGATAAAGACTGAATTTATTGTTTCTAAAACTTGACTCAAGCATTACCATAAGCTCCAACATTTAAAATCTCCCACCGGTTTTGAGATAAGGAAAGACGTGCTCTTCGTGCACGTAAATAAAGGCGCAGTTACGGGAGGAAACAAATACGCACGCATAAATATATGTAGTAATGTGCATAAATCATGCATAGAAGGGATATTTTGTACCTTGACTCACGGAAACGAATATTACCATGTGCACACCGTTTACGACTGCATAACGATGTGTAACATGATAGCATAAACCATGCATTATATAAATCTTGACCGGTTTGATATAAGGAAAGACGTGCTGCATAATCGCGTAAATAAAGGGACAATTACGGTTCGAGGAGCATTAGTAGAAGAAAATAAATTTTAATTTACAGCCGCAGTTCGCGGGTTCTTCTCGGGCGGATTCCAGCGTAAAACGTGAGCTAAAACATCGTAAATGAGTACGAAATTTAGCGTAAATCATATATCTGTTTTGTAACAGCAAACGAAGCCCAAAATTACGGCGTGAAAATCGCGTGCACCCAATCGCGCGCGGGTTCTAGCTAGGGCAGATTCCGGCGTAAAACGTGAGCTAAAACATCGTAAATGAATACGAAATTTAGCGTAAATCCTATATTAGCTAAAATAGCGTAGATTGATCACGTTCGATCGTGCACGGATTTTGGCTTGGTCAAATTTCAGCGTAAAATGTGAACCAAACAGCGTAAATGGGTACAAATTTTATCGTACATCATCAATCTATTTCGTAACAACGAATGTGGCCTAAATTACGACGTCAAAATCACGCTCCGATCGTGCTCGGGTTCTAGGTCAGGTGGATTTAAGCGTAAAACGTGATCCGAAACAGCGTAAATGAATACGAATTTTAGCGTAAATCAATGATCTATTTTAAAACGACGAATGTGGCACTTGCTTTTTAGTGGAAGCGTAAAATGCAATAAGAAAGAACCCAAGACAAAATCTTTTTTGCCGACCTATACATGCGACATGGGGGTGAATTAATAACTGAACGAATCCAAGACAAGAAAGAAAACGATGAAGCCATTTGCTGTTCCTGAATCCTGATCCGTCACGCTCACGCTCGGCCATGGAACTGAGGTCAGAAGAGTAGCCACTAGACAATACAGAGGGCACGACGGTCAGAAGAACAAGAACTTGGACTTGGAGATGCATCTGAAGGGGAGCACGGTGCCGTTGGGCCAGAAGAAGCGGGGCGCCCTGCGCGCGCACCACGTACGCCAGCGGGAGGATGCCCCTGGCGGGCACGCGGAACGGGTAGGCGCGGAGCACCGCCAGCCCGCCCGCACCGCCACGTACGGCACGCGGGGCTGCAGCAGCAGCACCACCACAAGGACGGCCACGGCGCCCAGCAGCACCACGACCGCAAGCACCATGAACAGCACCACCGCCGCCCACTCCGCCGCGCCCGACCGGTGCCTCCTGAAGCTGTACCGCCGCGGACGCTGAGGCTCCTCCTCGCGCCCCCTCCACGACCGCCAATTCGCCGGCTGGAGAGCGTCGCGGCGGCCGGGGCTCTCCTGCTCACGGGCGCCTGCTCGCACGCCCGAGGGAACCCCCGCCGCCGCTAAAACCTAATCCCTGGCGGCGTGGGGGTATTTTTATAGTGACGGCGTGGGACTAGATAATTGTGAGCGCGTGGGCAGGATCGTGGGCCCGATTCACGTAATATGCGCAGACTATATTTGCATAAACTGATACACACATAAGCATAACTCGTATTATAATTTAGCGCCCTGGGCTCTATTTAACTACAGGAATCCCTGACCAGGTGTGCAGACCGCATCGGAGCCCTGGGCTTATTGTACTTATATATATATATATATGTATTTATATATTACACCTGGGTGCATTCAATATAGAGAATGCACCCAGGCCGAACCTATGTGCCAGGTCCGAGCCAACCGTCCCACCCAGGCCGGTTTCGTCCCTCCCGCACGCTCCGGACAGAACCTTTTCATTTTCCCGCCTCCGCCCCTCTTTCTCCGTGAACGGCTCCTCCGCGAACGGCTCAACCTCTTCACATAAGTTGCAATCACACCAGACTTGCAGTTGCAATTATACCAGACAGCAGTTGCAATCATTGTTTTGTTTAACAGATTTTTGGACATAGTTATATAGAAGTTGCAATCACACCAGACCAGCAGTTGCAATTACACCAGACACAGTTTCAATCATTGTTTTGTTTAACAGATTTTTGGACATAGTTATATAGGAGTTGCAATCACACCAGACCAGCAGTTGCAATTACACCAGGCAGCAGTTGCAATCATTGTTTGTTTAACAGATTTTTGGACATAGTTATATAGAAGTTGCAATCACACCAGATCAGAAGTTGCAATTACACCAGACAGCAGTTGCAATTATTGTTTGTTTAACATATTTTTGGACATAGTTATATAGAAGTTGCAATCACAACAGACCCACAGTTGTAATTACACCAGACCAGTAGTTGCAATCTTGTTTGTTTAACAGATTTTTGGACATAGTTATATAGAAGTTGCAATCACACCAGACCAGCAGTTGCAATTACACCAGACCAGCAGTTGCAATCATATTTTTTAACAAAATTTCTCAGAGTTATTCAGTACTTGCAATCACATAAGAGCAACTCAGCAGTTGCATCCACACTACACCAGCAGTTGCAATTACAACACACCATCGGTTGCAATCATTTTATTTATATTTTTTAACAGATATTTGAGTAAAATTATACAACAGTTGCAATCACACATAATGCGGGCTTGCAATCCCACCTAATGCGGGGGACAGGGAGGCACGCAGACAGAGAGGCGCGCGGCGGCGCGGGGACAGGGAGGCGCGCGGCGGCGCGAGGACAGGGAGGCGCTCGGCGGCGGCGGGATCTAGGTTTAGAGGATCGGAGGAAGAAGGAGGAGACGGCGGCGGCGCGGGGATAAGGATGCGCGCGGCGGCGGGGGGGGGGGGGGGGGCGGGGAGGCGCGCGAAACAGGACTTACGCCTGGGTGCATTCAATATAGATAATGCACCCAGGTGCATTTTAGCAGCGCCGTATATATATATATATATATATATATATATATATATATATATATATATATATATATATATATATATATATATATATATATATATATATATATATATATCAACAAACATACACCGGTACACTACTCTCATTCCATCAAGTATCCCTGAAGCTCATGTACCTGAGATTAGAAAAAAGTGCACGAGATTTATCATTATGTGGTAAACCTCGGCAAACAACTTACCTTAACTAAACTATTTGAACTACAGTTCAATTGATCAACAAATTTGAACAGTGATAATAGAACATAAAATACTTCATAAGTTTCAATACATGGCTTTATTTCGACCCACACATCCCAGAGAGTGCGTCTCAATGGGAAGTGCCTAAGCAAATTCAAACTGACCCAAACATAAAATCAAAGAGTACAGCGGCATGATATGATCGTTCAAGTTTGATTGTTTGATCCTTGTTTACTCAACAGGCTTCTGGCTAGACAACTCACTGTGTCAGATGAAATGAAAAACACAAACGAAACTATATGTGTACAGAAAAGAATGTAACCCAAGACACAACATATCCATAAATCAAGTGTACATCTAATGTCAATAAAAGCAAAAAAAAATATCCAGGCCCTTGATTAATAACACGCATTAAAACATCACTCATTTTGACCGAACAAACCATGTAATTGGGCGATTCCTTTTTGCAGGGCATGAACAATCAGGAAGCTCCAAGTGGCTTGCTCTGAGCAGATTCTTCAGAACGAGGTTACGAGCAACATAGCTAGAGCGACTAGTGCGCACACGACATCCACTGTGTCAGACAATGCTTGGAACATCTCCAACCCAGCTACAAACAGCTCGTGGCCACCGTGTCCTAATGCAGTCCACCAATGGTGCGTGCTGATTAGTCTGACCTGGGGGAGCTAGAGAAAGAATACTGTCGTCCTTGCTGCTGCTGGTTGATGCGCTTACAACATCAGCCAGATACTCATCTTGAGTCCACCTTGGGGGGACAGTGACATTTAGCTTGCATAACCTGGGTCTCTGTATAGGACATGAACCACCTGCACTCGCATTCCCATTCAGCACAGACTTGGCAATTCCATTGAAGTGGAAGATGGTGAATTGCTTCTTGCCCATAAGACCAGTTGGATCCTTCATGCCTCCAGCCCTTTTATCCAACTGTAGCAATGCTTGCCAGAATTCACTCCATACTATAATTCCAGCATTACATAGGTCCTCGAGTTTATCCGAAGGAAAATTTATGTCAGTATCCCTGAGGACTTGTTGGAAGCCCTCAACGCTGATAAAGCCTCCACCTCCACTTTGATCTTGGGCATCAAAAGCCCTCCTTATTTTTGATTCGCGCTCTTCCAGCTCATTCTCCTCTTGAACGTTGGGGTTCAAGGCAAAAAGGACTGTGTAGTGACTTTCACTTCCCACAACCCATATCGGCCACTTTGGGCACTTCAAGTACTGACCAACCTTGCAGAGATTTAGTGATTCCAGGAGGGTAAGAAAACCAACTTCAACATTGTTTGGTATGCCCTTCAAGGACATGCCACCACCAAGGTCCATCTTGCCATCAAATACATTTGGAACAGCCTCTCCACAGAGTAATAAATTCACAATTTCCTGATAAGACAATTAAGTCACTATATCTTATTTGACCACAATTGTATTAATAATGATGAAAGCTGTGCAAAATAAATATAGAATAAAATGTTACTATAATGTAATATAAACATGGTACTGGCAAATAATATCTTACTAGCAAAGTGTCCATGTCCGTATGTTGATACAATTTCCATTTATAAGTATAGAGTATAAAACACAGAGATATGTGTGTTCTGTTGGCTAGGTGAGTGTGGATATGGGTTTGGAGCCAACAACCACTGTTTTCAAGTCGTCTGATTAATCAAGATTAGTCGTGATTAATCGTCCAAGTCGGTTTGGATCAATCGCAATTAATCGCCCAAGTCGGTCACAGGGGCGGATCGAGCGGGTGGTCCATATGGCTTAGAGTATAAGGTGCGGTTTGGCTTGATGCAGTCCTCAAGGTCATACTTTGCCCACGGATTTCTCTTTTACATATATCATTTGTGCTAACAAAGGTTTGATTGCTATAAAATATTTCTATACAAATCCAATGTAATCACTATTGTAGCAGAAACTTTCCATATAATTAGACTAATTGTTAGTCGAAGATAACAAAGTTTGGATTTTGAAATATGTGTAGCCTAATGTTTTGGGACAACCCAGTATGTTTATGACAATGATATCTATACCTGTGAAGCATGACCAAATGGAGCAGTGACCAATGGCTGGCTTGGATCATCCCTGTCTGCTTGGATATCTTCCTGTACTTAAAGGACAGTTATACATGGTCAGAATATAAAGATAGTGTTGACATGGTTCAGCAAACAGGTTGATGGGCACTTAAGTGACTTAGGTCCTGTTTGTTTACCCTCTAGATTATATAATTCAGCTTAAATAAGTTAAGACTTAAGAGACAAACAAACAACACAGATTATTAGGTGTATTATATAATCTAGATACCTAGATTATGATAATCTATAAGCAGGTCATTAGGTGCTTATATAATCCATAAGCTAGATTATATAATCCTGGAAGGAAACAAACAGGGCCTTAACAAATGAAAACTTTGTTTTCCACTAGAACTTAAGATTGAAAAACTATGTTTTCAACTAGAACATAAGATTGGGTCAAGAGGGGACCAATCCTCATGAAAGCAAGTTGAGAACTTTAGTACTAACGAACACATACTAATTCTCGTGAAAGCAAAGCAGAGATAAGAAATAGCATGGCTCCCAGTCGACTTTGAAACAAATGAATGTTAGCCAAAAGGGTGTTGAATGCATCCTTCCTTGAAGTAAATGTACTTGTTTTAAGAACTTTCTGCAGATCCACTGCTGATTCGACAGAAAGATCTTCCAAAGCTGCATCAATTTTCTGCAATAAGTTTCATAAGAGCATTATTAGCCACATCCAAATATCTCAAAGATTATAATCAACTGATCACCACAACATCCACTTACTCCACGATTGGCACGTGCAACAGATGCTACAACAGCTCTTTTCCCAGTTCCACATAAAAAAAGAATCTCCACCATAGCATGAACCAATGCTCTACAAAGAACATCATCAGTGACAGTTATTTAGCTTAAAGAAAAAATATCAAGAGTACATTGATGTATATCCTATGGAGTGTATAATATTATTATATAACACAAAACAGATATGCAACCATTTGGAGTCTCCAGCAAATACATGTATGTTTCTTTAGAGTAATTATTCGAAAATTGTGTGCATTCAATTTATCCAAAATGTTAATATTTCAGCATTCCATAAGAATAGTGGCTCGTAGAAAACAGTGAACAGATAAATAATGACATAAAATACTGAAATCGGCACCATTTGGAAGGAACGAGAAACCACCTTGTCTTTCTATCATCAGTAAGGGATGAAAAATCATCCCCTGCAGCAAAAGAACTCTGATAAAAGCGTCTTTGTCCCAGAGTATACAGCGGGTTACTGATCTCTGGATTACTCAAGTCATCAGAAAAAAAACAAAAGATATTTAAGGACATAAGCCTGCAAACCAATTATAAGCTACCATCAGAAATGTTAAGCTTGCAGAGCGCAAAAAGAATTCAGCAACAGGCAATGAAGTAGATAGTTAGATTATTGAAAAAAAACATGAAACTTTAAAGTGAGATAGTGACTTCATGTATACAAAGGAGTATATATTTGAGAAGTTATCTTAATTAAAAAAATGATGCAACAATTGGATACACCAACCTATCTCCTCAAAGCATGTCTGTCTGGACTTCAGATTATTAAAAAAAGGATTTCTTTCATCAGGATGGATCTAAATGATACTGTGGAGTTGAATGAGAAAGATGATACCAACGTGAACGTTCTTCAAGGAAGTTAAGTGAAATGGTTTTGGTGATGTATCTTCCACTTGGCAGAAGGGGAATATTAGTAGTTACCATTTTATCAATTAAAATTATATCTAGAATACATGAAAGCAACATACATTTTCAATTTTTTAATCCACATCATTGATAACACATGGTCAGAAACTAAAAACAGAACATTAGAAGTCAACACTTTAAGGCACAATGAAATTTTGAGCAGAATATAAGGGAATGAGAAGCTTTCTGACCCCAATATATGCCACAAATTACATTCAAGTAGTTAGAATTAAGAAAAAAGATGCACTGATGGTCCTTAAACTTGTACCTGCTCCCTGAAAGCTTATAAAATGGAGATTTTGGTACCTTAACTTGCTAAGTGTTACACTTGAGCTTCAGATCTCCTTAATTAGCAAGTACCTACTTATGTTAATGCTGATTTAGCAGTTCTTGAGATTGAGACATACTACAGACAGAGTAGGCAAGTATTTGAACCTCAACTCGCACACTTAATAAGTTAAGAACCAAGTTTAGGTAGTTAGGGACCTCGATATCACGGCTAAAAAGTTTAGGAGCCTAGATTGCACTGGTAAACAATTTCATGAGCGACTGGTGAATTTGACCCATAAGAAAATGAAGGAATCTCATATACCTGCACGGTTGCTAAGACACCACAAGGACCTCCTTCATGTTGTACAAGTCCCATAGTTGTTTCTGGATCAGAGCTAAACCTGCAATTGTTTTAAACAGTAAGACAAAGAAGAATATGTGTCCTTCAGTTCTGTAGTGAAAAGCATAATATGTTTAGCACTGTTTTTATATCCAAGCAACTTTGTGCACATGCAACAAATAGTGCAAGATTGTAAATGTTGGTACTTGGCCTTGTCAATCCGAAGAAGTTTCTAGTAAATGACTAGAGCAAGCCACGACCCACGATGACAAATAAATTAATAATAGCACCTTCTTGTGTTCCCTAAGCAGGGATCGTGACATAGATCTATCATTAGCACCAAGTGCCATTTTACAAAAATACTCCTAACATCTGTATTATAAGTTCATTACACAACAAAATATACACACCAAACAGTTTCTTTGGTCTGTGAAGATAATCCAAGGTAGGCCCACTAGACATCCTTGCTTTTAAATGTTACCAAACAACATTTGAGATGCTTCAGTTAACTTCCCTATATCTTGCTCTCTCTAGGCTCTAGGACCATAATCCTAGATATACAACAGACTTAGGGGTTGTTTGTTTGGGATTATAATCTGCCCAGATTATATAATCCAACAATTTTTGAGCTAAGTGTTAGTTCAAAAGTGGTTGGATTATATAATCTGGGCAGATTATAATCCCAAAGAAACACCCCTTACTCTATGAAAAGGTGTTGTTGACTTAGATCCTAAAATTGGTGTATCAGGACCTTCATTAATACAAAATAGTCTCTACTAAATATACCAAAATATCACCAAAACAAAATACATGAATTTAGAAAGGCTACTTTGAACTCTGTATATGTTGTCTCAACATAGCAGGCCCCAAACCCAGGTAAAGGAGCAGGGTTGTGATAGGTTTGGCGAGCCAATGTTGAACCTAGTCATTCTAATACAAGACGAAACCCAAAAGTGTCAACCATGGAAGCATTTTCTTAATAAGACAAGTGATGGAGCAGTATAGGGAGCGGAAGAAGGATCTACATATAATTTTCATCGACCTAGAGAAGGCTTATGATAAAATACCAAGAAATATTATGTGGTGGGCTTTGGACAAACATAAAGTTCTAAGAAAATATGTTGGACTCGTTAAGGACATATACAACAATGTTGTGACTAGTGCTCGAACAAGTAATGAGGACACAGATGACTTTACTATTAGAATAGGACTATATCAAGGGTTAACTTTGAACCCTTACCTTTTTTCTTGGTGATGGATGAGGATCACAAGGAATATACAAAGGGGTATCCTTTGGTGTATGTTTTTTACAAACGATGTAGTGCTAGTTGATTAAAGCCAAGCATGAGTAAATAGAAAAATGGAGTTATGGCAGGAGACTAGACTCTAGTGCCAAAAGGTTTTTGACTTAGTAGAACTGAAACCGAATACATGAAATGTGTCTTCAGCACCACTACACGTGAGGAATGAGATGTTAGTTTAGAAGGTCAAGTAGTGCTTGGAAAGGATGCCTTTCAGTACTTAGGCTCAATGCTACAAAGAGATTAGGATATTAATGAAGATGTTAGCCATAGAATCAAAGTAGGGTGGAAGAATAGGCGCCAAGTATCTGGCGTTCTATGTGACAAGAGGATACCACAGAAGCTAAAAGACAAGTTTTATAAGAACGCGATTAGACTTGCTAATTGCCATGTTGTATGTTGTAGAATGTCGGCTTAAAAAACATCGTGTTCAGCAAATAAGTGTTGCAGAAATGCATATATTGTGATGTATTTGTGGCCATACAAGAAGGGACTAAGTACGGAACAATGATATATGTGATTAGCTAAGGGTGGCATCAATTGAATAAAAAAACTTGTCCAATAACAATTGAGATTTTGGGTATGTCCAACAGAGACCTCCAAGGGCACCAATGTGTAGTGGGCCTAAGGCGCGATAGTAATGGAGAGAGAGACCGAGGAAAGCCAAAGTTTATGTGCAAATAGGTAGTAAAAGCATATTTGAAAGGATGAAATATATCCAAAGATTTAGCCTTGAATGGAAAACAGATATCCAGTGACAAAACCTTGAATTGTGGTTTCTATTGGATTTCAACTCTAGGTACCCAAGTTGCATGGGACTAAAAGGGTTTGTTGTTGAAATGCTCATTGAAAACCCTAGTTCTGGTGATCTGGTCTTCAGAAACACTAACAGAGTTGCCTTGGACATCTCATGTTAGTTTAAGCTTGCTAGCCTAAGAACCATGTCAGGAACTATCAAAGCACGGCCTGGTGCTCCAAGATCATATTCAAAGAAGGAATCTATCATGCAGACAATGTGCATTTGCAGCGATACAAGATAAAAAATATTAAACTAATAGCAACTCATACATTGAGCAAGTAGTCCATTACATACTGCAAACAGGAACCAAAATTGCCTCTCTCTTTTTTACGGTACTAGCCTATATAGATACCGACGCAGTTAAGGGCAAAGCAGTAAGTACATTTTTGTTATTAGTCTGCACCCTATATTTGATCAGTAAAATTATTGTAGTCTGATACTTGGGATTTATGTAGCAATTATGGCTTACATGTGAATGCTCGAGATCCCAAAGAGGTTGAGACCTTGGTTATGGTCGGGCCCCCTTGAGAGTACCTGAGCTCTAGATGCTTTGTTTAACCCCCAACAAATGCCAGGGGCCTGGTCCTTACACAACCCCTAGCAAATGTCTAAGGCTCTAGACAGGTTCATGCTTTTGATGTGAGATAATACCTTATGTTCTGTATATGCTAGTTTGGTTGTTGTATCTTTCGATGACGTTGTGATGCCCTCAGGATTTTTTCACCCCCTCCCCCCTTTTATATTCTAAGGAGAACGAATGTTACATGGTGGGCACTAAGTTGGCTAGTACGAGTCGTATGAGTTGTACCCTATGTATTTGAGTTTATCCCTTATTCTATTCAGATATTTGACATATTTGTGCTTCTAGATTCCTCCTGGTTGTGGAGTCCCTCCCGATCTTATCACCGAGTCCCTGGACTCATGGACAAGCCCATGTGTCCCTCGGCTCAGGATCTTCTATGAAGCTTTGCTTGGTACCCATGATACATATTATTGACAATCTTATATATATATATATATATATATATATATATATATTAGTTTTGCTTAATTCGTTGTCTAAAGTATAGAGATGGATAAAGGATCTTTATATATAAGGGTGAAAGAGCCTACTCTATATTTAGAAAAGGTTTTAGATAACACCATTAGATGCTATAGAGCAAGAAATTTTCACTATGAAGTTAGAGGAATATATAGAATTTTCTGTTGGAGACAACTGAATACCTTTCTATAATAATTACTTGTATGTTATTTTTATACGTAGACATCACCTCAGAAGAAGACAAGCAGCATCAATTATTGACCATAAAAGTCCGACTCCACTAGCTAGTGATCACGATCATCGTTGAGTAGTTGATATTTTGGGCATGTTTGATTTACTGCCTAACTTGCCACTAGGGGTGGGCGTTTGGGTTACCCAAAAATTTCGGATCGGGTAATTTGGGTATTTAAAATTTCGGGTTTTGAGAATCAATACCCGAAATTACAATGGGTTTTACAATATCCGAAAATTTGGGTACCCGGAATTTTGGGTTCGAGCATTTTTGAACTATTCGAACTGTTGCGTCATATTAAATTAGTATAAAAATACAGTTTAAATAATGATATACATGGACAAAAAAAACACAAACAATATACAATCATAAGTCATATGCACACAGACACATAATTAAAGATGCACAAATTAATAATTAGAAATGACATGAGTACATGACACATGAAAGTTCGGGTACCCAATTATGATATCCGAATTACCCGAAATAAATTCGGATTTTACAAGTTGCTACTCGAAATTCTAGAACGAAATTCGGATTTCGGGTATTTCGGGTTCGGGTTACGGTGTTTTTGCCCAGCCCTACTTGCCACAGTTTGCCTAACTTTTTGTCTAAGTTTAGTTATTCAATTCGTACGACTAACCTTAGCTAAAGGAGGACATATCCGGTGCACATGAAAGCTTTGTGCACATGGTGCACATATTAAATCATCAATATCCATTTCAGATCTAACGTCTCTGGTTGATCATTGTAATTTACAAATAACATCTTCCACCACTACAGTCTACCACGTCGGAGGGTGTCCTTAACAAATATACTAAATAACTACATACGTTAGATTTAAGATAGGTGGTGGTGATTTAATATTTGCATCATATGCACTAAAATTCTATGTGCACTAGATACGTTCTCTAGCTAAAGTGTGGTACTGTTAGCCACGAATCAAACACGCATTTTTGTCTCACGAACACACACAAGCTTTGTGCATCAATTTTAATGATACACTTCACAAATTAAATTTGACCCGAATTGAGTATATAGTGCGCGCGTTTCTCAATAGCTGCTTTAGAAACTTAAATCTCCTTGACTTTTTCTAGAATAAGAGACTCATAAGTATATAGTGCGTTAATTGTCAATAGCTAGTTTAGACTATTATCTAGAAGGAACAGGAAGACAGGTCAGTAAAACGTGCACTGAACGCCCATTGCATTTGACTATCTCTTGAGCAAGTCAGAGATAGCGACAGCACAGCACTAACATTGGCCACGCACCTATTTTAGCCCCTTGTCACACGTTGAAATCGCTAAGGGGACGGTCGCACCTTTAGCCCCTTGTCACACGTCAAAATCGCTTAAATGGGACGTGATCGCTTGTGACACTTATTAAAAAAACTCGGTCAGAATGAAAAAATTGTTTCTCGGTATTATATTAATAAGAGATCGAAATATGGTCCCTACCGAAAAGATCCTCGAGACCTCCTCTCTGGACCCCATCAGTGGCATACAAGACGTAACCCGATAGCGGACGGAGCACAGTGAGTAGATTTTTTTAACCCAGCTCGAAATTCGCCCCCTAGGGGATCGAACTTGAGACCTGGAAGTGCTATCGGCAACCTTAACCATCACACTGGAGGCCCTTTCGCACACTTGTTAAAAAAAGGTCACTAATTTTTCACTGTGATAACTTTTTTTAAAAACGCATCACTACCTATTGTGCACATGCAATATCTACTATAAAACATGTCACTAGCACAGTGACATCTTTTATTTTACGTAACTCGTCGCTTGTTTCATGCGTCAAATCTGTTTAGTGACGTGTTTATATAAACACTAAACACGTCACTGACTTCAGACGTCATATCTGTTTCATGACGAGTAAATTTTGATTTTTTTTCCAAACAACCTCAGGTGAAAAACCACTAAAATAAAAGTTGTATGTCTTAAAAAGTTATGAAACTTTATAGTTGACAATGTTTTGATTTCAAATCATATTGTCATAGAAAAATACGTTTGAAGTTTTCAAATTTGAAAATCAAATTTTGTAAACGACCTCGGATGAGGAAACTACTAAAATAAAAGTTATAGATCTCAAAAAGTTATGCAACTTTATAGTTGACAAGTTTTTCATTTGAATTATTTCATGGCCTTAAATAATTAATTTACACTCGACTTGTTATAATATGTGGGGAAGCAAAATATAATATAGACATAAATGAGTGAGTGGGTGGTGTAGTGGTTATGTGGGTGACACGTATTTATAAAAACACGTCACTAAAATAGTTTCGTTAGTAACGTTTTTTACGAGTCATTTATCAGATTCAATTAGAGACATAAAATCTTAGATATGTTTTTGATCGTAGTGAAGACTGAAGACAGGTCAATAAAACGTGCATTGGACGCCAATTGCATTCGACTATCTCAAGTCAGAGATAGCGACAGCACTAACATTGGACACACAACACTGCTATTTTAGCCCCTTGCCGCACGGGCTGCTACTGCTAGCTAGCTAGCAACTTCTCAATTCGTCCTCTCCCCTTCCTTCAAACAAAACTTCGTTCTCTTCTCTCTCCGGCGGATCGACCTCTCCCCGCTAGCTCCGGCATTTATCTCCGCCATGCATCGTCTCCGTCATTTTGCTCTCCATGTGCTCCTTCTCGTCATAGCGCATGCACCCTTGCCCTCCGCCGCGGTAGACACGCTACGGCCCGGCCAAGCACTTGCCGGCTGGAAGAAGCTCGTCTCTGCCAACGGCAAGTTCGCGCTCGGCTTCTTCCAGCTCCAACCAGGGAGCTCCTACTACCTCGGCATTTGGTTCGACGAAGTCCCCGTGCTGACTCCAGTGTGGACAGCCAACAGGGACAACCCGGTATCCAACTCCACCTCGCCGGAGCTCACCATCTCCGGCGACGGCAACATGGCTGTCGTCTTAGCTGAGAGCGGCACCACCACCGTCTGGTCTACCTCTACCGAGGCCAACGCAACAAGCAACGACACCGTCGCGGTGCTCTTGGACAGCGGCAACCTCGTCCTCCGCAGCTCCTCCAACTCGTCGCTCGTATTCTGGGAGAGCTTCGACTACCCGACGGACACCCAGCTACCCGGCGTAAAGATCGGGTGGGACAAGGTCACAGGCTTGGACCGCCGGCTTGTTTCGAGGAAGAACTCCGTCGATCTGTCCTCAGGTCTATACTCGTCGACGATGGGCCACGACGGGGTCGCCAGGATGCTGTGGAACTCGTCTGCCGTGTACTGGTCTAGCACGTGGACCGGTGGGTTCTTCAGCGCGATACCGGAGATGTCCGCAGGCTCCCCTCTCGCCAACTTCACCTTCGTCGACAACGCCCGAGAGGTCTACTTCACCTACAACATCTTCGACGAGAGCACGGTCATCCGCACCACGCTGCATGTCTCCGGCCGGAACCAGGTGCGCGTGTGGACCGGGCAGGACTGGATGACGGTGAACAACCAGCCAGCGCACCAGTGCGACGCGTACGCTGTCTGCGGCCCTTTCACCGTCTGCACGGACAGCGCTTCCGACGCGGATCCTTCCTGCGACTGCATGAGGGGGTTCTCCGTACGGTCGCCGGCGGAGTGGGCGGTCAAGGACAGGACGGGCGGGTGCGTCAGAAACACTCCGCTCAACTGTGCTGCCGACGGTAGGAACAGGACAGGTGTGCCAGCTGACAAGTTCTACTCCATGCCAGGCGTTAGGCTGCCCCAGAATGGCCGCCAGTCCATGCCGAACGCGTCGAGCGCGATCGAATGCGCGCAGGCTTGTTTGAGTAGTAACTGCTCTTGCACCGCGTACTCTTACGGCGGCGAAGATGGGTGCTCCCTGTGGCATGGCGAGTTAGTTAACGTAGCTGCTGACGGTAACGAAGGGATGATTTACCTTCGCCTTGCTGCGAAAGAGCTAGAGAGTGGGAAAGGCAACAGGATTGCCATGGTAGCTGGTGTTGCCGCTTTGGTTTTGGTTCTCGTCGTCGTCGTAGTGATTTGCAGCAGGCGGAATAATGGGAAGTGGTGGTCTAGACCCATAGCTGACAGTGATAAAGGCGGTAGCGTCGTTGGCATAGCTACGTTCAAGTATGCTGACCTGCAAGACGCGACGAAGAAGTTCTCGGAGAAGCTAGGCGCGGGTGGCTTCGGCTGTGTGTTCAAGGGGCGCCTAGCAGGTGACTCGACCGACATAGCAGTGAAGAGGCTCGACGGAGCTCTGGGCAACGTACAGGGAGAGAAGCAGTTCAGGGCAGAAGTGAACTCGGTCGGATTCATCCAGCACATAAATCTGGTGAAGCTGATCGGGTTCTGCTGCGAGGGCGACAGGAGGCTACTCGTGTACGAGCACATGCCGAACGGCTCCCTGGACTCCCACCTGTTCCAGTTCCAGAGCTGTCGCCGTCGTGCACCTCTAGACTGGAGCACCAGATACCAGATAGCTGTCGGGGTTGCCAGAGGTCTAGGGTACCTGCACCATGGCTGCCGGGACTGCATCATACACTGCGACATCAAGCCGCAGAACATACTTCTGGACGCGTCTTTCGCTCCAAAGATCGCGGATTTCGGGATGGCCAAGTTTCTCGGGAGGGAGTTCAGCCGCGTCGTGACCACGATGCGAGGAACCGTCGGGTATCTTGCTCCGGAATGGATCAGTGGGACGCCTGTTACTCCCAAGGTTGACGTTTACAGCTACGGGATGGTCTTGCTAGAGCTCGTGTCGGGGAAGAGGAACTATGTCGAGCATTCGTCCAGTTGTGCCGAAGGCCAAGGAGACTATCTGCCTGTGCAGGCTGCGCACAAGCTTCTCCATGGAGATGTTCTGAGCGTTGTGGATGCGGACTTGCATGGTGAGCTGAACGTGGAGGAAGCTGAACGAGTCTGCAGAGTCGCGTGCTGGTGCATCCAGGATCTTGAGTCGGATCGGCCCACGATGATTGAGGTGGTGCAGTTTCTGGAGGGAATATGCCAAGTAGAAATTCCCCCGATGCCAAGGCTACTCACTGCTATTGCCGGAAGCGGATCACATCAGACGAGAGTGTCATCTCTGTAGCTTTTCAAACATCAGTTTTGCCTTGTAGTGTATAAATAAATTTATTTTTTGTAACGTGTAATATTATGTCTCTTGGCGTATAAATGAATTTTTTCCTACAACATGTGATATTTCCAAGAGTTTTTACTCTAAAATTGTTAATTGTAGAAACATTTTCGTAAGAGTTGTTTTCTATATCTTTTCACTCTTCAACGGTTTTTCTATATCTTGTTTGCAGGATGGAGAATCGTTCTTGTTTATATATTAAGATCACCTATTATATTTGCAGGGTGGGGGCTTGCTTGAAGTGAGCTAATATTTGTAGTTGCTATATATTAAGATCACCTATTATACTAACTACTTCGCTGGAGCAGATCTACCTCTAACCTGAATCGTTTGATTACAAATTGTAATGAAGTTATTTTGGTCATTGATAAATTGGAAGAACAAAGATACATGTTTAAGAATTCCAGAACAATCATAAAGAAACAGATTGAGAGGCTACTAAATTAAAATACAAAAACAGCTACCGGAGGCAACGATACACCGAAAGATGGGTCACCCTTGGAGATGAATATACTAAATTTTTCCATGTTGCTGCAACAAACAGGTATAGGCACAATGTCGTTGCTGATTTAGTTGATGAGGAAGGTATTAGTTTCTCTGATCATGAAGGAAAGTTGCTTGCCTTTGGAGGGCTTTCAAGGATTGTATGGGGTCTCCGATGACTAGGACTGGAAACGAGACGAGCCGAACTCGACTCGCCTCAGTGTGACTCGCTAGGAGATCAAGTTCGGCTTGGCTCGGCTCGCATACTCAATGAGCTACAAAAGGAGGATCAGCTCGGCTCGCGAGTTGCACCTTGAAAAAAATAATATTGCATTATATAGTGAATTAATAGTCTATAAATGTGAAATCAATAATAATAATGTGACGTTACAAGTAATCAAAATTATAATTGTCATATATCAATTATTAAAGACTAAGAAACGAGTCGGATATCTATAAAATTATCCAATATCCATCATTATTGTGTAGGTTGATTGATTTTGTGTAGCTCGCGAGCCAGAGCGGCTCGACTCGGCTCGTTGCCCCAACGAGCTCAAAAATCTGGCTCGAGCCGAGCCATGTCGCTCCGAGCTCGAGCCGGCTCGCGAGCTTCGAACTTTTTTCAGCCCTACTGATGACCCACAATGATTTTCGACCTTACAAACTTTGTCCATCATGTTGAAGGTCTAGAGGGTCTCGCTTTGCCGTTCTCTAGAGATGAAATTAATGGAATTGTGCAGTGTATGCCTGCTAACAAGGCACCTGGCCCTGACGGTTTCAAAGGCAGATTCTTGAACGCGGGTTGGTCCATTATCAAGGGTGACTTATACAAGTAGTTTTCTGACTTCTTCGACTACTCTCTCAATCTCGAAGGACTCAACACATCTTTCATTACTATGGCCCCAAGTCTAGCAACCTGGCTAGCATTAATGACATAGGCCCATTTCTCTCCTCAACGTAGCCATCAAACTGATCACCAAACTCCTTGCCAACATATTACATTCCAAGATGTCGAGTCTTATCCACAGAAATTAGTATAAGTTCATCAAACATAGATCTATTCAGGATTGCTTGGCTTGGAGTTATGATTATATTCATCAATGTCAGCAGTCCAAAAAAGAAATAGTGGTTTTAAAGCTGGATTTTATTAAAGCCTTTGATATAATAGAGCATAATGCTATCTTGGCAATGCACATGCAGCTCGGTTTCCCTGATAAATGGATCAGCTGGGTTCAGGCCATCCTCAATTTAGGATCTTCTGTGGTATTATTGAATGGGGTCCCGAGGAAGTCTTTTCAGTGCATGAGGGGGGTTAGGCAGGGTGACCCCATGTCACCTCTCCTTTTTGGCATTACGGCGGACCTTCTTCAATGCATCATCAACAAAGCTGCAGATATGGGCATTGTCTCGGCTCCCATTGAAAGCATCACACCCTCTCACTTCCCTATCATCCAATATGATGACGACACCCTCATTTTAATGAAGGCCTCACAGAGAGAGTTGTTCTGCTTGAAGGGTATTATGCGTTCGTTCTCCGTGTCGACAGGGCTCAAGATCAACTTTCACAAATCATGTCTTTTGTCGATCAACCTTAATGTCACCACAACCACCCAGTTGGCTGCAGTGTTTGGATGTCAAATTGGCACGTTCCCTTTTCACTTACCTAGGTTTGCCAATGGGCCTAACGAGACCAAAAATCAAGGAATATCTTCCTCTCATCACCAAATTTGAAAGAAGACTCAACGCCATTAGCTCATGGTTATCTATGGCAGGAAGACTTACTCTGGTCAACTCTACTTTCTCTGCAATGCATATTTGCAATGTGCACTTTGAAGCTGATGATGACAGTCATTAATGATATTGATCATATCAGAAGGGACTGCATCCGATGTGGTAACAATGAAAATGCAAATCAGAATCCTATGTTTGCCTAGGTCAAAGTGACCTGGAATAAAGGGGGCTTGGGTGTCCTCAATTTGAAGATCTAGAATACAATCCTTCTGATCAAATTCATTCACAAATTCTATGGCACGGAAGATATTCCTTGGGTGAATCTAATCTAGACCACCCACTATTCTAGGGTTAGGGTCCCCCATGGATCCCCTAAAACAAGATCTTTCTGGTGGAAGGATATTCTCAGGCTAGTTCACTATTTCAGAGGTCATGCTATGCCTTGCATTAGGGATGGCAGGACAGTTCTTCTATGGCAGGATGTTTGGAATGATATCCCTCCCAAATTCACTATTCCTTGCATTTTTCTTTTGCCAGGAAAAGGATTGTTCGGTTCAAGAGTTTTTAGATAACATGAATCTGGCACACAATTTGCATACTCCAGAGTTCTAGAGCTGGTAAAGACAAATGGACCTACCCGTGGGGTAACCCTACTTTTAGCTCGTCCAAGTTATATAATATCACTTTTCAGTCAATTCAGCCCCTGCAACTTTCAATTGGATTTGGCATTACAAGGTTGGTAAGAAATTCAAGATCTTTGTATGGCTACTTTTCAGAGACAGAATCAACCCAAAGAACATCCTCAGAAGAAAGGGTTTCCTAGCTTCTGATAGTAATTTTTACTGCACTCTATGTGACCTGCATTGTGAGGACACGACTTATCATTTGCTATTTTGTTGTCCTTTTAGTACAGAATTCTGGAATTTTGTGGGTTTCCAATCACTACCGGAATCCGGGCCTTTGCCGAGTGCCGGTGGCTTTGCCGAGTGCTTTTTATCGGGCACTCGGCAAAGCAGACTTTGCCGAGCGCCGCACTCGGCAAAGTCCTGCGCTCGGTAAAGAGCTTGTTTACCGAGTGTAGGACACTCGGCACAGCCAAGCACTCGGCAAAGACTGCTTTGCCGAGCGTCAAGCACTCGGCAAACATGGCTCTCGGCAAAGGGCCGTTAGCGGCCGTCTACAACTGACGACCGTCAGTCTTTGCCGAGTGTCAAATATCTGGCACTCGGCAAAGAGTGTCTTTGCCGAGTGTCCTATGTAGACACTCGGCAAAGCATGTTTTTATTTTTTTTATTTTGGTCACCAAACTTTTTGTGGTATGTTCCTACACTATGTAGACCTACATGTACCATTTTGGGACAATTATAACAGTGTTTTCTATAGCTAGTACATTTAGTTTGTTTATTTGAATTTCTTCGGAAAATTCAGATTTGAACTGCAGGTCACTCGAAACTTGGAAAACCGTGCATGCAAAAATGATATCCATGCTACTTAGCACAAGTTACGACCGATTTCAGGAGCGGAGCGGAAACTTCGAGCACCATGCTCACTCAACATGACAGTAAACTTGCCATCCAGGTGTTTAAAAATTGTATAAAACAGAAACAAAGTCAGAAAATCATGAAACCTGTCCACGTGTCATGATATCATATGTAGAGGCTGTGATAAAAATTTGAAAAAGTTTCGAGAAAGCTGTAACGCACTATGTGTACAAACCTAAGAGATCCACATTGAAACTCTATGATTTCATGTGTGGTTCTCTTAGGTTTCTACACATAATGTCTCACAACTTTCTCCAAACTTTCTAAATTTTTTATCACAGACTCTACATATGATATCATGATATGTGGATAAGTTTCATGATTTTCTAAGTTTGTTTGTGTTTTATAAAATTTTTAAACAGTTGTATGGCAAGTTCACGGCCATGTTGAGTTAGCATGGTGCTCGAAGTTTCCGGTCCGATCCTGAAATCGGTCGTAACTTGTGCTAAGTAGAATGGATATTATTTTTGCATGCACAGTTTTCCAAGTTTCGAGTGACCTGCAGTTCAAATGTGAGTTTTTCGAAGAAATTCAAATAAACGAACTAAATCTACTAGCTATAGAAAACAATTTTTTAATTGTCTCAAAATGGTACATGTAGGTCTATATAGTGTAGGAACATACCACAAAAAATTTGGTAGGGAAAATAAAAAAATAAAAATGTACTTTGCCGAGTGTCCAGAGATGACACTCGGCAAAGGCTGGTTTGCCGAGTGCCAGCTAGTTGACACTCGGCAAAGAATTGTGAAAGCATATTTGTCGAGTGCCGCCCAGGGGACACTCGGCAAAGTCTTCTTTGCCGAGTGTCAGCGATCTGGCACTCGGCAAAGAATATTTTAAAATTTTAAAAAAATCTTTGCCGAGTGCCAGATCGCGGGCACTCGGCAAAGAAGAGTAATAAACCCCCGCGGAGAACCTTTCTCCTTCCTTCTCTCATCTCACTCTCTTACTGCCATCCGCGCGCCGCCATCGACTCGCCGCCGCGCCGTCCGCCCGCCGCCGCGCCAGCCCCTCGCCGTCACCGCCGCGCCAGCCCCTCGCCGTCACCGCCGTGCCACCCACTCACACGCGCGACGTGCTCACCGTCACCGCCGCCGCGCCGTGCTCGCCGTCACCGCCGCCGTGCTCGCCGTGCCCGCGCCCGCGCTCGCCGTGCTCGCCGCGCCCGCAGCCGCGCCCGCCGTGCCCGCGCCGCCGTGCCCCTCACCCGCGCACGCCGCGCTCGCCATGCCCGCACCCGCGTCGTCGTGCCCCTCGTCGTGCCCCTCGCCACCGCCGCCCGGCCACGCGTACCATCGTCGCCCCCACGCGAGGTATACACTTTTTATGCGTCAATTCACCATGTAGTTGTTGATCTACCAAGTTATTCGCATCTCCATCATGAAGCATTGTGATGGCTTGCAATGGGAAATAAGAAATATGACAACTGCTAGTAGTGTATACTTTAGGTGAATTTTTTTCTTACTGTGTGCATGTCAGCCATCGTGCTGTTAGTTTTATTTGCAGGTTTTAAAAACCTCAACGTACAGGGGAGGTGTTGTCGATTTTTTTTGTATTAACAGACTTGTGTTTCTTTTTTACAGAGAAGATACTTGTCTTCCTAGCCGCTGCGGGTCTGCATGCACCGCGTCGCGTCGCCACTGCACCGACCCGCCACAGCCCCACTAGCCTGACTCCACCGCCACCCTAGGTATAACCTTTATTTCCGCATCATGGTCGTAGATCACGTAACCCAGTTAGGCGTCTCCCGTTCGAAAGAGATACGGTGTAGATATGCAGATCTTTGCATATCTACAAATGTATCAGTTTCGAATTGTCCACGTTTTTTGGACAGCCCGCGGTTGCGTAGATGGTGTTAGTTTCATGCTCTACTCCGGTCCGAGATAGAGTTTCGGCGTCACCTCCCTGTTGTTCTCCGGACAGTACACTATCCCTGCCAGGACGTGTATCCGGAGAACAGCGGGGAGGTGCTGCCGAAATTCTATCTCGGATCGGAGTAGAGCATGGAAACTAACTCCATCTACGCACCGCGGGTGGGATTAGGACCTATCATCACCTATTAGAAGGTAGGAACGTAGTTGTCGGCGTTTCGAGACCGGGGGGTCCCTAAGCCGACGAGTGAGTGTGCTGCGTGCCCCAGCCCAGATGGGTCGAGCGCGTGGGCGAGCGCGAAGGGGGGAGAGCGAGGTGGCCGGAGACGGGCGTGAGAGAGGTGGAAATCCCGCGGCCTTCGTGTTCGTCCCGCGCCCAGGTCGGGTGCGCTTGCAGTAGGGGGTTACAAGCGTCCACGCGGGTGAGGGAAGCGAGCGGCCCCAAGAGAGCGCCTGTCCCGTCCTCGTCCCTGCGCGGCCAACCTTCTCTAAGAAGGCCCTGGTCCTTCCTTTTATAGGCGTAAGGAGAGGATCCAGGTGTACAATGGGGGTGTAGCAGAGTGCTACGTGTCTAGCGGAGGGAGAGCTAGCGCCCTAAGTACATGCCAATGTGGCAGCCGGAGAGATCTTGGCACCCTGCTGGTGTGATGTCGTGGCTGTCGGAGGAGCAACGGAGCCTGGCGGAGGGACAGCTGTCGGAGCGGTTGAGTCCTTGCTGACGTCCCCTGCTTCCGTAAGGGAGCTGAGAGCCGCCGCCGTCACAGGGCTAGTGGGGCGCCATCATTGCCTATCTGGCGGAGCGAGCCAGATGGGACACCGGTCTTGTTCTCTGCGGCCCGAGTCGGCTCGGGGCAGGGTGATGATGGCGCTTCCTGTTGACGTGGCGGGCCTGTGCCCTAGGTCGGGCGACGTGGAGGCTCCTCCGAAGCCGAGGTCGAGTCTGTCTTCCATGGCCGAGGCCGAGCCCGAGCCCCTGGGTCGGGCGAGGCGGAGATTGTTCGGCAGAGGCCTGGGCGAAGTCCGAGCCCTGGGGTCGGGCGAAGCGGAGTTCGTCGTCTTCTGGGGCTGAGCCCGAGTCCGAGCCCTAGGTCGGGCGGAGCGGAGTTCGCCGTCTTCCGGGGCTTAGCCCGAGTCCGAGCCCTAGGTCGGGCGGAGCGGAGTTCGCTGTCTTCCAGGGCTTAGCCCGAGTCCGAGCCCTGGGTCGGGCGGAGCGGAGTTCGCCGTCTTCCGGGGCTTAGCCCGAGTCCGAGCCCTAGGTCGGGCGGAGTGGAGTTCGCCGTCTTCCGGGGCTTAGCCCGAGTCCGAGCCCTGGGTCGGGCGGAGCGGAGTTCGCCGTCTTCCGGGGCTTAGCCCGAGTCCGAGCCCTGGGTCGGGTGGAGCGGAGTTCGCCGTCTTTCGGAGCTTAGCCCGAGTCCGAGCCCTGGGTCGGGCGGAGCGGAGTTCGCCGTCTTCCGGGGCTTAGCCCGAGTTCGAGCCCTAGGTCGGGCGGAGCGGAGTTTCCTATGGCGCCTTTGGCAGGGCCTGACTGCCTGTCAGTCTCACTCTGTCAAGTGGCACTGCAGTCGGAGTGGCGCAGGCGGCGCTGTCCTTCTGTCAGACCAGTCAGTGGAGCGGCGAAGTGACGGCGGTCACTTCGGCTCTGCCGGGGGGCGCGCGTCAGGATAAAGGTGTCAGGCCACCTTTGCGTTAAATGCTCCTGCGACTCGGTCGGTCGGTGCGGCGATTTAGTCAGGGTTGCTTCTGAGAGAAGGCAAGGCCTCGGGCGAGCCGGAGATGTGTCCGCCGTTAAAGGGGGGCCTCGGGCGAGACGGAAATCTCTCGGGGTCGGCCGCCCTTGTCCGAGGCTAGGCTCGGGCGAGGCGTGATCGAGTCGCTCGTATGGACTGATCCCTGACTTAATCGCACCCATCAGGCCTCTGCAGCTTTATGCTGATGGGGGTTACCAGCTGAGAATTAGGCGTCTTGAG
The DNA here is from genome assembly GCF_902167145.1 of Zea mays. Lineage (NCBI taxonomy): Eukaryota > Viridiplantae > Streptophyta > Magnoliopsida > Poales > Poaceae > Zea > Zea mays. The sequence continues at coordinate 118,330,718 of NC_050105.1, forward strand.
GGTACCCCTAATTATGGTCCCCGACAGTAGCCCCCAAGCCTCGAAGGGAGTGTTAACACTCGCTTGGAGGCTTTCGTCGCACTTTTTTGCAAGGGGATCAGCCTTTCTCGGTTGCATTTTGTTCCGGTGGGTGCGCGCGAGCGCACCCGCCGGGTGTAGCCCCCGAGGCCTCGGAGGAGTGGTTTCACTCCTTCGAGGTCTTAGTGCCTTGAGTAATGCTTCGGCTGGTCTGGTGGTTCCCTCATGCGAACTGGCCGTAGCCCGGGTGCACGGTCGGGGCCCAAGTTCTCGGGCTGGTATGTTGACGCTGTCAACGGTTCGGCCGGAGCCGGGTTTGCGAGAGCAGCCCCCGAGCCTCCGCACAGGGCGAGAGGGCGATCAGGGACAGACTCGGCTTTTTTATATACGCCCCTATGTCGCCTTTCCGCAAGGAGGAGGGGGGGAGTGCGCCATGTTACCCTCGATGGGCACCGAACATGGTGTCTCCGGTGAGCTGCAAGCGGGTAATCCGAGTGGACATCCGTGCCCCGTTCGTTGGGGGTCGGCTAGGGGCCCAGAGGCACGCCCAAAAGTACCTACGGGTGATCTGCCGGACCCGGTCCCCTGGCGACGGGGTCCGAGGGCTCGATGCCTCCCTCCGATGGGATTCCGTTACAAGATCGCTCCCGCTGGTCTCGGAAATGTCCTAGGGTACCTCGGGAGCGCAGCCCGAGCCTCGGTTATGTATCGAACGTACCCCTGGTCATCCCTCGCTCGGCGTCTGAGGTGACTGTGAACCCTTCGGGGGCCAGCCTTCGAACCCCTGATCAGTAATATTGGGCGCGGAGCCCGAGTAGCCTGAGGTGGCCGTGGTGCCCTTCGGGGGGCCGGCCTTCGAACCTCTGACCAGTAGTGGGTGTAGGGCCCACGCGATCTGAGGCGACTGTTGAACCCCTCGAAGGGCCAGCCTTCGAACCTCTGATCAGTAGGGGGGCTCGGAGCCCGGTTCCTTCACAGGGAAGGATCCTTTTCGAGGTATCCCCCTTTCCCGGTCCCTGTTGCAAGAGATAGAGAAAGAGGAAAAAAGGAAAAGGATACGAAATCGAACGACGTGGCGTACCTTTTTTGGCGCGGTCATTACGGCGAAGGCGAAGCGTCGTCCGCTTCTCCTGCCAGAAACGCCGCCTGTCCCGCCGCAGAGTTAATGCGACGGGGCGAGTGGTTGGTGGGGCGGCCGTTGCGCGTGCGCGAGCCGTTCGAGGGACGGATCACGGGCGCGCCGTCTTCACGCCGTGAGAGGAGGCTCTCTTGCTGCCCCTGGATGGGACGTGAGCCTGGCTGACGACGTGACTGCTGCTCCCGCCCGCCTGCCACCGTCATTACTGCCGGCCCACTTTCGGCCGCATTGACTGTCGCGCCAGGCTGGCGCCGCTGGGTCGTGCGCTGGGTCACCTCGAGTCGCGGCATTGGTTCCGCGACCGAAGAGGCGCGACGGTGGCGCAAGTGGCGGTGCAGTTGCCTGCATGCAGCATCCGGCGCGCCGGTTGCGTGACGCGTGGGCCTGGGCCTCCATGCTAGCGCGTTGGGAGTCGGAGAAGCGTGTCCACTTGGCGCGGTTGCATGCCGCCTGCATGGCTGCCCGCTCCTTCCGCCCGTTGGTCTGGGCAAAAGTGGGGGTCGCTTGTAACCGCTGGGCGGTTGTGTGCACCACGCGCGGCGCTTTGGCTTCTTCTGCTCTGAGCCGGTTTGCATGACATGCGGGACCCAGCCCCCGCGCCGCAGGGGAGGGCCTTGGAGCGTGTTGGAGAAGACTCAGCCCGCGGCGTTTGGGGGCGCACGTAGGGGGAGTTGCCTTTAAAAGGAGGGTGACCCCTTTCGGAAGGCGACCATGTCTTCTTCCTCCCTTATGCGTCGTGTCTTTCCGTCTTCCAGGCCCCCGGATGGGGGGTACCCGCCGTCTTTCCGCCTCATCGGTGGAGGAACGCAACTCCGTGGGAGTTGGTACCTTTCAGCCATCGTTCGGCTTCAAGGATTTTCATCATGCAGCCCGGCTGCACCCCTCCGCCGGTGGTCACCCAAGATGGTGACCTCCAGCTTGATGGTGGGGGAAAGCGAGCCGGGCTGCGGCCTCTACCCCTCCCTCAGCCTCAAGGATTTTCGTCATCCAGGCCAAGATGGAGGACGAGGCGAGTCGGGGGGCTGCCCCCGCGTGGGTTGGCTGCCCTTTTCTTCCCCCAGCGTCTGGGGGAGAATGGCATCCTCCAGTTTCGCGGAGACTTCCTCCAGCCATGCCGGGATGGGTGGGCCGCCATCACTCGGCTAAGGCGCGGCACTACGCCCTCCGTCCGGACGACGGTTGCGCTATGTCCCGCGAGGGCGGCGCCCACGCTCTGGGCGGTTCTGACCAGGGCGAAGACCTGCCGGTGCGCTTCGAGGCGTCGGCAGCCGGAGATGGCTTCTCTACCGATGAGATTGCCAATTCCGCCAGTAGCCCTGGGTCTCCGTCTCCCGGCCTGAATGGCTGGTTCTCGTCCTCTGCGGGTGAGAGCCCTCCTGTCGTAACACCTGCCCCGAAACCGCTGCCGAAGCTGCTTCGCCGCCCGGGGTGAGGGTGGTTGCCGCTACTGCTGGATCGGGCGGCGGCGGGCCGCCCGGCGGTTCGCGATCGCTCCGCGGGTTCCCCGATCTTGTGGGGTTATTCGTACCCACGGGGGTGGAACTGGAGTTCCGTTGGTAATGGCACCTTGAATGCCAGTGTCTTTGTTCATCGTGGCTGTCGAGGCCTGAACATGTATGTAATTTCGGCACGGAGCCGTGTCTTTTCCTCATTTTCGAGCACTAAATCTCGCCTGTTGATTATCTGAACCGCTTTACCAAGCATGAGTCGCCCCGTGTCAAGGTGACGAGTGAGGTATCCGTATCCCGGAGGCGTAGGAGTCCCTCGGCTCGATCGGCCTTGTTGTCTGAGGCTCCTCTGGCTTAGTTAAAGAGACCCCTTGGCCGCTCTTCGATGAGCCGAGGCCAGGGGTAGCGATATCAGCACGAACAGGGGCGGAGTTGGCTCGAAAATGGGAACCTGGTTGGCCGGAGCCTAGCCGGGTTGTCCGTCAGCGGGACCGACGCCGGAGTTGACCAGCCGAGGCCTCGGGCCGGGCTGGCGCCCTTGGAAGATGGTTGGCCGAGGCCCCTGAGGCAACCGGCCGAGCCGCCTGCTCGGGCCGGATTCCCGGAGAAGTCCCTGGACCGCGTCGCCGTCCGAGGCTGGGTCGGACCTTACTGAAGGCGTCGTCGATGCCGAGGGTGCTACAACCCCCTTCCAGCGTGAAGACCCGAGCCCGCAGGATCAGATTGTCTTGTAGCGTGTGCCTTCTGCGGCCGCAGGGGCCAGAAAGCACACCCTCGCTGCGTTGTAAAGTTGCGTCTCCTTTCCTCTTGTTTCGAGTATCTAGACTTTTTGTCGGTAACAGGGATGTTTGTGCGGGCGAGAGTTGCTTCTCGCGGAAGGTGACGAGTGAGGTATCCGTATCCCAGAGGCGTGGGAGTCCCTCGGCTCGGTCGGCCTCGCCGCTTACACGTACTTTCACCCGTCCATGAGGCCCTGTCTCCGACTCAGTCGAGAAGGCTCGAAGGATCCGCTTCGGCAGAAGAGCTTCCGAACGTAAAGACTTGTTCGGTCCGCGGAATCACTTTATCCGAACGCGAGTTACTTATCGCAGAAGGTGATGAGTGAGGTATCCGTATCCCGGAGGCGTAGGAGTCCCTCGGCTCGGTCAGCCTTGGCTGCTTACGTGTACTCCGTCGTTTCCAGGATCCGCTTTTCGAAGTAGTCAAAAAGCACGAAAGATATTCTGCTAAAAGAGATCTTTTTTCGAGGAAAATTTCGACGCAGAGGGGGTTTCCCCCCTTTTAGCCCCCGAGGGAGGGTCGGGCTTTGCCGAGGCGAGGCCGACCCTTCCTTGATGACCAAACTTTTGCGTGGGTGCGAGGTATATGAACAACTTGAAAACATCTTAAGGGTAGAAGCGACGTAGTTGTTTGATGTTCCAAGCGTTGCCGTAGATCTCGCCTTGATTGTTGGCCAGCTTGTATGTTCCGGGCTTCAGAACTTTGGCGATGACGAATGGCCCCTCCCAGGGGGGCGTGAGCTTGTGCCTCCCTCGAGCATCTTGCCGCAGCCGAAGCACCAGGTCGCCCACCTGGAGGTCTCGGGGCCGGACCCCTCGGGCGTGGTAGCGTCGCAGGGACTGCTGGTACCGCGCCGAGTGTAGTAAGGCCTTGTCCCGAGCCTCTTCCAGCTGGTCCAGCGATTCTTCTCGGCTAGCTTGGTTGCTTTGATCGTTGTAGGCCCTCGTACTAGGGGAGCCGTATTCCAGGTCAGTGGGCAAGATGGCCTCGGCCCCGTAGACCAGGAAGAACGGCGTGAAACCCGTGGCTCGGCTTGGCATTGTCCTCAGGCTCCAGATCACTGAGGGGAGTTCCTTCATCCATCGCTTGCCGAACTTGTTGAGGTCGTTGTAAATCCTGGGCTTGAGCCCTTGTAGAATCATGCCGTTGGCACGCTCTACTTGCCCATTCGACATGGGATGAGCCACGGCGGCCCAGTCCACCCGGATGTGGTGATCCTCGCAAAAATCCAAGAATTTTTTGCCGGTGAACTGGGTACCGTTGTCGGTGATGATGGAGTTTGGGACCCCGAAGCGATGGATGATGTTGGTGAAGAACGCCACCGCCTGCTCGGACCTGATGCTGTTCAGGGGTCGGACCTCGATCCACTTGGAGAATTTGTCGATGGCGACCAGCAGGTGCGTGTAGCCCCCGGGCGCCTTCTGCAAGGGACCGACGAGGTCCAGACCCCATACAGCAAAGGGCCAGGTGATGGGTATTGTCTGCAGAGCCTGAGCGGGCAGGTGGGTCTGCTTCGCATAGAATTGGCACCCTTCGCAGGTGCGGACAATTCTAGTGGCGTCAGCCACCGCCGTTGGCCAGTAGAAGCCTTGCCGGAAAGCATTCCCGACAAGGGCTCGAGGCGCTGCATGATGGCCGCAAGCCCCCGAGTGTATTTCTTGCAGGAGTTCCTGACCTTCGGCGATGGAGATACATCGCTGGAGGATGCCCGAGGGGCTGCGGTGGTAGAGCTCCTCCTCATCGCCCAGCAAGACGAACGACTTGGCGCGTCGCGCTACCCGCCGAGCCTCGGCTTGGTCAAGGGGTAGCTCTCCTTGGCGGAGATATTGCAGGTACGGGGTCTGCCAATTTTGATCAGGCGTGGCCCCGCTCCGCTCCTCCTCGACGTGCAGTGCCTCGCCCTTGGGGGCCGAGGGTACCTCGGGTTGAACCGAGGGCGCCTTGGGCTGTGCCGAGGGTACCTCAGGCTGTGCCGAGGGTACCTCGGGCTCGGGCATGTCGTCGATCTTGACGGAGGGTTGATGCAGATCCCGGGAGAAGACGTCCGAAGGAACCGTTGTTCGCCCCGAGGCTATTTTAGCCAGCTCGTCCGCAGTCTCGTTGTAGCGCCGAGCGATGTGGTTGAGCTCGAGCCCGTAGAACTCGTCTTCCAGGCGCCGAACCTCATCGCAGTAGGCCTCCATCTTCGGGTCGCGGCAGTGGGAGTTCTTCATGACTTGGTCGATGACGAGTTGCGAGTCACCGCGAGCGTCGAGACGTCTGACTCCCAGCTCGATGGTGATCCACAACCCGTTGACCAGAGCCTCGTACTCAGCGACATTGTTGGACGCCGGGAAATGGAGGCGTAGTACGTAGCGTAGGTGTTTACCGAGGGGCGAGATGAAGAGTAGGCCCAAGCCGGCTCCCGTCTTCATCAGCGACCCGTCGAAAAACATGGTCCAGAGCTCCGGTTGGATCGGAGCCGTCGGCAGCTGGGTGTCGACCCATTCGGCTACGAAGTCCGCCAACACCTGGGACTTGATGGCTTTCCGAGGGGCGAACGAGATTGTTTCGCCCATGATTTCCACCGCCCACTTTGCGATCCTGCCCGAGGCCTCTCGGCACTGGATGATCTCCCCCAGGGGGAAGGATGACACCACAGTTACCGGATGAGACTCGAAGTAATGTCGCAACTTTCGCCTCGTCAGGATCACTGCATACAGCAGCTTCTAAACTTGTGGGTAGCGGATCTTGGTCTCGGACAGTACCTCGCTGACGAAGTAGACTTGCCTCTGAACGGGCAACGCGTGCCCTTCTTCTTGCCTCTCGACCACAATCGCGGCGCTAACCACCTGAGTGGTCGCGGCGACGTAGACCAAGAGGGCTTCTCCATCAGCTGGGGGCACCAAGATAGGCGCCTTTGTAAGGAGCGCCTTCAGGTTCCCGAGAGCTTCCTCGGCCTCAGGGGTCCAAGCGAAACACTCGGTCTTCCTTAAGAGGCGGTACAGAGGCAGACCTCTTTCGCCGAGGCGTGAGATGAAGCGGCTCAGGGCCACGAGACATCCCATGACCCTCTGTACACCTTTTAAGTCCTTGATGGGCCCCATGCCGGTGATAGCTGCGATCTTCTCCGGGTTGGCTTCGATGCCTCGCTCGGAGACGATGAACCCCAAGAGCTACCCCGGGGCACCCCGAAGACACACTTCTCGGGATTGAGCTTGACGACTTTCGCCTTGAGACATCGGAATGTCACTTCAAGGTCGGAAAGGAGGTCGGAGGCCTTCCTTGTCTTGACTACGATGTCGTCGACGTAGGCCTCGACTATGCGACCGATGTGTTCGCCGAACACATGGTTCATGCACCGCTGGTACGTCGCGCCCGCATTCCTCAAACCGAACGGCATGGTGACGTAGCAGTACATGCCGAAGGGCGTGATGAAAGAAGTCGCGAGCTGGTTGGACTCTTTCATCCGGATTTGGTGATACCCTGAGTAGGCATCGAGGAAGGACAGGGTTTCGCACCCAGCAGTGGAATCCACGATTTGATCGATGCGAGGTAGAGGGTAGGGAACCTTCGGACATGCTTTGTTGAGACCACTGTAGTCTACACACATCCGCCATTTCCCCCCTTTCTTCCTCACAAGCACAGGGTTGGCAAGCCATTCGGGATGGAATACCTCTTTGATGAACCCTGCTGCCATTAGCTTGTGGATCTCTTCGCCTATCACTCTGCGCTTCTCCTCGTCGAATCGGCGCAGAGGCTGCCTGACGGGTCGGGCTCCGGCCCGAATATCCAGCGAGTGCTCGGCGACATCCCTCGGTATGCCGGGCATGTCCGAGGGACTCCACGCAAAGACGTCGGCGTTTGCGCGGAGAAAGTCGACGAGCACTGCTTCCTATTTGGGGTCGAGCCCGGAACCGATCCGGATCTGCTTGGAGGTGTCGCCACTGGGGTCGAGAGGGACGGCCTTAACCGTCTCCGCTGGCTCGAAGTTGCCGGCATGTCGCTTCACGTCTGGCACCTCTTTGGAGAGGTTCTCCAGGTCGGCGATGAGGGCCTCGGACTCGGTGAGGGCCTCGATGTACTCCACGCACTCCACGTCGCATTCGAACGCGTGTTTGTACGTGGGGCCGACGGTGATGACCCCGTTGGGGCCCGGCATCTTGAGCTTCAGGTAGGTGTAGTTGGGGACGGCCATGAACTTCGCGTAGCATGGCCTCCCCAGTACCGCGTGGTAGGTTCCTCGGAACCCGACCACCTCGAACGTCAAGGTCTCCCTTCGGAAGTTGGAGGGCGTTCCGAAGCAGACGGGAAGGTCGAGTCGTCCGAGGGGCTGGACGCGCTTCCCAGGGATGATCCCGTGGAAGGGCGCAGCGCCTACTCGGACGGAGGACAGATCGACGCGCAGGAGCTGAGGGTCTCGGCGTAGATGATGTTGAGGCAGCTGCCCCCATCCATCAGGACCTTGGTGAGCCTGACGTCGCCGATGATGGGGTCGACGACGAGCGGGTATTTCCCCGAGCTCGGCACGTGGTCGGGGTGGTCAGCTTGGTCGAAGGTGATGGGCTTGTCGGACCAGTCTAGGTAGACTGGCGCCGCCACCTTCACCGAGCAGACCTCCTGGCGCTCTTGCTTGCGATGTCGAGCCGAGGCATTCGCCACATGCCCACCGTAGATCATGAAGCAATCGCGGACCTCGGGGAACTCTCCTGCTTGGTGATCTTCCTTTTTGTCGTCGTCGTGGGCCCTGCCACCCTCGGCGGGTGGCCCGGCCCTGTGGAAGTGGCGCCGAAGCATGACGCACTCCTCAAGGGTGTGCTTGACGGGCCCCTGATGGTAGGGGCACGGCTCCTTGAGCATCTTGTCGAAGAAGTTAGCACCTCCGGGGGGCTTCCGAGGTTTCTTGTACTCGGCGACGGCGACAAGGTCCGCGTCGGCGGCGTCGCGTTTCGATTGCGACTTCTTCTTGCCTTTCTTCTTGGCGCCGCGCGGAGTAGATGCCTCGGGAGCCTCTTCCGATGGGCGGCCCTGGGGCTGCTTGTCCTTTCGGAAGATAGCCTCGACCGCCTTTTGGCCAGAGGCGAACTTGGTGGCGATGTCCATCAGCTCGCTCGCCCTGGTGGGGGTCTTGCGACCCAACTTACTCACCAGGTCACGGCAGGTGGTGCCGGCAAGGAACGCGCCGATGACATCCGAGTCGGTGATGTTGGGCAGCTCGGTGCGCTGCTTCGAGAATCGCCGGATGTAGTCCCAGAGTGACTCTCCCGGCTGTTGCCGGCAGCTTGGGAGGTCCCAGGAATTCTCGGGGCACACGTACGTGCCCTGGAAATTGCCAGCGAAGGCTTGGACCAAGTCATCCCAGTTGGAGATCTGCCCCGGAGGCAGGTGCTCCAACCAGGCGCGAGCAGTGTCGGAGAGGAACAGGGGGAGGTTGCGGATGATGAGGTTGTCGTCGTCCGTTCCACCCAGTTGGCAGGCCAGGCGGTAGTCTGTGAGCCACAGTTCCGGTCTTGTTTCCCCCGAGTACTTCGTGATAGTAGTCGGGGGTCGGAACCGGGTTGGGAACGGCGCCCGTCGGATGGCCCGACTGAAGGCCTGCGGACCGGGTGGTTCGGGCGAGGGACTCCGATCCTCCCCGCTGTCATAGCGTCCCCCACGCCAGGGGTGGTAGCCTCGGTGCACCCTCTCGTCGAGGCGGGCCCGATGGTCGCGACGATGGTGCTCGTTGCCGAGGTGGCCCGGGGCTGCAGGCGCGGTGTTGCGCGTGCGCCCGGTGTAGACCGAGGCTTCCCGCATGAATCAGGAAGTCGCGGCATGAGGTTCCGAGGGGTATCCCTGCCTTCGAGAGGCAGAGCTCTCGGCCCGTCGGACCGCAGCGCCTTCCAGGAGATTCTTGAGCTCTCCCTGGATTCGCCGACCCTCGGTGGTTGATGGATCCGGCATCGCGCGGAGGAGCATCGCTGCGGCTGCCAGGTTCTGACCAACCCCGCTGGATGCGGGTGGCGGTCTGACCCTGACGTCGTTGGCGACGCGGTGCTGGAAACCCTGGGGCAGGTGACGTATTTCTCCGGCCGGGGGTTGGCCCGCCCATACCTGCCCGACGTCTCGACGGATCGGCTCAAGCGCTCCTGCTCCCTCGTCGAGCCTGGCCTGCGCCCCGCGGACTTGCTCGAGCTGTGGGTCGTGACCCCCCGCCGGAACGGGGACCACAGCTAGCTCCCGCGGGATGTCGGCGCGAGGCACCGGCCTAGGAGGATCACCGTCCTCCGACATGCCGGGATGGTTGCCTTCGGAGGGATCCCCTAGCTCGACGTGGAAACATTCGCGGCTTGGGCCGCAATCCTCGTCGTCAAGGCTGCGGCTACCGTCGGAACAGTCGGAGAGGCAGTAGTCACATGCGGTCATAAATTCCCGCATGGCACTGGGGCTGCCAAATCCGGAGAAATCCCAACAGATGCTGGGATCGTCGTCTTCCTCGGACCCAGAGGCCCCGTAGGTCGAGACGTCCGTCAACCGGTCCCAAGGCGACCGCATACGAAACCCCAGAGGGGTTGCACTCGCCTCAACGGGAGCGCCCGCCAAAGCAAGGTCGCTAGGCGGGTTGAGGCCGAGTCGAAATGAAGTAAGATGGGAATCAGTCGGTACCTTTTGGTCGACGAGGAGCGACATAGTCACGTCGGGGACTGGTTGCACCGTCGTCTCAGGTACGAGGGCGACGTCCTGCAAGCTCTCCGCGAGCGCGCTGGCGTCGTCCACTTGCTCAGGATTGGCGTGTCGCGGGGGACGGCGCTCGCCTTCGTCTCGAACGCGAGGTTGACGCCCGGCGTGCCCTCCGTTGGGGCGCTGGGGACGTCGATTCGCTCGACAGCCGACGAAGCGCGGCCTCCCGCTTGGCCTCGGTTGCCCCGCCTCCTCCTCCGTTGGCGGGGGAGAGGACGGGGTGAGCTCGAATGTTGTTCTTCCACCGCGCGGGGAAGATGTCATCGACTCCGCCGCCGGCGGGCGGGTTGTCGGCCGCCATTGTCGTTGTCGCGCGGCGGTGGAAGGAGTATCATGTCGTAGCTGCCGTCGAAGGACATGAACTCAAGACTCCCAAAACGGAGCACCGTCCCGGGCCGGAGAGGTTGCCGGAGACTGCCCATCTAGAGCTTGACGGGAAGCTGTTCGTCAGCACGCAGCAGGCCCCTACCTGGCGCGCCAACTGTCGGCGTTTTGAGACCGGGGGGTCCCTAAGCCGACGAGTGAGTGTGCCGCGTGCCCCAGCCCAGATGGGTCGAGCGCGTGGGCGAGCACGAAGGGGGGAGAGCGAGGTGGCCGGAGACGGGCATGAGAGAGGTGGAAATCCCGCGGCCTTCATGTTCGTCCCGCGCCCAGGTCGGGTGCGCTTGCAGTAGGGGGTTACAAGCGTCTACGCGGGTGAGGGAAGCGAGCGGCCCCAAGAGAGCGCCTGTCCCGTCCTTGTCCCCGCGCGGCCAACCTTCTCTAAGAAGGCCCTGGTCCTTCCTTTTATAGGCGTAAGGAGAGGATCCAGGTGTACAATGGGGGTGTAGCAGAGTGCTACGTGTCTAGCGGAGGGAGAGTTAGCGCCCTAAGTACATGCCAATGTGGCAGCCGGAGAGATCTTGGCACCCTGCTGGTGTGATGTCGTGGCTGTCGGAGGAGCAACGGAGCCTGGCGGAGGGACAGCTGTCGGAGCGGTTGAGTCCTTGCTGACGTCCCCCTGCTTCCGTAAGGGAGCTGAGAGCCGCCGTCGTCACAGGGCTAGCGGGGCGCCATCATTGCCTATCTAGCGGAGCGAGCCAGATGGGACACCGGTCTTGTTCTCTGCGGCCCGAGTCGGCTCGGGGCAGGGTGATGATGGCGCTTCCTGTTGACGTGGCGGGCCTGTGCCCTAGGTCGGGCGACGTGGAGGCTCCTCCGAAGCCGAGGTCGAGTCTGTCTTCCATGGCCGAGCCCGAGCCCGAGCCCCTGGGTCAGGCGAGGCGGAGATTGTTCGGCAGAGGCCTGGGCGGAGTCCGAGCCCTAGGGTCGGGCGAAGCGGAGTTCGTCGTCTTCTGGGGCTAAGCCCGAGTCCGAGCCCTGGGTCGGGCGGAGCGGAGTTCGCCGTCTTCCGGGGCTTAGCCCGAGTCCGAGCCCTGGGTCGGGCGGAGCGGAGTTCGCCGTCTTCCGGGGCTTAGCCCGAGTCCGAGCCCTGGGTCGGGCGGAGCGGAGTTCGCCGTCTTCCGGGGCTTAGCCCGAGTCCGAGCCCTGGGTCGGGCGGAGCGGAGTTTCCTATGGCGCCTTTGGCAGGGCCTGACTGCCTGTCAGTCTCACTCTGTTAAGTGGCACTGCAGTCGGAGTGGCGCAGGCGGCGCTGTCCTTCTGTCAGACCGGTCAGTGGAGCGGCGAAGTGACGGCGGTCACTTCGGCTCTACCGGGGGGCGCGCGTCAGGATAAAGGTGTCAGGCCACCTTTGCATTAAATGCTCCTGCGACTCGGTCGGTCGGTGCGGCGATTTAGTCAGGGTTGCTTCTGAGAGAAGGCAAGGCCTCGGACGAGCCGGAGATGTGTCCGCCGTTAAAGGGGGGCCTCGGGCGAGACGGAAATCTCTCGGGGTCGGCCGCCCTTGTCCGAGGCTAGGCTCGGGCGAGGCGTGATCGAGTCGCTCGTATGGACTGATCCCTGACTTAATCGCACCCATCAGGCCTCTGCAGCTTTATGCTGATGGGGGTTACCAGCTGAGAATTAGGCGTCTTGAGGGTACCCCTAATTATGGTCCCCGACAGTAGTGTACATGCATTACATGTCTATATTAAACTATACTCGGTTATATATGTTAGAGGATCGAGGACCGTGAGTGGATGTACACGGGCCGCGTTTGACGTAATGATGTCACCCCAGAATGGATTAGGAAGACCGATGCTTACGTGGAACGGGCATATGGCGAAGCTGCTAATGGAGCTAGCCTAGTCCCTTGTCCATTCAGCAAATGTGACAACCGGAAAAGAAAACCAAAGAAGGCCATGGTAGAACATATTTGGAAGAATGGATTTACGCCGGACTATACTCGGTGGATCTTCCATGGTGAAGTGCATCGCACGAGAGAGGAGGTGGTGAGACAACGCGTCGAGGATTACGATGCTGATGCCGGGGTAGCGGACATGTTGAACGACTATCACGAGGCACAGTTCGCCGAAGGACGTATGGAGGACGAGCCAGAGGCGACCGCAAAGGCATTCTACGACATGTTTGACGCGGCACAAAAACCCCTTCACGGCAAGACAAAGGTTTCTCAACTGGATGCCATTGGGCGTATAATGGCGTTCAAGTCGCAGTATAGCATGAGTCGAGACGCCTTCGATGGTTTGTTGATAGTTATTGGCAGCCTGCTTCCGGAGGATCACGTTCTGCCAAAGAGCATGTACGAGGCACAGAAACTCCTTCGTGCACTCAAGATGACGTATGAGCAGATACATGCTTGTCCGAAGGGCTGTGTCCTATTTAGGAAAGAACACACTGAGGCAAAGTACTGTCCGAAGTGTAAATCGTCTAGGTTCATGGAGGTAGACTCTGGTGATGGACAAATGAGGCAGCTCGACATCCACTTGACAATCCTACGCCACCTTCCGTTCATACCGAGGATCCAGCGTCTATACATGACAGAGGAATCCGCGAAACAGATGACATGGCACAAAAAAGGCAAACGATAGAATCCTGACAAGATGGTTCACGCATCTGATGGTGAAGCATGGACCCACTTTGATGCCATTCACCATGAAAAAGCCAAAGAGGCTCGTAATGTTCGTGTTGCACTGGCCACAGATGGGTTTCAATCCCT